>NC_052308.1:11064471-11711565 GCF_016432855.1 Salvelinus namaycush
CCTAGCAACACTGAAAATTACAGTTGATCATATTCAATAGTCCTAGAAATGCCTGATGAGGATTTTTACTGCATCTCTGTTGGCTGGGAGCCAGCTGTTTGGTTTCTGAGCAATGTCCCTCTCTTCAACTCTATAAGCACGTCAATTAAGCTTGAACATTTGAACCTATTTTGTTGTGTGAGTGCAGGTTGTTCACACCTCCCAATTAGGGAATGATGTCATGTTTGTTTTCAGTATCTGTGTGTATTTGTGTGTGTTTGAGTGTGTGTGTGTATTTATTAGGGCAGATATAATGTGATTCTGATGTGGTTGTGTGTCTGCCTCACCACTCCAGTCTAGGGCTGGTACTGCCCACATACAGTGAGAACCACATCAAGGCTAACCTGAGTGACCAGATCCTGCAGGTGCAGTGTAAGTACCAGGAGACACCCAACACCAGCCCACTCTCTCTCTCTCTTTTCTCTCTCTCTCCCAAATATGACCTTACGCCCCCCTCACTAAGTCAAGGGGGACCCCCCTGGGACCTCCCTGGGTCTCCGGCGAACACCATCGTAGGGACGATCAGAGTGGAGCACTCTATACCACCCCTCTCCTCTCCTCCTCTCTCCTTGCACCTCTCTCCTTCCCTGTGACAGTGACAAGGATATACTGGGAGTGAAACTTTTTCTTATACAGCCTCCTTTATCTACAGCCCCCTCTATCTACCCTCTTGTCTTCATACTGTGCTGTTAACTATGGTGATTTTTTTTTCTTCACAACTGTTGAAGAAAAAACCTGAACTAGCAGAAAGGTGAAAGCTGTGGTTTTACTGTGTTACTAAGGTGAAAATAATGGTGATCTTGTGCTATTTATTTTCTTTGCCAAATGCTCTCGCCTCTTCTCCACCAACAAGCAATGATTCTGAAGCGTATGTGTTCATAAACATGTTTTTTTTTTTATGTTTCCAAACCCGTGAAAACAGGCATGCTTTTCACTCTTTTCTGTTTAGTTTTTGTTATGATTTGTATTGAGTTGTCTTCCTGTTGAGTTCCTAGATATGGGATTATTTTCTGTTGGACTGTACCTTGTTTCTGTTTTGTATTCAGCTTTGGAATCATTCAGTAGATAAACTCCCATGGCCCATGATGAGGGTCTGTCCTTCCTTCCTCTGTGGGAGTTTGGGTTTAGTGGGTCTGAATGGGGACACCTGTTATCTCTCTCATGCTTTCTTTCTCCAGACCCTGTTGCTCCACTTTTTTCCTGGTTCTTTCTGTTATGTCTATTTGGGGTTTTCATGGTTAACTTTCACAGTGCCGGTTTTGTCCTTTACCGTTTCTTATTTCTTTCAGTTTCACGACATTCTGATTTTCTATTTTTCTCATTCTGTTCCGTTTCTTGTTTGCTCTTGCAAAAAAGGTGTTTGTTCTTCATTTCTTTTCTTTCTCGTCTGTTTGACTTAATTGGTTTCTTTCTTTTGAGAAAGCAATATTTTTATTCAAATAATAATTGAATAAAATATTGTCTGTGACCCCCCTCCCCCTACCCCAAACCTTTCTTTTCTTGCTCACTACCTCTCTGATGGATCCACACAGTGCAATACACCAAGGGCAAGTATACTCCATATTGGTCCACGTTCCCTACCCTTACGTTCTTAACCTCCTCCCACCCTCGCTGACCCCACCCTCACCTGTCCCAGCCTGCTTGCCTCTGTTCCTGCCCATCTTGCCTTCAAGACCCTCCTCTTCCTCCTCCTCCTCCTCACTCTCCACCCACCCAAACACCCACCCACTCACCCACACTCCTGCTGCAGCTCAGACCCCATATCTCTCAAGATGGCTCCTCCAGTCTCCAACCTCACCCCCACGTCTCTGGTGCTTCAGTCACACTCACAACACCTCCAAACACCCAAAGAAGACAGATATTATCCACGTTCTCTGTTAAAACCTCTGTATTTTGTCCTCTCTACACCTCCCCTCTGTGGATAGCTCTCTAAACTGGTTGTCTCACTTTACTATCCATCTCTCTCTTTCCTTCTGTCTCTTCTCTCCATCTCTCTGTGTCCCTTTCTCTCACTATTTCTCTACCATCTCTTTATTCCTCCCTCTCTCTATCTATCCGCTGTCTTGCGATGTCATTGTAACTGAAAGGATGTCTTAACTCTCACACCAGTGTACAGGAGTTGAGGGAGCCGCCATCGGTTCCAAAAGAACGTCCTCCATATTAACTGTCCTCACACTAGAGCAGGCAAAGCTCTACCTGTAATGATGAAGCATTGTTTGTCATTATAATGTAGTTAAACAAACTGAAGTTAACCCCATTGTTTTATTAGTATAACTGAGGCTGGTCCCATTTGAGTTCATTGGTCCACATGATAGTGCATCTGAATGTCACCACAGTTTATCAACTATTTACAACATATTATGAATATTAATAGTTAGACTATTAATATGTTAGCTTGACTAAGTCCACCAGCATTGTAGCCAAGCTGTTTAAGCCCAGGTGATTAAATCCCCATGTTAGCATAACTAAGGTTATTAGCATGTTAGCTTTAATGAAGTTGACCCCTGAACAACAGACTGTGTTGGTTAGCTTAACCTATATTGTCCCTATCCGTGTCAGCTAGTGCTGCTGGCGGATCTCTTTAGGGCCACACTGTGGGTCACCCTGGTCCTCTCATGTTGTTGGGTACGTGGCAGAGCGCCCCGTGGCGCCTGCCTCGTGTGTCGTCCCTCTGTAACCCCTGTCTCCATCAGCTTGTCTCCCTCCTCCCCCATCAGTCCTCAGACTGCTGGGGGAACGGCCCTTTACCTCCTCAAAAAAACAAAAAAACATGACCCGGATGTGCACGGCATTGTGGGTGCAACACTACCTGGGCACTGCAGTCAATTTATCCGTTTTCAAATATTTATATGTATCATCTACGTGTCATCTACTTTCTCTACTTTTTTAGAGATGATCTAAAATGTAAAAGATGTCTGATAAAAGCAGATATATTACAGTGTTTAATGAGGTTAAGAGACTCATAGATACAAACTAACGTTTATATCTGAATGAAAATGAATAAGGTTAGTTTACTAGAGGTAAAGCAAGTTGCCCCTTGATATGCCCTTCACAATGCAATGCATTTCCCCCTGATTGTGTGTCTCTTGGTGCCGTGTCCCCTGCCAGTCTGAGGGATGACCACTTCCATTGGGACCCCTGCGCCACCCACCTCCCCCTGCAATAGTTGGCCATGTTGATGCCTGCCTGTGAAATGCACTCATTATGGGTTGATCTGTCTGAGAACTCACTTCCCCTCATGATGTGTGATGGAAGTTAGTTCTCCGACATAAAAAAAAGAACAATTAACTTGAAATCAAAATGGTTGGATTCATATGGTTATGATTTTTCAATGGTAATGAACTAAAGTGGAAAATGAGAAAGAAGTGAGTGCTGGGCAGAGTCAGGTTGCATTTGAGGCACCATATTGGCTAACGCTGGTGTATCCCCCATGATTCCTCTTCGGTGTTGCTATGGTAACTCCCTTCCGTGTTCCCTGCACCCCTGAAGAACAGCCGCTGTGTACCCAGAACCTCCCACTGCTCTGCTCATGGCTCTTCCCAGATAATCTTCCCCTTTCTGTTGCAGATTTTGAATCTCTGCTGCCAAACAGTTTTGAGTCTGAAGGACATGTATTCATAGCTCCCAGGTAGCCCTGTGTGAATGCTTGCTGTCTTCCCATTTGTTTTGATGGTCCTCACTGTAGTGTCTCCACCACCTTCAGCCCACAACATTACTCAGTGGTTCACTTCCACCACCTTCCTTCAACCCCCACACTTTAACGTCACACCAAGAAATCTCCTCAGCCACTGGTCATTTGTTATTGTCACTCACACCTCGCATTTCTTTTCTTGTGGTGTTCAAGACTGTGCCTTTGATTATTTTGTTGTAGTGTCATTGCTGTTGGTTTTCTCATATCATGGTTTGACTTTGTGCGTTCTTTGTTGACAAAGTTAGGAGTGTGACGACACTTGTGTTTTTGTTTTTTACCGTTTCTGACAACAGAATTTATATAGTCTACTTTTTTGGAATTTCAGTGCATTCAATCCTTCTCGCCTCCTGCCCCAAAGTAACCCCTCCCATCCCAAAACGTACCCTCCCTGCCCCCAGAACTGTTCCTGTGCTACCTCACATCCTTTGCATGTCGCCAGTTGGTGCTGCATGGTTTTGTGTGTATGCATATTCCAAGGTGTGTTTGTGACTGCAGTATGAAGACAGTATGTAATCTTGAGAATACCTACTTGATGTAAATAAAGATGTACAGTATAATGTGTATAAAAGGTGAATGAAATCCCCCTTTGCATGTTTTCTTTTTGTCATGATCAGACCTTCATTCTGTAAAGCTCCCAGCTCCATGCTGAAAGACTGACAAGTACACTCACTCTGTCTGCTGCCAGTGTGTTGCGTTCACCAGCCCTTCACTCCATATTTCACTCTTGACAGTCTGTCTCGTAGGCATGTTTGAATATCCTGACAGCCGCAGGACATGCATGCGTATGAGTTTCTATGGGTTTGTGTGCTGTGAGAGTGTTTGGGAATGTGCATCTGGGTATTGTAAATAAGAGCTCTCCATATACCTGCTCAGAGAATATGAGAAGCCAGACACACGTTGTGTGTTTGTTCTCAACTGTTCTTGGGTCAAAAAAAAATGCTGCCGCTGACTGTCCTCAGGGAATACTGCAACGAGCTAGAGCTCTCCAACAACAACACTGAGTTCCTGCTCAACTTCATCGCTCTCATGGAGAAGGTGACACCTGACTCCAAACAATGTGAGTCCCTCCGTCTCTCCAGTTCCCTCTTCTTACAGTAACCTCGCCACTTGTAGGAATGTAATGGCATGATCAGAATTCTCATTGTTTACATTTGACCGCTATACACAGTATTTAAATGTACAGTCACAATCAACAATTTGCTGTCAATCACAATGCCTCCTAAAGCATGTCCCCTTCTCACTGTGGTCTAACCCAGGTGACAACCTGCTCCTTCATAACCTCATCCTGGACACTGGCATCATCAGACAGCTGGTGGAGAAGGTGTGGAAGACCAAAGACCTCAACACGTGAGTAGAGGACTGCATGTGTACTATGTGTTATATCCGGAGTCTGGGTACTTCCTGTATTCTCACGCTCCTGTTCTGTGTTGCAGATATGGCTTTCTGGCGGTGTTTGCTGCAACAGATGGAGGGATTACAAGAGTGTTTCCCAACAAGTGAGTCCAGTCTTAATCTACCACCCAACCTTTCTTCAAATTGATGCATTAGAGTACATTGGATGTGCATGTAAAGCCTCCCAAACATTGGACCAAAGTCAAGTGCAAAGTCAAGTGCATAAACATATCTAAATTACTTTTCGTGCTTGTAAACATATAAAGGACCAAGGTATCTGCCAGTATACCTTTACAGTTTATTAGTTTCTGTCCCTGGCTCTGTCCGTGAGTTTTAATGTTGTGCTGATCCTCAGGGCTGCTGAGACCTGGGAAGAGGACCCTGAGCCTTTTAATGCCAGCTATTACCGCCGCAGTCTGGACAACAAGGGCTACATCTTCAGAGCGCCTTATCGCACCGGTGAGTCATCATCTGTCTCACCTCCACCCAGACACAACTGTACTACTAAAGTCTTTATGGGATCTGTTCTGTTGATTTATTTGTTATTGACTCCCTCCCTCTGTCCTCCCTCCCTCCCTCCCTCCCTCCCTCCCTCCCTCCTTCATCCTCCATCCCTCCTCCATCCTTCCTTCCTTCCTTCCTTCCCTCCCTCCCTCCCTCCCTCCCTCCCTCCCTCCCTCCCTCCCTCCCTCCTTCATCCTCCATCCCTCCTCCATCCTTCCCCCTTCCTTCCCCAACCCTCCTCCCTCCCTCCTCCATCCCTCCTCCATCCTTACTCCCTCCTCCATCCCTCCTCCCGCCTTTCTGCATCTCTCCTCCATCCCTTCCTGCCTCCCCCTCCCTCCCTCCCTCCCTCCCTCCCTCCCTCCCTCCCTCCCTCCCTCCCTCCCCCTTCCTTCCCCAACCCTCCTCCCTCCCTCCTCCATCCCTCCTCCCTACCTCCTCCCTCCCTCCTCCATCCTTCCTCCCTCCTCCATCCCTCCTCCCTCCTTCCTCCATCTCTCCTCCATCCCTTCCTGCCTCCCCCTTCCTTCCTCCCTCCCTCCCTCCCTCCATCCCTCCTTCTCATTCTTCTCCTTCTCCCATGAAGTGAATGATGAGCTGCTGAACCCAGAGAACGACACCATAGGAATCCTGGTCAGCACTGCAGTGGAGATCACAGTGGGAGGGAAAACCATCAAACCTGTAGGTGAGCCATGCCGCACCGCACCGGGGATCTGGGACTCTGGGAGGGAAGGGTTCATTAGCATTGTTGGAGGTGTAGCACATGGAAATGTGTAAAACTTACTCCTCAGCCTGAAGTGTCCCCACTTGCACCACTGCATAGCTAACTTTTCGCGTGGCACCAACTGGTAAAACATTTCAGGAGGGTGATCACGTGTGCTGGCAAGGCAGAGGTCCTGAGTTCGTGCCAGATATTAGCCAAATCGGGAGGAAGTGGTACTTGCTAAGCAAGCAGTGTGACGTCCTTTACAGAGGCATGATGAGTAGTATGGTTAGTTACTCTACTGGGGGCTAGTATGGACTAGTATGATGTGTTAATCCACTGCAGGATTTAGGATCTTAATTTGATCACTCTGTTGTCGCAGAGAACTTTCTTGCACAGCAGGAAATGTAAATTGTAGTGTATTCGAGGTGTAAAAGGCTTGTAAAGTCCACTTTAAATTTTCAGACTAACGAAAAATATATCAACACCTACAAAAATGTCCATTAATTATAATCCACATACTAATTCACATTTCCTGTTGCTGCAGGATTATTATCATGTCTAAATAAGAGAGTACATCTGAAGTAGGAATTTGGAGGGAAATATATTTCTTACGATAGGAGGAAAATATCTGTCTCTCTTTCTCTTTCTCGCTCTGTCTTCTCTCTCTCTCTCTCTCTCTCTCCCCCCCCCCCCCCCTTCTCTCTCATTTCTTTGGGTATATCTCAATGTCTCTCCCTGTGTATGACTAGTGGTTGGAGTAAAGCTGGATCTTGAGGCCTGGGTGGACAAATTCAAGATCCTGGCTAGCAACCAAACAAGTCCAACAAGTGACAACCGCCAAGTCCAACAAACGGTAACAAACATAAGGACAACCAGGAATTAAACCCACACACAAACATATGAAATGTGTTTTTTGCTTATCGTTGATGATTATTTGTTTTTGATAGTGTGGACCAACCAGTGGCTGTGAGATGGACTGTGAAGCCAACAGCGAAGTAAGATAAAGAATAATCAGTGGTGTAGTGGAGGATATACGCAGGTATATGCCGAATACCCACTTATTTTTCAGTGGGCATTGCGTATACTCACTTCTTAATCCCCAGGATGCTTATCAAAGTAGTGTAGTGTAGGTATACGCCGTATCAATTAATAATGCTGTAGTTGATAAACTATTATTTCTTCACATTTTCAGTGCAGCAATGTGCACACGGCACTAGGCCTAGAACGGTGTGAATGTTCCAAAATGCAATTTGTGTGAAAACACCATTCTAAAATGCGCACCGCACATGCGATCGGTTTCATGGACAGAGATGGAAATATTCCTTAGAAATGTTGAGAGGGGAGATCTAAAGATGCAACAACTATCATGGGTTGCTAATATGACTAGGATAATGCCTTAAAATAATAGCCTCCAACATCCAGGTTTCAAACAATTAAGGAACAGTTAATAGATAGTGATGCCTATGATAGGCCTAGGTTATCAGGAATCGACGTATGACCCAGATGCAGACACGTCGAATTGACAATGGTTTAATGTTCCAACAGGGGCAGGCAAGAGACAGGTCAAGGCAGGCAGGGGTCAGTAAACCAGAGGTGGGGCAACGGTACCGGACGGCAGGCAGGCTCAGGCTCAGGGTAGGCAGAGGTCAAACAATCCAGAGGTGGGGCAACGGTACCGGACGGCAGGCAGGCTCTGGGTAGGCAGAGGTCAATAATCCATAGGTGGGGCAAAGGTACAGGTTGGCAGGCAGGCTCAGGGTCAGGGGCAGGCAGGCGGGCTCAGAGTCAGGACAGGCAAGGGTCAAAACCAGGAGGGAGAGAAAAAGAGAGACTGGGAAAAGCAGGAACTGAGAACAAAAACGCTGGTTGACTTGACAAACAAGACGAACTGGCAACAGGTATAGAGTTGAAGTCTCGAAGTTTACATATACCTTAGCCAAAAACATTTAAACTCCGTTTTTCACAACTCCTGATATTTAATCCTAGTAAAAATTCCCTGTCTTAGGTCAGTTAGGATCACCACTTCATTTTAAGAATGTAGTAGAATAATAGTAAATAGAATGATTTAATACACATTCCCAGTGGGTCAGAAGTTTACATACACTCAATTAGTATTTGGTAGCATTGTCTTTAAATTGTTTAACTTGGGTCAAACGTTTCGGGTAGCCTTCCACAAGCTTCCCACAATAAGTTGGGTGAATTTTGGCCCATTCCTCCTGACAGAGCTGGTGTAACTGAGCCAGATTTGTAGGCCTCCTTGCTCGCACACGCTTTTTCAGTTCTGCCCACAAATTTTCTATGGGATTGAGGTCAGGGCTTTGTGATGGCCACTCCAATACCTTGACTTTATTGTCCTTAAGCCATTTTGCCACAACTTTGGAAGTATGCTTGGGGTCATTGTCCATTTGGAAGACCCATTTGCGACCAAGCTTTAACTTCCTGACTGATGTCTTGAGATGTTGCTTCAATATATCCACATAATTTTCCTCCCTCATGATGCCATCTATTTTGTGAATTGCACCAATCCCTCCTGCAGCAAAGCACCCCACAACATGATGCTGCCACCCCCGTGCTTCACGGTTGGGATGGTTTTCTTCGGCTTGCAAGCCTCCCCCTTTTCCTCCAAACATAATGATGGTCATTATGGCCAAACAGTTCTATTTTTGTTTCATCAGACCAGAGGACATTTTTCCAAAAAGTATGATATTTGTGTCCATGTGCAGTTGCAAACCGTAGTCTAGCTTTTTTTATGGCGGTTTTGGAGCAGTGGCTTCTTCCTTGCTGAGCGGCCTTTCAGGTTATGTCGATATAGGACTTGTGTTTATAATCCTGATTACTATTGTTTGTACAGATGAAAGTGGTACCTTCAGGTGTTTGGAAATTGCTCCCAAGGATGAACCAGACTTGGGGAGGTCTACAATTATTTTTCTGAGGTCTTGGTTGATTTCTTTTGATTTTCCCATGATGTCAAGCAAAGAGGCACTGAGTTTGAAGGTAGGCCTTGAAGTACATCCACAGGTACACCTCCAATTGGCTCAAATTATGTAAATTAGCCAATAGGATGGTTCTTAAGCCATGACATCATCTTCTGGAATTTTCCAAGCTGTTTAAAGGCACAGTCAACTTAGTGTATGTAAACTTCTGACCCACTGGAATTGTGATACAGTGAATTATAAGTGAAATAATCTGTAAACAACCTCCCGGGTGGCGCAGTGGTCTAGGGCACTGCATCGCAGTGCTAGCTGCGCCACCAGAGTCTCTGGGTTCGCGCCCAGGCTGGGCTGGGTTCGCGCCCAGGCTCTGTCGCAGCCGGCCGCAACCGGGAGGTCCGTGGGGCGACGCACAATTGGCATAGCGTCGTCCGGGTTAGTGAGGGTTTGGCCGGTAGGGATATCCTTGTCTCAGTATGTAAAAATGTAATAAAATGTATGCACTCTACTGTAAGTCGCTCTGGATAAGAGCGTCTGCTAAATGACTAAAATGTTGGAAAAATGACTTGTGTCATGCACAAAGTAGATGTCCTAACCGACTTGCCAAAACTATATTTTGTTAACAAGACATTTTTGGAGTGGTTGAAAAAGTGTATGTGAACTTCCGACTTCAACTGTAAATACACAGGGGATAATGGGGAAGATGGGCGACACCTGGAGGGGGGTGGAGACAATCACAAGGACAGGTGAAACAGATCAAGGTTTGACAAACTGTCTTCTAGTGGATGGAAAGGCTTTCCAAAAAACCTTCTCAATTAAACGATAACTAGCCTATGTCTATTTGGCATAATTATATCATAATTATTTGCATCAATCCAGTGGCCATTTGTTTTACAAACTCCATCTCATATGCTACAGAAACACCACTAACCAAACAACAGTGCTAGGTGCCTGGCACTTGAATTTAAGGGTAACAACATTTTTCCTAGACCTCGAAATTGGTCTCATGGTTTAAGCATTGTTGTGGACTTAGAACATCAAATGTTCTTGTTCTTGTTTTTCTATTAAAAAAGTGTGACTTAATTGACTCAGTTGACAGCCTGATCTACAGTATCTGTTTCAATGGTAGGACTACTATTAGCCTGCTTGCACAGTACATTTTGGTTTGGCCTGACTGTGAAAGATCAATATGGGATTTTTCAATGTTTCTCATATAATTCTTTGCACAGGGTGGGTCGTTTGGGAATTTCTTTGCAAAATTTGAGTATACTCACTTCTCCAGGCATCACTACACCACTGTGAACAATGCTACTATCATGTTTTTAATGGTACTATATGCATGAAGCTAAGACATAGTTGAGAGTTAAACAGACTAACAGTTGGGGTCTCATGTCGTCATGGTTGTCCATCTGCGCCTGTCCACACAGGACCTTCTTTGTTACCTGGTGGATGACGGTGGTTTCCTGATCATGTCCAATCAGAAGGATTACTGGAACAAGGTGACATGTTCTGACAGTTACTACAAAGCTTTATTGAACCCAGTCTATCCTTGACTTAGGGGCATGTTGTATAATTCTTTCCTCTCTTCCACAGATTGGCATGTTCTTCAGTGAGGTGGACCCCTACCTGATGCATGCTCTCTACAACAACTCCTTTTACAACCGGAAGCAGTCCTTTGACTACCAGTCTGTGTGTGACCCCGTGCCAAGCAGCAACACCGGGGCTGCACCAAGAGGAGTCTTTGTGGTAAGGACTTCACATATTCAACAATGAAAGACACGGCTATCGGGCCTCCCGAGTGGCGCAGCGGTCTAAGGCACTGCATCTAAGGCACTGCACCGGGTTTGATCCCGGGCTGTATCACAACCGGCCTTAATCAGGAGTCCCCTAGGGCGGCGCACAATTGGCCCAGCGTCGTCCAGGTTAGGGGAGGGTTCGGCCAGGGGGGCTTTACTTGGTTCATTGCGCTCTAGTGACTCCTTGTGGTGGGCCGGGCGCCTGCAGGCTGACTGCGTTCATCAGTCGAACAGTGTTTCCTCCGACACATTGGTGCAGCTGGCTTCCGGGTTAAGCGGGTGGGTGTTAAGAAGCTTGGTTTGGCAGGTCATGTTTCGGAGGATGCATGACTCGACCTTCGCCTCCCGAGCCTGTTGGGGAGTTGCAGCGATGAGACAAGAACAAAATTGGGGAGAAAAGGGGGGTAAAATACAAAAAAATACAAAATAAATAAGACACGGCTATCACCCTTCTGTAATAATGAATGCTTGATAGCTAGCTAATTTAAAATGGAGAACAGGCAATGTCCTTGTGTTTATGTGTCCCCTTCTTTCTCTGTCCCATCAGCCCACCATTGCAGACTTTGTGAACCTGGCCTGGTGGTCATCAGCAGCTGCCTGGTAAGACCAGAGAATACAAGAATACTGTTGCCTGAAACACACACTACTTAAACAGAGCCACATATTTGCACTACCAACATCCTTTAACCTCTCTGGGATATGTGGGACGGTAGCGTCCCACCTGGCCAACATCCAGTGAGAATGCAGAGCGCCAAATTCAAATAAATTACTATAAAAATTAAACTTTCATGAAATCACACATTCAATATACCAAATTAAAGCTATGCTTTACGGCGAAAAGCAAACAATGCTATTATCTGAGGATAGCACCCCAGCTAACAATCACAGACCATCATATTTCAACCATCCCGGCGCGACACAAAACGCAGAAATAAAGATATAATTCATGCCTTACCTTTGACGAGCTTCTTCTGTTGGCACTCCAATATGTCCCATAAACATCACAAATGGTCCTTTTGTTCGATTAATTCCGTCGATATATATCCAAAATGTCCATTTATTTGGCGCGTTTGATCCAGAAAAACACCGGTTCCAACTTGCACAACGTGACTACAAAATATCTCAAAAGTTACCTGTAAGCTTTGTCCAAACATTTCTAACTACTTTTGTAATACAACTTTAGGTATTTTTTAACGTAAATAATCAATAAAATTGAAGACGGGATGATCTGTGTTCAATACCGGAGGAAAACAATGTGTAGCATGCTTTCTGGTCACGCGCCTCTAACAAACAGTACACTTCACTGGAGCCTCATTCTCAACATGGCTACTTCTTCAATTCTCAAAGGAAAAACCTCAACCAATTTCTAAAGACTGTTGACATCCAGTGGAAGCGATAGGAACTGCAGGAAGGTCCCTTAGAAATCTGGATTCCCAATGAAAACCCATTGAAAAGAGAGTGACCTCAAAAAACAAAAAATCTGAATGGTTTGTCCTCGGGGTTTTGCCTGCCAAATAAGTTCTGTTATAGTCACAGACATGATTCAGACAGTTTTAGAAACTTCAGAGTGTTTTCTATCCAATACTAATAATAATATGCATATATTAGCCTCTGGGACTGAGTAGGAGGCAGTTTACTCTGGGCACGCTTTTCATCCAAACGTGAAAATGCTGCTCCCTATCCTAGAGAAGTTAAACAATCTCCCTTTCCACCCAGGTCCCTATTTCAGCAGCTGCTCTATGGAATGGCCTACCACAGTTGGTTTGTCACAGGTGAGTACAAAGTCGAGATATTGTGGTTTCTGTTTTTTTATGAAGGACAGTGATTGCAACACTGTGCTAGTTATTATCTGTGTCCACATCAATATGTATTTGTCTATGTCTGTGTGTTGTAGATGAGGTAGAAGCAGAGGGGATGGACTCCAGAGAGACCAGCTGTGTGACGATACAGACTCAGTTCTACTTCACTAACATCAACAGCTCCTATGACATCCTGCAAGACTGTGGCAACTGCTCCAGGTAGCTTTTACTCTCCACGTACAACTCATACAAACATACACCAACATACAGTGCAGAAAGTATTCAGACCCATTGACTTTTTACACATTTTGTTACGTTACAGCATTATTCTAAAATAGATTAAATTACTTTTTTTCCTCGTCAATCTCCACACAATACCCCATAATGACAAAGCAAAAACAGGATTTTATAAATGTTTGCAAATTTATAAAAAATTAAAAGATATGAAATAACACATTTACATAAGTAATCAGACTGTTTACTCGGTACTCTGTTGAAGCACCTTTGGCAGCAATTACAGCCTCAAGTCTTCTTGGTATGACGTTACAAGCTTGGCACACCTGTATTTGGGGAGTTTCTCCCATTCTCTCTGCAGTTCCTCTCACTCTGTCAGGTTGGATGGGGAGCGTTGCTGCAAAGCTATTTTCCCGGTCTCTCCAGAGATGTTCGATCAGGTTCACTCCTGCGTATGTGAATTGATTGCCCACCCATCTATCTTCAGAGTTCGTACTGTTAGGTGACCTAAACTGGGACATGCTTAACACCCCGGCCGTCCTACAATCTAAGCTAGATGCCCTCAATCTCACACAAATGATCAATGAACCTACCAGGTACAACCCCAAATCTGTAAACACGGGCACCCTCATAGATATCATCCTAACCAACCTGCCCTCTTAATACACCTCTGCTGTCTTCAACCAGGATCTCAGCGATCACTGCCTCATTGCCTGCGTCCGTAATGGGTCTGCGGTCAAACGACCACCCCTTCATCACTGACAAACGCTCCCTAAAACACTTCAGCGAGCAGGCCTTTCTAATCGACCTGGTCCGGGTATCCTGGAAGGATATTGACCTCATTCCGTCAGTAGAGGATGCCTGGTTATTCTTTAAAAGTGCTTTCCTCACCATCTTAAATAAGCATGCCCCGTTAAAAAAATGTTAAACCAGGAACAGATATAGCCCTTGGTTCACTCCAGATCTGACTGCCCTTGACCAGCACAAAAACATCCTGTGGCGTACTGCATTAGCATCGAATATCCCCCACGATTTGCAACTTTTCAGGGAAGTTAGGAACCAATATACACAGGCAGTTAGGAAAGCAAAGGCTAGTTTTTTCAAGCAGAAATTTGCATCCTGTAGCACAAACGCCAAAAGTTCTGGGATACTGTAAAGTCCATGGAGAATAAGAGCACCTCCTCCCAGCTGCCCACTGCACTGAGGCTAGGAAACACTGTCACCACTGATAAATCCATGATAATTGAGAATTTCAATAAGCATTTTTCTACGGCTGGCCATGCTTTCCACCTGGCTACCCCTACCCCGGTCAAGAGCCCTGCACCCCCCACAGCAACTTGCCCAAGCCTCCCCCATTTCTGCTTCACCCAAAACCAGATAGCTGATGTTCTAAAATAGTTGCAAAATCTGGACCCCTACAAATCAACTGGGCTAGACAATCTGGACCCTCTCTAAAATTATCCGCCGCAATTGTTGCAACCCCTATTACTAGCCTGTTCAACCTCTCTTTTGTATCGTCTGAGATACCCAAAGATTGGAAAGCTGCCGCGGTCATCCCCCTCTTCAAAGGGGGAAACACTCTAGACTCAAACTGTTACAGACCTATATCTATCCTACCCTGCCTTTCTAAGGTCTTCGAAAGCCAAGTAAACAAACAGATCACCGACCATTTCGAATCCCACCATACCTTCTCCGCTATGCAATCTGGTTTCAGAGCTGGTCATGGGTGTACCTCAGCCACGCTCAAGGTCCTAAACGATATCATAACCGCCATCAATAAAAGACAATACTGCAGCCGTATTCATCAACCTGGCCAAGGCTTTCGACTCTGTCAATCACCACATTCTTATCGGCAGACTCAACAGCCTTGGTTTCTCAAATGACTGCCTCACCTGGTTCACCAACTACTTCTTAGACAGAGTTTTCTTTGTGTCAAATCAGAAGGCCTGCTGTACGGACCTCTGGCAGTCTCTATGGGGGTGCCACAGTGTTCAATTCTCGGGCTGACTCTTTTCTCTGTATACATCAATGATGTCGCTCTTGCTGCTGGTGATTCTCTGACCCACCTCTTCGCAGACGACACCATTCTGTATACTTCTGGCCCTTCTTTGGACACTGTGTTAATTAACAACCCTCCAGACGAGCTTCAATGCCATACAACTCTCCTTCCGTGGCCTCCAACTGCTCTTAAATGCAAGCTAAACTAAATGCATGCTCTTCAACCGATCGCTGCCCACACCTGTCCGCCCGTCCAGCATCACTACTCTGGACGGTTCTGACTTAGAATATGTGGGCAATTACAAATACCTAGGTGTCTAGTTAGACTGTAAACTTTCCTTCCAGACTCACATTAATCATCTCCAATCCAAAATTAAATCTAGAATCGGCTTTCTATTTCGCAACCAAGCATCCTTCACTCATGCTGCCGAACATAACCTCGTAAAACTGACTATCCTGCCGATCCTTGACTTCGGCGATGTCATTTATAAAATAGCCTCCAACCCTCTACTCAGCAAATTGGATGCAGTCTATCACAGTGCCATCCATTTTGTCACCAAAGCCCCATATACTACCCACCACTGTGACCTGTATGCTCTCGTTGGCTGGCCCTCACTTCATATTCATCGTCAAACCCAATGGCTCCAGGTCATCTTTAAGTCTTTGCTAGGTAAAACCCGCCTTATCTCAGCTCACTGGTCACCATAGCAGCACCCCCACCGTAGCACGCGCTCCAGCAGGTATATTTCACTGGTCACCCCCAAAGCCTATTCCTCCTTTAGCCGCCTTTCCTTCCAGTTCTCTGCTGCCAATGCCTGGAACGAATTGCAAAAATCACTGAAGCTGGAGCCTCATATCTCCCTCAATAACTTTAAGCATCAGCTGTCAGAGCAGCTCACAGATCACTGCACCTGTACATAGCCCATCTGTAAATAGCCCATCCAACTACCTCATCCCCATATATATATTTTTTATTGCTCCTTTGCACCCCAGTATCTCTACTTGCACATTCATCTTTCACTCCAGTGTTTATTTGCTAAATTGTAATTACTTCACCACTACGGCCTATTTATTGCCTTAACTCCCTAATCTTACCTCATTTGCACACACTGTATATCTATTTTTTCTATTGTGTTATTGACTGTACGTTTGTTCATTCCATGTGTAACTCTGTGTTGTTGTTTGTGTTTTGCACTCCTTTGCTTTATCTTGGCCAGGTTGCAGTTGTAAATGAGAACTTGTTCTCAACTGGCCTACCTGGTTAAATAAAGTTGAAATAAAATAAAAAGTAAAAAAGTTGTCTTGGCTGTGTGCTTAGGGTCATTGTCCTGTTGGAAGCTGAACCTTCGCCCCAGTCTTAGGTCCTGAGCGCTCTGGAGCAGGTTTTCATCAAACCTGCTCTGTACTTTGCTCCATTCATCTTTTCCTCGATCCTGACTAGTCACCCAGTCCCTGCTGCTGAAAAACATCCTCACAGCATGATGTTTCCACCCCCATGGTTTTACCGTAGGGATGGTGCCAGGTTTCCTCCAAGCGTGTGTGGTGGTTAATTTCTTTACTATCAAATGAGGAGAGACAAACTTATCACACAAGTCAGAGTTATACTTAAACTAAATCTTTATTCACTTATTAATAAGGGAGCAGGTTAACTTCTTATGGGCAGGTGGGACGGTAGCATCCCACCTGGCCAACATCCGGTGAAATTGCAGAGCGCGAAATTCAAACTACAGTATTATAAATATTTAACGTTCATAAAATCACAAGTGTATTACCTCAAAATAAAGCATAACTTCTTGGTAATCCAGCCACGGTGTCGGATTTCAAAAAGGCTTTACGGCGAAAGCAAACCATGCGATTATCTGAGGACAGCGCCCCGCATACAAACACATGGAAAACATATTTCAACCAGGCAGGTGCGACACGAAAGTCAGAAATAGCGATATAAAAAATGCCTTACCTTTGATGATCTTCTTCTGTTGGCACTCCAAAAGGTCCCAGTTACATCACAAATGGTCATTTTGTTCAATAATGTCCTTCTTTATATCCATAAAAACTCAGTTTAGCTGGTGTGCTTCAGTCAACAATCCACTCAGTTTCCCTCCATCAAAATGCATACAAAATGAATCCCAAACGTTACTAATAAACTTTTCCAAACAAGTCAATCAACGTTTATAATTAAACCTTAGGTACCCTAATACGCAAATAAATGATCAAATTTAAGACAGAGAATCGTTATTGTCTTTACCGGAGACCACACGCTTGGAAACACTACAGCCAAAATGGGAGCCACCTAGAAAACTACAATTTCTGGCTCATTTTTCTGAAACTCTTTCTAAAGACTGTTGCCATCTAGTGGAAGCCCTAGGAACTGCAATCTGGGAGGACTTGGCCTTAATTAAAGTGATAGCCATTGAAAATAGAGGTAGGCTGAATTTTTTTTGGGGGGGGGGTGGTTTGTCCTCAGGGTTTTGCTTGCCATATCAGTTCTATTATACTCACAGACATAATTTTAACAGTTTGATGAGACCAGGTGAGAAACGAACACAGGTGAAATCAATGAACAAAAATGAAAGACAGGGCTACGTTTTAGAACACAAAGAAACAGGGCTATGTTCAAGAACACAAAGGAAAAGAACACAAGGTTGACTAAGAAAAGAAAAGCAGAACCTTACAATGCTATGGAATGCGGTCTCTTTAGGTTTATCACCCAAAGACATCATAAATCTTCTGTCAGTGTAAATCTCTCAGAGGCCCATCCTCAGTAGAACACACACAGATGAGTGTTCTAACAACCCCTTATTATGTTGCATAAAACAACCATTTGATGCAATAACAGTATTATAACATAATCTTGTCATTTCTCTCACACGTGACGTTTGGCATTCAGGCCAAAGAGTTCAATCTTGGTTTCATCAGACCAGAGAATCTTGTTTCTCATAGTCAGAGTCCTTTTGTTGCCTTTTGGCAAACTCAAAGTGGGCTGTCATGTGCCTTTTACTGAGGAGTGGCTTCTGTCTGGCCACTCTACCATAAAGGCCTGATTGGTGGAGTGCTGCAGAGATGGTTGTCCTTCTGGAAGGTTCTCCCATCTCCATAGAGGAACTCTGGAGCTCAGTCAGAGTGACCATTGGGTTCTTGGGTTCCATTGGGTTCTCCCTGACCAAGGACCTTCTCCCCCGATTGCTCAGTTTGGCCAGGCGGCCAGCTCTAGGAAGAGTCTTGGTGGTTCAGTACTTCTTCGACTTAAGAATGATGGAGGCCACAGTGATCTTGGGGACCTTCAATGCTGTAGAAATGTTTGGTACCCTTCCCAGATCTGTGCCTCGACATAATCCTGTCTCTGAGCTCTATGGACAATTCCTTCAACCTCATGGCCTGGTTTTTGTTCGGACATGCACTGTCAACTGTGGGACCTTATATAGACAGGTTGTGCCTTTCCAAATCATGTCCAATCAATTGAATTTACCACAGGTGGACTCCAATCAAGTTGTTTAACCATCTTAAGGATGATCAATGGAAACAGGATGCACCAGAGCTCAATTTTCTTTTCACAGCAAAAGGTCTGAATACTTATGTAAATGCATTTTTTTATTTAATAAAGCAAACCTAAAAAAAAAAGTTTTTTTGCTTTGTCATTATGGGGTATTGTGTGTAGATCAATGAATAAGAATAAGACTGTAATGTAACAAAACGTGGGGAAAATCAAGGGGTCTGAACACTTTCCGAATGCACTGTAGTTCATGGAAAATGCAGTTGAGTAATAGTCCTGCAGCATTTCCTAAACTCGGTCCTGGGGAATGCAAGGTCATTACGTTTTGGGTTTTGCGCTAGCACTGCACAGCTGATTCAAATAATCAACTAATCATCAAGCTTTGATAATTTGAATCAGCTGCGTAGTGTTAGGGCAAAACCAAAATGTGCACCCCTTGGGGTCACGAGTTTGGTAAACGCTGCCTCAATTAATCTAAAAGTTTATGAAATTCCATCAGAAGTACTGAAATAGTAACCTCATTAAGTTAAATGAGCCTAGTAAAACGATCTCATGGAGCTGATCCAACAGTGAACAAATCTGTCATATACAATTGTAGGATCTTAATTTGATCACTCTTTTGTTGCTGAGAATTTTCCTGCATCTTTCGTGATTTGCATAAATTCACTGAAAACCTACACTAACACAAAGATATAAAAACAGTATTACACTTTTCATGTAGCCTACTTTTGGCCAGCTAATAGCCTAATCACCAATCAAGCAACATAATAGACTAAACATACAAATCCTGTTGCTGCAGAATTATTTTGCTTTGACAATATAGGTCAAATTAAGATCCTACACTTGTAAGAGTTGTTGACTCAGTCTCTCTTTGTGTGTAGGCTGATCCATGCCAAGAGGTTAAACAACACCAACCTCCTGTTTGTGGTGGCAGAGAAGATGCCCTGCAACACCTGTGAGGTGGAGAAACTGTCCCAGGCGGAGACAGAGTGTATCCTTGCCAACACATACACACCTGCTGTTGGGAGTCTTCTCCGCTCATTCGTTTATCTCTTTACCGACTTGTTTATAAGAGTGGCTTTTCACATTCAACTGACCGGTGCTAATGTCAAACCATTTAAATTTGGGTTCGGTCCAGTTCACCCCTTGATGACTATTTTAACTAAAGCATCTGTATGTTGTGTTTATCGTTGTGTTACATTTTTTTATGGCATAAACTTGTGGGAGAGGAAGCTATAGGGGCGGGTGTGTGTAAACACATGGAGACTTGGAGAGTGACTATATACAGTGGGGAGAACAAGTATTTGATACACTGCCGATTTTGCAGGTTTTCCTACTTACAAAGAAATTAAACCAAGCTCTCTGGTCTTGGCCATTGTGGAGAGGTTGGAGTCTGTTTGATTGAGTGTGTGGACAGGTGTCTTTTATACAGGTAACGAGTTCAAACAGGTGCAGTTAATACAGGTAATGAGTGGAGAACAGGAGGGCTTCTTAGAGAATAACTAACAGGTCTGTGAGAGCCGGAATTCTTACTGGTTGGTAGGTGATCAAATACTTATGTCATGCAATAAAATGCAAATTAATTACATAAAAATCATACAATGTGATTTTCTGGATTTTTGTTTTAGATTCCTTCTCTCACAGTTGAAGTGTACATATGATAAAAAATTACAGACCTCTACATGCTTTGTAAGTAGGAAAACCCGCAAATTCGGCAGTGTATCAAATACTTGTTCTCCCCACTGAAAGGTAGTGTGAGTCATTCCTTAACCACGCCTCTTCCAGTCAAGGAGGATAACCCATCATGTGAGGACATGAGTGCAGCGAGGTATCGAAAAGGGCCCGCTGTGTGCTACGACTACAATCTTTCTGTAAGACTTACAACTGACTGTACAACTCAGCAGACCCTACAATAAACATATACTGTAAATATGCTGATGCGCATAGATTCTATTTTCACTAAGACACACACTAAGAATATTTATTTTTTATTTTTTTAAATTCTACTGTATGACTAAAAATGTCTCCTTTACTCTCCAGGAGAACACATCAGACTGTGGGCGGGGCCACTCCTTCCGCCCCTCACTCCAGACCCTGCTCATGATTCAGCTCTTCCTCCTCTATCCAATCGCCAGCCCCCATATTCTGCCCCTTTTACTTTAATTTTCCTCCAGTCTGCTCTCCCCAGCTCTTTGTCCATCCTAACGCTCCCACTCTCTCCCCTCTATGCTCCGCCCCTGCTCTAGTCATAGGTTATAATGGGACTTCCTGTCACTGCAACTTGGAAGCCCTGAGTACCGCGCTACTGTACCCAGCTAGCTTCAATTGTTGTTGCTTAGTGACAGTTGCAGGACATTTGTGTTCTCAGCGAGTTGCGTACCTTCATCAATGGGAAGAGATTCAGAAGGTTGGTGTTCCAACCACCACAATTATCAGAGGCTATGTCAGAAAAGAAAAAAGACCCCATCCCCACCCGCATCAACAAGACGAGTGACAAGTGAAAAGACAAGTTGGATGCCGTGTCACAGAGCTCCAACCGTCATGGACACAGCAGAGTTTAGGTTGTCTGTTTGTGCCTCTGTTAGTCAGATGGGATGAGGAGACATGGCCTCCATCTCGCTCACTCATCTCTGACCTGATCAGTTTCCTCGCTCTGTCATGTGTCTCTCATAGGGGGTTACTGTACGGACCATTCAGACGTTCATAGCTACTGTAACAAGAACATTAAGGAGAAAAAGAACTTTCAAGTATACAAAAACATACAATTATAAACTGTTGAAGTGTTGAGTATTCAAAGCACATGTTAGGGTATCATTTGCAATGAAAGTTGTTACATTAATTTATTTATGCACTATATCTACTTCTTGCCAAAATGAGAGACTTTCATGTGGTCTTGTTTTTATAACCAAGTGAGAGGAAAAAGAGAAACCCAGAAAGGAAAGCTGGAGAAATAGTGTTAGGAATATCTGAGTTGCCTGAATTCCAATTCTTCTTGTACACCTCTACTGTTCTCCACTTGAAGTTAGAACTGTTTCTGCCCCTGGAAGCACAGTATTAGATTTATAATCATGGTAACATGGAACTATTCTATGAAATAGTAGTCTTACAAAGAATACATTTTGTCACGTTGTATAAATGATTGGAGACAGGCGCAGGAATACATAATAGGGGTTTTTAATACTCCACCCAAAAATACAACATGCCATGAGAGGCACCGAGACAAAGCCCAAAACAAACATGTGTACAAAAACACAGGGATGTAACCCAAACAAAAGAGTGAGGTCTCTAATAAATACACAGGATGAGACCCGCAATACACTACACAGGACGAAACCCATAATAACAAATGCACAACAATACACGGGACCCGTTAATAACGAGTACACAATACACGCAGAAAGCCGAAGCAACAAAGCACAGGTACTCACAAGACCAACAGACATGGGAACAATAACCGACAAGACATTGGTGAACAGAGGGCACATATATACAATTACTAATCAGGAGAATGGGAATCAGGTGTGCATAATGAGACCGTTCAGTGGCACCTAGAAGCCGGTGACGTAGACCTCCGGAACTGGTGCACGGAATGAGCAGCAGTACCGGGGGAATCCGTGACACATTTGATTATCATAGTTGACTGATGTTAGTTAATGAATTGGTAATTATGTGTCCATCATCATAGATGACTGATATTAGTTAATGAATTGGTAATTATGTGTCCAAATCAGACAAAGCAAATTATAACTTTCGCCCTTACAAAAATAATTCAAATACTAGGCTACACCAGTTTATTATGAATCGATATTAAGCCTCTGAAAAGTCTGTGCGTTTGGGCTTCATTGCTGTAGGTGGTGTGTACTTTCCCACTCTCCACAGACTAATTGAATCGTTGTTTACACGTCATTTCAACAAAATTACATTGAACCAACGTGGCATAGATGTCGAATTGACAACTGTGCCCAGTGGGATCCTTTCTGATCAGTGGACATTCTTACTGACCTCTACTCCTAACCCAGTGAAAGCTAACCCCTCTGCCAATCCTCATACAGCCGCTCCACCAGGTCCACTAATGTTCCTAGGACTATATTTGTATGTGTTTAATATCTGTTGTCACCACAGCAGAGCAGATATACTAATATCTATTCAGACTGGCCCATAAGTATCTCGTTTTAGTTGCAGGTAGGTTTTGGCAGAACTTAGCTTGTATTACCTTTGACAGACGCTGTGTAACTTCAGACCATTTGCTATTGGGGGATTGGGGCTTAACATTTCCCACATAAAGGAATGCAGCCGAGGCCACTACAACTTACTGTACGGTGACGACTGAGCTGCAGTTTGAGTTTTCTGTTACATGTCATTCTGATCAATTTGAAGTGAAATGTCATTAGACTCCATGTTTAGGAGCCACTTTCTGTTGTCATAGTGCCTTGATGCACTTTGTTTTGGAAAGCATTGTCTCTTGAGCTACTGTACAGTACCTTTATAGAAGAGGCACCCTTATGGCTGTGGAGCTACAGGATCTTTATAGAGCAAGTCTGTTGGCTATACAGTATATCTACGGTAGCTTTATAGAGACACCATATTGACTAGACGTTATTGTAGCTCAATGTAGACTTTCGATTGGCTGTGGCTCCTGGCTGCTGTACAATTCCAGGGCTACCTGATTGCTACCAGATAGAGTTGCTGTACAGTACCTTTACAGAGCCATCTATAGAGCTAAACTATCAGTATAAATCGACTTAACTGGTCATAGATCTACCTTTATAGGGTCACCTGACCGCTATCATTGCGTTTCTGTCTGAACCGTATGTGCGTTTGTGTTTGTGTATGGGTGTATGTTTGTTTTAACCCTCAGAGGGAATGTCTTTAAAACTGGGTTGAGAGGATGGGGAATGACAGTTGTGGTAGCATAGCTGTTTGTTGTTCCAATTCCAATGGAAGAAGTGTTATATCAGATGTTGTTATGGAGGGGAAAAAATTATTTTACAAAAAAAAAAAGAATCCAATTTTGTCTCACCTGTTTGCTCAATATATTGTCATGAGGGAGCTGCATACTGTATGTGACTACTGTATTCACAGAGGTGTTCAAAAATAATGTTTAATATGTCCGTGTGTTTCTGTTTCAAAGGATACATAGTGACTAAGCCTCTCTAAATGCCTTAGTGTTTCAGTGTTCTCCCTCTTACACACACTCGTGCACGCACGCACGCACGCACGCACGCACGCACGCACGCACGCACGCACGCACGCACGCACGCACGCACGCACGCACGCACGCACGCACGCACGCACGCACGCACGCACGCACGCACGCACGCACGCACGCACGCACGCACGCACGCACGCACGCACGCACGCACACACACACACACACACACACACACACACACACACACACACACACACACACACACACACACACACACACACACACACACACACACAGTGAGCCTCCCAAATATTCACTTTCTCCACAGACTTTCCCAATCCAGAATGTTGCACTCTGGATTTAAAGAGGTTTAGGTTTTGATGTGTCCGTCGATATAAAATGGTGTGAGTTTCTTGTACACATTGCTGCTTGGAGTGGAGGACTTTCATAGTTTACATTGACTCTGAATCTGTATTGACTCTGAAATCCCTCCACCCCGCCTCACTGTTAACGTGAATACAACATCTAAACCCCAAAACCTCCTTTACTGTAACCATAAATACACACATAATGTACAGTGAACAATATAATTTTTGGCAAGACAAAATGTTTAGTAACTGCATAATTATATTTTTTATTTTAAACTAGGCAAGTCAGTTAAGAACAAATTCTTATTTACAATGACAGCCTACCCCGGCCAAACCCGGACGATGCTGGGCCAATTGTGCGCTGCCCTATGGGACTCCCGATCACAGCCGGTTGCGATACAGCTCGGGATCGAACCCAGGTCTGTAGTGACGCCTCTAGCACTGGAATGCAGTGCCTTAGACCGCTGCCCCACCCAGGATCCCTATCTCAGTGAAAGACTGGACCAAATAGAAACTCAGAATCTGACGTTTGCAATTGTCTCCTTTCAATGTTTGGGTTCACTATTTTTTAAATTCCTCGTATAGATAGTCCTGTTGCATTTTATTGTTTTATTATATCACAGCATTTGTTTGTCCCTCTGTAGATCTCCAAATTTACCAAATTTACATTCGCTGTGGAAATGAACCCCCTGTGACTTCCTCTGGCTCAGCAGCAGACACAAGCACTGACAAATTTACACATTCAGACATGCAGTTACACCCTTATGCACCCACATGCACAAAGCACACACATGTAACACTAACAGTTATACCTACACATGCACAGCTGGGGGATGTTCAGCTCTAGACTGAAGTAAGCCAAGGATGTCTATTCCCTGTGTGGGATGTCAGAGGCTAGCTCAGGGAGTGGGTCTCCACAGAACAGCATGGGACTGTGTCAAACAAAAGGTAAAAGAATCATGATTTGTATGTCTGTGTGTCCCAGAAGGGGACCCAATCGTGTGCTGAGGGACACAGGTCGGTTTTCTGTGGTTTGAAAATTTTACTTTTTGCTCTAAAAAAATAAGGGGAAAAAAGGTCAAGTTTGGGGTGAGAGGACCGGGTCTGCTTTACAGCCAGCCCTAAAGGGAGGGTCTTCACGTGGCCCTGCCCCTGCCTACCCTTGCGGTGTCCGTGCGTCTCTGTGGGAAAGACACGTGTGTATGTGATTCTGTAGTCTGTAGTCTGGTGCTATGTGACCATGTTTGACAAATGTGTAAAAAAAAAAAAAATCTGTAACAAAAAAAGTATAAATTCAGTCAAATTCTAAGTGAAGTAAAAAAAAAATGGAATAAAGTAAAGATAAGTTTGAGATCTAAACTGTTTTTATTTTTAAATTTTTTTTGTGGGTGTCTGAGTGTGTATGTGTGTGCGCGGAAGATTTAGCTCCCTCTCTCTGGGCATTGGTCCATGTCGCTCCATTCTTTTGTACTGATAAAGCAACAAAAAAAAAGAAGAGGGTAAAATTTGTAAAATATTGTGTCTGTGACTCCTTGTAAAATATTTTCAAATTGTTTATTACAGAGAATCAGTTATTAAATAATGTTCATATTTTTCACTTCATTTAATTGTCTGGTGTTTGTTTTTACATCTCTGAAATGCCAGGACTCATGTCCAGTACATACCTACTTTATAGCAGGGCACACCTGATTCTAATAATCTGCTGGTTGATATGCTGAACCAGGTTAGTTGCAACTCGGGATTGGAGTGAAAATTTACAGGACGGTAGCCCTCCAGGAACAGGGTTGGAGACCCCTGCTGTATAGGCTACAACCACACAGTTCACATACATTATCATCAGTGACCTATTTACAGGTCTTCAAAACATCACACTAAAAAATCCTCCCTCCTAGCTTTTGACAAATATTATACAACGGGTGGGTCTAATCCTGAATCCGGTGTCTATTCCACAAGTTACCAACAACATACATAGTCGATTTTATATAGAAAGAAATGTTAGTAGGTATTTAACGTATAGTGTTGCATCCATGGACAGATATCCCAATGACACTGAACAACATCACAACGTACTGAAAAAGTCAGTGAGAGCCGTGTGCCACGTGGCTGGGTCGTCCAGATAGCATGGATGTCCTGCTCCTTTCATCACCAACACCTTGTGATTGGCTAGCTTCCTCAGGTTGTTCAGAGAAACCTCCTTTAGCTGAGCATCCTGGAATGAAAGTAGAGGTGGCTAGTTCAAATAAACTGTTACCCAATCTCACATACAAAGGCCGGGTTTCAATCTGATCGCAGGTTGTAGACAATACGGCTTTAAAAGGCAATTTCCAATTTCCAGGCAGTCACATGTAACAGTATAACTTTAGACCGTCCCCTCGCCCCGACCCGGGCGCGAACCAGGGACCCTCTGCACACATCAACAACAGTCGCCCACGAAGCATCGTTACCCATCGCTCCACAAAGGCCGCGGCCCTTGCAGAGCAAGGGGCAACACTACATCTAGGTTTCAGAGCAAGTGACGTAACTGATTGAAACGCTACTAGCGCGTACCCGCTAACTAGCTAGCCATTTCACATCCGTTACACTCACCCCCCTTTCAACCTCCTCCTTTTCCGCAGCAACCAGTGATCCGGGTCAACAGCATCAATGTAACAGTATAACTTTAGACCGTCCCCTCGCCCCGACCCGGGCGCGAACCAGGGACCCTCTGCACACATCAACAACAGTCGCCCACGAAGCATCGTTACCCATCGCTCCACAAAGGCCGCGGCCCTTGCAGAGCAAGGGGCAACACTACATCTAGGTTTCAGAGCAAGTGACGTAACTGATTGAAACGCTACTAGCGCGTACCCGCTAACTAGCTAGCCATTTCACATCCGTTACACACACAGAGCACCCAAACACAGGACATGTTGCATAGGAGCAAAGCCAGTGTTTGCAACAATCACTGACCAACCAGAGAAGAGAAAAGAGAGAGGAGAGAGCTATAATCCCTAAGCACACACATGTACGCACCTGTATGCTGATGTACTGCTCTGCTGTGAATTTCTCAGTGCAGATGGGAGCCACAGGGATGTATGCCCGGACCAGAGCCTCGTGCTGGAAGAGGAAGGGCAGGGAGTACATGCCACTGAGAGAGGGACTGACTACCACCACTGGCCCCATCCCCAGGGCCTCACACACCTGCTTCAGGAACCCACCAGGGGCCAGCTCTCCTACAGCGGATGGGGCCACTGCTGACATAGACTGACCAAAACCCAGTGGTGGGGAGAAGGTAGAGGAAGAGACAGATGGAGTTACAGGTCAGTGATTCATTGAGTCATGAATTATGTTTTTGTTGCTTAATCAACTCCTCAACTACTAATTTACTACTATTCTCACAACTGAAGCTCACCTGGTAGGTCGATGGCCACAGCACGACAGCCAGCTTTGGCCAATGTCTCCAGTGTTCCTATATTGAGCCAATTCTCAGATGAGAAACGGATGCCGTGCAGAAGTAGGACAGACAGATGGACTTCACCTGTAGCCGGTTCAGCTTGTCTGTAAAACAGAGGGGCCTTGCAGGATTCCACATGCAAGCTCCCTTCTGTCATTTTAGCAGCACACATCCTATGAAGGGGGTTAAAAAAAAGTAATACAGTCTAAATATAATCACCAAATATTTGAAGAAAGATGGTGAAAAAGTAAATTAAAGCCAAAGTCTGTAACATTTCCAGTGCCTTACATCCAATAGTCCTGTTTCAGGTTATTGTCCAGCCTGGTCTCATAAACTAGATGTAACATAGTAATGTAAATCCGGGACACTCAAATTAGTACTGTATGGTATGGTTATAAGACAGAAGTTTACTCAGTGGTGGGCCGTCAGGGCCAGCAAGGCCTTCTCTGCTGGCCTAAACATCATCAGAATATATATATTTTTTAAATATATTTTCCCACAAATATGTATTAAATTATTCCCCAGAGTAAGAATTATACTCTTCATTTCATAGCTTTCCTCTTGGTTGCACTGCTTCCAGCCCCAGGTTGAGATTTGGAGGGCTGGCCTTTATGTTAGATCTTTTATCCAATCATATTCAGCCATCATGTGTTGCCAGGGGTCTAAAATCTGCCCTCAGGCCTTCAGAATCAACAGTGCGGGCGCTTGTAGCTTAAAGTGAATGGAAATGAAAATTTAGTGTCAACCAATCAGCTTTAGAGTTGGCTATTGTACGCCTGCTGGCTGGCTCCAGTGTTACACAGGAGCCAGCTAGCAGGCGTAGTGCGTGCACGTCTTTTGATTGGATTACCAATATTGAGAAGCAGGTCCTATGGGCAGGTCTATGCAGATCCTCAGAACTAGGAAACTGAATTTGATAAACGAATTAATTTGCGTACGACTAAGCTGTTTTTTCAACCCACAATGGCGGAAGGAGGAGAAGATATCGATTTGGTCGAAGATATAATTATAACGCCATTCTCAAGACGAACTTTTCAAGAAAAGTTAGACATTGTAAGGAGAGGTCGCCCGACGCCGATGCTACAAAGCCTGTCACAGGCGGGAAACGGGTTCGTTCGCCACTTTCAAAGTTCCAACTACGAGCGCTATCAATGGCTCACAGGCTCCGAGAAGCACTGCAAACTGTACTGCTGGGAATGCCTATTATTTGCAAGTGATCGATTTGGTGTTTGGAGCCACACTGGCTTTGCAAACTTGAGTTGTCTAACCAAGGCAGCAACGAGACACCAAAGTACGGCTGGGCACTTACAAGCAATGGTGCTTTTGAAAACTTTTGGGGACACCCGAGTGGATCTACAGCTCAATGAACAATCGCGCAGGGCAACGGAGCTGCACAATGAAAAGGTGAAGAAAAATAGGGAAAAATTGAAAAGACTCATTGATTGTGTCATGTTTTTGGGTAAACAGGAACTTTCTTTTAGGGGACACGATGAAAGTGCTGACTCCACAAACAAAGGGAACTACGTGGAGCTTCTTTCTTTTCTTTCTGAAAGCAACACAGATTTACAATACCACCTGTCCACTAACAAAGTGTTCATTGGGACGTCCGGCAAAATACAAAATGACCTAATTTATGCTATTGCTGAAGTGATGGGAGAAGAGATCAAAATGGAGATTAAAAAAGCTCCCTTTGTTGCTGTTATGGTGGACGAGACAACAGATGTGGGAAATGCAGCACAGCTCTCACTCGTCCTGCGTTATGTGACGGACACAGGAGTCAAGGAGCGATTTATCCGATTTGAAGATGTGACAAGCGGCAAGCGAGCTGATGACATTGCCGCTCTTATTTTCCGTTTCTTGGAGGAAAATGAATGTAGTCTGGATAAAGTTGTGGCACAGTGTTTTGATGGCGCAGCAGTCATGGCATCTGGACTCAATGGGGTGCAGGCTAAAGTTAAGGAGGGCACCGATGGCCTTATTCATTCACTGCTATGCACATCGACTAAATGTAGTACTGACTCAAGGAGCCTCAAAGCTTAAAGAATGAAGTGCAAGGTCTTCTTTGCCAACCTCAATGGCCTTGCAGCAGTTTTCTCACGATCCCCTAAGCGCACGCAACTGCTGGATGACATCTGCAAGCGTCGTCTTCCTAAGGTTGCACCAACGAGGTGGCAATATACATCTAGATTGGTCAATGCAGTCTTTGAAAAGAGAGTTGCTCTAAAGGAGCTGTTTAACCACTTACTGGAACATCATGATGACCATGACGGGGATACTGTGCTTATGGCTGATGGATTTAATGCACGTTTGGATGATTTTGAGTTTTGTTTTTTGCTTGAAACATTCAATGGGATTTTTAATTATTCGGATGTGCTTTTTGGAATTCTACAGAAACAAACTTTGGATGTACAATTCTGCCTGACAAGGGCGAACGAGTTTTGTGACACAATTGAGCGAGAGAGGTGCAGGTTCAGTCAAATCTACGATGACACAGCGCGCATCTCAAGTTTACCCAGCGCACGCAGAGGCCCACAAGGAGACCCTCGCACATACTATCAACAACTCCACAGCAATATTCTGGACAACATTCTTTGCCAGATACGAAACAGGTTTCAAGACCACGAAAAATTAATGTTTCTCTCCCTCCTGGACCCCCGGCACTTTCAGACCTACCGGAAAAAATTCCCGCAAACAGCCTTCTCCAGCTTAACAGAGAGTCACGGAACACTGTTCGACCTATCCAAGCTAAAAACAGAACTGACTGTAATGTATGCTATGACTGATTTTGAAGGGAAAAGTCCCTCTGATCTCCTTGATTTCCTTAATAAGCAGAAAAATCTGAATGAGGACATGGGGCAACTTTACACATTGGCATGTGTGACAGTGACTATCCCTGTGTCCACGGCTTCTGTCGAGCGGTCATTCTCGGCCTTAAAGCGAATCAAAACGTATTCCAGAAATGCTACTGGACAGACTCGGCTTTCAGCATTAGCCTCCATGTCGATAGAAAAGGACTTATTGGTGGAACTAAAACGCACAGATAGACTGTACAACAGAGTCATTGAAGTCTTCTTGAGGAAAGAAAGGAGGAAGGATTTTGTGTTCAAATAATCAGTCTTTGGTGAGTAGGCATACAATGCATGTTATTTTTTATTAAATGTGTATGTATGTTTCGCATTTTATTTCGTTAATATTAAATACCCTATATATTAACAAAATAAAATGGCAAATAGCCTATGTTGCAAATTATTTGTTTTCTTTCTTTTATTTTCAGTGAATAGTTATGTGTCTTTATCATCACGGTGAAACTGCTTTGGGTGCGACAATGCGCTGTTTAGTGAACACACTGTATTTATTTTTTTGGGGACTTAAAGCTCAAAGTTTGTGGACCAGAAATGGATAGAAGAAGAATATTAATATAACTCTGTTGCACTCGACTATGTTCTTGCCTATTAGTTGAACTGTACTGTATTGTACTCTTCCCCTGCAATTCTCTGAATAAAAATGTCAATTTCAAGGTGACGCAACGCCTGGTTATACTGCGTTTCTGTAATAAGAGGTGGATTAATTCGGGTGGGACTGTGTAGGACCTCACTGAAGGCCCAGGCCCCAGGCCCACGGCACGCTACTGAGTTTACTTAAGGCAAAAACAAAACAAGGGTAGTTGGTCGGAGTGGATGGGTGGGCGTATTTACGACATATTGTACGGATTGCAATTCGTAATATACAGTATCATACGAAAAGGATGATGGACATCCACAAATTAATACACCATACTAAATATAAAATATCAAACTAAATGGAGGTAGACAGATTTACATCTACTGTTACGTCTACCCCATGAGTCCAGGTTGTAGCGTCATAGAATACAGTATATTGTAAACAAAGCACTACAGATATTACATCATAAAAAGTATGTGATATCTGCATGTGTAAATGCATTTAATCTGCTACATTAGGCCTGTTAGGACCTCATTGATTGTATCTAATGTCTGTATGCAATTTGTTGAGTGTTGTGCATGTAGTGAAGGCTAGCTTCATTGTCGCTTGGCCGATAGCCACCAAATGAAATGTAGGAAGGATTCTTGTCAAGTTTTCTGTAATCGATCTCCAGGGAAAGTTACAGCTCATAGCTCGTATTGCCCACAAGCACACATTGTCATTGATCTGCCTGTGATCAAAGTTCACATTTATTCAAAATGATTTGCTTAGCCTAGATTTTGATGCATGTAAGACAAATCTATCTTTACCTTCACGCTGTCTGAGTGGTTTCTCTCTGAACTAAAAGTGGGATGGCTGCAGTGTTGCCAACTAATTTTCAGGGTAAGTTGCTAGAGGCAGGTTGATTTGTTGCTAAATGACGTTTTGATGTCATTGCGTGATAACGTAAAACTGCGTCATTGCGTGGAATACACAATAACGTTACTCAAATTGTCTGGCCATCTCGGCGAAAAATATGATTTGACATTTGTTCAGGGACAGACTCCCACTCCTTTCTGTACTTCTGGCTGTACAATTTTGATTGAGACATGTTGATTGATGTTCTAAGTTCTGTTCAAGATCAAACATTCATGACCAACTATATTCATTTGGGTTTGGCTCGTCGAACGCGTACTACTGCTGCTGCAGTCAGCCAACAATGATTTGCAATTTGCTGAAATTGCTGCTGCTGACGTCACTCACAATGCACTTTTGCAGCCAGACACGTGTGTTGTGACTGAGTGTGTGACAGAGAAAATCGTTTTTGTGTCATTAAGACAAGTCTACTGTAATCTTTGTGGTCGTTTGGATTCTACTGACGTCCAGTGGTGATCACGCGTATTGCCGAGGCTCATAAATAAAGTGTTACACTGACTTGAGTTGATATTTTAGGCTACATTGTATTAATGATTAATGGACTTATCGATTGGTTGTCTTTTTGGGGTAAGCGGCTCTGTTTGATTAAGCTTGTTACATGTTCACGTGTGGGTGGACGGGATAAAGTCATTATTCACACTGATTTCGTAACTTTGGATTTTCCCGTCCAGTAAACACCACAATATATTGTTTTTATCGGCTTCTTAATTTTTCACCGTGTTCTACCCTAATCAATTTCGTTGAAACACGACAACCAGAGCCTAGAGGAACTCCAGAACTGACAAAAAAATCCTCGTATCTGCTTCCATTCAGCACTGCTCTCATTCTTTACCTTAGCCATGCAACTTATTATTTCCTGTGTTTTCCTGGCTTTTTGGAGGGGATTGGTCATAGGTAAGAAGAAAAAAAACGTTTTTTTTAATTCTATTTTGGAGATAATTGACAGTAGATTAATGTGCCAATTAGTATCTATTTTAATGTAACTGGAATTGGTTTATTGATTTTATTGTTGAGTTGTTGGTCAGCTCATTTTACAAAGGAATAGTATAGAAGTGACTGCAGCAAAAGGTGGCAGTTTAGTTTGCTTATTAATGGGATCAGTAATGTATACTGTAATTTTACTGACTGCATTCTGTCAAATGGGTGATTCTGTCAGTTGAAGAGTTTTGATAGGGGAAAGGAGACACTTGTCCACCCGTGTAAGCTTCACAAAAATGGTGTAATGGTCCAAAGGTCTTATGTGCCCAGTCAGACCCATGCACAAATGTTGTTCAGGAGAATAGCTGACACACAGACAGCTGGGTACCCAACACATGTCGTACTTTTCAGAATTCAGTAAATAGGCCTAGTGGTTGTAAGTTAGAACTTCTAACCAAAGCCTTTCTGAAACAACCCTAATTTGTAATAAACTCCAGTAAGATAGTGGTTAGATTGAATGAATAACAAGTCCCATTAGGCATTAGGACTGTGTTTTTTGTGTTTGGCCATAGGGTCCCGCTGCCCTCTGAATGACTTCCAGCGTTCCGAGGGAAGGGAACTGGTTCCTACCTCCTGGAACTCTGCACGGGTGCTGATACTCCCAGGGCTGACGCTGGATGACTGTGCCAGACGATGCTCAAATACACTGGACTGCAGGTACCCTGGAGTGTTGTACGACCTCACTACAACACCTAGCAATCTTAGCGGTTAAGGTGTTGGACACAGGTTTGAGTGCCAGTCAGAGTACCCCCGAATTCTTAAAAAATATAACACAAGCTTACATGAAAACTCCTTGGACAAGGAAGCGTGCAGGTAAGATCATGGTCAACCCTGGACACCCCATCTTTTAAAGACTCTCCACTGGCAGACGGTTAAGGGGCCCTATTCAATCAACATTGAGGAAGTTCATCTTGACAGTGTGATTGCAATTTAAAGGCTGCATTCACGGTAAATGCTGCATATGTCGGCTCAATCGGAAATTACCTTTACATTTCTAGCACGGAATCTGTAACGCTTCAGCTTTACAGAATGAATAGAGCCCTAGGTCAATCATGAAAAAAATGGCCTCCACCTGAACAGTTTCTTCCCCCATGCTGTGGCCCTCTTCTTCCCCCAATCTGTGGCTCTCATCAACCGGCCAGCGGGCTCATAGGAATTACACTATATATACACAAGTATGTGGACACCCCTTCAAGTTAGTGGATTCAGCTATTTCAGCCACACCCGTTGCTGACAGATGTATAAAATTGAGCACACACCCGTGCAATCTCCATAGACAAGCATTGGCAGTAGAATGGCCTTACTGAAGAGCTCAATGACTTTCAATGTGGCACCGTCATAGGATGCCACCTTTCCAACAAGTCCATTTTGGACATTTCTGCCCTGCCCCGGTCAACTGTAAGTGCTGTTATTGTGAAGTGGAAACGTGTAGGAGCAACAACGGCTCAGCCGCAAAGTAGTGGGCCACACAAGCTCACAGAATGGGACCGCCGAGTGCTGAAGCGCGAAGAGCTTAAAAATCGTCTGTCCTCAGTTGCAACACTCACTAGCAGGTTCCAAACTGCCTCTGGAAGCAACATCAGCACAATAACTGTTTGTCGGGAGGTTCATGAAATGTGTTTTCATGGCCGAGCAGTCGCACACAAGCCTAAGATTACCATGCGCAATGCCAAGCTTTGGCTGGAGTGGTGTAAAGCTCGCCGCCATTGGACTCTGGAGCAGTGGAAACGCATTATATTGAGTGATGAATCACACTTCACCAATGGGCGAATCTGGATTTGGAGGATGCCAGGAGAACGCTACCTGCCCCAATGCATAGAGCCAACTGTAAAGTTTGGTGGAGGAGGAATAATGGTCTGGGGCTGTTTTTCATGGTTCGGCCAAGGCCCCTTAGTTCCATTGAAAGGAAATCTTACCGCTTCAGCATACAATGACATTCTAGACGATTCTGTGCTTCCAACTTTGTGGCAACAGTTTGGGGAAGGCCCTTTCGGTGTGGAAGAACTGGCCTGCACAGAGCCCTGACCTCAACCCCATCGAACACCTTTGGGATGAATTGGAACGCCGACTGCGGGCCGGGCCTAATCACCCGACCTCACTAATGGTCTTGTGGCTGAATGGAAGCAAGTCCCCGCAGCAATGTTCCAACATCTAGTGGAAAGCCTTCCCAGAAGAGTAGAAGGCTGTTATAGCAGCAAAGGGGGATCAACTCCATATTAATGCCCATGATTTTGGAATGAGATGTTTGAGGAGCAGGTGTCCACATACTTTTGGTCATGTGGTGTAAGTGACTTTGCATTGAACCAATTACTGTACCTTGTCATCAATGACCTCTAATACAAATCTGCACTATACGGCATTTGCACCAGTGAGGCTGCTGAGGGGAGGACAGCTCATAATAATGTCTGGAACAGAGTGAATGGAATGGCATCAAACAGATGGCGTGTTTGATGTATTTGATACCATTCCACTCATTCCTCTCTGGCCTGTCTTCCCCAATTAAGGTACCACCAACCTCCTGTGATTTGCACTATGTAGACCTCTGAACAACATTGTATATATTTGCCATGGCAACATCCCTCCCTCTGCCTATATTTTATTTTATTTATTTAACCTTTATTTAACCAGGTACGCAAGTTGAGAACAAGTTCTCATTTACAATTGCGACCTGGCCAAGATAAAGCAAAGCAGTTCAACACATACAACAACACATAGTTACACATGGAGTAAAACAAACATACAGTCAATAATACAGTAGAAAAATAAGTCTATATACAATGTGAGCAAATGAGGTGAGATAAGGGAGGTAAAGGCAAGAAAAAGGCCATGGTGGCGAAGTAAATACAATATAGCAAGTAAAACACTGGAATGGTAGATTTGCAGTGGAAGAATGTGCAAAGTAGAGATAGAAATAATGGGGTGCAAAGGAGCTAAATAAATACAGTAGGGGGAGAGGTAGTTGTTTGGGCTAAATTATAGATGGGCTATGTACATGTGCAGTAATCTGTGAGCTGCTCTGACAACTGGTGCTTAAAGCTAGTGAGGGAAATAAGTGTTTCCAGTTTCAGTGATTTTTGTAGTTCGTTCCAGTCATTGGCAGCAGAGAACTGGAAGGAGAGGCGGTCAAAGGAAGAATTGGTTTTGGGGGTGACCAGAGAGATATACCTGCTGGAGCGCGTGCTACAGGTGGGTGCTGCTATGGTGACCAGCGAGCTGAGATAAGGGGGGACTTTACCTAGCAGGGTCTTGTAGATGACCTGGAGCCAGTGGGTTTGGCGACGAGTATGAAGCGAGGGCCAGCCAACGAGAGCGTACAGGTCGCAGTGGTGGGTAGTATATGGGGCTTTGGTGACAAAACGGATAGCACTATGATAGACTGCATCCAATTTATTGAGTAGGCTATTGGAGGCTATTTTGTAAATTACATCGCCGAAGTCAAGGATCGGTAGGATGGTCAGTTTTACAAGGGTATGTTTGGCAGCATGAGTGAAGGATGCTTTGTTGCGAAATAGGAAGCCAATTCTAGATTTAACTTTGGATTGGAGATGTTTGATGTGAGTCTGGAAGGAGAGTTTACAGTCTAACCAGACACCTAGGTATTTGTAGTTGTCCACATATTCTAAGTCAGAACCGTCCAGAGTAGTGATGCTGGACGGGCGGGCAGGTGCAGGCAGCGATCGGTTGAAGAGCATGCATTTAGTTTTAGTTGTATTTAAGAGCAGTTGGAGCCCACGGAAGGAGAGTTGTATGGCATTGAAGCTCGTCTGGAGGGTTGTTAACACAGTGTCCAAAGAAGGGCCAGAAGTATACAGAATGGTGTCGTCTGCGTAGAGGTGGATCAGAGACTCACCAGCAGCAAGAGTGACATCATTGATGTATACAGAGAAGAGAGTCAGTCCAAGAATTGAACCCTGTGGTACCCCATAGAGACTGCCAGAGGTCCGGACAACAGGCCCTCCGATTTGACACACTGAACTCTATCAGAGAAGTAGTTGGTGAACCAGGCGAGGCATTCATTTGAGAAACCAAGGCTATTGAGTCTGTCGATGAGGATGTGGTGATTGACAGAGTCGAAAGCCTCTGGCTGCACAGTATTGTTTCTTATCGATGGCGGTTAAGATATCGTTTAGGACCTTGAGCGTGGCTGAGGTGCACCCATGACCAGCTCTGAAACCAGATTGCATAGCGGAGAAGGTATGGTGGGATTCGAAATGATTCTAAATTCTAAATTATATAGAAGTATCCCCTCTTTAAATGGTATATTCCCACTGCAATCAGCCTAAACTCCAGTTTTATGTTTACTGTACCGATATTGAATACTCTGTATGATGTCTATGTGGACTTGTGTTTCTATTCTGTTTGTATATTGTCTGTTGCTGGCAGCACCTTCTCACTAAGGCAAATTCTGGGTATTCCATGTGTAAATGTACTTTGACGAATGAAGGAGGTTCTAATTTCACCAGAGCCTTCAACTACGAGACGCGTCCCTCCATCACCTGTAAACAGCTGCCATGGGTGGAGGATGGCAGCAACGCAGAGGTCAAGAGGAACGTCAACTGTGACCTTTATGAGAAGAAGGGTAAGCTTTGTGGTCAAAGTGAGGTCATGTTCTCTGTCATTTATGTAATTTTATAAAAAATGTGTTGTGTTAGTAGTATGCTGTGATTTTAGTTTGAAAATAGCTATTTTTTTCTGTGATGTGCAGTCTACGTAAGAAAGTGCATTGTGGGTAAAGGAGAAGACTATCGAGGCAAGGTGTTCATGACAAAAAGTGGCCATACTTGTCAACAGTGGTGGTCAAAGTTCCCACACGATCACAGGTAATATCATCCCATCGATTTCTGAGAGTTGTAGTTTGGAAGCTGAAAACATGACCCAGAAGAATATATAATACGATATGTCTCTGTCTCTCTCACACACATGCTGTTTCTAAACTTGTCATAGATGGACACCCACAGCCACTAATGGCTTGGAGCTGAACTACTGCAGGAACCCAGATGGGGACCGCATCGGGCCGTGGTGCTACACCACTGATCCAGAACGGCGTTATGAGACCTGCAATATCCCCCACTGCAAAGATGGTACATCCCATTCTGTTCAAAAGTTCCTGCAGTTGAAGGATTGCAACTGCAAATGTTTCTAAAGTTAATGTGATAACACTATGTGTGTATGTATTGTATTTTAACTTATTATCTGTTTGGCACATTGAACATATCTGTTAGGCACTGTGGACATGTCTGTTTGGCATAGTGGACATGTCTGTTAGGCACAGTGGACATATCTGTTAGGCACTGTGGACATGTCTGTTAGGCACAGTGGACATGTCTGTTAGGCACAGTGGACATGTCTGTTAGGCACAGTGGACATGTCTGTTAGGCACAGTGGACATGTCTGTTAGGCACAGTGGACATGTCTGTTAGGCACAGTGGACATGTCTGTTAGGCACAGTGGACATGTCTGTTAGGCACAGTGGACATGTCTGTTTGGCACAGTGGACATGTCTGTTAGGCACAGTGGACATGTCTGTTAGGCACAGTGGACATGTCTGTTAGGCACTGTGGACATGTCTGTTAGGCACTGTGGACATGTCTGTTAGGCACTGTGGACATGTCTGTTAGGCACTGTGGACATGTCTGTTAGGCACTGTGGACATGTCTGTTAGGCACTGTGGACATGTCTGTTAGGCACTGTGGACATGTCTGTTAGGCACAGTGGACATGTCTGTTAGGCACTGTGGACATGTCTGTTAGGCACTGTGGACATGTCTGTTAGGCACAGTGGACATGTCTGTTTTGATCACAGAGAACATGTCTGTTTTGATCACAGAGAACAACACAGTGTTGTTACAAATTGTGTGTGTTTGGGTTTGTGCACAGAGGTGTGTATCACATGTAATGGGGAAGACTACAGGGGTCAGGTTGACCACACAGTGAGTGGCAGAGAGTGCCAACGTTGGGACCAGCAGTACCCACACCAACACATCTACCAGCCTGAGAAGTATGTCTGTCCACCCAGCGCTATTATCACCTACCACTACAATCACCACCACTACAACCACCACCACCACCACCACCACCACTACCACTACCACCACTACAACCACCACCACTATAACCACCACTACAACCACTATAACCACCACTACAACCACCACAACGACCACCACTATAACCACCACTACAACCACTATAACCTCCACCACTACAACCACTACAACCACCACCACTATAACCACCACTATAACCACCACTACAACCACCACCACTATAACCACCACTACAACCACCACCACTATAACCACCACTACAACCACTATAACCACCACTACAACCACCACAACGACCACCACTATAACCACCACTACAACCACTATAACCTCCACCACTACAACCACTACAACCACCACCACTATAACCACCACTATAACCACCACTACAACCACCACTACAACCACTATAACCTCCACCACTACAACCACTACAACCACCACCACTATAACCACCACTACAACCACCACCACTATAACCACCACTATAACCACCACTACAACCACCACTACAACCACTATAACCTCCACCACTACAACCACTACAACCACCACCACTACCACCACTATAACCACCACTACAACCACCACTACAACCACTATAACCTCCACCACTACAACCACTACAACCACCACCACTATAACCACCACTACAACCACTACAACCACCACTATAACCACCACTACAACCACCACTACAACCACTATAACCTCCACCACTACAACCACTACAACCACCACCACTACCACCACTATAACCACCACTACAACCACAACAACCACCACTACAACCACCACTACAACCACCACTACAACCACCACTACAACCACCACTACAACCACAACGACCACCACTATAACCACCACTACAACCACTATAACCTCCACCACTACAACCACTACAACCAGCACCACTACCACCACTATAACCACCACTACAACCACTATAACCTCCACCACTACAACCACTACTACCACCACTATAACCACCACTACCACCACTATAACCACCACTACAACCACTATAACCACCACCACTACCACTACCACCACTACAACCACTGCAACCACCACCACTACAACCACTATAACCACCACTACTACAACCACCACCACCACAACAACCACCACTACAACCACCACCACAACCACCACTACAACCACCACTACAACCACAACCACCACTACAACCACCACCACTACAACCACCACCACCACTACAACCACCACCACCACTACAACCACCACTACAACCACAACCACCACTACCACCACTACAACCACCACCACTACAACCACCACCACCACAACCACCACTACAACCACCACTACAACCACCACCACTATAACCACCACTACAACCACCACTACAACCACTGTAACCACCACTACCACCACTATAACCACCACTACAACCACTATGACCACCACTACAACCACTATGACCACCACTACAACCACTATAACCACCACTACCACCACTACAACTACTACAACCACCACTACAACCACCACTACCACCACTACAACCACTACTACCACCACTACAACCACCACTACCACCACTACAACCACTACCACCACTACAACCACCACCACTACAACCACAACCACTACCACCACTACAACCACTACCACCACTACAACCACTACCACAACCATTACAACCACTACCACCACTACCACTCCACTCTTTTACATGCTTTTTGTTGTAGGCCTACATGCCTTTGTACAGTGCATTTGGAAAGTATTCAGACCCCTTCACTTTTTCAAAATGTTGTTACGTTACAGCCTTATTCTAAAATTGATTAAATTGTTTTTTTTCCCTCATCAATTTACACACAGAACCATAATGACAAAGCGAAAGCAGGTTTTTATCAATTTTTGCAAGTTCATATTTTTTAAATACCTAATTTACATAAGTATACAGACCCTTTGCTATGAGACTCGAAACTGAGCTCAGGTGTATCCTGTTTCCATTGATCATCCTTGAGATGTATCTATGACTTGATTGGAGTCTACCTGTTGAAAATGATATTGATTGGAGATGATTTGGAAAGGCACGCACCTGTATATATAAGGTCTCACCGTTGACAGTGCATGTCAGAGCAAAAACCAAGCCATGCGGTCAACTGAATTGTCCGTAGAGCTCCGAGACAAGATTGTGTTGAAGCACAGATCCGGAGAAGGGTACCAAAACATTTCTGCCACATTGAAGGTCCCCAAGAACACAGTGGCCTCCATCATTCTTATATGGAAGAAGTTTGGAACCACCAAGACCCTTCCTAGATCTGGCTTCCCGGCCAAACTAAGCAATCAGGGGGAGAATGGCCTTGGTCAAGGAGGTGACCAAGAACCTGATGGTTACACTTACAGAGCTCCAGAGTTCCTTTGTGGAGATGGGAGAACTTTCCAGAAGGACAACCATCTCTGCAGCACTCCACCAATCAGGCCTTTATGGTATTGTTAGGCTCTAATTTTCAGAGTAAAAACTCTACGGACACTATGAAATCTTAACCAAGTTTATTCTTCCCAGAGGATCAATACAGCTGCATTAGACAAAGACCTTTTCACACAAGCACTGATATTTAAGCATTCCTCCTAGGCTCCTCCTACACATCTGTACAAACATTGTATTTTTACTGCTAAGCAGGACACTAAGTGATACGGGCCATAAACTTTAATTTCTCCCTTAACGTGACCTGACCTGATCTCGCCCCCTTCATCACTAATCCATGGCTCTCTCCCCTTATCAATGCCTGTCACATGTGATCTCTTTCTCTACACTCAGTACATTCCAAGCTCAATTGCCCCCACCATATACTTTCCTCTTACAGATAATCATTAACCTCTGGTGTAGAACCTCGGCTATGGCACCCCTCGTTTCTCTATTACAGCTAGTGATTAATAAGAATTTAAAGTTCATAAATCCAAACCTGTCAGTAGAGTGGCCACTCCTCAGTAAAAGGCGCATGACAGCCCGCTTGGAGTTTGTCAAAAAGACACTTAAAGGACTCCCAGACTGATGAAACCAAGATTTCACTCTTTGGACTGAATACCAAGCATCATGTCTGGAAGAAACTTGGCACCATCCTTACGGTGAAGCATGGTGGTGGCAGCATCATGCTGTGGGGATGTTTTTCAGCGGCAGGGACGCTGTGAAGGGGTTTGAATACTTTCCGAATGCACTGTATACGGCCAGTATTACTCCTGTCTAATCAATATTTAGTACTGTAACAGAGTAGAGAACAATCAATCATTCCAATTGAGAAGTTCCTAACATTGTGCTGGAATATTGTACATGTGCATTCCAGGTATCCAGATAAGAGCTTGGATGATGACTACTGCCGTAACCCAGACGCCTCCCCTGTTCCCTGGTGCTACACCACAGACCCTGATATGGAGAGAGAGCGCTGCGAGATCAGCAAGTGCTGTACGTCTTTCCCCCTCATACATCCACCCAGTCCATTAATTCACACTATTCCATTGTTATAACAATGTAATACAATCTATATTGACCCTCATATTGTCACCTTTCTCCCTTCACTCTAGCTGTGGTTACAAAGAGACGCCTCCGGTCCAGCTACACCACAAACTGTTTCCGTGGTCGCGGGGAGGATTACCGCGGTAAAGTAAATGAGACGACCGGCGGTATCGCCTGTCAGCGTTGGGACGCCCAGTACCCGCATGAGCACCCCTTCTACCCAAACACCTACGAATGCAAGTAAGCCAGAAAAACAGGCGATAGAGGGATGGATGGATAAAGGGATGAGAGGTGGGACTGATGGTTAAAGGGATGAGTGGTGGGACTGATGGTTATAGGGATGAGAGGTGGGATTGATGGATAAAGGGATGAGAGGTGGGACTAATGGATAAAGGGATTAGAGGTGGGACTGATGGTTAAAGGGATGAGAGGTGGGACTGATTCTTCAAAGGGATGAGAGGTGGGACTGATTCTTCAAAGGGATGAGAGGTGGGACTGATTCTTCAAAGGGATGAGAGGTGGGACTGATGCTTCAAAGGGATGAGAGGTGGGACTGATTCTTCAAAGGGATGAGAGGTGGGACTGATGGATAAAGGGATGAGAGGTGGGACTGATGGTTAAAAAGATGAGAGGTGGGATGCTTAAAGGGATGAGAGGTGGGACTGATGGTTAAAGAGATGAGAGGTGGGATGCTTAAAGGGATGAGAGGTGGGACGATGACCAGTGAGTGATGGTATGAGGAGTGAAGTAAAGTTTATTGAGATGAGTATCTACATGAATGGCTGATCTTGGGTCTAGTTATTTATGTTCCTAGAGTACATTTACAATATAGTCATAGCAGAATCACGTGTCCAGAGCGACAGAGTCAGTAGCATACATCCAACATACTGTATTTACCCATGAATAATGATCCATGTGTTTTTGTGTGCTATACTTATTGTCTGTACTGTACCATTGCTCCCAGGGGCTTGGAGGAGAACTACTGTCGTAACCCAGATGGATCCGAGGCGCCCTGGTGCTTCACGTCTGTGCCTGAGATGAGGACGGCTCTTTGTTTACAGATCAAACGCTGTGCAGACGACATTGAAGCTGAGGGTACACTGCCCTCTGGTGTTTCAATGGGCCCGATGCTCTCTCAATGCAATCTAGGTTCCTCAAACACAAGTCTACTTAATAACACAAAGAAGGGGTTGGGGGTTACAATTCCAGTAGTTTTGTAAGGTTAACCAAATTCCAATTCCACATTTTTCTAATTGAAAGCATTAAAGAGAAAAGGGAATTGGAATGTTAGTGTATTGACTGGAATTCAAATGGAATTGATCCCAACCCTGGTATCTGTAATCATGTTTTTTTGTCCTTTTTCCCCACACCCTAGATTGCTACCATGAAAATGGTAAAAACTACAGGGGTGTAGTCCGTAAGACGCGTAAGGGCATCACCTGTCAGAAGTGGAGTGTCAACATGCCTCACAAAACAAAGTATGAAAAATGTAATAAATCATGAATTCATAAAAGGCAGGTCTATTTGGTTTTGTCAAAGAGGGAAACTGAATATATATTTATTTATGGGATAGTATCAGGTGTTTGTAGAAGTGTCTCCTGGGCCATGCATAGGTAGGTTTACTGTACTGTGGTTTTCCAGGATAAACCCAGGGACCCACCCTGATGCCAACCTGACAGAGAACTACTGCCGGAACCCAGATGGGGACCAGCACGGACCCTGGTGCTACACTACTGACCCCAAAACAGAGTTTGACTACTGTGCCATCAAGCAATGTGGTAAAGATTCCCCTCCTCCCATAACTCTGTGCCCTCAGGCATCACATTCCTCTCTCCATATCGTTCTCTTGTTACTCTGTCACTCATCATCTCTTATCTCTATGCTCTAATAGTAGGCCTAATATTATTATTAATATTAATGATTACAATATTAACTTACTAACACTATAAAGCTATTTTCATACATTTTGCTCAAAGCACTAATCCCTCTATGGGTTTGTGTTGTTATAAACTGATTAAATAATTATTCTGGTTATTGTTGTTTGAACAGCTGGGGAGAAAGTGTCCATCATTGAGCCATCAGGTGAGCTTTTAAAGGGATATGTAACTACAATGAAAAATAAGTATTTTCTGGAAGTGGACGTGTGTATACAACTTTACTCATCAACTGAAGTAAGTGTGTGTGTGTGTGTGTGTGTGTGTGTGTGTGTGTGTGTGTGTGTGTGTGTGTGTGTGTGTGTGTGTGTGTGTGTGTGTGTGTGTGTGTGCACAGAGATTGTGGAGTTTAATGAGTGTGGAAAGAGAGAGGATCGTTTGGCCAAGAGTCCAATACTGCGTATTGTTGGTGGGCTTCCTGGAAACTCTCCCTGGACAGTCAGTCTCAGAGACAGGTCAGTCTGAGACAGCCGTCTTCATAACCTCTCTGTCTCCCCCTGTAAGAGCCCAGTCTTCATCACCTCTCTGTCTCCCCCTGTAAGAGCCCAGTCTTCATAACCTCTCTGTCTCCCCCTGTAAGAGCCCAGTCTACATAACCTCTCTGTCTCCCCCTGTAAGAGCCCAGTCTTCATAACCTCTCTGTCTCCCCCTGTAAGAACCCAGTCTTCATAACCTCTCTGTCTCCCCCTGTAAGAGCCCAGTCTTCATAACCTCTCTCTCTCCCCCTGTAAGAGTCCAGTCTTCATAACCTCTCTCTCTCCCCCTGTAAGAGCCCAGTCTTCATAACCTCTCTCTCTCCCCCTGTAAGAGCCCAGTCTTCATAACCTCTCTGTCTCCCCCTGTAAGAGCCCAGTCTTCATAACCTCTCTCTCTCCCCCTGTAAGAGCCCAGTCTTCATCACCTCTCTGTCTCCCCCTGTAAGAACCCAGTCTTCATAACCTCTCTGTCTCCCCCTGTAAGAACCCAGTCTTCATAACCTCTCTGTCTCCCCCTGTAAGAGCCCAGTCTTCATAACCTCTCTGTCTCCCCCTGTAAGAGCCCAGTCTTCATAACCTCTCTGTCTCCCCCTGTAAGAACCCAGTCTTCATAACCTCTCTGTCTCCCCCTGTAAGAGCCCAGTCTTCATAACCTCTCTGTCTCCCCCTGTAAGAGCCCAGTCTTCATAACCTCTCTGTCTCCCCCTGTAAGAGTCCAGTCTTCATAACCTCTCTCAATTCAATTCAGTGCAGTGGACTTTATTGACATGCCAAGTAAAATTACTTACATTGTCAAAGTATACATATAACAAAAATGGTGGGACCAATAGCAATAAGGCATCAATAATCTCTCTCTCTCCCCCTGTTAGAGCCCAGTCCTCATAACCTCTCTCTCTCTCTCTCTCTCTCCCTGTTAGAACCCAGTATTCATAACCTCTCTCTCACCTTGTTAGAGCCCAGTCCTCATAAGCTATCTCTCCCCCTGTTAGAGCCCAGTCCTCATAACCTCTCTCTCTCTCCTTGTTAGAGCCCAGTATTCATAACCTCTATCTCCCACTGTTAGAGCCCAGTCCTCATAACCTTTCTCTCTCCCCCTGTTAGAGCCCAGTCCTCATAACCTCTCTCTCTCCCCCTGTTAGACCCCAGTCTTCATAACCTCTCTCTCTCCCCCTGTTAGACCCCAGTCCTCATAACCTCTCTCTCTCCCCCTGTTAGACCCCAGTCTTCATAACCTCTCTCTCTCCCCCTGTTAGAACCCAGTCTTCATAACCTCTCTCTCTCCCCCTGTTAGAACCCAGTCTTCATAACCTCTCTCTCTCCCCCTGTTAGAACCCAGTCTTCATAACCTCTCTCTCTCCCCCTGTTAGAACCCAGTCTTCATAACCTCTCTCTCTCCCCCTGTTAGACCCCAGTCTTCATAACCTCTCTCTCCCCCTGTTAGACCCCAGTCTTCATAACCTCTCTCTCCCACTGTTAGACCCCAGTCTTCATAACCTCTCTCTCTCCCCCTGTTAGACCCCAGTCTTCATAACAAAAATGAAATGGGACCAACAGCAATAAGGCATCAATAATCTCTCTCTCTCTCTCCCTCCCCTTGTTAGAGCCTAGTCTTCATAATCTCTCTCTCTCTCTCCCTCCCCTTGTTAGAGCCTAGTCTTCATAATCTCTCTCTCCCTCCCCTTGTTAGAGCCTAGTCTTCATAATCTCTCTCTCTCTCTCTCTCTCTCCACGTTAGAGCCCAGTATTCATAATCTCTCTCTTTCTCTCCCTCCCCTTGTTAGAGCCTAGTATTCATAATCTCTCTCTCTCTCTCTCTCCACGTTAGAGCCCAGTATTCATAATCTCTCTCTTTCTCTCCCTCCCCTTGTTAGAGCCTAGTCTTCATAATCTCTCTCTCTCCCTCCCTCCCCTTGTTAGAGCCTAGTCTTCATAATCTCTCTCTCTCTCTCCACGTTAGAGCCCAGTATTCATAATCTCTCTCTTTCTCTCCCTCCCCTTGTTAGAGCCTAGTCTTCATAATCTCTCTCCCTCTCTCCACGTTAGAGCCCAGTATTCATGAACTCTCTCTCTCTCCTTGTGTGCAGGAAAGGAAACCATTTCTGTGGAGGCTCCCTGGTTAGCGCCAAATGGGTGATCAGTACTAAGCAGTGTTTCTCCTCTTGGTATGCTTTATGATTTATAAAGCATTTACATGTTATTGTTGTTTTTTCAAACACAGTAAAATGAAAAAAAAGTGTCAAATCCAATACCTTTTAAAAGAACCAGATCTAGACTCTAAAACAACAAGCCTAAAATAACCTCAAATGGTATAAATCTCTTGAATGTGATGAGGATCGTTGGTCAGTGTGTGTTCCTCTATGTGCAGCTATGTTGACCTTCCGGGGTACTCGGCCATGATGGGGACATTGTTTCGTAACCCCATAGTAGGAGAGCCAGACCGACAGACTATCCCTCTCACCAAGATCGTCTGTGGACCCTCTGAGTCCCAGCTGGTCATGCTACAACTGGAATAGTGCGTACACACACAAACACGTGCATGCAGCGACGCACATACACACACACACACACACACTAACCACATACGGTACACACGTACAGTATATCGTACACATACAGTATATCGTACAGTACCCAAGCAATATTATCATACCACTTTTCCAACTAGACCACCCAATATGATTTAACAGAAAACCCATTTAAATCCACATTCAGCTCAGTCTGATGCTCTTTCTCCTCCTCCTCTTCCTTAGCCATGCCCAGTTTAACGAGCGTGTGTCTCAGATATGCCTGCCCCCTGAACGCTACATAGTTCCAGAAGGAACCCTCTGTGAGATCGCAGGCTGGGGGGAAACTCAAGGTAAAGTAGAGCTATGCTCATAATTGTAACACTTCAATATTATTTACTCACATTCCTCCATATGAATCTTTAAAGGCACCCACCAGAGGGCAATGCCGCTCCTATTTCGGTGTAATTCCTGCTTGTTTAGGTTCCACCTCCGAAGAATGACACAGGTTACTTATACATACAGTATTCACTAATTGGGGGTGGGAAAGAACGTTGTGGGAATTTCCATATGGAGTCAGTGTAGCTATCAGGCATGCTAACCTTAGCTAGCCAACTTGCTAACCTTATCTACCTAGCTAAAGTTATCAGTTGTTGCTGTTTTTTTATTTTATATTACACCGTATTCAAAAGATTAGCAAGTTGGCTAGGCTGGTTCTGGCGCAGGATTTGTCATAAGCATTTAGAGAGAACTACTTGGAAACTAGTGTCTTTGATTTCGCCATCTAATGTTATCTCCAAAGTTTTGGCATCTTCCCTAAGACACATGCATTTTTGTACATTGTAATGGACACGGTGCAACCTTTTGTAGGTAGGCTTCTGGCAGGCTTTGGCTGCAGTACAGAAATGCCAAGTCCTTGCTCATGGTTCTCACAAAGGAAGTGAAATGATAGACTTGAATGACTTTGCTCCTGATTCACGTCTCAAATAACATGTAACAACACCCTGAGCACATCGGACACAAAATACCAATACAAATGTAACAACAGCACAACAAAATAGATAAACAAGTTCCTTGAATTGTCTTTTGTGGGTGCCTGTTCATTATACGATAGACAATTATATATATACAGTACCAGTCAAAAGTTTGGACACACCTACTCATTCAAGTTTTATTTTTTTTTTTTTTTTTTACAATTTTATACGTTGTAGAATAATAGTGAAGACTTCAAAACTATGAAATAACACATATGGAATCATCTAGTAACCAAAAAAGTGTTAAACAAATCAGAATCTATTTTAGATTTTAGATTCTTCAAAGTAGCCATAATATGGACTTGGTCTTTTACCGAATAGGGCTATCTTCTGTATACCACCCCTACCTAGTCACAACTTAACTGATTGGCTCAAACGCATTAAGAAGGAAAGAAATTCCACAAATTAACTTAACAAGGCATACCTGTTAATTGAAATGCATTCCAGGTGAATATCTCATGAAGCTGGTTGAGAAAATGCCAAGAGTATACAAAGCTATCATCAAGGCTGCTTTGGGTGGCTACTTTGAAGCTTCTAAATATAAAATATATTTTGATTTGTTTAACACTTTTGTGGTTACTACATGATTACATATCTGTTATTTCATATATATATATATATATGAAATAACAGATATATATATATATATATATATATATATATATATATATATATATATATATACACACACAGACTAGCAAAAAATATGTGAAAATTGACAAATTATCCAATAGATTATGTAAATTGTCTGGTAAAAAAAGTGGAGGTGCTAAGGCGAAAAGCTGTTTGGGTCATTCACGAATAGGAAGAACTTTGCAGGTGTTTCTGATTAATTGCTGGTTGGTGGTAACACTGAAATAAAATCTAGCCCTGAAAAGAAACGTCATATCATAGGGGAAACACTGACTGTCACGCCTACTCCCGCTCCGGTGCTCAACGTCGTTAGTCATCTTCATTACGCACACCTGCTCTCCATCATTACCCACACCTACTCCCCATCATTACCCACAGCTGCTCCCCATCATTACCCACAGCTGCTCCCCATCATTACCCACACCTGCTCCCCATCATTACCCACACCTGCTCCCCATCATTACCCACACCTGCTCTCCATAATTACCCACAGCTGCTCTTCATCATTACCCACACCTGCTCCCCATCATTACCCACACCTGCTCCCCATCATTACCCACACCTGCTCCCCATCATTACCCACACCTGCTCTCCATCATTACCCACACCTGCTCTCCATCATTACCCACACCTGCTCCCCATCATTACCCACACCTGCTCTCCATCATTACCCACACCTGCTCTCCATCATTACCCACACCTGCTCTCCATCATTACCCACACCTGCTCTCCATCATTACCCACACCTGCTCTCCATCATTACCCACACCTGCTCTCCATAATTACCCACACCTGCTCTCCATAATTACCCACACCTGCTCCCCATCATTACCCACACCTGCTCCCCATCATTACCCACACCTGCTCCCCATCATTACCCACACCTGCTCTCCATAATTACCCACACCTGCTCTCCATAATTACCCACACCTGCTCTCCATAATTACCCACAGCTGCTCTTCATCATTACCCACACCTGCTCCCCATCATTACCCACACCTGCTCCCCATCATTACCCACACCTGCTCTCCATAATTACCCACACCTGCTCTCCATAATTACCCACACCTGCTCCCCATCATTACCCACACCTGCTCTCCATCATTACCCACACCTGCTCTCCATCATTACCCACACCTGCTCCCCATCATTACCCACACCTGCTCCCCATCATTTCCCACACCTGCTCCCCATCATTACCCACACCTGCTCCCCATCATTACCCACAGCTAGACTTCATCATCACCTTGATGACCTTCCCTTTATTTAGCCCTCAGTAGCCTCAGTCATCAGGCAGTATTGCTTTGTTTTCATTCACGGCCTGTACGCTTCTCGTGTTTTGTTTATCTTCTGCGCCTGCTTCCTGACTCCCGGCGTATATGTGACATTTGCACAAACAAAAATCAAAAGTCTTCACTTCGGATTTCCCACTTCAAGCCCAAATATATCATAATTTGACTTAAACAGTGACTTATTGACAATAATCATTGTGCAACATCATGTGCAAGATCTGAGCACCATCTTTCAGTTACATTTTTTTAAATTTCTGCTCTTGTGGTAGTTTAAACTTCCATATATTAGCCTCATCATATTTCTCCTGTTGTATTCATTATATCTTTCCTTCATAATGTCCTTTTATATACCACCATCCTATAGCTGCATTACAAATCAAACGAAGAGGCGTTGTCGTGCCTTCTTCACGACTGTGTTGGTGTGTGGGGACTATGTAAATTCCTTAGTGATGTGGACACTGAGGAACTTGAAGCTTTCGACCTGCTCCACTACAGCCCCATCGATGTGGACGAGGCATGCTCGGCCCTCCGTTTCCTGTACTCCACGATCAGCTCTTTTGTCTTGTTGAGGGAGAGGTTGTGTTCCTGGCACCACACTGCCAGGTCACTGACCTCCTGCCTATAGGGGGTAATCCTTCTAACCCCCCCCCCCCCTTAAAAGATTTAGATGCACTATTGTAAAGTGGTTGTTCCACTGGATATCATAAGGTGAATGCACCAATTTGTAAGTCGCTCTGGATAAGAGCGTCTGCTAAATGACTTAAATGTAAATGTAAATGTATAGGCTGTCTCAACGTCGTCGTTGATCAGGCCTACCACAGTCGTGTCGTCAGCAAACTTAATGATGGTGTTGGTGTCCTGCGCGACCACACAGTTGTGGGTGAACCGGGAGTTCAGGAGGGGCCTAAGCACGCATCCCTGAGGGGCCCCCTTGTAGAGAGTTAGCATGGCGAATGTGTTGTTGCCTACCCTCACCACCTGGGGGCGGCCCGTCAGGAAGTCCAGGATCCAGTTGCAGAGTGAGGTGTTCAGTCCCAGGGTCCTGACCTTAGTGATGAGCTTGGAGGGAACTACAGTGTTGACCTGTAGTCAATGAACAGCATTTTCACATAGGTGTTCCTCTTCTCCAGGTGGGAGAGGGCATTGTGGAGTGCAATAGAGATTGCGTCATCTGTGGATCTATTGGGGCATTATGCAAATTGGAGTGGGTCCAGGGTGTCTAGGATGATGGCGTTGATGTGAGCCATGACCAGCTTTTCAAAGTATTTCATGGCAACAGATGTGTACTACGGGGCAATAGTCATTTAGGCAGGTTACCTTGGCGTTCTTAGGCACAGGAAAAATGGTGGTCTGCTTGAAACATGTAAGTATTATAGACTGGGTCAGGGAGAGGTTGAAAATGTCAATGAAGACACTTGCCAGCTGGTCAGTGCATGCTCTGAGTATGCGTTCTGGTAATCCGTCTGGCCCCGCGCCCTTGTGAACATTAACCTGTTTAAAGGTCTTACTCACATTGGCTATGGCGATGCTCTCATGCATGGTTCAGTGTTGCTTCCCTTGAAGCGAGCATATGACCAGGGTCCGAGTTGACCCAGGTCAGATTACATGGTCAGGAAAAACATCTGAACCAAATTTATGAAATGTTTTCTGCCCTTGAAGTTATGAAGTATCTGCTTTACTAATGTAGCATGTAAATTAGAGTGTTTCAGATCCTGGACCAAAAGATAGTGTTGTTATTTCCAGTACCACTCAGCATATGCCCTCCTCTTCCTCATTGTCTCGTTCTCTCTATCTCATCCTCCTTTCCCCCTCTTTCCCTTTCTCTCTCACTTTCTTAGGCACTTCTACAGATGACTCTGTGCTCAATGTGGCTCAAATACCAGTTCTAAGCAACAAGGATTGTAACAACTACTTTCGGGGTCGTGTTCGGGAGAACGAGATGTGCACCAACTCCTTCCAGGGTGGGGTGGGTGCCTGTGAGGTAGGTTCGGTGTGTTTGTGAGTTGTAGGATCTGTCTATGAGCAATGGTTTGTTTGTATGAGAGAGACTGAGATTGATGGTGAGCGAGAATGATAAGATAACTTTATTTTAGGATATTAATTATGTGACATACAGCCAAACTCAACATGTACAGATGTATGATCTTAATTTGAGCCAGTTTGCTACTGAAGGAAAATAATCCTGCAGCAATGTGAATTATTATGTGGATTATAATTAATGGAAATATTTGTAGGGGTTGATACATTTTTTGTAAGGAAAAATCAAGTCTGAAATTTCAAACTTCAGAAGCCTTTTAAACCTCAAATACACTACACGTTTTAAATGTCCCACATAGCAGGAAAGTTCTGCTGTGTGACAATGATCTAACAGTGATGTGTTCTTTCAATGTGACCCCCAGAGAGATTATGGGGGCCCTCTGGCCTGTCAGAACAGTGACTGCTGGGTGCTTGAGGGAGTGATCATCCCCATGAGGCGCTGTGGACACCCAGGCCAGCCTAACATCTTCATCCGTGTCTCTGTCTATGTGGACTGGATTAAGAAGGTCATGGAGATGGCTTAGCCACAAATACATTATGTCACCAAGCAGTGACTGGCTCTATGTTCTACTGGACTGCAATACATTTATCCACTTTCACCCCCCTACCCATAGCTCACAATCCATGACCACCTAATTGTGATCCGTGACCGTCTACATACAATTAGTTAATATACACTGAGTATATCAGATATTAGGAACAGTATTGATTTGCCCTCAGAAAAGTCTCAATCCTTCGGGGCATGGACTCTACAAGGTGTCGAAAGCATTCGACAGGGATGCTGGTTGACTGCAGTACTTCCCACAGTTATGTCAAGTTGGCTGGATGTCCTTTGGGTGGTGGACCATTCTTGATACACACAGGAAACTGTTGACCGTGAAAAACACAAACCGATGCACATGGTACCTACTACCATACCCTGTTCAAAGGCACATAAATATTTATTCTTGCCCATTCCCCCACTGAATGGTACATAAACACAATCCATGTTGCAATTGTCTCAAGGCTTAAAAATCCTTCTTTAGCCTGTGTCCTCCCCTTTGTCTACACTGGTTGAAGTGTATTTAACAAGTGACATCAATAAGGGATCATAGCTTTCACTTGGATTCACCTGGTTAGTCTATGTCATGGAAATAGCAGGTGTTCTTAATTGTTTGTACACTCAGTGTATAATGTTGTGTGTTATTCTACAATCTTATGACAACAATATAAGATAAAAATAACAATGTTTTCCCTTGTCTTCTGTCTACGTGTGATCAAAAACAATATTAGGCATTTTGATCTGAACAAAATAACTATAATCTTGTGGTGATTACATTACATATTGAACCTTGGCACTGACTTCAGGATGTGCTTGTGAAGGACATGCCTCCTTAACCTCATGCTTCTCAACAGCGTTCCCACACCCTTGACTAAAACTGCTGACTACCAACCCCTCCACCCCCCCCCTCCAGTATCCGATGGAGCTCCAAAATACCTTCTTTGCCCTCCAGCCTCTAAAGAAATCCCTCATCTGCCTTTTTTTATGCCTGCCCCCACCTCTAAAGACATGCCTTTGTGCCTCATGCAGAACAGTATGCGTTGCACATTCTTTCTGGTTCTATAGGAGGAGTTTTGTAACTCGGTCCTGATGAGCCCACGGAATTCAGATTAAATACACCTCAAGATCAGAGTCCAGCGGAATCTCACACACCAGCCTGCAGAGGGGCAGTGAACTAACTCTCTCCCTGTCTCTCGCTCTTGCAGTCTCTCCCTCTCTCTAACACTCACTCAAACACACACACATACTTTAGCACATTCTTATTATTATACACAGACAAATATAGATACTCGCATATCCACATACAGTATTCACAAATACACACATACTCATTTACACATAGAACCAAGATAATTAAACAAACTATTTGTGCACTCTGATTCAACAAATAAGTTTAGCAAATGACTGCTGATTTTACTGGCTTCGGTCAGTTTCAGTGGCAGTTTGGCAGTTCATGCTGCTCACTTTCGTGAAATTATGTTTATAATAGATGACTAATCAAATACTTATATGACTTATAGTTCTCATTTATACTGCAGATAGTTGACTAAATTGTTTATAAATGAGTAACAAAGTAACTCAAAAAATCTCAAGTCATGCCCTCTTCTGACTACATTTTAGATTAAAGCATTTTATTCCATGTGGCAGAGAACTTGTAATTTCAATTGATCTTATCAATATGAATATATCACCTTGTTTTGAGCAAGCTGACTCATTTGGCTAACATGCCTTTTTAGGTCATATGGGGTTTTCTTTTCTGTAAATTAGTTTTCTTTTCATAACTGTTTGAGTAATTCATTGTTATTCTCAATAACCCATACCTTTATACGTGTAGCCTATAAAGCATTTTCATTATGCGTATGAGTGTTTTCAATTTAAATGTTTTTAATTTTTTATTAAGAAGATGTTGATTCAACGTACAATTGTATGGCAACCAGCTGCAATAGGATTGTGAGATTGCTCAATATTTGGGCATTTACTGTAGCTGAACCAAAATACATTCTCCAGTTGAATTGTATGTTCACTCAACTTTAGATTTTAGGAGTTGAGTGTACATACAATTCAACTTGAGAATTTATTCGACCTTTTTGCATATTTCCCAGTGTGCTTATCGAGTGATTTGTAGTTACCACCCATGACTGTATTTGTTAGAGACAGACACATATATGTTGTAGTCAATGGTTTTCAGTCTTGTAGCTTTCACCAATTGTGTGTCTAAGTGAATATGTTGTTTTTTAAATTAAACTCTTTATGACAGTGCATTACATAATAGATACATAAGGCCTTTCTTTGAGGGCTTAGTTACACCCTAACGCAGCAGTTTGAAACTCCTGGTTTACAGGCCACATCAAGCCTGCAAGTCACATTATGCTGGCTTGCAAAGTGATGTGTAGTTCCTATTGGAGAACAGTTAGAGTGAGGATATCCAACAATTGGAACTTTTAATCATCTGCATCCTGCATTCAGAATTACTTCTGGAGTAGGGAGGATTGATTATTAAGACGACCTAAATCATATAAACTGGAATAGCCATCTCAGAACTGGGTGCAATAAGTCCAACTACTAACACATTGGATTAGTTTAGAAAATGTATGTTGTTTGTGTAGCATAAGATGAATCAACCAATGTGCATGCAAAAACACAGGTATTGAAACAAACAATTCTGAAAATCAACCTGCAATAGAGCATGCTGGGCAATATAATAATGATGGCTGTGGTTTTGAGCAAAAATGAACTTAATTTTTTAATCGGGAGGTGCTGGAACAAAAAGTGAGCGCGAGAGGGGGGTGACTTGTGGAGTTCTGAGGTACCGGAACACATGAGGATAAAAGTTACCTTTATAATAAAGCATTGCATACATTTCATTGCATATGCGTAGTGGCATCGAGCAGTAGAGTAAAGGCACTTACAGAAGCTGCACACATGGGGAACATTTTTAGTAGCCTGGGGTCTGGAAAAATGTGTCCTTTTATAAACGCATTTCATACAATTCTACATAATTTTACTTGACTGAAGACTTTGTCAGAATCTTTTTTAATACCGCACAAATGATCGAAATGGCAGGCTACTTTGACACTGACAAACTAAGAATCTGAGATCAATAAAAAGGACCTTGTCTTGAGTCCATCAATAGCCTAGGCCTCAGTGTGTGGAGACAAATATTGTAGGCTACAATATGAGGAGGAAATTATAATCCTAATAGTGCTTTCCAGTTTCACTGACTCACCCAAAGATGAGCAGCTCACTTGCTAGTGATGGCCTGTGAGCTCGTGCCGAAAGCCTATCTCTCTCTCATTTGTAAAACAATATTTGGAAGTTGATCAAATATTTTTGTAGCCTACAGCATAGTCTTCTCTTTCTAAACCTGTGTTTTCCCTCAATTGTATTTGAAATATTGTGAAAGGCCTGTTTTGCCTGCCTGCTGTTTTTTCACTGACAGATTTCTTGTTCGTTCCAGACTGTAGGCTATTCCGTGTTATTGGGTTACAATCCACAGCTAGGCAAGCTATTGATCCTCTGTGGCAAAATTATTGGCCTTCCCGGGCTGAAAATCAAATTTTTCACATTGTTTTTTTGTGGGGACAGGAGAATTAAGAGGTAAATCGAATTAACTTTGATCACTTTTATTCTAGTTTTTACAATGCAAAAAGTTAACATTATTTTTCATGCCAGGAGAGGTACCGGATCTGGCCAAATAGGTTCCGTGACAAAACAGTCCAAAACAGGGAGGTGCTGGATCCTGTTCCGGCAAGATCCGGCTCAAATTAAGCACTGAATTTAGGTCACTTTCAGCAGAGTTTGATGAGTAAACAAACTTTAACATATTAGCTCGAATTCTTGTTTTGAAGTCCCTTCAACTCATAGAATAACGTAGATTAAACAATTGTTTACGTACAGTGTAGGACCTATTTTCATGGTATTGTAACTGTATGAGCTGCAGTATCTACAGCTACACTTTTTGAAAACAGAGTTCCAAAGGGGTTCTTCGGCTGTCCCCATAGGATAACCCTTTTTGGCTCCAGGTAGAACCCTTTTGGGTTCTATGTAGAGTGTAGTGTAGCCTACAGATGTAAGATCTTAATTTGAGCCAGGTTGATACAGCAGGAAAATAATCCTGCAGCAACAGGAAATGTAAATAATTGCGTGGATTATAATTATTGGGCATTTTTGTAGGGGTTGATACATGTTTCATAAGGGAAAATCAAGTCTGAAATGTCAAAGTGGAAATTACAAACTTCAGAAGACTTGTTAAACCTCAAATACAGTACAAGTTTAAAATGTAATGCATTGCAGGAAAGTTCAAGTTGAAAATGTCCTGAATAGCAGGAAAGTTCTCCTGCAACAGGGTGATCAAATTAAGAACCTACATCTGTATGATGCCCATCACTCATAAGTGGGTGGTCCAATGAGCAAGGGGCGTGTTCGACTGTTTCACCCCTCCTCTATGGTAGAGAAAGTATGCAATGTTCCTATATGATGCAGCTCCAACCCCCATCATACTTCAACTGGGGTATTCGTGACTACGAGGATACGACAGACAAACGTAAGATCACACACAGACTGAGTGAGATAGAGGAAAGGAGGGAGGGGAAGAGGGAGAGAGAAAGAAAGAAAGAGACATATTGTTAGTTCATTCCAAGATAAACTTTATTCAAGGAACTGTCTGTAAGATTAAGAAATCGTTAGAATATAATATAGACTGAATAGTAAACTTTCCTACAATTCCATCGGTGTTTTTATTAGGTAGTCTAGTTTAACAATAAAACCAGCTGGTGGGAGCAAGGTAGGTGAAGCATTTTACCCTTCCTATAGGCCTGCCTACAGGCTATCGTTTATTTTTCTACAGTAACATTGTTGCTATTTTTCTCTTCAATTTCATTAATATGTTACTACTCAATCGTGTATTCGGATCATTCAGATTAAGTACAACGGTTACCCGCAGACAAACGGCTGTCCTTCGATTCGATATGATTTGCTCTCTCCCTGCATCTTCTGCTGTAAACACATGGCTTTCGCGCCGGCTGTAAATTAAAATAAACTCATACAGGTTACGTAATAATTATGTAAAATTAATTGAATATCCCGATTAAACATGTATTGACGATGCAGTGTAGGTCTACGATATAGACTATGCTGTAAAGATAAAAATGCACAAATAGTTTACTTTTCTCTTGTGTGATCTACTGTATCGTTATTATAGCCCAATGTTAGTCCTGCTCCATTGGACACCATACCACTGCTCTAACCTATATTTTATGTTGGTAAGTGGCGCCTTTTAAGTCAAGTAGACCTAATTTGTTTACAGTCCAAAGTTAAAGTTTAAAAGTATAACATAAGAGACGTGACAGTTTGAATGTAGGCTGCCTGACACACATTTTGGTAGTTTTAAAAGAATGCACAGAATGTGTTTTTATGGTTGCAGTTGCCGCCCATATGGAAAAAGTACATTCAGTCCTCCTAGTTCACTGCCAGCAACATAGTTAAACGAATCGTCTCCTGCTATGCAAAAGTATCTGTTCATAGACTTCACCTGTGTTTAAAAACATTGTAGCCTACTCCTGCAGACAAACAAATTCAACTCGCAATTTCCTGCTTAAATGCATTTGTTGGTAAAGAAAAGCTACAGTGTGTATCAATGCAACAAGAAGATATATCTCATTTTTGATTGGTCTGAGCTTGAGCTTGGAATTCTGATTATGTTCTACACGTTTCTATAATTAGTCAAAACACAATTCATTCATTAATGAAGGAATGAAACGCAGAATTACATTATTCAAATCAATTGAGTGTCCTTTAATCCCTCTAGTTTTTAGTTATTAGTGAAATGAACAAAAGTAACCTGTGTAGCAGCAAAATATTTAGCACTGAATTGTAGCCTCCAATATCTGTATGCAAAGTGCAGACAATATTTGATTTGGAAGGTGAGATTTGATTTGGAAGGTGAGATTTGATTTGGAAGGTGATACAGTATTCAATTTGGAAGGTGATATTAGATTAAAGGCACATATGAACTCAAGTACAAAGTAACTGAGAAGCCCATGTTGAAAGCACTGTACATTATCACATATTCTCATAATCTAACAAATATGTCAACAAGCAGGCATGTAGCCTATATATATACAGCCTCACAGACATAGAGTAGATAACCAATAATAACTGGTACAGACTGGATGGATTAGATCTAAATGTTGAATGGGATACTGAGTTGTGAATATCTCTGCTACTTATAGTTACTGCAGACTGAGATAATGTTTCCCTACGTATGCCAAACCCCTGTCTGTGTTCAGATGAACCTGCAATGGCTGGTGCAAAGGCTTATATAAAGCAGTTCTCACACTTGCTCTGTGACTGACTGCAAGACGAAAGCAGTGTGGCCTTTCATAATGATTTTATGAGGTTCAGAGAGAGAGGAGGAAAGTGTATTTGTATCAACTTGTCCAGCCCCCAGTCACATTGGGACAATACAAAGATTATGCACGATAGTATAAACTATGTCTTTACAATAGGCCTACTAGAAAGAGATCGCCCAAAACTGACTAGCTAACCTGAGCCCCCCTTTTACTTCCCAGGTGTCCTACCCCCTGCCATTCAAGTCTGCCCCTCCCTAACCCTCTGCCCTGAGGCCTGAGCTCTGGGCGTCCATGCCCACACCCCCATCTTACTGCGCTGGTGGACAGACACAGGGATGAGCAACAGTGGGACCAAGGAGCCGTCACCACAGCCAGGCGTGGCCCAATCACCTGCCTCTACACCTCCACGCAGGGGCCGGGGACGCCCACGGAAACAACAGGAGGTTGGACCACCACAGAACCCTCCACATACATACTTCATACACTGTACTTCATTTGAGCTAGTTTGATGAGCAGGAAAATAATCCTGCAGCAACAGGAAATGTGAATAATTATGTGGATTATAATTAATGAAACATTTTATAGGGGTTGATACATTTTTCGTAAGGGAAAATGAAGTCTGACATTTCTAAGTGGAAATTACAAACTTCAGAAGCCTTTTTAAAAATCAAATACACAAAAAATGTCCTGCATTGTAGGAACATTCTCCTGTAACAGGGTGATCAAATTATGATCCTAAATCTGTATATGACACAATAACTGAAATATGTCACCCTGTCATAAGCAGCAACCCAAATGCACATTTTAACAACTGTGGTCTGGCATAGGTTTTCTATACAATGTTATTGAATAGAGTGGAGCACAGCTGCTTTGGCTATGGATAAAGTCAGAGTGACAACCATGGCAGTTCCTGATTTTGCTTCATCTCTCCCCAGGAGCCCACTGGCCCCCCAACTCCAAAGAGGCCGAGAGGACGACCCAGAGGAAGCAAGAACAAAGGCCCTCGTGCCACACCCAAGGTAAGATCATCTTCTCATGTTCATGGATATCGTCAACATGAAATATGCAATAAAAACAAAGAATCCAACTAGGCAGAGGAGCTGAACAGAAAATAATAACTGTAGGAATAGGGTTGTGAGTAGACATTTTGTGTATATAATAAACAATACAATCATCTCTGCTTTATCCTCCATCATTTCTGTGTCAGGAAGTAGAGCCTGTCGGGGAGAGAAGACCAAGGGGCCGGCCTAGGAAATGGGTATGAGACTAACATACAGACTCACTCAAGCACACACATGTAATGAGGCCTACTGATATGCGCCTCAAATGTACGCCCCTAGACTCCTATCTCTCTTTGTATTCTAGAAATGCACAACTTCAGTCCTTAAGGCAGTGTTTCACAAACTCGGTCCTGGGGTCCCCAAGGGGTGCACGTTTTTTTTTTCTACACAGCTGATCAAAGCTTGATGATTAGTTGATTATTTGAATCAGCTGTGTAGTGCTCGGGCTTAAAACAAAATATACACCCTTTGGGCTCCCCAGGACCAAGTTTGGTAAGTGCTGCCTTAAAATATCCATAAGAGTCTTTTTAAGCTAGAGATATATATATTTTTGCATGGGCTGTATCTCAATCAAACGCAACCGCCCAAGTCGGCCTTCCGCATCTGCGGTGGAAAGTGGCAGAGCTAAAGCTCTGTTTGTCAGACCAGGAGACATTCCGAAAATTGGTCTTCTCACAAAAACTTCTGTCGTGTCCGAACAGTTTCTCCATTTTGCTCTACAACCCCCAGAAGCCTCACAGGAGTCATCTGAAGTCGATAGATTCGATGTGCCAACTTCTGTCTGTAGCGTCCAAACCGTTTGGGCTACAAACTAATATGACCCCACTATGGAAAGAGGAGACTCACAAACATGATGTTGTTCTCCGTTTTGCTCTACAACCCCCATAAGTGTCACGGGACTCTGAAGGTAACCAGGTACCATTATCAAAAATGAATGAAAGTATGGAAGTAGTTTTGTGCCCTCCAAAAAAGGGGTTAACCGTGTGTCCAAAATATAAATATATATTTCCTGAGCTTTCTTATATCTCCTAGATATAGGACAGACACTTCAAAACCTTATTCCTTATGATTTATTTTTGTACTGTCTGTTTTGTCGTTTAGGGGGTGGCAGATAGCCTAGTGGTTAGAGCGTTGGGCCAGTAACCGAAAGGTTGCTAGATCGAATCCCCGAGCTGACAAGGTAAAAATCTGTCGTTCTGCCCCTGAACAAGGCAGTTAACCCACTGTTCCTAGGCTGTCATTGTAAATAAGAATTTGTTCTTAACTGACTTGCCTAGTTAAATAAATAAAAATAAAAATGTGTTTATGTGGGCTGTGAGCAATTTCAACAACAAAAAAATGTATACCTAAAGGGGTCCTAAAATTCCAAATCAAATAGCTAAATGATCCATGGTATGACCATCTGGTAACAATGATTTAAGGGCAATAGTGCCCTCTGTTTTTCCTGATTGGTGTCAGTAATTGGCAGGAGCATTCCCTAACCTGGTGTCCTAGTTCTGAATCAGGGATGGTAACTTTGATAGGGGTGGGGGCCACAAAAAATCTGAACTAATCATGAGGGGCCGCAGTGGCTCGCAGGTCTGCTTACCCTCAACCATACCAACACATGCAGTCAGAACCAGTCCTAGACTTTTGGTGGCCCTAAGTGAAATTCCCCTCGTGGGGAGGATATGATATCTGAGTGAGAGTGACGAATAAAATCAATGGGGACCCCCTGGTCGGTAAGTTTAGGCTGACTCACCAATCAAAAATGTTTTGCTGACATGGGCTAATTGAGTGACTGTCAGTGACTGACATAACAAGATAAAAACTGCTGATGCACAGCCAAATTTCGAAATTGCACCTTGTGTATTCTGCTATTCAAACTCTCAACAGTAATTTGAGATCCCGACTGAGTTGCCCATCGTTGGTCTAAATCCCTCAAACTCAACTCTGGACTTCGAAGCCATTGCTTTTCGTTGTTCACATTTAAACAGGGACTGATTTAGACCTTGGGCACTAGGTGGATGCAATTAATTATCATTTAGAACAGAAAACCGTCAGGCTCCGGACCTCGTAGGGTAAGAGTTGAATAGTCCTGGTCTAAATCATTCAGTGATTAAAAGTAAAACATTGCAGCCCATGACGATTGAAGTTGTCAACCGCTGGCCTGCATTGTGCAATGGAGAGTTTGACTGATTGATTGAACAACCTTTCTCTCTTATTTTTCTCTCACTTTTATTCTTCTCCACAGCCTCAGAGAGTAGTTCAAGAAGTTGTCCAGGAACAGCAGGTAAGAAGGAGTACACCATAATAGGTCATATTATGTTTCTATTCTTCAATTTATCCTCTTAGCTATTGTACTTGAGCACTACTTTCATGGAGGATGAATATGAACTTCCGTTCATATAGCACCTTCTTTTAGAGAATCAACGTATTACACCAACACTGGCGCAAAAAAAGAGGCCAATGTCATTCAACTTCCTCATCCATCTTATCACAATCTTCACTGCAGAACCAAGTTTCAAAGAAGTTAAAACACATTAAGAACTGAAACCATAGACAGACTCCCTTTTTCAGACACAGACATGCGAATGAGACGAATGAGTCAATGCTGAGGGGAAACCTGATATAACCGCTCTCTTCCCCTTTCTTCTTGGTTTCCTGACATAACCGTCTTCTCCCTAGCATTTCTTGGTCTCACAGCCAGACCTATTTCCCCACATGTACAGAATCACTCATTTACACACTCATACAAGTATATCATTACTCATTACACAAACACATGCGCACGCAAGCACTCGCTCTCACACATGCACACATACATGTACATACTAATGTCTGTATTTTTGTGTCTTTTCACAGGGTCCTTCAGAAGAAACCGAGGAGGGCCCCTCACAGTCACAGTCTTTACGCACTGAGGCTTCACCATCTCACTCTCCAGCCCAGGAAGAGTCAGAGGGGGAATAGACAATGTGCCACAGTACTACCTCAAGGTTTGGGCAGAGACAAAGAGGTGTATACTCTTAGAAAAAAGGGTTCCAAAAGGGTTCTTTGGCTGTCCCATAGGAGAACCCTTTTGGTTCCAGGTAGAACACTTTTTGGTTCAAGGTAGAACATTTTTAAGTTCCATGTAGAACCCTCTGTGGGTTCTACATGCAAACAATAAGGGTTCTCCTATGGGGACAGCCAAAAAAACCTTTTAGGTTCTAGATAGCACCTTTTTTTCTAAGTGTATAATCCAACCTCCACTGTCATGAGGATCTAAAACAACAGATAATAGCCCTGCTTTGTAGAACAGTAGGCCTGGTTGGGTTATTGTGCCTGGAGTCTATCCAGCCCTGTGGCTGGGTCAATCAATGATGGACATAGCTTTGGTCAGTTGATTGATTACTAAGGATTTGGTCAATGCGTGCAACAATGCAGTTTGACTGCCCAAACCCTTTCTCATGAACGAGATTGGTTGATGCTGTGTGTTTGTGTGTGCGTGCGTGCGTGCATATGCATGTGTGTGAGCACGTACATGTGTGCGTGTATGTGGTGATAATGGTGGTGGGATGGTGGTGATAATGGTGGCGATAATGGTGGTGGGATGGTGGGGGAAGGGGTTTAAAAAGAAAAGGATGCATTTCAAACAGCGGCTACTGGGACAAGAGGCATGACCCAATTTACCTTATGTCTGTCCTGATTGTGAAGAAACACAGGGATATTTTGTTAGATATACATTTGAATGGGAATACATTTTACATTACCATTAACATGAGCAGAAATAAGTCTAAACTCAACAGTGTCCAATTGACATGACATCGGACCACACTCAGGTTCTGTATTTACCTTTATCTTCTCAATACACTCATTAAAACCTCAGGTATTTTGCCTTAATGTAGCTATGCATTTAGCTATTCAGAAACATGTCATTCTACTCAGTTATGATATTATTCTATTTTATTGTGTATTTCTGATTTGTTTTTTTGACATTCACAATATGACTTGACACACAAACCTCATTCAGACCTCAACTCACCTCAGTCCCTTTACCTTTCAGTCTACCTCAGTCACGGAAAAGCAGAGAACTCTTATAGCCTCTCCCCATACCAAAAAAACGAACACACACACATACCTACTCAGGATACTCCCATACGTACTGTACCCGCTAGCCTCACACTCTCCCTCCCACTTCCATGCTGACAGACTCTTTAAGTGAGTCCCAGCAGAAGCCTTTAGTGGCTCTGATGAAATGTCTGTCATGAGAATTGGTCTATCTACAGTACCTAGGTTCAAAAGGACCCAATATTTTACTGTTTGCTGTAGTTTTTACTTATGTTTTATTTGTTCTATCACAACCTCTGTGAACCCTTACATGCTCCCCTCTTAGCTTTTTACATAAGATACGTCATAATTTAATTTCATGTTCTCACTTTCACACTGCAGATGTGTTAGATTAACAACCATACCATTTGATGAATTGATGTCAGTGACATGTGAGACATGAAATAGTGAGATAAAAGTTAACATTTAGTATTTAGTATATGTAGTATATGCATTTAGTATATGTATTTCTGGAGAGGGTGGACTTGGCCACATGCAGTCTTTTTCTGTCAGTTGCAAGTTTCTAACCTATACTCTGTCTTTTTCTTGTTAATTCACCTCTTTGGCTGGAATCACTGTTTGCCATGTGGACCAGGTCTAAAACGAGTCTGTTTTTGGCACTGAACACTGTCCCAGAGGGGTGGCTGACTGATTTTAGCTTTGCTTATCCCATGCGATCTTATGAGACCTATAGAACATATATCTGCTGTCCACTCATCTCACTAGGTTCATAACAGCATATCGTACAGGTAAATAAACCCGAAGTACTGCATTGTGATGTCAGTAGAAGTGCCTCCTAACCTAACGTCATACCTCAGCAATGTCAGGATATCTACTGTCTATATTATATTGACAGTGTTGCTCTATGAGCTTACTGATATATATTCAGTGTGTGTGTGTATATATAAGTACACATATCTTAGGAGTTTGTCATGTGCTTGTTGTAATGCTTTATGTACAAGGGCTTTTAAATATTGAGTAGTGTAGTTGGGTCCTGTTATCTTGTAACATCTCCAGTTTTTAAGCTTTTCATATTTTTTGCAACATTTGAAAATGTGTCCCTTTCATTTCAGTCTCCTTGATCATACACTTCATGAAGATTTATTTTCAATGTAATCCATTTTAACTTGAATACACAACTCAAAAGGGTGTTTTTTAGTTTGCCTCTGATCTGTCTCGCTTTATGGTGTGTTTTTGCATGAGTGTAGAGGTGCTGCTTGGTCTGTCTGTTACCAATAAAAGTATCACATAGCTATGTTCGTTTGTCATGTATTCATCAAAAAGTAGCAGCACAATAAGTGGTCGTCAAAATACTGTTGGTTAAATACTGTATCTTTAAGTGTATAGAAACCAATGTTGCTGCTTTATTACTTGTTATAGAGGAAACATACTAATACTTTATTACTTATAGAGGAAATATACTAATACTTTGAGGGCAAAGGGAGCGATAGAGACAGAAGTGCTGAAAGACACATTTTGGATGTGTGGACAGGGGTACAGTAATTTACAGTACCGCAGGCAATGTCCTCCAGATCTCCTGATTTCTAGTTCTCCAATGTGTAGAATGTCCATTCCCTTGTTGTTCCAGGTCTCTAGTCCACCACCATTATGGAAGCAGTAAAAATTCAACATTTTTGCATAACCGTTTTAGAGGAGTCTCTTCTCAAATGTGGTTGTCTACATTTAGCAGCAAAATACGAACATGTGGAAATTAATACATTCTAGACAAAGTTTTCAATGAAGATGGATGTAGGAGTTCTACCACCAATATCACTTAACTACAGAGAAAGACAGTGATCCAACAAAGTGATCCAACACTACCCTTTAAGTATTTGTGCAACAAATAACAACAGGTACAAAATCCTTAGTTCAATACAGTTCACCTAATTTCCCCATATATCCCACCATAGTCACTGGAGACAACTTAAGAACTGTAGACGATGTGGACTAATGACAATGATGGGAGAACCTCACAGTTAAACTATGACTACGTTACAACTTAAACATCAGAATTCCCTTATAGCCCAGCCTGAAAAACATCCCCCAGACATCAGTATGTTTCCATGGCCTTCATTCCAGTTTTCCTTTTTTTCCTGAGCAACGTATCTCAATGACGGAATAGCTAGTCCCCTTCCCACTCCCTCCAGTCCCCTCTCATGCATTTAAGAGTGTAGTTATGCATTGAGACCGTTGGCTACGTCCGTGAAGACCAGGCGACTGGGCCTCTGTGTCGTCCCCTGGGAGGTCGTGAGAGTCTGGGGGGGGGGGGGAACTGTGAGACACAATAGTTGCCATGGTAATACTAGAATCATCCACCATAACTTTGTAATGCCATGGCCATAAGGGGTCATATGAACAGATTTTTCCTTTTGTAACCAATGAATAATGAATCTTCCACTGCTGTGATTGCTTATAACATTTGTTTTAGTAATGTAGCGTTAGGGAAACAAATCAATGGGTGGAGAAGTGAATTGAGTACTTAAGATATCTACTGTATGTTAATTTGGAAGAGATAATTATGTAGTATTTGTCAGTGTAAAGAAAACCAGTACTGCCACACACATATTGTTATAATCACATACATAGCCTAGTCATGTCAATCACAAGGGGAAAATTAGGAAATCAATAATTTTGGGACATTTAGGAGCAGTGAGATGAGAGTGATAGGCAGTAATCAACGTTCTTGATGGTATTAGGCACACAGAGAGAAGATGTGAAATGAGGGTATAGGTGTGTGTCACTCCAGTGTAGTAGAAAAGGTTGTGCATGTGTGTACAGTGGTATTCTGTTGTAATCTTTGAACTTGTTGTATGTAAATGGAGAATAATTAACACGGCAAGGTCCACACGTAGTATTTAAGTGTTTTTTGAAAGGGTAGCTTAAGGAAAATGGAACAACAGACACAAATTAGACTTTACCATATGACTTATTTCCATTTTGCCTATTGTCAAAACTTTCAAGAAAAATTTCAATTAATATGAGTAGAAAATAGCAACTGGTTACTGGTAATGTAAGCACTGTAATCACAAAGCTCTGTTGGAGTACATTAAGATGCTCTGAACCTATAGATTTATGAATCCTTTGTAGATAAACATAGATGAGATCCAGTAAGATCCAGTAACTGTAGATCAGTGAGCAATAGATCACTGCAGGTTATTAAAGCTGAGTCTAAACATAATGTAACCATCAAGACTTGTATCATCGTAGATCTACAGTAGAGGATCAGTATCACTGAAGAGGGGAGTGTAGCCGGGGCACTGCTTCAGACCTGTGTCATATACTACCTTGTTATTGGGTCCTGTGAGGTTGTGGTCCAGTAGTTCCTGTTCCAAGTCATCCTGTTCCTCTGCCGGGTCAAAGTTATACATGGGCATCAGCTGGTGCCTCAGCTTCTCCAGTCTGAACAGTGAACACAGGGCAGGAGGAAAGTAATAGTTAGAAAAATGCATCTATGTAGTATTGAAACCTTTAATGAATTGTTAGAAACACATTACATTTTAAATGTTGGTCATTTAGAAGACGCTCTTTTCCAGAGTGACTTACAGTTAGTGCATTCAAAAAAAAGTTATAACTATAAGCTTGGGTTACTATACAGATCTAAGAATGGTTTTACTATATCCATTCAAAATCATTTACTAACCCAACTGCTGCTTCCTATCCTACACTATGGTGACGTCATCTATCAAAACAAAACCAAGACCTTACTTTGTGAATTAGATGTCATTTATAACAATCTTTTCAGATTAATTATTGGATGCCGTTATAAGACTCATAATTGCACAATGTATGAATTACTAAATTGGCTGTCACTCCAAAACAGAAGACAGTAGTTGCCTTATACTTTTTATTTCATTGTTATTATCATTAGACAGTAGTTGCCATATCATTGTTATTATCATTAGACAGTAGTTGCCATATCATTGTTATTATCATTAGACAGTAGTTGCCATATAATTGTTATTATCATTAGACAGTAGTTGCCATATCATTGTTATTATCATTAGACAGTAGTTGCCATATCATTGTTATTATCATTAGACAGTAGTTGCCATATCATTGTTATTATCATTAGACAGTAGTTGCCATATCATTGTTATTATCATTAGACAGTAGTTGCCATATCATTGTTATTATCATTAGACAGTAGTTGCCATATCATTGTTATTATCATTAGACAGTAGTTGCCATATCATTGTTATTATCATTAGACAGTAGTTGCCATATTTTTTTTGTTACTAAGTGTTCTTTGTTTGTTTCAACATTTCAAATAAATAAATATATAGCTATATGAGACAACCACATATCATAATCATAGTAAGTCAATTTTTCCTAAAATACTAATCAGCTAAGTCAGTGCTAGTAGGAAAAGAAAAGTGTGAGTGTTATTCTTTTTTTCTTTTTTAGGGGAAGGGGGGACACCGTGGGATTTAATCAAGATACTTGATTAAGGTAGGTTTTCAGAAGTTTTCAGAATATGGGCAGGTACTCCTCTGTGCTAACGTCAGCTCGTTCAACTTTTGGGTTCCCAGGACAAAGATTACTGACATTTTTCTCTTAATGCTATAATTATTTGGATATGCATGGAAGGTAGCCCACCCTTTCACAAATCTGGCTGATAACTTCAACTCTTATATAATGAGGAATTTCAAGGAACTTCCTCACCTCTTCCGTTTCCTGATATACAGCATCTGGGAGTGGGAGACATGGTGGGGCACAGGGAGTCACACATATCATTGTTAATTAGATAAGAGGAGGAAATTAAACTCATTCATACTGTGTACACTGTCGTGACAAACAGACATATTTTGTGGGCATGGAAACTAGGTAGTGACTGAAGCGATTGCTTTCTTACCACGACCAATGTCAGGCCAATTACAGTGATGATGCCAAAGGGCACCAACACCATGCCCATCTCAGAGCCCTCGAGCTCCAACTCTGGCAGCTTGGTGGCATTGAAGCTTGTCTCGTTGGTTGTTGTTATAGTAATGCTAGTGGTCATGAGTTTTGTCCTGGACTCTGTGACATTCTCCTGTTCCATCCTGGCGTCCGTTGTAACAGTGAAAATAGGGGTCATGGAGGTGCTGGAGACAGTGGAGAGAAAGCTAGCGGTGGTCTTGGCCGTAGTCATATCCATGGTTTCAGCTAAGAGGAAACAACAAAGTAATGTGGAGAGTTGTCTTGTTGTGTCCCACTGCTGTGGTTGTCTCAATGTGACTCTTGTCTGTATCTCAGGTGTGTCACAACAGCCACAGGTTGGCTCTTTCTGGACTGAGGTCTGCTGAAGCATTAGGAATGCATTGAGTACACCAGAAGACACTCTCCAGGCAGAACCTGAAACAGATCATTTAATACCATCAGATCAGAAAACAAACAAACATATTATGCACACTACAATAGCCTATCATATGGCTTGGTTGGTTGTAGGTTGGTTTTGTGTGTGTGTAGCATGTTTGAGGTCTGAAATACACATATGTCAAACAGGAGGGCACTTTCATTCTGATTCTGATCAAGGCAAAACCTCTGATCACCTACTGAAAGCAGCCAGGTGTTAATCTTTTTGTGAAATACTGAAACAAATTGGCACCAAGGTGCATCCTCCATAAAAACTAAACTAGATGCAAAATATTTGTGTGTATTTTTCACAGTGCTCATGACATGACACGATGTTCGCCTCGTAGAAGTGTGTATTTGTAGAAACAGATAAAAGCATATACGTCCCCACCCCTGGTTCCATCAGATTAAACCCAAGAACCTGTTGTGCCGACAGGGCAGCAGTGGGTGTTGTGGGCAGGATGTGGGCACCAGAAGCAGAGAAAAGGGTGGCAGAACATAGCAGAGAAAATACAGAGGAAAACCAACCCTAAGAAATTCAGCACACTTTGTTAGGCAATGTGTCAGAAGGTGTGCTGTTTACACAGTCGCTCCGAAGTTTGCACACATACAGTAGCACTGCACAACCACACACACACCACCCTTTATATAGTTTATATAGTATTTGCTTATGATGATTTATAAAGCATGCACAGTATATAAACCTTATAAAGGGCTAGTGTAGGCTTCATTAAGCCTTCATAAGATATCATTAAAGTGTGAGCCAGAGGGTCAGTGTATTGACATGCTGAATTCTGCCATGTACAATAGTATGGCAGACATGATACAATCTACTATAGTCTCACACAAATAAAATAAAATTGTATTTGTCACATGCTTTGTAAACAACAGGTGTAGACGAACAGTGAAATGCTTACTTAGTATGGGCCCTTCCCAACAATGCAGAGAGAAAAATATAGAAACAATTATAACACAAGGAGTAAATACACAATGAGTAACGATAACTTGGCTATATACACAGGGTACCAGTACCGAGTCGATGTGCAGGGGTATGGGGTAATTGGGGTAGATATGTTCAGGTAGGGGTAAAGTGACTAGGCAACAGGATAGGTAATAAACAGTAGCAGCAGCTTATGTGATGAGTCAAAAGAGTTAGTGCAAAAAGGGTCAATGCAGATAGTCCAGGTAGCTATTTGGTTAACTATTGATCAGTCTTATGGCTTGGGGGTAGAAGCTGTTCAGTGTCCTGTTGGTTCCAGACATGGTGCATCGGTGCCGCTTGCAGAACAGTCTGTGATTTGAGTGGCTGGAGTCTTTGACAATTTTTTTAGCCTTCCTCTGACATTGCTTGGTATAGAGGTCCTGGATGGCAGGGAGCTCCTCCCCAGTGATGTACTGGGCCGTACACACTACCCTCTGTAGCGCCTTGTGGTCGGATGCCAAGCAGTTGCGATACCAAACACTGATGCAGCCAGTCAAGATGCTCTCAATGGTGCAGCTGTATAACTTTTTGAGGAACTGAGAGCCATGCCAAATCTTTTCAGCCTCCTTCATGACTGTGTTGATGTGTGTGGACCATGTTAATTCCTTACTGATGTGGACGCAGAGGAACTTGAAGCACTCAACCCGCTCCACTGCAGCCCTGTCAATGTTGATGGGAGCGTGCTCGTCCGTCCGTTTCCTGTAGTCCACAATCAGCTCCTTTGTCTTGCTGACATTGAGGGAGAGGTTGTTGTCCTGGCACCGCTCTGCCAGGTCACTGACCACCTCTCTATAGGCTGTCTCATTGTCGTCAGTGATCAGACCTTCCACTGTCATGTCGTCAGTAAACTTAATGATGGTGTTGGAGTCGTGCGCAGCCATGCAGTTGTGGGTGAACAACACCATAGTGCTTGGAAGAAGACTATGGTGTTGAACACTGAGCTGTAGTCAATGAACTGAATTCTCACATAGGTGTTCCTCTTGTCCAGGTGGGAGGGCAGTGTGGAGTACGAAATAAATTGTGTCATCTCTGGATCTGTTGGGGTGGTATGTGAATTGGAGTGGGTCCAGGGTGTCTGGGAGGATGGTGTTGATGTGAGCAATGACCTTTCAAAGCATTTTATGGCTACAGATGTGAGTGCTACGGGGCGATAGTCATTTAGACAGGTTACCTTTGCGTTCTTGGGCACAGGGACTATGGTGGTCTGCTTGAAACATGTAGGTATTACAGACTGGGTTAGGGAGAGGATGAAAATGTCAGTGAAGACACCCGGCAGCTGATCGGCACATGCTCTGAGTATGCGTCCTGGTCATCTGTCTTGCCCCGCAGCCATGTGAATGTTAACCTGTTTTAAGGTCCTACTCACATTGGCTATGGAGAACGAGATCACACAGTCGTCAGGAACTGCTGGTGCTCTCATGCATGGTTCAGTGTTGCTTGCCTCGAAGCGAGCCGTGAAAACAAAGACACATGAGCCATCCCCGGTCCCACCTCAGAATGCAGCCTGCCTTTGTCACTGTCCAATTGGAGATCAAATACAGTACAAAGACAGTCAACATAACATTTCCATAATATAGCACGTTTCTCAAGTTAATCATCTCTTATTGTCCTTTTCACACCATGAAATGTTGCACAGTGATCATTCCTCTGTAAGTCAATAAGTATAAATACGGCAAACGCCTGGCTTTTAATCCTGCCAACATGACATGCAAGCTCGTCTTAATTGCCCTCCCAGATTAGGGGTATGTACCTACCTTTCCTTGATGTGATTACCGCTATTTTTTTTTAAAGGAGCTGTAGTAGGTAGCCAGATAGAGGGGTAATATCCTAGGGAGAAGGAACGTTTCCCCTCTCTCTACCCCTCCTCTCTCTACCCTTCCTCCTCTCTCTACCGCTCCTCCGCTTATCCCTTCTGAGGGGGTGTTTACATGGAAAACACTTCTTCTCACCTCCTGCTCCACTCCACACATAGCAAGCCGACCCCTGGATGATTCCAGAGGATTCCCCGTCTATCTCTTCTTTAGATCTGTTCCCCTATCCTGGCCCTTGTGTTTCAGATAACAGTAGCCGCTCCAGGGATGCTGCAACCAGAGCCCTGTGATCCAAAGCTCCCTCCCCATCCCTCCTGTGATAGGTCGGCTGGGGTGAAAGCAGCAGCTGGCGTTGGCTCTCTGAGCCGTCCATCTAGCTTTATAGGGATGAGAAGGGGATTTAATGGTTGGGGAGACCAGATGCTGTCAGGCCAAGACGGATGATTATATCCGGGTGGCTGGCCTGGGGAAATTAACCCTATGATGTCACATCCTCTAACAGGCAAGGGACTGGGGATTCTCAGTGAGGCAAATGCGCTTTCAATCAAGCCCTTTTCATTCATAGTACCGTTAGGTTGTAAGGATTTGTTTGAGTTTTGTAATTTTGAGAAATCATACATATGAGATACTATATTTTACGCCAAAGGTCACCCATAAGAATTCAATTCAATCAGTCAGCACACAACGCAGTAATAGCCACATCTTTATTTTAATGAAAACATCTGCATACTTGAGGACCAATATTGAGATAAATTGTCTTGTTTTATTATAATACATTATCAAAACAGGTGAAGCATGATGTTCAGGACAGTAACCAACACGGTCAACCCTGACCAACATAATGTTCTCTCTTCATTTCTGGCTTCTTTGATTCACTTAGCTCATTTTGAAGGAGTCTGCAGTCATCATGGCCACCAATCATTTTGAGAAGAAAATAAGATGCTTTAAATTAAGGTTATTTGTTCAAACTTTTTTATCCAGGTTAGTCTCAGTGAGATAAAATTAATATAATTTTGAGAGACTGGTCTACTCTTACTGTCACGCCCTGGCCTTAGTTATCTTTGTTTTCTGTAGTATTTTGGTTAGGTCAGGGTGTGACAGGGGGGATGTTTGTGTTTTTGTCTTGTCTTGGGTGGTTGTAGTGTCTAGGGGGTTTTGTTAGAGTGTATGGGTTTGTGTTGAGTGTAGGTATGTCTATGGTTGCCTGAATGGTTCTCAATCAGAGACAGCTGTCATTCATTTGTCTCTGATTGGGAGCCATATTTAAGGCAGCCATAGGCATTGGGCTGTTGTGGGTAATTGTCTATGTGTAGTGTCAGCACTATTTTGTTTGTATAGCTTCACGGTCGTCTGTTTGTTGTTTTTGTTCGTTTGTCGTCTTCATAATAAAAGAAGATGTATTTCTCGCACGCTGCGCCTTGGTCCTCGATTCATAGTTACGACGATCGTGACACTTACCTTCATAGTCGATGGTTCCATCTCAATCTTTATCTGGCTCCATCATCTGCTCTGCCTCTAACTCATTCAGTGGTTCTGATGCATTCATCAACACATACTGTACCTGCAAATAGAGGTGGTTTGTTACTGATTCTTAAAGTTAATTTAAGTTCATATTAAGGAAAAACAGGCAAAAAGGTCTCTAAACTGGAACCAAGCAATAGATGCTGTAGGTAATGTTAGGCTTACTTCAATATATTCCACTCGATATATCCCTTGGCCTCTTTGTCAAACACATTGAAAGCAGCTCGTAGCTCTGCATCTTGGCCCTTTGCTCTTTCATGGGCCAATGCAATTAGACCCAGGAAGCTACGGTTAAAGGTACCTTTTCCTGTGATGACACAAAAACAAGTAATAAGGAAGATATTACTACTAGCTAGCTGTATATAAGAAACAGAATTTGACAGCCTTCGTTATCCAATTTCCTTTAATGTATTTTTAATAAATAGAAATAAAGAAGGAAAGTATGTCTAACATCGTTAGTGGAATCAGTATATATTAGTACTAGGTGTTTGGTATCTATTAACGGTAGAAATAAAAAATACCTAGACCTGAGTCCTGGTGGATCACATTATTGCAATAAGGCATTGAAAAGGTAAAACACTGACATCTAGTGATGACAGAAATCCTACTATAAATAAATCTCCTAACATGTCATGTTACAGTACAATGCCTTTGATTTTCACATCTCTCATTCTAAAATGAATCTTCACGAAAAAAAGTTTATCAACTGTGTAAGAACAGTACAGTTTGATACAATTCTATACGGAATTTGACAGTAGAATACCAGCATTGTTTACATTTTTCATCAGCTATAACAGTGTATTGCAGTATACAGAATATAATTTTGATGGTGGATAATATTGTATTAGTTACTAAAATAAATAGTAAGAGTATATACAGTTGAAGTCGGACGTTTACATACACTTAGGTTGGAGTCATTAAAACTCCTTTTTCAACCACTCCACAAATTTCTTGTTACAAACTGTAGTTTTGGCAAGTCGGTTAGGACATCTACTTTGTGCATGACACAAGTAATTGTTCCTACATTTGTTCACAGACAGATTATTTCACTTATAAGTCACTGTATCACAATTCCAGTGGGTCAGAAGTTTACATACAATAAATTGACTGTGCCTTTTAACAGCTTGGAAAATTCCAGAAAAGGATGTCATGGCTTTAGAAGCTTCTGATAGGCTAGTTGACATAATTTGACTCAATTGGAGGTGGACCTGTGGATGTATTTCGAGGCTTACCTTCAAACTCAGTACCTCTTTGCTTGACATCATGGGAAAGTCAAAAGAAATCAGCCAAGACCTCAGAATTTTTTTTGAAAAACTCCACGAGTTTGTTTCATCCTTGGGAGCAATTTCCAAACGCCTGAAGAAACCACGTTCATCTGTACAAACAATAGTACGCAAGTATAAACACCATGGGACCACGCAGCCGTCATACGGCTCAGGATGGAGACGCGTTCTGTCTCCTAGAAATGAACGTACTTTGGTGCGACAAGTGCAAATCAATCCCAGAACAACAGCAAAGGACCCTGTGAAGATGCTATAGGAAACAGGTACAAAAGCATCTATATCCAAGTAAAACGAGTCATATATCGACATAACCTGAAAGGCCGCTCAGCAAGGAAGAAGACACTGCTCCAAAACCGACATAAAAAAGCCAGACTACGGTTTGCAACTGCACATGGGGACAAAGATCATACTTTTTGGAGAAATGTCCTCTGATCTGATGAAACAAAAATAGAACTATTTGGCCACAATGACCATCATTATGTTTGGAGGAAAAAGGGGGAGGCTTGCAAAATGTGGCAAAATGGCTTAAGGACAACAAAGTCAAGGTATTGGAGTGGCCCTGACCTCAATCCTATAGAACATTTGTGGGCAGAACTGAAAAAGTGTGTGCGAGCAAGGAGGCCTACAAATCTGACTCAAAAAATTTTGACTCCAAAATTCACAAAACTTATTGTGGCAAGCTTGTGGAAGGCTACCTGAAACGTTTTACCCAAGTTAAACAATTTAAAGGCAATGCTACCAAATGCTAATTGAGTGTATGTAAACTTCTGACCTACTGGGAATGTGATGAAAGAAATAAAAACTGAAATAAATCATTCTCTCTGCAATTATTCTGACATTTCACATTCTAAAAATATAGTGGTGATCCTAACTGACCTAAAACAGGAAATTTTTACTCTGATTAAATGTCAGGAATTGTGAAAAACTGAGTTTAAATGTATTTGGCTAAGGTGTATGTAAACTTCTGACTTCAACTATATATATATATATATATGTATGTGTATATATATGTATATATATGTATGTATGTATGTGTGTTTATATGTATGTGTATATATATATATGTATGTGTATATATATGTATGTATGTGTATATATATATATATATATGTATGTGTATATATATGTATGTATGTTTATATGTATGTATATATATATATATATATATATATATATATATATATATATATATATATATATATATATATATATATGTGTATATATATGTTTGTGTAATGTGCATAAAACATAACGGTCACTTTAAAATAAAGGTCAAATTATGAAAGATATATTCACCAGCTTTGTCCACATCTTTGGCCATATGAAGGAGCTCTCTTGGTAGGGTTGATTCCCTTTAAGGTCATCAGTCGCTCCAGCTCCTGTGTCTTCACTGTTCCATTTTCTTCCTCATCAAACATCTCAGAAAACACCTTTATATTTAGTGATCTGCTCCTGTGTCAAAGTGCTTGCCTGGGAAAAGAATGATGAATAAGAATAACTTTTGATGGAACTGAGAAGTTCATTTTATTTATTTATGTAGGCCTGTAAATGACATGCATTTATACTGATAAGTTATGTACTTAACTAATCAAGGTTTACGCTCATGCCCAAGGCCAATGGTCAGTTTTCCAGAACATTTAATCCATATAAAATGTGAGCCCATGTTGACAAATTGTAGAATCCTACAAATTATTGAAAAATAGACATGGTCAGATTGACACAAAATCTTTGATATTACTTAAGAACCTCTTACTCTTTCCCCTGGGTTAGATATACAAGGAGACCTTTTATGGTATACAGGGTATGGGCTCACACTTTGTCCAAGAGGAATATGTTACTTGCTGGAATCAGTGCTATTAGTCATGACTAGCAACAGGTATACACTACCGTTCAAAAGTGTGGGGTCACTTAGAAATGTCCTTGTTTTTGAAAGAAAAGCACATTTTTTTGTCCATTAAAATAACATCAAATTGATCAGAAATACAGTATAGACATTGTTAATGTTGTAAATGACTATTGTAGCTGGAAACGGCAGATTTTTTTATGGAATATCTACATAGGCGTACAGAGGCCCATTATCAGCAACCATCACTCCTATGTTCCAATGGCACGTTGTGTTAGCTAATCCAAGTTTATAATTTTAAAAGGCTAATTGATCATTAGAAAACCCTATTGCAATTATGTTAGCACAGTTGAAACTGTTGTCCTGATTAAAGAAGCAATACAACTGGCCTTTAGACTAGATGAGTATCTGGAGCATCAGCATTTGTGGGTTTTATTACAGGCTCAAAATGGCCAGAAACAAATAACTTTCTTCTGAAACTCATCAGTCTATTCTTGTTCTGATAAATGAAGGCTATTCCATGTGAGAAATTGCCATGAAACTGAAGATCTCGTACAACGCTGTGTACTACTCCCTTCACAGAACAGCGCAAACTGGTTCTAACCAGAATAGAAAGAGGAGTGGGAGTCCACAGTGCACAACTGAGCAAGAGGACAAGTACATTAGTGTCTAGTTTGAGAAACAGATGCCTCACAAGTCCTCAACTGGCAGCTTCATTAAATAGTACCTGCAAAACACCAAGAACATACTATTTAATGAAGCTGTCAGTTGAGGACTTGTGAGGCATCTGACCAAGCACACCCACAGTGGAGGCTGGTGGGAGGAGCTATAAGAGGACGGCTCATTGTAAAGGCTGGAATCAAATAAATGGAACTTATCAAACACAACAAACCTATGGAAACCAGATGTTTGACTCGTTCCAATAATTATATTCCAGTCATTTCAATGAGCCTGTCCTCCTATATCTCCCCCCACCAGCCTCATTTGACACACGCAAACACTCTCTCACACACGCACACACATTCATGCAGAAGTACCCAGAAGATACAAGAACACCGTGCAAAACAAATACGGGAAGGAGATTTCTTCATAGTTACCCCAAAACTCATTGTATTGGATTCATTTGGGCACACAGACAGACAGACAGGCACGCACAACTGTAGTGGGCTCTTGGGACAAACACGCAAACTGATGCAGGCAACTTAAGTTTTAAAAAATGACGCTGTCCTCAGAGTCATTATAGCTGTAGTAGAATACACTTTATGAAGTACTGTAAACCCATAATATACCTAGATTAATTAATTGGACAATTAATTAGATATTTTGCACTGATTATTGGCCTATATTGTTTTTTTTCTAAACGAATGCTCAATCTAATTTTGTGTTTATGCGAGCGTTGCTGCAGAGCGTGGGGTTTCCCATAGTTTATTGCAGGGTTACCGCGCCCATCTCGCCGTTTGATTGCCGGGTGAAGTAGTGACTGAGTAGTACCGAGAAAGAGTTTAGGGCGGCCAAAGGGGAAGTGGCTTCTAAATGAAATATACATCGGGAACAGACAGTAGTGAAAATTGATTATTGAGATTGTCAGTTTGCAGCAGGGATCTGTGTCCCGTCATCAGCAGGGAGTGGTGTGATTTTTTTACCCCCCCCCCCCGGTTGGTCCAGGTTGTTGAAAAAGCTTACTGGCCAGCCTGGTTACGTTTGGAAAGGGTTGCTCCTCTGAAAGCTAGCTAGTTTGTAAACTAGCTGTTCGTTGATGCGTGGATTGGAGGAATAACTACACCGTTACATTTTCCAGTCAATGCTAAATAAACACAAGCCAACGCCAACTGAGAAAAAGGTAGGACGGTCACGGTGCAATGTCGCACATTTGGAAAGCAATAAAATGATTGTGTAATTGTTGGCCGATTTGGTAACGTTGGATTAGCTGGTTTAGGTTACTGTCCGGGGTGGGGTAACGTTGGCATAGACAACTTTAGCTACTTTCCAGCTGCTGCAGACTAGTTCTAATGTTAGATAACTAACTCGGCTGGCTATATCGATCCTAATTTCAGCATGTATATTGAAATACTCGTATGTATTGTCAACGTACCTACGGTAACTACCTAGCTATATTTCCTGCCTCATTTTGCAAGGGACGGGTTGGACCTTGTCCAATTCATGAGAAGTGGACAGCAAACACTTTCTTGGACAAGTCATTAACCAACTAACGTTAGCTAGCTAATTTGGTTAGGTACCTAACTAGCCGAGGTAGACCGCTGCGTTTAGTTAGCTACAGCAATGTTGTCCAGCTAGCTTAATTTTTTCCATAAAAAAATTAACCGTGCCTCAATACCCCTTTAATTTAAACTGCATTCAAAACAACCATATTTAACTTGTTTATTAAAAGCGGACTTGTTAGCTGGGTAGCTAACATCTTTGAGATGGACGACTGTGGCCTAAAATGCAAGTGATAACTAACGTTAGCTAGTTATCTGACTTGTCCATTGCTAGTCATTTATCTTGGGCACTATTCATAATTGGATGTTTAAAATAAGTTGAGGCATTGTTAGATATGCCGTTTTGGTAGTCAAGTATGACCACTTTTACCAATCTACAACCTAGATAGCTAACGTAGTTATAAATTCAGTTAACGTTAGCTAGTTAACTAGATGTCTGTTAAACACTAACGTTAGCTAGTTTGCTAACTAAAGTTAGCTGGATTGATGTTAAAAAGCACAAACGTTAGCTAACTGCTAGCTGGTAAATAAACAATTTGTACCATTTAAATATCCCCCACTTTAACGGTAACACAATTGCTTTACTTGGCTCTTGTGGTTTTGATCAAATTAAACGGCTACTGATGGCTTTAACGACATGGCTACTTCTAGTTAAGTAGGTAATTAATTGGATTTTCTTCGCCAACACTAGCCAGCTAACTCCTTAGCTAGTTGCTGGAGTAATTTAGCACACGCCTAGCACGGGGGCGAAACGATAGGAATGCTGGATCAGTGTGTTATATTCCCTTTGGGTGGGTGGGTCTTTTCTGTTTGTCTGCCCCCTCTTTCTGATAATCCCCGACGTCCGTTGTCGGAGAGTGAAGTTGGGCTGCTGTCTAGTAGCTAGAATTGAGGTCACTGCTATTGAGCAGGGTTATGTGGTTAGAAATCGTTGAGACATACATTCTGATAAAGGAAATTGAGATATAACTACATCTCGGCCTTTTCGCATGTTGTATTAAATACTGGGATTGCACATTATTTTCACACGTGACATAGATTTACTTTCATGCTATCTACGTGTCTAGTTAGCTTCGCTTCTTCAACCCTAGTAGCTAGGCCTATAAACAGCGGCCGCGAACAAGATGGCGTTTGCTGCCTCAGTCTCATGTTTCCATCGATGCAAGACATTAATTAGCATGCCATCGGTTGAGGCTTCTTAGGTGGTCAGTGTAACTGTTTTGGTAGTGGTAGCTACCATAACTTTTACATCATCTTTCAAGCCAGCTATTTTGTTTTTCTATGTAAATGACAGACATCTGGAAGAGATGAGCGGGGGAGTTCTTGCATTTGCAGCATTGTATCTACAATGAGCTTGAATTGTTCAAACAAATATTGTAGCCACATCTGAATCCCAACGGAGAGTGATTCATCAGTTTATTTGCAGGTGCCATTCAAATTGGATGCAAATAGTGCTAATGAGATGCAAGCAAATTATTTGTACCACTATATTTGAGCACAACAACGTTTCCCGCTGCAGTCAAATTACATCAGGACAGGAGCGTTTCAAGCTTAATATCCAACCAGGTCTCAGCATTTTGTATCATTCTGTACGTAAATCAGAGACACTCATTTAATATATGTTATGTTTCGTACGGTATGTATAATTTGTGGATGTCCCTCACCCATTTCATATACAGTTAATATATGCTACGAATTTGCAAGAAGTAATAGGTGGCTAACGTTAGCTAGGCGTTAAGTTTAGAAGTTACGGGAAGGGTTAACTACGTAGTAGTCGCCAATGTCTTTAAGGCTACTTGTAAGCATGTTGTCGTAGAGACTAATCAGACATGCCTTTTTCAGAGTGGAAAACTGATTTCCGACTACGGTGTGAGCTCTTGCCAGCTGTTTTCCTGTTAGTGGGCATAGATTGGATTAAATATTTACTGTCTGTGGATTTGAGCTTTTAGGATTACAGGCTTGGTCAGTGATAGTGCTGGTTATGGTCTTTTCTATGATCCAGCTTTAGCCATATGACATTTGTTGCACTGATATTGCTCTCCGCTACACTTTTGTATGGCCATTGGTAGGGCTGTGGTGGTCATGACATTTTGTCAGCCAGGTATTGTCATGCAAAAGACTGCCGGTCTCATGGTAATTTATCGTTAATTAACATAAATACGTTGAGCAAGCCACTATTGCGCGCCTTTGAAACATCTACACAAGTCTAATGAATCAGTTGAATTTACATCATCATAAACCAATGTATTTATTTTAGGCAGGTCTAAACAAACATGATGTGAAGAAAATGTATTTCAGAAGAGAATGAGTTGGCCTATAGTTTCTGGCAGTGTGCCATTATTTTATAGTAAGACTAATATAATTGAACTTGGATATTTTCCCATTCAGAAGCATATTGAGTGTAAAAGTGATCATTTTTAAACAGGTCCTACACGCTAGATTTAGAGTAATTTGACAACTTTAGTTGTGAATAATAAACATTTAGGATGCCTTGAATATCAAAAGATGTATGGGCTGCATGATGCAACTATAGGCTATTGATGATTTGAGAAAGTCTCAAAAAAAGCTTGCGCTCTGTTGCTGCAAACGCTGTTCTCTCGTCAAGTGATTATACTTTAACCCATCAAACTATTCTCAATTGAATCTTGTCTTTACTAATATTACTAGAATTGCACATTATCAAATGTGCAGGAACAGGGGCAGGAGAAGATGTCATCCGTATGTACTCGAATAGCGAATGTAGGACACTTTCTGCTGTTTTGTTTTTCACTCATGTTGGGTAGGCTATTCTGGTTATTTCAGTCCACACATCAACCGCTGTTTGAGGAGCATGCAGGATCTCTCCGCAGCACAGGTGATATTTCTTCCAAACTCTGTACCGTGGGGTCTCCAACCCTGTTCCTGCAGCTACACAGTGCTTAATTTAGGAAACCAAGTGAAATCTGTTTGGGATCATTGATAGTAATACGTTTTCACAACATATTTCATTAAACTGTTGATAGCCCCTCTCTCTGCGTGCTTGAAAGGTATGCAGGGAGGAGATGGAAATGCACGGTGGTGAGATATTCCATATTCTGTACCTAAAGGTAATGTCAACCTATTAATTATGAAAAGATAAAAATGCCCTATTACCAGGCTATTTAAAACCAAATACAAAGTCACTAATTGTAGGCCAACTCGGAATTGGTTTAATTTATGCAAGACCAATTATGTACCAAAGTTTTAAAAATAAATACAATTCTGCCGTGCATAATATGCGGTAGACTATGCTACACGCACAATCATTTTTAAATCTTTTCTTTTTTTCAAGCTTGGGTTCGTTTGTGTGTGTGTATGCATACATACATACATTAGGGATGCAAAATATATCGGTAAGCATATCGAAATCGGATGATATTAGCTAAAAATGTCAGCATCGGGTCTATGTATAACGCCGATGTCAAAGCTGACGTGCATACCTGTAACATAGGTAGATGACGTAATGATGCCACAAAATACAGAGCTACACGTGCAACACAGCATTCCTAACCTAGCCCACAATGTCTGCTATGTGGATCTGTTTTGAAGTTTCAAAGGAAGATAAAGGCCATATGCAACGTTTGTGCTGCTATTATTTCCAGAGGGGAGAAAGTGAAATCTTTCAAAACCACAAACCTAATTACTGATTTGATAATGCGTCATCCCCAGATGTTCAGTGACTACTTAGAACAAAACCAGAAAAAAACGAAGTGCGCACTTCCAACAACTAAACAAGTTCAAGTCGAGCAGTCATTTGAAATAGAATTTCAGCGAGACAACTCAAAGGCGAAATCCATTAACGCCAAGATAATGGAATTAATTGCCCTTGACAATCAACCATTCTCTGTCGTGGATGATGTTGGCTTTTGCCGACTGGTCGAGCCCCCGGTACACACTACCAAGTAAGTGCTTTTTTTCAGATGTTGCCCTACCAGAGTTACACAGTATTGTTGAAACGCACATCCGTGAGCTACTTGCTATGGGCGTCACTGAGATTAGCTTCATGACTGACATTTGGACCAGCGATGTCAGACCCATGAGCATGCTGAGTCTTACAGCACAGTGGGTCAACAAGGATTTCGTACTGGGGAAAGCCGTATTGCAAGCTCAAGAATGTGCTTGTTCTCATACCACTACAGCCATTTCAATGGCATTTGAGAACATGTTTGAAACTTGGAAAATCCCCAAGAACGTGTTAATGCACGTAACATGACAAAGGGTTTGGAAGAATGCGGAATCGCCAGCAACTGGCTGTGAATTAAGGTGTTTTGGCCCAACGCAGCATATCTGACACAGTGGAAACGGGTAGGAAGATAGTTGTTCATTTTAAACACTCGCAGCTAGCATACATCCGCCTGCAAGCAGTACAGGAGCAGCTTGGAGTGAAAATGAAAAGGCTTAAGTAAGATGTTTCCACCAGATGGAACAGTACTTTTTACATGGAGAGCCTGCTGGAACAAAAACGAGTGCTTGGCGTGTACGCAGCCGACTGAGTTACCTGCAACAATCAGTACAAACCAGTGGACTTTCATTGACATGAACACACTCCTAGCTCCATTCAAACAACTGACTCGCGAAATAAGCTCATCAACTGCGTCTGCAGCTGACGTGATACCCTCTCATGGCATTGAAACGCCTGCTCAACAAAACTGCCAACACAGACACAGTTAAAACTTGCAAAAGTACTCTATTAGAGGCTGTGAACAAGTGATTCTGTGGCATTCTCTCTGAGCCTCTACTATGTCGCCACCATGCTCGATGCTAGGTACAAGGACCGCTACTTCGATGGAGACACGAAACGGGGTTTGTGAAATGTTAGACACAGCTGGACAAGATGGAAATGGACACAGTGACAGTGCGCACCGAGGAAGAGGACCCACGACAGAAGAGGCCACAGACAGACAGCTGGAACTTCACTGCTTGACATGTATGCTGAAATCCTGGTTGAGAATGAAACGACTAAACAAATGAACAACGAAACAGCACAGCAAGTAAGTAAGTGAATAGGTTTTGATTATGTTTTACTTGTAATGGGGACATATGTAGATGCCAACAAAATAATAACTTTTTGGTCAGTGTGTGTCTCCATTAGAGAGAGACGCTTTGTATTGTCATTTTCTGTTACTACATCGGCCAATGTTGATCTATTCCTAATGATCCTTTGGAATGCAAGAATAATGCAATATGTTGTATTCAGAATCTTGGTGCTCCCTGTACTAGTATGGACAGTGAGTGCCTTTTCAGTGCATCTTCACACATTGTAGACGAAAAAGTAATTACTCTTGTGACAAAGCCGAGCAGGTCTTATTTGAAGAAAAACCTCCCCCAACTGTTAAAATTGTAAATGGGCAGTCATATTGTAACACAGCCATTTCGTCACTGAAAAAAAAAAATTGACTAATACCAATGGCTTTTCTGTTTATTCATGGATGGTATAGGTCAAGATTTTAATTACATTTGAAACAAAGCAGTTTTATTTCTTAAATGAAAGATGAGATGTGTTGTAAATTTGCTCGCATTTTACTAGTCAATTAAGTTGAGCACATTTTAAAAGTAAGTTGTGCAGTTTGACAGCCTAGAGACAGTCATTTTTTCAAGCAGTTAAAGCTAAAATGATTAACTGCATTTTTGTTTCAACCAATATTTATTTCAAAGCATTTTTAAGTTTCTCCATACAGTCAAGATTGGATAGTAAGAAGGGACACTGACAACTTCACCACCTTTGTAATGCGGGGCAGCTAAAATATTTCTGTGAATATCTGTTGTGTGATAAAGTACATTCGTGGGTTTGTAATTTTTCTAATTTAAAAGTTATTAAACAATCTGTTCCTAACTGAACAAATAAACATGACACTTTGTTTCAACTGTTTAACTGTACTAGAATGCTTAATATATTTTCATTAGTGTTACCAGCCTCAGAAATTACAGCCCAAATAAATCTCAACATCAACTGTTCAGAGGAGAATGCGTGAATCAGGCCTTCACGGTCAAATTGCTGCAAAGAAACCACTACTAAAAGACACCAATAAGAAGAAGAGACTTGCTTGGGCCAAGAAATACGACCAATGCACATTAAACCGGTGGAAATCTGTCCTTTTGGTCTGATGAGTCCAAATTGAGATTTTTGGTTCCAACCGCGGTCTTTGTAAGACGCAGAGTAGGTGAACGGATGCTCTCCGCATGTGTGGTTCCCACCGTGAAGCGAGGAGGTGGTGTGGGGGTGTTTTGCTTGTGACACTGATTTATTTAGGGTTCTAGGCACACTTAACCAGCATGGCTACCACAGCATTCTGCAGCGATACGCCATCCCATCTGGATTGCACTTGAGACTGTCATTTGGTTTTCAACAGGACACTGAGACAAAACACATCTCCGGGCTGTGTAAGGGCTATTTGACCAAGAAGGAGAGTGATGGAGTGCTGCATCAGATGACCTGGCCTCCACAATCACCTGACCTCAACCCAATTGAGATGGTTTGGGATGAGTTGGACCGCAGAGTGAAGGAAAAGCAGCCAAGAAGTGCTCTGCGTATGTGGGAACTCCTTCAATACTGTTGAAGAGAATGCTGGTTGAGAGAATGCCAAGAGTGTGCAAAGCTGTCATCAAGGCAAAGGGTGGCTACTTTGAAGAATTTCAATATAAAATATATTGATGTGTTAAACACTTTTTGGTTGCTACATGATTCCATGTGTTTTTTCATAGTTTTGATGTCTTAACTCTTATTCTACGATGTAGAAAATACTAAAAATAAAGAAACCCTTGAATGAGTAGGTGTCCAAACTTTTGACTGGTACTAATATATATATATATATATATGGGTGTGAATTATTCATCACCTTAGAGAGCACTGTCCATTTCTTTGCGTAAACTGAAACAACATCCACAACAACCATGTTTTCCACTCAGTTTCAACCGGTTGTTGAAATTCTTTCTTCAAATTGATCAGTGAGGTGAGTTTTAAAAAAGCGCATACTGTTTTGATAAGGTATGTAATTTTTGTGCATGAGAGGAGATTACCGTGACTCAATGGTCATTTAGAATTTCACTCATGACTGCCGGTGTGGCGATAATACAGTCTCCGCAACAGCCCTAGCCATTAGTAGAGTATACATGATCCCAATTTTAGCTTCAAGACGCCGGCAATTTGGAAAACCAAACCATATCGTGTGCTGTAGTTTAAAAACTCGATGGATGGTGCTTAAACAATGACTTTATATCTGAATTCTGCCATCTTTATGCACGTTTGCCATTTCCATTTTTTTTGTTGGAAAAGGCAATAGAAACATCTGAAATATGGAAAATGTATCAATGTAAAACTAAAATAATCCTGAACACTACTGAGAGATCCTGCTCTGAAAGGTGAATTTGTATGCCTGCATGGAAACAAAAACATTATGAAAACATTTATGTTGAGCAGCAGACTCCGGCTGCCCTCAGGAGACCTCAGAGCAGTCAGTAAGCCACACCTCCAGGCTATTTGCCACCACTCCCTGTTTATCATGCAGTCAGCTGATTCCGATCAGGCGCTTGGAGAAATGAGGGGCAGAGGAACTTCTTACAGTAAGGGATTATGGACAGACTCTGAGAGCATCTAGTTCACCCACATTGCAGAATTTGTTCTTTGTTTTCTTACCCTGAGGTCGTGTAGGGATGAACTGTGACTGAGTCCTATGTTTAGGTTTGAGCATCTTCTGAATTGTGCCTACATTGACTCCAAGTAACTTACAACCAAGACTCAACATCAAACTCAATGAATTAGGTGTTTGAACAAATGCCAGTGCAGAATTTTTAGTTTTTAATTACATATTATCTTCTCCATGATTAACGTTGTCATTCTACGTCCCACATTCTGATGCCACAGTAATTAGTGTGTTATACTGAAGTCTAGTCCTAGTGTCTCCCTCCTGATTTTGTTACTTACTTTTCTCATGTTATAAGGTTAATTCAACAATTTTTTTCCCTCTGTCTTAAGGACGGATGTGGATGAAGTAGTCATGGTATTAACAGTGATATTTTTATCAGAGGACCTTGAGTGAGTTGCTCAGTTTAGAGAAGATCCTCAGTCTAGCACTCAAACACTTTGACCGTACAGAGTGAAATACATGAAGTAAGGTGATGGGGTTAGCTAGGAAGAAGAACTGGGGCTAAAACCGAAGGGTTTAATTATAATCCTTATGTTTCATTCATATCCAAATGTGCTAATCCAGTCTTCTGCGAATGTGAGGTCAAGGCTGTTTCCTGTATTACTGGTACCTTTCACAATGCTGGTGTGTGGATAATCTCTCAAATTTTCACAATAGAATGTTATCCTAGCAGTTAAGAGCGTAAGGCCAGTAATCGAAAGGTCTCTGGTTAGAATCCCTGAGCCAACTATGTAAAAAAAATCTCTCCCCTTGAGCAAGGTACTTAAGCCTAATTGCTCTGGATAAGAGCGTCTGTTAAATAAATCAAATGTGTTTTGAAAATGACCTCTGTTTTCTCTGACCATGTTCGGTATTATTTGACTAATAGGAAGATCGGTGCTTTAGGCTGCTGTTTGGGCTAAATTATGTGTTTAGGTTGCCCAGACAAGTGTGATCAGATCAGCCTGTATCGCTATAAATGGTTTATTGATCACTTAGCACCGTTGGCTGATCTAGTGAGCATCAACCAATGGATTGGGGTCAGCAGGATGACTGTTTTTCAGATCATCTGGCCAGTCATGTCAACAGGATTTGTTAGGAGAGGCTAAATTAAGTGTGTCTCAGGATTATGACATTGAGGTGAGAAGATAGGACTGTGAGTCAGTAGCAGAGTTGTGTGAGGGCAGGAGAGGCGCTCTAATGTAGGATATGAGTGTATGGGCCTGCTCTACTGGCCAAGCCAACAGAAGTACTGTTCTGTAGGCTATGAGAGTGTAGGCCTGCACTAGCCAAAGCAACGGTGTCACAGCCTTCTCCCCCTGACGCAATTTTTGTCGTTTAATGACTGCACAACGTTTCTCTGTGGAAGGAAAGTAGTTACTAGTTCCGAAAATCCGTTTTCTGGTTGAGAGAGTTCTTTGAACAGGACAATGTCCATCTATGCAAACGTGTCATTAGCCTATTTCTTTACTAAAGACTTGCACCTCGATCAGACCGACAGCGTCATTGCATGTTGGTACATTAGAAGTACATTCATTTCCAATGGAATTCTGCATTTGCCTTGCAGCATTGCGTTGCAGTGTGTTTACCTTCCAGCATTGCGTTGCAGTGTGTTTTGTGTGGTGCATACATTGGATTTATCCAACGCATGCGTCAAATTGTATGTGTAAATTTGACAGAAATAGTAGAAAAGGGTGAATGTTTTGTTGCACAAATTTCCACTTAAATGTTAGATTACATACAGTGCATTCGGAACGTAATCAATAGTATTTTTCCCCACAGTACCTCATAATGACAAAGCAGAAACCGGTTATACATTTTTACAAATGTATTAAAAATATAAACTTTACATTTTACATAAGTATTCAGACCATTTACTCAGTACTTTGTGCCTCGAGTCTTTACAGCCTACAAGCTTGGCATACCTGTATTTGGGTTGTTTCTCCTATTCTTCTCTACAGATCCTCTCAAGCTCAGTCAGGTTGTTTGGGGAGTGTCGCTGCACAGGTATTTTCAGGTCTCTCCAGAGATGTTCGTTCGGGTTCAAGTCCGGGCTCTGGCTGGGCCACTCAAGGACATTCAGAGACTTGTCCCGAAGCCATTCCTGCATTGTCTTGGCTGTCTGCTTAGGGTCGTTGTGCTGTTGGAAGGTGAACCTTCGCCCCAGTCTGAGGTTCTGAGCGCTCTGGAGCAGGTTTTTATCAAGGATCTCGCTATACTTTGCTCTGTTCATCTTTCCCTCAATCCTGACTAGTCTCCCAGTCCCTACTGCTGAAAAACACCCCCACAGCATGATGCTGCCAACACCATGCTTCACCGTAGGGATGGTATTGGCCAGGTGATGAGCGGTGCCTTGTTTCCTCCAGACGTGACACTTGGCATTCAGGCCAAAAAGTTAAATCTTGGTTTCATCAGACCAGGGAATCTTGTTTCTCATGGTCTGAGAGTCCTTTAAGTTCCTTTTGGCAAACTCCAAGCGGGCTGTCGTGCATCTTATGTAGGAGTGGCTTCCGTCTGGCCACTCTACCATAAAGGCCTGATTGGTGGAGTGCTGCAGAGATGGTTGTCCTTCTGGAAGGTTCTCCCATCTCCACAGAGGAGCTTTGTCTGAGTGACCATCGGGTTCTTGATCACCTCCTTGACCAAGGCCCTTCTCCCCTGTTTGGCTGGGCAGCCAGCTCCAGGAAGAGTCTTGGTGGTTCCAAACTTCATCCATTTAAGAATGATGGAAGCCACTGTGTTCTTGAGGACCTTCAATGCTGCAGATATTTTCGGTACCCTTCCCCAGGTCGGTGCCTCGACACAATCCTGCCTTGCAGCTCTATGGACAATCCCTTCGACCTCATGGCTTGGTTTTTTCTCTGTGCCTTTCCCAATCATGTCCAATCAATTGAAATTATCACAGGTGGACTCCAATCTAGTTTTAGAAACGTCTCAAGAATGATAAATGGGAACAGGCTGCATCTGAGCTCAAATTCAATTCTCATAGCAAAGGATCTGAATACCTATGTAAAATACTTTTATTTTTTTCGGTTTTTATTTTTAATAAATTTGCAAACATTTCAAAACCTGTTTTGGGGTTGTCGTTATGGGTGGGGTATTGTGTGAGAGTAGATTGAGAATTGTTTTATTTAATCCATTATAGAATAAGGCTGTAATGTGGAAAAAGTCAAGGAGTCTAAATACTTTCCGAATGCACTGTACACAATGAGAGAAGTTTGACTGCAGAATCTATTACGCTGTATTGATGTAATGGCGCTGTCGTTCTGATCAAGGTGTTAGGCCTATCCTTGAATGACAGGTGATTTTTATGTATCGTATGTTTTGTTTTCTGGAACAAACAGCCTTTTGTAACAGAACATCTAGCTTTGTTTGTCTAAATTATGCCATTTCAATGCTTTCACAGCTCAACGAGGGGAAAACATGATCAGTTGGTTACATAATGTGTATGAGTGACAAGCAATCTGGCAACAGATTTTCATGGGTTTCCATCGCATTTTCAATTCTACTGATGGTTTTGGGGAAAATGTAAATTGCGTTATATTGAGAATGTGCCCAGTCTGGTCTTGGCACGTGCGCTTTAGCTGGCAGGTACAGTGCGGGTAGGATAGCCTACATGATGAGATTATGGACAAAATAGATACCTTTTTCAAAAGGCCGCCAAGCATTGATCATGTCTCCAGAATAAGACCCTCGATATTTATTGGAAAGGAACATCATATACCGCATGCACTTTCAACACCCTGTGAAGTTCATAATTTATTTAATCTGTAGCCTAATAAAACTGCATTCTTTCCTGAGTCGTAGTGGGAGGACCATACCGTAGTGGGGCATGACTCCCAAGTTTACTTCGATTTGATGGTTATTATATCAATATTTGTGCATAAAGGCATTTCATTGCCATTTCTCATAATTCATTTTATCGACAATTAAGGATCCCGCCTTGACTACCTTAATTTTGTATTGTCGACATTTGGAATGTTTACCAACATTTGCTCCAGGCCTGTCGTAAATTAATATTTTTGCCGACGTACTTTATTCGCATTAAAAGGTTGGCTGGAAACCTGATTACTGAGGCTCTTCTTTCTTCCTCTTTCAGATTAACGACTGTCCCAGCAGCTGGAGCGAGACAGACCTACTAGCAGGGCAAAATGAGTGAACTGGACCAGTTACGCCAGGAGGCTGAGCAGCTCAAAAACCAGATCAGAGTGAGTGTTTATCCCTCCATCTACCATCAATGGGCAGGAGCAATTGTTTAAAACCTAGAGAAATTGCGTATTTAAGAAATAATTGAATTGTCTCTGCGCTCATAATCAAGTCTCAACAGTGTCATAAAGCTACATAATCTTCTGACAGTGTTTGGTTGTTAAATTTGTGTGATGGTTTAATTGTCGTCTTACTTTTGCAGGATGCCAGGAAAGCATGCGCCGATGCCACGCTATCACAGGTAAAAGTTCAGTTTTGTTTTTGCGTCTTGTACTTTCGATTTTGTACAGCAGCTTCAAACAGAGGAAAATACAATATTTTTGGTTATGGAAAATATATTTAACAGCGGTTTATATGGTGCAATGATGCTTGTTTTGTCATAAACTGAAATTAGGCAAACTTACAATTTTAACAACCATAAAATTGCAGAGTGATTTCTGCATAGTACATCTTTAACTAGGGATATGCAAAACATTCAATGCAATCTGCTATTGATGGCTTTATGTAACTGTGTTTTGCAGATCACAGCCAATATTGATCCTGTCGGCCGTATTCAGATGCGCACAAGAAGAACACTGAGGGGGCATTTGGCTAAGATCTATGCCATGCATTGGGGCACTGATTCCAGGTAAACCCAAGTGTAATTTTTATAGTGTCTTTCACAAGCTAGGAGGGTCATTTCCATTTGGTCTATACTACAAAAAAAAAACTTGCTTGCTTTTTGGAGTTTTTGCAATGACAAATAGTTGAATGATTCCAGTTGTCAAATGTAAAAGTTGGCATGGTATATAATTGTATCACCCTTGGCATGAATTGGTTATTATATGATTCCACATGATATAGTGGGAAATGTAAGTAGGTGTTATGACTAAGCATGCGTTGTTGCTAGATTGTCATTGCTTAGATTTGGCCCCAAGTTACAAGGCAAGGCAGTCTTAATAAATTACTTTTAGTTTGCTTTTCTATTCCATATTGAATTTTAGCTAGTTATAGTTTGATTTTTTAAAAATTGGTTACAATTTCTTAGACGGGAACTGTAATTCCATGACCTTATGTTTCTGCTCTTTCTCACAGGCTCTTGGTCAGTGCTTCCCAAGATGGTAAACTCATCATTTGGGACAGCTATACCACTAACAAGGTCAGACTTCAGTAGCTAAACTTCCATAGCTCTGTTTAGAGAACGACTACAACGTTTCCATTGCAATTATAGGCATTGCATTCTGTCCCTTCAAACATTCTACTGTAGTTTTTTTTATTCACCTACACACCTGTATTAAGAGATCATTACTTCAGGTGTGCAAAGGTTTCATGTTTTTTATCCACCAACTCCTTGCAGGTCCATGCCATTCCCCTGCGTTCTTCCTGGGTCATGACCTGCTCATATGCACCTTCAGGAAACTACGTGGCCTGCGGAGGTCTGGACAACATCTGCTCTATTTACAACCTGAAGACACGTGAGGGGAATGTACGTGTGAGCCGGGAGCTCGCTGGACACACGGGTAGAGAGACTACATTTTCTGTTTGGCATGTTTTATTTTATTTGTTTTCTTATGAAATCTTTCACATTTTCTGCTACTTAAAACACACTATGGGAACATTTCTGGGTTTCAGATTTTTTTTAGTAATGCACAAATTAAATCTAATTTCCAGGTTATCTGTCCTGCTGTCGCTTCGTTGATGACAACCAGATTATTACAAGCTCTGGAGACACCACCTGGTAAGTAAAGGAATTACTCAGTGTCCTGTAAGGATGCTGCTCAGTCTATTTCCAATACTACAACATTGTTCATTTTCCTAAAATGTATTAAATGTGAATTGAATTTGTATAGAAACTCATGCCTCTTGTTTTAACCAGATGTTGTTTTTACAGTGCCCTTTGGGATATTGAGACTGGCCAGCAGACAACCACATTTGCTGGTCACAGTGGTGATGTCATGAGCCTCTCATTGGCTCCTGACACTAGGCTATTTGTCTCAGGTGCTTGTGATGCCTCGGCCAAACTCTGGGACGTCAGAGAGGGCATGTGCAGACAGACCTTCACTGGGCATGAGTCTGACATCAATGCCATATGTGTAAGGGCATATTTAAAGATATCTATGCACACGTATTGCCTATTAGGGCATTTTACATTGATCAATCTTTATTTTAGGTTAAGCAATTTGTACGTTTTAAGAACAGTATTTAAAAGTACAAGAAACCCAGAGGATGACCCATCAAACTGTAAAAACACTTATTTCCAATGTGGTCCTCAAATCATGAAATATAATCTCAATTTACACAATTCAGTTTGATTGAAAAAAAATGTTTTTGAGATACAAATTTTAATTAAAATATAGTCAGTTATTTGCTCAGTAAGTAATTGCTGTATAATCTGTGCTTTACAGTTCTTCCCCAATGGCAATGCCTTTTGTACGGGCTCTGACGACGCCACCTGCAGACTCTTCGATCTTCGTGCCGACCAGGAGCTGATGTGCTACTCGCATGACAACATCATTTGTGGCATCACCTCTGTTGCTTTCTCCAAGAGTGGCCGTCTCCTCCTAGCTGGATATGACGACTTCAACTGCAACGTGTGGGACACACTGAAGGCTGACCGTGCTGGTGAGTCACTGATAACACCCCAGAGACGTCTCGTCACACGGTATACCAAAACTTCTGTACTTTTTCGATACTACAACATAAACGGTTCGGTATTATAAGTTTTTATATAATTGGTTCTTAATGTCACGTACTGCATCAGCCAATGCCCCCTTTATAGCATGAGCCTCTTGCCTGGTCCAGTCAAGCTGGCCATACATTACACGATTTTAAACCGCAATAAAAAAAATCTCCCCAATTTTGTTGTATCCAATTGGTAGTTAGTCTTGTCTCATCACTGCAACACCCATACGGACTTGGGAGAGGCGAAGGTTGAGAGCTGTGCATCCTCCGAAACCCAACCAAGCCGCACTACTTCTTGACACAATGCCCACTTAACCCAGAAGCCAGACGCACCAATGTGTCGGAGGAAACACCGTACACTTGGCGACTGTGTCAGCGTGCACTAAGTCTGGCCTGCCACAGGAGTCGCTAGTGCGCGATGGGACAAGGACATCCCTGCCGGCCAAAACCTCCCCTAACCTGGACGACACTGGGCCAATTGTGTGCTGCCCCATGGGTCTCCCGGTCGCGGTCGGCTGCGACAGCCTGGACTCGAACCCAGAATCTCCAGTGGCACAGCTAGCACTGCAATGCAGTGCCTTAAACCACTGCGCCACTCTGGAAGCTTAAACTGCGATTTTGCAACGATTTCGTATCTATGCCGAATTTCTGGAATCGCAGGTCATTTGTGTGCTCCGCTCAAGATGTTGTAGGTCGCATAATGTGAGCGGGTGAAAGAAGTGTGATTTATAAGTCTTGCACTCTCCTGAGCTGCATCTTCTGTCCCGGTTTTATTTTTCTGACATGCCAGAATTTGGACTTGTGCAACTCGTCCTCTGTTGCTCGGCTCATTCTTGGCTACAGCCACAGCATAGGGGGGTAAATGCCACGGCGCCACAACATATATAGAATTCACAGGGCGGGGTCAAGATAAGTCTTAATGTGAGCACACCGGTAGCAGACGACAGGATGAAAAGATTATCCAGATAATTTGCATAATATGAATTGTTCCACGATGTCAATATTTTTGTTGTCTAACGTATGCCTAGCTTTACTTAGTGCTAGCTAGCCTGTCCTGAGGAACCACTCCACTGTCTGGTAGGCTGGGCTGCATCATGTCAGCTCCCCACTCATGATGCACTGGGAGTCTGGGCTGCATCATGTTAGCTCCCCACTCATGCTGCACTGGGAGTCTGGGCTGCATCATGTCAGCTCCCCACTCATGCTGCACTGGGAGTCTGGGCTGCATCATGTTAGCTCCCCACTCATGCTGCACTGGGAGGCTGGGCTGCATCATGTTAGCACCCCACTCATGCTGCACTGGGAGTCTGGGCTGCATCATGTCAGCTCCCCACTCATGCTGCACTGGGAGTCTGGGCTGCATCATGTTAGCACCCCACTCATGCTGCACTGGGAGTCTGGGCTGCATCATGTCAGCTCCCCACTCATGATGCACTGGGAGTCTGGGCTGCATCATGTCAGCGCCCCACTCATGCTGCACTGGGAGTCTGGGCTGCATCATGTTAGCGCCCCACTCATGCTGCACTGGGAGTCTGGGCTGCATCATGTCAGCTCCCCACTCATGCTGCACTGGGAGTCTGGGCTGCATCATGTCAGCTCCCCACTCATGCTGCACTGGGAGGCTGGGCTGCATCATGTCAGCTCCCCACTCATGCTGCACTGGGAGTCTGGGCTGCATCATGTTAGCGCCCCACTCATGCTGCACTGGGAGTCTGGGCTGCATCATGTCAGCTCCCCACTCATGCTGCACTGGGAGTCTGGGCTGCATCATGTTAGCGCCCCACTCATGCTGCACTGGGAGTCTGGGCTGCATCATGTTAGCGCCCCACTCATGCTGCACTGGGAGTCTGGGCTGCATCATGTCAGCTCCCCACTCATGCTGCACTGGGAGTCTGGGCTGCATCATGTTAGCTCCACACTCATACTGCACTGGGAGTCTGGGCTGCATCATGTCAGCTCCCCACTCATGCTGCACTGGGAGTCTGGGCTGCATCATGTTAGCGCCCCACTCATGCTGCACTGGGAGTCTGGGCTGCATCATGTCAGCTCCCCACTCATGCTGCACAGAAGTTAACACACTTAAATAATGCAACACAGCATGTAGAAAGCTTTTCATTTTTAATTGAGTTGTAGACATTTTTACAAATCTAATTCCAATTTGACATTGAGGTGTAGGATGAGACATTGACATTGTCACTGGCCTACACCTCAATCTCAATTTAGTCCATTTTAAATTCAGGTTGTAACACAACATTTGGAAAAAGTCAAGGGGTGTGAATATTTTCTGAAGGCACTAATACTCAAATGGAAGGGAATCAGATTGTCACTCCCTGAAATCAGCCAAAACAAGCTTAACTCAATGCACGTACACACTCCTATTGAAAATGCATTCACCGGTATTGTTAATACGTCTAGGCTACATCTTGATTTACCAAGTTTATCAATAGAGATTTACCATTCAAATAAATGAATACCATTATGTAGTTACTGGTAAAAACAAAGTCAAATTGATTGTATAATTGATACATTCATTAATGCATACATGGCTGTCCCTGAAAAAGGTTGACAAACAAAATGTCTAATTGAATATTGAACTCAAGACACCTTCTCTTTAGTATAGTGGTGTGTGTCCCTGCTTGTCATGCGGGAGACTGGGGTTCAATTCCCCAACGGGGAGGAAGGAATAGGCCATCATTGTAAATAAGAATTTGTTCTTAACTGACTTGCCTAGTTAAATAAATATGCCCAATTGAACAGAGCAGTAGCTGCGTTTGTCTCCAAGTGCCATCCTGTGACTTTGGCTAATGTGCCTTTTTTTGTTGTCTTGGTATTGAGTATCGTGATACTAAACCTGGAAGCTATCGGTGTTAAAGTCAAAATTCTGGTATCGTGACAACACTATTGCACACCAAGCATGTTTCTAAGTTTTATATTGTACACGTATTAGTCAAATGCAACCTGTCCTGGAAATGTGAAATTCAAAATAACTCAACAAATGTTTCAAGCTAATTTTAACTTATTTATAATGTCAGCAAAATTAAATTGCATCATTCCCAGCACAGTCCTGAGACTAATATTATGGTTCTGTTTTAGGTGTGTTGGCTGGACATGACAACCGTGTTAGCTGCCTGGGAGTCACCGATGATGGCATGGCAGTTGCAACAGGATCCTGGGACAGTTTTCTCAAGATTTGGAATTGAAGCCTGAAGGTGCTTTGCCCTTTTTGTATTGCTGTAAAGCTAAGCCTTTTAGCTACTTCTGGAACAACAGCTGTATACAGTGTGTTCATTGTTCAGTATAAGTGAACCCCGACTCATTCTTACTTTTCTTCTTCAGATGTCATTTTGAACTCCAAAGTTGACTGGAAGACCATTACAACAACTTGAGAATGTTAAATTTCATAGCATCTTCTTCAACACCGTTTTAAACTGACTTGGACACCACAAACTAAGGGAAACCAATGCCTTTCCTACACAAGAAGAGCACAATTGTTTGTCACCTAGTTAAAAAGAAGATTTCCTGTGGTATCAAATCAAAAACTTGTGCATTCCTTCTTGGACCCTTTTATGTTACCTTGAATGAGAAAACACTATCATCCCATGCAAATGTATGTCTTGAAAGCAAATGTTTGAGCATAATTGTACAAATTATTTAACTTTCTTTTTTTAAAGAATTCTATTCTCTGGTTTTAGTTTTATTCAGTTGCTTTCGTTTGTCAGGTTTTCTTTTAAAATAAAGCTTGTCATATTAATCCAATTTAATCATGTAAGAAAGATGAGACAAAATAAAACATGCAGAAAGCATGAAAGTAAAATATTCACCAGATTACAGGAGCTGCGTTCAGAAAACGTCAATGATGTATTTATATGCTAGCTATTTTTGTTTCATCACAGCTTTTTTTGCACAAAAATAAAATGTGCTTGAACTAATACTGTTAACTAAGCAAATGCTATAAATTGTGATGAATGCTAATTTCAATACAAAAGGAGTTCATGAGTAACTTAATTTCAGTTAACCCCTTAACTCTGTCTTATTTGGGTGGGGTAGGGAATAGGGTTTTAGGGTGGGTTTTGTGATTGCTGGGGCTGAATTTAGTTTAATGGATGGGGATTTTTTTTTTTTTAAGTGTCCACTTAGTGAAAGACCGCCTGACTAACAGACACCTTTCCTGTGCTTGAAACGGCAGTTGCTATTCTGTGAATGAAATGTACAAATCAATGTCTGAAAATAATTATCTGAAATTTTACAGTTTGTTTTGTCTGCCATGGGTTAATTTAAGCGTGCATGCTGTAGAATTGCTTTCCACGATGCAAAGATCCAAGTCCATCTGTCTTGTTCATAAGGTGTAACCTGTTAACTATTTTATTTTGGCTACACACTGCATATGTACTTACACTGGCAAAGCTATGCACCAGAGTAATTGAAAGTGAAGAATGGATTTCATATTGACTGCAGACTCCATGTGAAATATCGTACCAGTTCTAATGCCATTTTTTAAAATAATTCATAGTAGAATGATTGTGTGAACCTTGTTTTTGATTAACCTCCTTTAAATGTTCACACCCAATGGAACAAACATGTTCTTCGATGTATGCCCATACTTAAACATTTTGTCATTTGTTTTCTTGGTCTTAAGTCATAACATCTGAATGGCAGAAATAAAAATTATCCACTGTACAGAAGCACTTTCTTTAATAGTTGACATTTTTCACTTTCTGTGATGTATAATACATGTGGTGTATTTGTGTGTGGCCACAAGTAAAAATGAATTGCAATTCAATTGAGATGGATTTCCTTTTCTCCTTCCATTGATAAGATGGAGCTCTGCACCCTTTTCACATTTTTGTATTTTATTTCAATCTTTTGTCCTGCGTTTACACAGGCAGCCCAATTCTGATCTTTTGCCCAATTATTGACACGTGCTGATCTGATTGGTCAAAAGTCCAAGTGGGGAAAAAAGAACAGAATTGGGCTGCCTGTGTAAACAGCCTTGGTGTTCCACAGTGAGCTGGATCAAGATACTGTACTAAAATGTACTGTTATTGAAAATGTAATAAAAAGCTGTTTGAGATGTCGTGTTCTTAACCTATTCTCATGCCACTTGTCAAATGTTTTTTAGCTCATATGTAGATTAACTATATTGCCTGTGCAAATAATGAAAGGAACCCACACCAAACATTCACATTCCAACAATGCAAAGTAAAAGCGCAATCGGCTACTTAAAATGTTTGTACGTGACCCTAATGGTTGGTTGTTTTTGTGTTGGCTTACTGAGGGGTTTTAATTAATAGTTGCCTCCTGTGTTTGTTTTGGATTCATGTTACGCGACCCCAGCCGTTTAAGCCCATTATAAATATCTCTTGGGGTTGTGGCTTGCGCATTGTGGTCGGGCAATCTTGGTTCTAATTCATGTTGGTGCAATGCTCCCGCTGTTCGCTACAATGCATTGGGGTGTCAGAAGTGGGACGTCCAGGGGTGGTTTGTAGACATTACTAGCGCCCCAAGTGTGTACAGTGTCATTTCAACAAACGAGCCATTTGAGGTGCTTTCTTCCCTCCCGTGATGCATGTTGCTATGGCTAACAACAACATGGAGAGCGGGCCAGCAGCCTGGAATTCCTATCCGGAATGTTGGTGACGCTTGTTCCCTGATCTTGTCTAGATGGGATACAGCTTTTGTGAAATTGACGTCAATTATAATTTTTTGGTATTATAACTAACCTTTACCCTTTCTCCTAATTCTCCTAACCTGCTGCCACGAACATTTAATTTGACAAAAGCTGTATCCCTTCTAGACAAAACGTTCATTGGTCTCCAGTTGTCACAGGAAGTCATGAAGGGGTAAAATGGGTTCATCCAATCTTAACATAGGGGGGACGCCACAGTAGTCATCGAGTATGGATCTCAGGTGGGTATAATCAGTTTACCCAAGGTTACTTTTTTTTTGTGGAAAATACAAATGTTTTAAGAGATCACAGTAAAAATGGTGTATTTACCTTGAAATTATTATTTATCCGTTTCTGTTATTTCCTAGATGCACAACACCCTCCCTCCGTTTACAATGAGATGATCTGACATGACGTACTTCCTCCATGACTTACATAATGCCATTTTGATCTGAAAGTACAGCGGTGTTTCATGTTGTCGCAGATGCTTTTGAGCGTAAATATTTGCTTTAAATCTGCAGTGATACGTGCATTTTAGATAAGAAAACGGAGTTAAGACTTCACGTTAATTATATGATTGCTCGATTTCAGTTTTCTTAGACGACATTTCAATTTGTAGGACCAACACTGCGATAGACGCCGTTAGCGCATTCATAGCCACATTGCTATAGCGAGGTCGTCGTCCGGTGTCGATGACACAGCTAGCTAACGTTAGCTAGCCAACCTAACAAAGGAACACTGGCAGTGGGACCGTGGTAGCCTCGTTTGCGAGAATCTCAAACTCTACGTCGTTAAAATACAATTTGGGGTAATCAAGATAAACAGCGTCCATTTCAACATCTAAACTATTAATTTTTTTTGCAAAACCAGTTTTTTTTCACGACTGTTTTGTACCAATCGGCTCGTGTCGTCGGGCATAGCCAAGTGTTTAGAGGGCTATCTAACGTAAGCTTGCCAGTGCTGTTTTTTGGGCTGAGAAAAGGCGTTGTGCGTAACAATGGCAGAGGTGTACATTCGCGTTGCCGAAGAAGAGAATGAGGAGCCCATGGAGATCCCATCCGAGGATGATGGCACAGTGTTGCTTTCTACTGTGGCAGCTCAGTTTCCAGGGGCCTGCGGCCTACGATTCAGGAGTCCAGTTTCGCAGTGCATGCGAGGGGTCCGTTTGGTGGAAGGGATTCTTCATGCACCTGAAAACGGCTGGGGCAATTTGGTCTATGTCGTCAATTATCCTAAAGGTATGGTGACTGACTTTTTACGTGTTATTTTATTAGCCACCAACTGGTGGACAAATGCATTATAATACATATATAATACATTATTTAAGCGTCAACTTTTCCCTAGCTATACTCATTCCATGTGATGCATATCTAGCTAGGCAAATGTCTGTCAAGTGTTCCAACAGCGATTGAATGATCTGTACCACACTATTTCAGACAACAAAAGGAAAATGGACGAGATTGATGCCTCCTCAGCTGTAAAGATGAAGAGGGGTGACATGAAGACTTCAGACCTGATTGTCCTGGGGTTGCCATGGAAGACATCTGAACAGGACCTGAAAGATTACTTCAGCACCTTTGGGGAAGTCATCATGGTGCAGGTAAAGTCTCAGATTAGCAATTTCATTCATGCAGATCACTTGAGTGCTGTGGTTCCATTTTTTTCCTTTTACACAGCTCTAATGTACAAGGCCTTGCTATATCTGTGGTTCCTACTAAACTAACATTTGAGACATTTTAAAGTGGCAGTGAACAGTTTAAACAATGACAACGCGTTCTCTCCACCACTGTTTTGCTAAGGGTTGGATCTGGAGAAACATAGCCACTCTCAAATTCATAGACTGTGCTATGGATGCAAGGACTGACCATCCATGATATCAACATGCTAGTTTTAACTATGTTTTGATGGTATAGTGTTTCTCTTACTTTAACAAACATTGGAGTAAAGCTTATTTTGGGTTGTGATGAGGTATGTAAATTTAACTAAGCTCATGAGGCATTTCTGAGTTATATTCTTCATGAATCAATGGGTACATATCATTTATGTCCCAAAATGAATGTAGCAACTGCAGATTAACCCAAAATGTTTAAAGGGGAAATGTAGGTTTTAACCCCATGTTCCTACTTACAGGTGAAACGAGATGTGAAGACTGGAAACTCAAAGGGATTTGGCTTTGTGAGGTTTACTGAGTATGAAACTCAAGATAAAGTGATCTCTCAACGCCACATGATTGATGGAAGATGGTGTGACTGCAAACTCCCCAACTCCAAGGTAGGTGTTTGTATCTGTATGGCATGTAGTAACATGGATCATTAATGGCAAGAGCACTTATTTCAGACCACACCGGCCCACCACCTCCCCCTAATGCCATACATATTGTTAACTTCTTATGGCTGCAATCCCGTTAACGGGATCGATATGACAACAGCCAGTGAAAGTGCAGGGCGCCAAATTCAAACAGAAATCTCATAATTAAAATTCCTCAAACATACAAGTATCATACCATTTTAAAGGTAAACTTGTTGTTAATCCCACCACAGTGTCTGATTTCAAAAAGGCTTTAAAGCGAAAGCACCACAAACGATTGTTAGGTCATCGCCAAATCACAGAAAAACAGCCATTTTTCCAGCCAAAGACAGGAGTCACAAAAAGCAGAAAAATAGATAAAATTCATCACTAACCTTTGATCTTCATCAGATGACACTCATAGGACTTCATGTTACACAATACATGTATGTTTTGTTCGGTAAAGTTCATGTTTATATAAAAAAATCTCAGTATACATTGGCACGTTATGTTCAGTAGTTCCAAAAACATCCGGTGATTTTGCAGAGAGCTGCATCAATTTCCAGAAATACTCATAATAAAAGTTGATCAAAGATACAAGTGTTATACATGGAATTTTAGATCCACTTTTCCTTAATGCAACCGCTGTCAGATTTCAAAAAAGCTTTACGGAAAAAGCAAACCATGCAATAATCTGAGTACGGCGCTCAGAGCCCAATCAAGACAAAGATATTCGCCATATTGTGCAGTCAACAGAAGTCAGAAATAACATTATAAACATTCACTTTGATGTTCTTCATCAGAATGCACTCCCAGGAATCCTAGTTCCACAATAAATGTTTGTTTTGTTCAATAATGTCCATTTATGTCCAAATCGCTACTTTTGTTAGCGTGTTTTGTAAACAAATCCAAAGTCATGAAGCGCGTTCACTAGGAGCAGACAATGTCAAAAAGTTCTGTTACAGTCCGTAGAAACATGTCAACCGATGTATAGAATAAATCTTTAGGATGTTTTTAACAAATCTTCAATAATGTTCCAACCGGAGAATTCCTTTGTCTTCAGAAAAGCAAATGGAACCGAGCTCGCTCTCACGTGAACAAGCGTCACGAGCTCAAAGCATTCTGCCAGACCTCTGACTCATTCCCCTCTCATTCAGCCCCACTTCACAGTAGAAGCATCAAACAAGGTTCTATAGACTGTTGACATCTAGTGGAAGCCTTAGGAAGTGCAACATGACCCATATCCTACTGTATCTGCAATAGGGAATGAGTTGAAAAATGACCAACCCCAGATTTCCCACTTCCTGGTTGGATTTCTTCTCAGGTTTTTGCCTGCCATATAAGTTATTTTATACTCAGAGACATCATTCAAACAGTTTTAGAAACTTCAGAGTGTTTTCTATTCAAATATACTAATAATATGCATATATTAGCAACTGGGACTGAGTAGCAGGCCATTTACTCTGGGCACCTTATTCATCCAAGCTACTCAATACTGCCCCCAGCCATAAGAAGTTAATGTGCAAGCCTTTTTTTCTACCTTTGTAAAACAGCAAGGTCCAGATGAGCCCATGAGAAGCAGGAAAGTGTTTGTAGGCCGTTGCACTGAAGACATTTCCGCTGATGAGCTGCGCCAGTTCTTCATGCAGTATGGCGAGGTCACTGACGTCTTCATCCCCAAGCCCTTCCGTGCCTTTGCCTTCGTCAGCTTTGCAGATGACCAGGTTGGTGCCACTGCAAATTGAAAGGCATTGTTTTTTTGCCATCTGCTGAATTACCCCTTTAATGTCAGACTGGTATGTTGTTGTTTTTCTCTCTCTCCAGGTTGCCAGTTCCCTATGTGGAGAGGACCTGATTATTAAGGGGGTCAGCGTGCACATCTCAAACGCTGAGCCAAAGCACGGCAGTAGGCAGATGATGGAGCGAGCAGGGCGGTTTGGAAATGGGTTTGGGGCTCAGGGCTTTGGTAGTAACCGCACAGGGTTAGGGAGCAGCGCCGGGAGTAATATGGCTAATTTTGGCAACTTTAGTCTGAACCCTGCCATGATGGCTGCTGCTCAAGCTGCTCTGCAGAGCAGTTGGGGAATGATGGGTATGTTGGCTAGTCAACAAGGGCAGACTGCCACCTCAGGCACCACCTCTACTGGGCAGACTAGCTCCACCAGGGATCAGAGCCAGGCCTACAGCACAGGCAACAGTAACTATGGCACCAGTTCAGCCAGTCTAGGTTGGGGTACCGGTTCTAATTCGACAACCAGTGGTAGTGGGTTTAGCTCAGGAGGATTTGGCTCCAGTATGGAGTCCAAGTCTTCAGGGTGGGGTATGTAAGTAATAGTTTGTATGGTAAGTATTGTGAGATGTCTTTTTCCAAATCTATTTCTGGTGTTACGCGTATCTGATAGCTAAACGCTTTTGTCAAATGTTTTGTAAATTTGGAAAATGCTCAAGATTTAATTTAGAAAGTGTTTGAGGTGAATTATTATTTACCAGGGTGTTCAGCTTAAGTGCTACTTTTGATGTCAAATTGATTTAAGTTTGTCCTGACCTATTTTCAACTGGATTCTTAAAGGCATGTATTGTGAGTTGTGATGTTTCTGAAAATGCATGAGAAATCACTATGGTTCACTATTCATTCATATATTTGACAACAATCTTGCATTGGAAAGAATCTGGTTGAAACTGAAATGTTTAAGTGCAACTTTATTTGCAGTCAAGTTCAATGGAAAAACCTTCACTACAATCTCTTCTGCAGTTCACTTCTCTTCCATTTTCCCGGGAAGAAGCTCCTCTTTGGCAGCATTCTTTGGGTGATGTCAGTATCACTCTCCCGCTTCCCATCTGTAAATGCTTTGCCATCAAACAACGGCTTCACTCCGCATGTTCTAAGAGACGGTGGGTGTTACATTTTTTTATCCACTTTTTAATGGAAAGAACTGCGCAGCTGACATTTTAAGAACTCATGAGTGCGACTGAGGATGGCTTGTGGCGAAGAGTGAATCGATGAGTGAGCGAACGGAGAGAAAAAGAAAGCGTGAAACGGACTGGTTGTGCGATGAAAGAGCCCAATTTGACTGCTTTTGTGAGAGTGAATGGAAGCTGCAGATGCTACAAGCTCCTTCCCCCTAAAATGGACTTTCATTTAGTAGTACTTCAAGATCTCTTTATTGTAGCAATTTTTCCTACCCTTATTGATCAAGTGCAGAAGTAGTACACAAATGTAGTGTGGAATGTTGTGCTGAATATTTGTCTTGCTTATATAACCTACCTGACCTGAATGCTGTATGGTGTGTGTGGTTTCTTTCCTTGTTATTGATGCTCTGTAAGTGTGAACTTGATGTGGATGACACCTGCCGAGGACACTGGGGACGTGAGTGTTGGTGTGAGAGCATGGAGTGGTGTGGTTGTCATATTTCCCAGTGTGATTCAGTGTGTTTCAAAGGTGTTTTAGACATGTCAAATAAGAGTTCTCTAATAAAACTTTGTTTGAATAGATATGCTTATATGAATACTGGGTACTTTTGTGACATTTGAGTTGTCAAAATCTAATTTAATTCACATATCTAGGGACCTTGGACACTGCTGACCGAGGTTTCCATCTGAACCCGGACTGGAGTCAGTGTCCTGAAGGATGAAGACTGAAGTCCTCACAGGCTTGAAATGGGGTCTCTTATATTTATGGTAACCTAAAAGGAGTCAGAATTGGGTAGTAAGTTTGGATACATTTCTAATCAGACCTGATGACAAGTATTGTTTATTTGGCTTTATATTTTAAAATAACATTGCGGCATTGTGTAGAACTAATCTATTCTTTGGGACAAGACAATGAACAGGTTATGATATTTCAGATGTGTACACAAAGGATATTACAGCACATCTCAATGCTGAAGATGAATGGGAACACCCGCTGTCCTTCAAAATTGTATTGAACTGATGTTAATGTGTAGATCTGTAAATACTTTTGGAGAAGACATTGGAACAGTGCTTACATTTCAGCCAATGAAGATAATATTGCTGTACCACTTGGAATTGTAATCAATAAATATTTTCTGCAAGTTTGATCGAGCAGTTGATTCCATATTAGTAAAAGTACACATGCTATTAACTGTCTGTATAATCAAACCCATTCACGTAGTACTAGGGTAGCATGTTTTTCCCTCCCTACACCATCTCTGTATCCTTATTCTTCCTTTTCCCTGCAATCTTCTTCCTTGTGTCTCTCTGCTCCTGGTTGGCGCTGGCAATCTCTTCACTCTTCCTTTGTATGAAGTTAGACTAGAAAAGAGAGTTTGTTATTTGAAATGTAGGAGACAATACCACTGCAAATACCTATGTTGTAGTGGAAAACAACTCCCTATAATGGTCCAAATATGACTGGTACCATAAAAACAGTTGTCAGATTGGGTCCATCATAAAATGATACAATAATAAAGCTTCAAGAACAGACTGTTCAATCCTGTGATGTTGACTTATTGTTAAATTAGCCAATACCCACCAGTGCTGTACTTCGACGAGCTGTAAGCTTCACATCCTCTACAGATACTGTGCTTCTTTTGGCATGCCTACAATTTAACCCCCGCAACACACGTGTTAGTTTTAATCCTATTATGAAACAGAAGCAAATTATTAAACCTCATGGTTTTGCCTTATACTTGCTGAAGGAACCTTTTCTGTTTACAATGGACCCTGCAGAGCATTTGATGCCAATCACCCCCCACCTAACTGAACATTGCATAAATGAGTGGCTGGAAATCATTCATTTGTAACAGGATTGTCAGTCTGAATAAACACTGATTTCATAACATCAATGCAAGCTGTATGAAGACCTTTTACCTTGCAAAGGCTTCCAAGTCCTTTGCAAAAATATCTAAAAGGGGAAAAAGAGAAATGCAGTCAATCATCTGAAACATACAAGCAGAATAATCTCAGTGTAAAGTGGCCCCCAGATCATCATCGATCCGCCACCAAATTTCACAGTGGGTGCGAGACACTGGCTTGTAGGCCTCGCACCCACTGTGAAACTAGGTGGAGGATCGGTGATGATCTGGGGGTGCTTCAGCAAGGCTGGAATCGGGAAGATTAGTCTTTGTGAAGAACGCATTAATCAAGCCACGTACAAGGTTGTCCTGGAACCTTGTACGTGACAATGTTCCCCAACTGAGGATTGTTTTTTTCCAGCAGGACAATGCTCCATGCCACACAGCCAAGTCAATCAAGGTGTGGATGGAGGACCACCAGATGACCAGCCCAATCTCCCTGTCATGACCAGCCCAATCTTCAGACCTGAACCCCATTGAAAACCTCTGGAATGTGATCAAGAGGAAGATGGATGGTCACAAGCCATCAAACAAAGCCGAGCTGCTTGAATTTGTGCGCCAGGAGCGGCATAAAGTCACCCAACATCAATGTGAAAGATTGGTGGAGAGCATGCCAAGACGCATGAAAGCTGTGATTGAAAAATCAGGGTTATTCCACCAAATATTGATTTCTGAACTCTTCCTAAGTTAAAACATTAGTATTGTGTTGTTTAAAAATGAATTATTTGCATTATTCGAGGTCTGACAACACTGCATATTTTTTGTTATTTTGACCAGTTATTTTCTGCAAATAAATGCTCTAAATGACAATATTTTTATTTGGGAGAAATGTTGTCAGTAGTTTATAGAATAAAACAAAAATGATAATTTTACCCAAACACATACCTATAAACAGTAAAACCAGAGAAACTGATTATTTTGCAGGGGTCGCTTAATTTTCCCCAGAGCTATATTTATCACCTTGTCAGCTCGGGTATTCAAACCAGTGACCCTTCGGTTACTGGCCCAACACTCTAACCGCTAGGGATTTTGACTACGTGGTATACAGCTACGACCAGAAGTTACTTTTTCGTAGCAGGTAAGGAGTATTAACATAGCAGGTTAGTGGAATTAGATTATGGTTAGGAAAAGTGTTAGGGTCAGCTAAAATGCTCTCCTAACCTGCTACGAAAAGTTACTTCCGTTCCTAGCTGTACTCCATCTAGTTACAACCTCCGCTAGGCCGCCTGACAATTTTTTGCCACATCAGTACAGATGAAGGAAAGGAGACAAGGGGAACAATCTACATCTGACCATTGAGATGCACCGAAAGTGTTCATTTTATTTATGACGCTGACGTCAGAGGACTTGATAGTCAATGTATGTATGGTCATCTGCCCATCTATCCTTGGTCTTTCAGGAAAACGATGAGGAAAGGAAGCCATAGGGGTGTTTGGACAAATCCTTTTGAGTCTCAAGATTTTCCAGTAAACCCCCCAAGACCCGAATATGTAAATAATATGTTGACAAGAATACCAAGCCTGTCATTTGGCAAGTTGGAGCTACAGTATTACCATGTTTACGAATCAAATCCATCCCACATAGAATAACATGTGAATTTGACTGGTGCTTGGACAGAGCAAACCTAACTCATCAGGGCCCTATTGTTACCAGTCATGCACAGCAATCTCCCCTTCCCTACAGACATTATTTGTTGATGTTTGTTATTATAATACTCACCACATTGCCTGAACGTCGTTTCAGCTATTGCTGCTATAACCTGTCGACTGAATTCCTTCTGATGATCCTCACCAATGCTTTGACACAGTCTTCCCACTGTATAGTGGACTGCTGCTTTCAGTCTCTACGGGTTTAGTGAAAACATGAGTAAATACTAGCTTTGTCCATCTTTATCTAACTGACAACACGTGCTTACAAGACACATATATAATTGTGAATTAATGCAATTAATAAATCAAAGGTAAAAGTTGCACCTGAAGTTTTCTTTCCTCCTCGTCCATTGCTGTTGGCATTTTCTCCCGACAGTTCACGTTAGCTAGACAGCTAGTAGTGGATAGCATACATAGCCTACCACTCTGGTTTACTCATATACTTTTTCACCAGATGATATTTAAAACAGAAAATGAAACAACATGTACAATCGTTTCTAGAGTAGCTAGCTAATGGGCATGGAATAATCTTTACGATAAATCAAATTTCGCTAAACTTGAAAAGTTGCGCGCTTAGAAAGGCGGAAGGTGTCATCCAATTGAACCAATACTAGGCCTACAGCACCACCTGCTGGGCTGGAGTATTACAAAACAATGCATTAATGGTCCAGTGCTTTATTCATGGTTTTTAGTAGATTAAATGTATTGTACATAATCACGAAATCCTCAAATGTATATCATGTTATTTTTATTCATGTTGTTAAAATGTTGACTATTTTATTTTAATTATTTTGCATACTCAAAACATACCATGAGCATGTCATATTAATGATACATTTATGAAGCATATTTAGCAAATGTAAGGTTGAAGAACAATTGTGCAAACTTTATGGTGAAAGAATTATCAAGCACTCTTTTTATAAATCTGCTTGCAGACTTTATCCCCACAGGTGATTTCCTATAAGAGAGAGGAAAAATGCATAACAGTTAGGCCTACTAATACTAATGCCATCAATGTAGTTAAAAGGTAGATATGAGTACATGCTACATGCCAGATAGAGCTCATCTCCTTCTATCCAGTGTGTCCACCCTCTGTTCTTCTTCTCTCCCTTCTGAACACATACCAGTTTATCATTGTCCCAGTTGACCACCGTCTGCAATTAACAAGAGTACTTATCAGAATGGGTTGTGTGGACCATAACTTTAAAACACCTGGGATAGCTCCAGCTTGCTTGAAATAGGCTTATAGACAGCTCTGTTACATATTGTTCTCAATGTTGCCATATTAAGGACCACAGTTCAATAAGCAACAAGGAGCAACATAACAAAAAGGGTTCTATTCATCATGATAATGATATGACATAAATGATAAAGTGCTGGCGCCCATAGGAACAGTAAATTGCAAGTTTCTACCTGAACTTTTCTGTTATCCATGGCTTTGGTCACCTCCTCAAACTCTTCCCCAATCTTGAATGAGACTGTGTAGTTTTTCAAGGTAGTGAATGTTTTGATGGTGAAAGAATCCCCGTCTTGCTCAATCACTTTCTGAGGTTTCAACATGTTTGCAATCTTGCGTGTTGCAAAATCAATGCCTGTAAGGAAAGAAATCCTGCATGTGTTACAAATATATCCTAAGAGACTGAACATTTCCAATCCATTCTCAGTAGGAAACTGGTGAGCTAGGCTATGAATCATAACTCCAAAGTTACACATTTGAATTCTTCAGAATGTATTTCGAAAGAAGTTAAGATTCATATTATATGGAGTTATAATTCTACTGGTGAGCATGTTGAGCAAAAGAAAGATGATAGAAATTGCAACTCAATATTAGGAAGGTGTTCTTAATGTTTTGTACTCTCAATGTATATTATAATAATATATATTATAATTTAGCATTAAAAGTTTAAGTTTGTTCCACCTGAGCAAGTCTGACCACAAGTCACAGACCACTATGAGGACACCAAATGCGTTTGATGAATCCTTTTCGTCTTCTTCTAATGCCTCTGACGGGGAAAGTAATCCAAAGTAACTGAAAGTAATCTGATTATGTTGCAGATTTTGGGGTAGGCTAATACAAAAGTTGTGTTACTGATTACACTTTTGGACAGGTAACAAGTCACTGTAACATATTACATTTAGAAAGTAACCCTAACCCTGCAGGTGCCCCCATATGTGCCACATACTAAAGAAAAAAAAAACACAAGCATAGAGTTCAGACAATAACAATCACATACATGTTATTATTGTTTTGAATTATTGACAGAAAAGAGAAATTACAATTATGAAAAATTATTGATTTGAAAATATAGGCCTATCTAATAAATTAATAAAAGTGAATAAATCAAAGATAATCAATTTCAGTTGAATAAAACAGTACGCTACCCTTACCTAATGGCAGCATTAATTAATTACCAACAGGTAGAGTGAGTATTGGTTAAGTGGGACACCTGGCAAAGTGGGACACTTAAGCTTTGTAATGGATATCTTTAAATGTGTACAATAACATTGTGCCTGTGTGTTAGTGAGGAAGTATGTGATGATAATCATTGTGGGCGTGGCATTCCGTGTAATGACACCTGTCTCTAGATGCCTAATGTTAAGGTTATAAAAAACTAAGAAAGGATATTCAATCTCTAATTACGACCTATTTTGTAATGGTATGTATTTGTAAATCAAAATGACTGTAAATTGTTTTCTTACTACTCTCACCTTTTTAGAATATTGACATTTTGACAGTGTCCCAGTATGCCAATCGCCTACTGTCAAAATGGGACACTCCTCTAGGCCATTTTAATGCAGAAAATATATTTCAGGGGATTATGAAATCCATTTTCTAAATAGGCTCACATGTTGCATTTCATTTTCCTCAAATCTGCTATCACCTAGCTTGCTATAAAAAAAGCTAGCATAGCTGCATTTTACTTAGAAAGAGATTACCTAACCAACATAAAAAATCCTAGCTAGCTATATTCATAACCTTACAGGTATATGATGACTAAAAAAGTGTATTTTGCTGTATTTCACAATAAAACAGTCAATGAAATTGTTGAGGGGTAAGGTCTTTCTGGTTTTATTCTACAAAATGTCCATTAGAGTGTAATGTTGAGAATGTTGAGCTGATAGATCTAGATGAAGTTCATTTTATTTATAGGCTATACAATTACATATAGGCTACATCATATAATTATAATCAAGTATGATGATGATAATAATAATTATAAATTATCATTTTTAATGTTCCACAAAAATACATAAAGCACGTTTTGATACATTTCATTTGTATGAACAATTGAAGTTTATCATAAAAATATTGAAAATACTCAAATACTCTAATTTATCCTTCTTTACAAAAAAGAATGAAGTGTCCCACTTTGTCAATCAAGGTGTCCCAATTTGCCAGTATCGACTTAAAACATGTGGTCTCAGCACAATTTGTGTTTGAAGAAGAGCCATCCATCCTGTGTTTAATATTTCTTTCTTAAGCTGTTTAGAATGATATCATGTTGGGGGTTAAGACAATGGGATGATTCTGTAAGGTGTTCGGGAAACACATTTTCATAACGTGTCCCACTTTACCAATACTCATCCTAATTAATTAATCAATAAATAGTCAATATTATTGTAATCAAAGTCACTTGCCTAAAAACATAAGAAAATGTGTACTGCAATTAACAAGTAAAAAGAGAACTTACCAAGAGCAACCATGTAACTTTCAAAGTTTTCATTACTAGTCATGTCCCATGTGCCACTGTAGTCGGTAGGCATGGTGGATACTTGCGTGGCAATAGACAGCAGTTGTTAGAATGAAGAGATTTAAAGTCTCTAGGATGTCCCATGGTGTGTTAATATAGGGCGAGGGTTTGGTTTACCTCTCGTAGTTGGTTGCTATTTTGGACAATAGAGTAGAGGAGTAGCCTGGTGGAGGGCGGAACATGACTTTTTGCACAATTATATGAGGAAATAACATTTGAGATAGGCGTCTCGAAATAGAGTAGGCTATAATGCATCAAACATATGTGCACATTCTTTAGTGTCTCTCTTTCCAACAATGTGAAGGGTGACTAGAATAAATGTTATACAGTTTCATTCACATGGACGCACACCAGAGTATGATGAAAAGCCTGGTTGGATGATCATTTTCACAGAAGTTAGAACTGGGAAGGATGTGTCATCAAGGCCTATCACCCCTCACTTCTTTGGCAGAGTTTATTCAAAATGAATGGGCACAATGCTACATTACGTATTAGCACAGTATACCCGGAATATCATACCAAGGGATCAAAGGATAAATTGTAAGTATTGGAGTTGTTAAGGTCTATTCACAGATTGGGTCCGGGTCTCATTTCTATGATGATAATGAACAATAACTAGTTGGTGGCTTCTTGTGTTGTGAAGAACGATCTGATGGTGATTTTTTTTTACTTTTCTTTGTACTATTGATTACATGTTTTCTATTAGTAACTTATTCTAAATGAACATGAATCTAATTCTAGTCTTAGAAACCTTTTATTTGCAGTCAGATAATTAATGCAATCTTTGTGGCACTAGTTCTCATCCCTCAATTGTATGTGTAAACCAGGTAAGTAAATTCAAATTTACAACTAAAAGCTTTTAATTTGAAGTCAAACATGCAGTGTGTACCATGTCAAGTTTCTGATTGAGAGTATAAATCCCTCAGGCCTAAATCCTCTCGATATTGCCAGCAGCCTCTTCTGAACAATCTAACTGCCTTCATTGTCTTATCCTTCATGGCTACATCCTGCTTTGTAAACAGATTTTTGATAGCTATTTCTTATAGTTTTAATGAGGTGTGCTCCTCACAATTGTTTGGCTTTTGGCAAAAGCAATGTTTAATTTAATTTTAGCCAAGTTCATAATAAGTTGATTTGATTATGATGAAAGAGAGATGGCAGTAGAGACAAGCTTTGGTCATTCCGACCCTCCTCATAGTTCAATCAGATTGGGTCATTGCATTCGTTGCAACCATCTAAATGTACATTTAAAGTATGTGGGTCTTTCCATGAAAATAATGCCTTTTGATTCCCTTTGATATTTTAAGTAGAAATTGTGCACCAATATTGCATTTTAAAAGCCTTTGATATTAGATGAAAGCCCTTTAATATAGACCACATTGAGAATTCAATAAATCAGATTCTTAATTTGAATAAAGGCTTGCTAAAATGCCAAAATTCAGCATTTTGACATGTTCTATCACTTCTAGGAAGATTTTCACCCCCAAATGTCTCCAGATTACACCATCAATGTAAAGCACTAGTTATTTTGTTGCTTTGACAAAGTCATTTCTGAAGAGTATTATTTATTTCATGTGATTAGTGAATCATTTACATCTGTCCCACATTTTAAGGTAAACCCTGTTAATTGAACTGAACTCTCGTTTTAATATGGTGAAACCATTCCTTTTTAAATATTTTTTTCAAAAGAAACATTGAACATCTAACAGGCAAATGATAGTATAAAAGCATTTGAGCTGGTTGTACTCTTTACTTAAAAGCAGATGAGCTGGTTGTACTCTTTACTTAAAAGCAGTTGAGCTGGTTCTACTCTTTACTTAAAAGCAGGTGAACTGGTTCTACTCTTTACTTAAAAGCAGGTGAGCTGGTTCTACTCTTTACTTAAAAGCAGGTGAGCTGGTTCTACTCTTTACTTAAAAGCAGGTGAGCTGGTTCTACTCTTTACTTAAAAGCAGTTGAGCTGGTTCTACTCTTTACTTAAAAGCAGGTGAGCTGGTTCTACTCTTTACTTAAAAGCAGGTGAGCTGGTTCTACTCTTTACTTAAAAGCAGGTGAACTGGTTCTACTCTTTACTTAAAAGCAGGTGAGCTGGTTCTACTCTTTACTTAAAAGCAGGTGAGCTGGTTCTACTCTTTACTTAAAAGCAGGTGAGCTGGTTCTACTCTTTACTTAAAAGCAGGTGAGCTGGTTCTACTCTTTACTTAAAAGCAGGTGAGCTGGTTCTACTCTTTACTTAAAAGCAGGTGAGCTGGTTCTACTCTTTACTTAAAAGCAGGTGAGCTGGTTCTACTCTTTACTTAAAAGCAGGTGAACTGGTTCTACTCTTTACTTAAAAGCAGGTGAGCTGGTTCTACTCTTTACTTAAAAGCAGGTGAGCTGGTTCTACTCTTTACTTAAAAGCAGTTGAGCTGGTTCTACTCTTTACTTAAAAGCAGGTGAGCTGGTTGTAGTCTTCACTTAAAAGCAGGTGAGCTGGTTCTACTCTTTACTTAAAAGCAGGTGAACTGGTTCTACTCTTTACTTAAAAGCAGGTGAACTGGTTCTACTCTTTACTTAAAAGCAGGTGAGCTGGTTCTACTCTTTACTTAAAAGCAGTTGAGCTGGTTCTACTCTTTACTTAAAAGCAGGTGAGCTGGTTCTACTCTTTACTTAAAAGCAGTTGAGCTGGTTCTACTCTTTACTTAAAAGCAGGTGAGCTAGTTCTACTCTTTACTTAAAAGCAGGTGAGCTGGTTCTACTCTTTACTTAAAAGCAGTTGAGCTGGTTCTACTCTTTACTTAAAAGCAGGTGAGCTGGTTCTACTCTTTACTTAAAAGCAGTTGAGCTGGTTCTACTCTTTACTTAAAAGCAGGTGAGCTGGTTCTACTCTTTACTTAAAAGCAGGTGAGCTGGTTCTACTCTTTACTTAAAAGCAGTTGAGCTGGTTCTACTCTTTACTTAAAAGCAGGTGAGCTGGTTCTACTCTACTTATACGCAGTTGAGCTGGTTCTACTCTTTACTTAAAAGCAGGTGAACTGGTTCTACTCTTTACTTAAAAGCAGGTGAGCTGGTTCTACTCTTTACTTAAAAGCAGGTGAGCTGGTTCTACTCTTTACTTAAAAGCAGGTGAGCTGGTTCTACTCTTTACTTAAAAGCAGGTGAGCTGGTTGTACTCTTTACTTAAAAGCAGTTGAGCTGGTTCTACTCTTTACTTAAAAGCAGGTGAGCTGGTTCTACTCTTTACTTAAAAGCAGGTGAGCTGGTTTTACTCTTTACTTAAAAGCAGGTGAGCTGGTTCTACTCTTTACTTAAAAGCAGGTGAACTGGTTCTACTCTTTACTTAAAAGCAGGTGAACTGGTTCTACTCATTACTTAAAAGCAGTTGAGCTGGTTTTACTCTTTACTTAAAAGCAGGTGAACTGGTTCTACTCATTACTTAAAAGCAGTTGAGCTGGTTCTACTCTTTACTTAAAAGCAGGTGAACTGGTTCTACTCTTTACTTAAAAGCAGGTAAACTGGTTCTACTCATTACTTAAAAGCAGTTGAGCTGGTTCTACTCATTACTTAAAAGCAGGTGAGCTGGTTCTACTCTTTACTTAAAAGCAGGTGAACTGGTTCTACTCTTTACTTAAAAGCAGTTGAACTGGTTCTACTCTTTACTTAAAAGCAGGTGAACTGGTTCTACTCTTTACTTAAAAGCAGGTGAACTGGTTCTACTCTTTACTTAAAAGCAGGTGAACTGGTTCTACTCTTTACTTAAAAGCAGGTGAGCTGGTTCTACTCTTTACTTAAAAGCAGTTGAGCTGGTTCTACTCTTTACTTAAAAGCAGGTGAGCTGGTTCTACTCTTTACTTAAAAGCAGGTGAGCTGGTTCTACTCTTTACTTAAAAGCAGGTGAGCTGGTTCTACTCTTTACTTAAAAGCAGTTGAGCTGGTTCTACTCTTTACTTAAAAGCAGGTGAGCTGGTTCTACTCTACTTATAAGCAGTTGAGCTGGTTCTACTCTTTACTTAAAAGCAGGTGAACTGGTTCTACTCTTTACTTAAAAGCAGGTGAGCTGGTTTTACTCTTTACTTAAAAGCAGGTGAGCTGGTTCTACTCTTTACTTAAAAGCAGGTGAGCTGGTTCTACTCTTTACTTAAAAGCAGGTGAACTGGTTCTACTCTTTACTTAAAAGCAGGTGAACTGGTTCTACTCTTTACTTAAAAGCAGGTGAGCTGGTTCTACTCTTTACTTAAAAGCAGGTGAGCTGGTTCTACTCTTTACTTAAAAGCAGGTGAACTGGTTCTACTCTTTACTTAAAAGCAGGTGAACTAGTTCTACTCTTTACTTAAAAGCAGGTGAGCTGGTTCTACTCTTTACTTAAAAGCAGGTGAGCTGGTTCTACTCTTTACTTAAAAGCAGGTGAGCTGGTTCTACTCTTTACTTAAAAGCAGGTGAGCTGGTTCTACTCTTTACTTAAAAGCAGGTGAACTGGTTCTACTCTTTACTTAAAAGCAGGTGAGCTGGTTCTACTCTTTACTTAAAAGCAGGTGAACTGGTTCTACTCTTTACTTAAAAGCAGTTGAGCTCGTTCTACTCTTTACTTAAAAGCAGGTGAGCTGGTTCTACTCTTTACTTAAAAGCAGGTGAGCTGGTTCTACTCTTTACTTAAAAGCAGTTGAGCTGGTTCTACTCTTTACTTAAAAGCAGGTGAGCTGGTTCTACTCTTTACTTAAAAGCAGGTGAACTGGTTGTACTCTTTACTTAAAAGCAGGTGAGCTGGTTCTACTCTTTACTTAAAAGCAGGTGAGCTGGTTCTACTCTTTACTTAAAAGCAGTTGAGCTGGATCCACTCTTTACTTAAAAGCAGGTGAGCTGGTTCTACTCTTTTTGGCCATTTTCTGTTGTTTTGTGGTGGAAAACTGAACGGATCGAGCATAAAATGTAAATCCTGTTACCATAGATAGACAGGCTAGAAACGGTTGGCTGCAATTAGATACATGCTCCACAGAGCCATCCTTCCATAATTGATGCTGTTTCTAGGATATCACTAGCAAGCAATACCGTTGCACAGTATGGTGACTGGTGTAGTATGTAGTGCCTTTAAATATCCCCTTTCCTTAATTTGGTATACTACGAAAGCAATTGGTGTTCATATCTGTTTATAAGCATGAAATTAATCTGACTGTGAGTATTGAATTAACTATGAAGGGGCTTCATAGTTACCCAACATTTATGCTAAAATATTCCTTAGTTTGAAATCACACAGTTAAAAATAAAGAATCTGTGCAGAAAGGGCTGTGAAAGCTGTAGTTTATTTCCTTGTGTTTAAATAGTGACTATGTGTTACATTAATTCCATTTGTGTACAATATGTAGAAAAGTGGTGTTCGGTCCCCAGATGTAAAAAATAACATTAGCGAATCCTTCATTCATAGCCTTTTTGAACCTCAAAGTGATACGGAACAAACCACACTTTCACTTACAACAGCGGTCACCAACCTTTTCTGAGTCAAGATCACTTTCTGAGTCAAAATGCAAGCCGAGATCAACATTAACCAATTAAAAAAAGTTATGCAGCAATGATGTTTGTGCAGTAGGCTATAGGCCTAATACATTATCACAGCATATTGGCTATGCTTGAATTGCCCTGCCAATGTTGTTCTTCTCAGACCATTTTGAAATGATATTGAAAAAAAAGTATATGATCACACTAGTAATAGATAATTTGTTGTATTACTTGTGAGGCACAGATGATGGAGCATAATAATTAGCTTTTTTTACTGGACTGATGGTCAGTCTGAGGGGTGGGATGGAGCAGCGGGTAGGCTGCCTCACCTGACCAACCATCCCTCTACTCTCCCTCCCTCCGCTGAGAAAAGGAGAGACAGCCTTCCAGCTGATGGCGAAACTCAAGTAGCACTTCATTATTTCTGCCTCATGCACCAATTCATGTTGTTACTCCTATGACATTGTCCAGAGAAAGTGACATTTTTCTCGATATTAAAAAAGACAAGCCGCTAATAATAACAACGGATGTTTATCGAAACACTTTGCTACTCATTCATTTCAGCTGCAGTGCTGTTGTAGCGTGAGTGGAACTAGGGAGAATGCACATTTTATGGCTTACAAAAGTGTTGAACAAAGTGTTGACAGTGCTGAATAACAACTTAAACATTACTTATAAAATCAGAAGCTTTTTGGTGTATTCGTTGAGTCTCTCTCTAGTCATAGTTTTTGAAATCTCAGTATCAACTTTGCTGTGCATTCAAGGCTTCTTTTTACAGTCTAGGCTTGAGGAAGCTGTGCAGACATGGTGATCTGAGCTATCTGATTGGCCAGTGGTAGGTCTATACATAGCCACGGGTGCTGAGGATGCTGCAGTACCCCCTGATAAGATATATTTTTTTCAACAAATGATTACTCCTGTATGAGCAACGAAAAATACTTGTCAGACAAAAATTATACGCAGCACCTCACAGAAGTGTTTAGTGGTCAACTAGGAATGCCTTGGAGATCCGTTTGGAGAAAGCGATTGACCGGTTGGTGACGACTAACTTACAACATTGAGAATGATTAAGTGCTATAACATTTCAAGACAATGGGACTATAAGGTTCTAACTGTAGCTATTTGAATACGTAAATGATAGACTCAGAACACATCACCAAATACATTACGACATGTATTATGATTAGATAAATGACTTACTTTATGATTACTGACAGGTTTGTTTTTTGCTGCCGTGCCATTATTGCTGGCTAGACCATACTTAGAGGGAAATGTCAAAGACGTGTTCTGATTGGTCTGTCTGTATTTGTTCAGGTTTGTGATTGGATTGCAGAAAGAACCTTACAGCGCCAAGTTCAAATGGGTTTATGCAGATAGAACTTATATATACAGTACCAGTCAAAAGTGTGGACACACCTAGTCATTCAAGGGTTTTTCTTTATTTTTACTATTTTCTACATACTAGTGAAGACATCAAAACTATGAAATAACACATATGGAATCATGTCGTAACCAAACAAAAAAGTGTTAAACAAATCAAAATATATTTTAGATTCTTCAAAGTAGCCACCCTTTGCCTTGATGACAGCTTGCAGAGTCTTGGCATTCTCTCCACCAGCTTCACCTGGAATGCCTTTTCAACAGTCTTGAAGGAGTTCCCACATATGCTGAGCACTTGTTGGCTGCTTTTCCTTCAGTCTGCGGTCCAACTCACAAACCATCTCAATTGGGTTGAGGTCGGGTGATTGTGGAGGCCAGGTCATTTGATGCAGCACTCCATCACTCTCCTTCTTGGTCAAATAGCCTTTACAGAGCCCAGAGATGTGTTTTGTCTCAGTGTCCTGTTGAAAAGCAAATGATAGTCTCACTAAGCGCAATCCAGATTGGATGGCGTATTGCTGCAGAATGCTGTGGTAGCCATGCTGGTTAAGTGTGGCTTGAATTCTAAATAATTCACTGACAGTGTCACCAGCAAAACACCTTCACACCATCACACCTCCTCCTCCATGCTACACGGTGGGAACCACACATGCAGAGATCATCCGTGCACCTACTCTGCGTCTCACAAAGACACCGCGGTTGGAACCAAAAATCTCAAATTAAGATTGATGAGACCAAAGGACAGATTTCCACCGGTCTAATGTCCATTGCTCATGTTTCTTGGCCCAAACAAGTCTCTTCTTATTATTGGTGTCCTTTAGCAGTGTTTTTTTTGCAGCATTTGACCATGAAGGCCTGATTCATGCAGTCTCCTCTGAACAGTTGATGTTGAGATGTGTTTGTTACTTGAACTCTGTGAAGCATTTATTTGGGCTGCAATTTCTGAGGCTGGTAACTCTAATGAACTTATCCTCTGCAGCAGAGGTAACTCTGGGTCTTCCTTTCCTGTGGTGGTCCTCATGAGAGCCAGTTTCATCATAGCACTTGATGGTTTTTGCGACTGCACTTCAAGAAACTTTCAAAGTTCTTGACATTTTCCGGATTGACTGACTTTCATGCCTGAAAGTAATGATGGACTGTCATTTCTCTTTGCTTATTTGAGCTATTCTTGCCATAATATGGACTTTTACCAAATAGGGCTATCTTCTGTATACCACCCCTACCTTGTCACAACACAACTGATTGGCTCAAACACATTAAGGAAAGAAATTCCACAAATTAACTTTTAACAAGGCACACCTGTTAACTGAAATGCATTCCACCTCATGAAGCTGGTTGAGAGAATACCAAGAGTGTGCAAAGCTGTCATCAAGGCAAAGGGTGGCTGGCTACTTTGAAGAAGCTTTGTTTAATACTTTCTTGGTGACAACATGATTCCATATGTGTTATTTCATAGTTTTGAAGTCTTCACTATTATTGTACAATGTAGAAAATAGTACAAATAAAGACAAACCCTGGAATGAGTAGGTGTGTCCAAACTTCTGACTGGTACTGTAACTTTTTCAAAAACCGAACTTCACAGGCACATGAAGAGCCATCTAAAGATCAATTATATGTGACTAACAATTTTTTAACCAAAATGTCAGATAGAACCTTGTATCTACAAACATCAAATTGAAACCTAATCGAATCCTCTTCACAAGCACCATAAGTATATTAAACATACACCTCTTTGTATAATTAGGGCTGGATTCCATCCGTATCGCAGAAGATCTGCATTATAACTCAATAGAAATTATAAAAAGGCAAAGTTCCCGGGATCACTGAGACTGCATTCGCGGTGAATGCTACATATGTCAGCTCAATCGGAAATTACAAATGTATACGTGGAGCTTCCGCGATACGGATTGAATCCAGACCTTAATTAAGGTAAACGTAGTGAAACGGTTCGACCAACCTTCATCAACCTGTTTTAAATCTATTTTAAAAGTATTACATTTGGAACGTCACAACTTCTAAAACCACATACAAGCACCATTTCACTTTCTCACATTAAAATAGGAAGTATTAGGAAATACTGTGCTGGCTTATAGGGAAAATTGCACCCATTAGGGTCAAAGGCTGTGGACATTTTACATAGATATCAAGTAATACATTTGATCATCATTTTAGTTTTTTGAATTCACGAGCACTGATTAAAACAAAAGCAGCAATGGATCAGAATGTGCTTTGTGGTAATTTAATCTACTGGATAGTACATTACATTATGCAGTTTGATTTAATTTGTCATTGAGGCACAAATACAATAATACATGGCTATAGCCTACATTATCTGTTGACCATTAATTTTTACCTAAATTATTGGCCTTTCACAGTTCAAAATCCCCTTTTAACAATCCTATTCTATGCTGGTTCAGTGGAGAACAGGTAGCTTTATGAGAAAATATACTGTTTTTACAACTATATAAAATATAGTTAGTCTTTTAATAATTATTCATTATCTGAATAACAAACTTCCATATCCACTTTGCTTTCCTGAGATAAAAAAATCATACTTCTTTAAAATACATGCGTGCATCACACACACACCACATTAACCCTACATCTTGTATATTGAAAAAGAAAATATATACCACATCTACCTTCAACTTTAAGTAAGGTGCACGGAATCAACAGAACTTTATCATTACTTTACATTCTTGGTCAAAATACAGCAAAAGAGTAAAACTACAGCAAATCATTAATTTAATCCATTTAAATGTACATCATTTCATTGCTACAGTATCCCCTATCCTAAAAGAGCATCATAGTCTATGTACCATACTAGCCTGCCACTGGTCGGCCGGATCCCAGTGATGGGCCAATTTTTTGGGTTGTCCTTGACTCGGCTAAGCTGAGTGACCAGCTCATGTTTGCTCTTACCCATCACCAGCACACCTACTTTCTGGGCCTGGTTGATAGCCTTGAGGGTGAGGCTCATACGCTGGTGAGGCTTGGCTGGGCTCTCGGTGAAGGCTACTAGACTGTTCCCACGTGCGTCTAGTTTGCTGCCTGGGAACAGAGAGGCAGTGTGGCCGTCGTAGCCCACTCCCAGCAGGACAAAGTGGAAGCTGGAAGCATTAACCAACTGGGTGATGTCGCTCTCATAGAGCAGCGCTCCACTATCCTCCTCCACACACAGCCGCTGGTTCATCTGCACCGGCATGGGGTGGATGTTGAAGTAGGACATCTTCACGTGTTGGAGCAGGTGGTCGTGCAGGGTGCGGAAGTTGGAGTCCAACTCTGTGAGAGGCACGCATCGCTCGTCCACCATCCACACGTGGGTGTCCCTCCAGGGGAAGGAGTAGTGGTGATGGGCCAGCCTCTGAAACAGAGCTAGGGGACTGGAGCCCCCGGAGAGGGCAAGGTGGAAGCGTCCGCCCTCCCTTACTGCGTTCTCCGCTGCGACCTGCAGGTCTGCGGCCAGCCGCACGATGAGCTCCTCGGGCCAGGCAGACACCATGTCAGCGCTGCGGTACTTCCCCTGCATCACCTGGAAGCTCTCCGTCCCAGACCCGCCCATGTGGTCCTGGGTGACCATGACCACTGCCTCATTGGCGAAGGTCACCTCCCGTCCCAACAGTTTGAAATCCAGCATGTTGCCATTGTCCGCTCCCCCGGGATACAGGCGGGTGAAGGTGTCGGCCAGGCTCTGCAGGAGAGGTGTCCAGAAACTCCAGGAGGCCAGCAGGTTCTCAGCACTGATAAAGCTGTCCTTCCGGCCTTGGAAGATGTGCAAAATGAGTTCTGCGTAAGCCTCCCTCTCCACCGTTGGCGTCAGCACGTAGTAGTCTGAGATGGGCAAACCTAATACACTGACATCTTTGTGTTCTGTTACCTCCTTCCACTCAGTGTCCATCAAGTCTGGCTTGAACAGGTTCTTACTCACGAGAATGGCTGGGTACTGCAGAGTGCCGTGGCCAAAGTAGAACACAATCTGCTTGGGCTTGCAGTGGACGCTGCTGTGGCTCTGGATACAGAAGATGTCATTCTTGAACAGAATGCGAGCGTAGCCTACGCGCTCATCCAGCATCTTCCCTGAGGTCAGAATGACTGGCACGCCCTCGTACTGGGCTAGGTCAATGTGCACCATTATACCTAAAATAGAAAAAGCAGTTTTATCACTGATTTTTTTTTTTTTTTTTTAATTATCTATGTATCACATGTAGGGCCCTGTGTTTTGGACTATCATGTCACATGACTGAGACTTTAACCTTAATTTTAAGCCGTTTCAAGAAATCAGAATTACACCAAAAATGAAAGCATTTGGCTGAGGATGGTGCTAGAACATCTGACATAAAAAGAAAGGGGGATAGTTTGATGAAAAAGCTTTAAATAAAAGGTTAACAACCAGATCATGTGACATGATTGCCCAAAACACATGGCCCTAATCATATGTTATTACTATATGACAAAACATTTCTCCTTTAATAAGCCTTTAATGCACAGGCTGAAGAGAAGAACTCCTACAGACAAACGTTCTCATGACACTTACCAGCGAAGGTGGGGGTGAGGCTGAAGTACTCCTTTGTTTTGCTCAGTTCTTCCTGTACCTCTGCATTGTAGGCCTGGTACTGACCAATGGCAGCACAGTTCCTGTCCAGGTGCTGCAAGGCACTGAAGATCTTCAGCTTGTTCTTGAGGACCTCCTTAGTGTTGCTCAGGTTGGATGGGAGCTCCATGGTCAGAAGGGTCATGACCTCAGTCAGGTGGTTCTGTATCACGTCCCTGATCACGCCATACTGTTCATAGAAGGCGATCCGACCTGTGACAAAGAGAGAATAAATCAAACAATCCAAAACTCCCTGACAGGTGATGTTACTATCCCCATCACATATTTTATAGAGGGGGTTAATACACTTGCTTTAACTATACAGTACCTTTGGCATCCAGGGTCTCCTTCAGTACAATCTCAACTCTCTCAATGTGGTGCTTGTTCCAGATAAGATCCAGATGCTTGCTGTTCTCCCTTCTGAATGGCAAAATCTTAGAGACAACCTTTTGAGTATAAAAACAAACAATAGAATAAAAACCAGTTGAGTTGACAGTCGTTTTGCACTGCTTCGCTAAGGTTTTAGTCATCAATCTTGCAAAAGGGCAGAATTGTATCAATGTAGTAGTGTCCCCCCTATGACCTTTGGCTTTCACCTCTAATTGTTTATTTATGTCTGAGAAAAAAAATACTTTTCAACCCATATGATCTAGTAGGCAATATAAGTATAATAAAACATTTACAAATATAATATGATAAAAATACAAAATTATCTCAATGGAGCCTTTTCATATTTTATAATGTCCATACAGTATAAAGTTAGAATCTGTTTATAACTATCTACCCAAAATATTTCACCTTCTTTATTACTTTACCAAACATATCATGACATTAGTGATGTTCACAAATTTAACAGATTTTGGACTGTCTAAATCAACATTTAGGCCATTTAAACAGCGTGTGTTCCTCCTGTAGACAAAGGGAGAAGGGCTATGTAAAGGGATCCATTTTGTTGTTCTGAGCATATGCTATGTGTCTGCCTCCGATGTAAAACAAATGTTTGACTTCCACACAAATGACTTCTTTTCTTTTAGGTTTAAGGAAGTGTATAGCCATGAAAGTTATGTATTTAGATCCACCTCCTCGAGACAAATTCAGCGATTGCTTTGCCATATGTGTGTGCCGTGAAGCAGTCAAGCTAGATAAATGTTTTTCTAAGGACCACCCCCCAGAAGATGTTTACATAGTCCTAGGAAACTCAGGCTGTCTTCTGACTTATAAAACGGTGGGAAATCAATAAAATAAGTCATGTCAACATTTAAAAAAATGTTAAAGTAATTCTAGTGCACGATTTCAGGAGGGTCAGCTTAATTAAACCAAAGACCTGCTTCAAATGTGAAGTATTGTGTTAAAGTGTAACCTACTATGTATGGACTGATCAAGAGGCCTACATCACCTGCTTCCCTAAATAGTGGTCGATCCTGTACATCTCGTTGTCTTTGAGGGAGGCACCCAGTTGAGTGGACAGGAGTTGGGCGCTACTGAAATCATGGCCAAATGGCTTCTCCAGCACCACCCTCAACCACGCCCCGTCGGTCGGCCTGCAGCTGTTGTTGATCTTTTCTGCAATGTCCGCATAAGCGAAGGCTGGCACTGACAGGTAGAACAGCCTGCCTGCCTCCACTATGCCCTCCTGCCTCAGCTGCTCTGTCAGGTGTTTGCCCAGGGCCTGGTAGTCCTCTGAAGTCTTCAGCTGCCGATACTCAGCCAGCCTCAGGAACTGCTCCTTCACCAGGGCACAGCGCTCCACAGACAACTCCCGAGGACAGACCACTCCCTTCAGCACTTCAAACAGGATCGGCGTGGCCTTATCGTTGGGCGACAGGCCTCCGCCATAAAAGGAGAAGCTGTAGCCGCTACTGACCTGGTTAGCGTACAGCTGGAAGAAGCCCTGCCACAGGTACTTCTTAGCCAAGTCACCTGTACCTCCCACTATGACCACTGACACGTGCCCTAGGCTCTGTGCTCCCTTGGCCTCCTTGGCATAGCCTCTCTGGACACACACGGTGGCCAGAAGCAGCAGTGCTGCCCACACAACCTTCCACATTCTCTGGTCCAACACAGATCAGCTCCTACAGGAGAGAGACAGAGCAAGAACAATCAGAGAACTTCAAAAAGGGGATTTACAGACCGGTTGTGGATTGCTAAGTATTTCCACGTTATTAACCCATAATCACAGTGGCTGAATTACCCACTTAAAACACACATTGATTACAGTCGTGGATTGGTTTTCCGCCAATGCAAGCAGGAATTCTGTGAGGCAGCCTAGCCTACTTTTATAATGTGGCATATTTGGTTTGTGGGTGCAAGGTGTCAGCTCTTAGCTATTCCATGAACTACAACATCACCCCCCAACATAATCTTCTTACATGTCTCTGTCATAGGTTCATCTATAGGTAAAAGTATTTATTTTTTGTGTCAAAGTGAGGGAACTACTCTGTCAGTAGATAACATGTCAATCCTGTGGTAAATGTTCTTCACATTGATTGTATTCAAGTGGTTGAACCCCGAGGCCTACGTTTTGGGGTGGAAAGTTAGAGACAACCGGACTGCTCAAATTGCAGAGAGAGACAATGGTTTCTAGACTGAGCCCATTGAAAAGAGTGTGGCTAAGTCAACATTTACAAGATAAACAGACGAGGCATCTACCGTAAACAGCTTGCGTAACTTTACTGTAACGTCTGAAATCATAGTCTAGTATTGAAGTTTACACAGCAAACAACAAAAGTCAATGCCGCTGAATTCTTCTGGGAATCAAATACTATTGGAATGGATGGAAACTTATTAAAACATTTACATTTTTAGCTGACAGTAAGTCAAGATTAAGGAGTGGTCCTATCCAAACAACCCAGATCACAGCTCTGACTGCAGGATGTTGATCAATAAAAAAGAGGAGTAAGGATAAACATAGGCCGGGTCATTCAGTGTGAACAAATATCCATGGCATTAAGTTCCTGAAACTTTGGGTAACCAAAACCTCCTTTACCACACTTAAGACCACACATTGTATAATGATTTCATTGACAGTGACATAAAGACTTGCTCTGTACTGTATACACATTGTAAGTTAGACTAGTGGCAAAGATATAGGAACCATCTCAATAATAATTTGAGATACCTATCCCACGTGTCTAAATCCCAATCCCCCTGAGAAAATGCCTTTGACCTTTCAGGGAAATAAAAAATTACATGGATATATAGTTGTCCCATTTTCATACAGAACGACTCATTTATGACTATGAGGGATCAACTCAGTCCCAGTAAATAGTGTACAAAATACTATAAATACATATTTTGAGTAACGATTAAGTATTAACTCATGATAAGTGCAGAACTAACAAACCATTGAATTTATAACTTCTCAAAAGTTCTATTGTGGGGGAAAAACTAGATAGCCCATAGCAGCCTGATGAATAACAACAGTGCTCACATTGTTAACCCAGTCTGCCTCTGAGGACATTAGAGAATTGCAACACAGTCCTCCAGATGATCTGAAAGGCTGGATATTGGAAAGTCAAAAATGTACCATCCTGAAATTATACAGTAGCCTACACTCAATAAATGTGGAACTTTGTAGAAACTCATAACCCACCCAGTGCAAATGTATTGAGCCTTGAAGCCTTCACTCAACTAAAAAACAGAACCAAATGGTTTAATATCCACCTTCTGTCTAGTGTGTTTATCACATTTACATCCAAATTATATGTTAAACCTTGAAAAATAAGCAATAATAGCTAGCTTTTGGATACTATTTTCTCCTACTATTAATTTCTGACTGAAATACAAAAAGGGACTAAATAACCCTGGCTAAAATATGATATATTTGTTATGAATAGTGTTCTCTCACCTATGGCCCTGCCAACACAATCTATGCCCATACAATAGGTCTGACAGTTACACCTGCTAGCTGTCTGACTTCAGCCATGCAGTAGATGGATACAATGTTACCCAACAACAGCGTTTCTGTCCATTTACAATCACAATAAATTCATTTTGTATAGCTAATCCATCTCACTCAAACTATTCAAACGAACCTAGTCTGAACATAAAAAATTATAAACTAATCCATCTCACTCAAACTATTCAAACTAACCTAGTCTGAACATAAAAAATAATAAACTAATCCAGCTCACTCAAACTATTCAAACTAACCTAGTCTAAACATTTTTAAAAAATACAAAAAAGATATACATTCTATGGAAATTAAGTTTACCTTCTCCCTCGACAGTCGAGTTCGATGAAAGATCGCATCCATCGATATTTATGTCAAAAGACACTTCCTAGAGCAGTCATGTGACATCCGAGCGCTTGAATAAATTATGCGTTTCACAGTTATGTGACCATACCAAATAGCCCGTACATTTCACCAGAGGCGTAATTGTTCAGTCAGTTACATTGGGATCCTGCATTAAACCATTAGGTCGGATGCAAATGCATTTTATTTGTGTTGCTCTAGATTTCTATGAAAATTTTACAAGAAAAAAAAGAGTGCGGTTGTTCACCTGAAACTACACAAAAGTTACGTCTGACAGTTGTTGGGAATTGAAGAAGAAAACGAAAGCCGAGCATGGCAGTAGCCTGTCGCCTAGGCTATTAGTGAAATAGTGCGTCTGAACTGACATAGTCTTGCTAATGCCAGCTTCTCTGACAATCAACATAACATGCTTTCGGCATTTGAATGTGAAAGAGGTTAATGGTATTCATATCATATGCTACAATAGTAGTCAATTATTCAATAACACTGTTTAAAATCAAACAAATAATGACAAATGTTGACCCTCTAATCTATATTATCCCATTTATTTAAAATCCCAGTTTAGTTGATACCACAGGAGGCTGGTGAAAGGAGGACGGCTCATAATAAATTATGGAATGGAGTTAATGGAATGGTATCAAACACATGGAAACTATATGTTTGATGTGTTTGATACCAGTCCATTCCAGCCATTACTATGAGCGCGTCCTCCCCAATGAAGGTGCCACCAGCCGCCTGTGGTTGACACCTCTGGCCCTTGTCTTCAGGGCTCCCATCTCTCCAACTTCTACACATGACTGCCCTCTACTGGTGTACTACAGTTATTTAGAATTTCCAACTGAGGTACTGTACTTTGTAGAGTCACTTTGGTAACACTCTACCCCCCTGCCTTTTTCTTTTGTTATAGAATAATATATACAATAAATAAAAAATAAAATAACAAGATTATAAAATATGGTAAAAATGCCTGGCCTACATTACATCATGATCATGTATTGTTAAATATTGAGAAACTAACTCAAAATTGCCATACAGTAAATTCAATATTCTTTAGGAATTAGTCTTGGCTATGCACCAGAAAAAGAATGATACAACAACCAAATAAACATTTACCACCAAAAAAATAAACATTTACCACCACATATTTTCTTTAACTAGATAATGACTCTTATAAGATATTCAAATAAATGACATATTTGGTTTTGTATCCTGAAACATTTGTTCGTACTGCATCAGCTGATCAGCCGTCTCATGCCATCATTCAGTGCCTATGGAACCAAGAGCAGGTGGAACCAAGAGCTCTTTTGGCCTTTTTTCAATACTTGCAGTCTTTACCACATGACAGATTTAGACTGTAGTCATCTTAAATCAACCTCCCTGCACAAAAACTATCAGATAAGGTCATGCAATTTTCCCTGAAAACACCATATTGACCTTCAACTACACGAAAGCTACTTATAACACTATATTAAATCTTGCCAATACACACACCACACACACTCAGCTTTAGGTCCAGTGGCCATACCCCAGAGCCCTCCCAAGTAGCCTTCCACTGTGAAATGTAAACAGTGCTTCCTGAGTATGTGTGTGTGTGTGTGTGTGTCTGTGTCTCTGTGTGTGTGTCTATGTGTGTGTGTCTGTGTGTGTCTGTGTGTATGTGTGTGTGTGTGAGAGAGAGAGAGAGAGAGAGAGAGAGAGAGAGAGAGAGAGAGAATGGGCCCATACAGAGTTTGCTAGCCCAGCTGTCCCTGCCATAACCCAAGACTTGAGAGCCGCAAGACACAGCTGGAGGGCCACTGTATTCTAACACCTCCTCCCACCAGGCCTTCTACCCAGCCCCTAGCTACCTTCCTTCCCTTTGTTCAGACTTCAGGGCAGACGTCGTCAAGCCGAGCACACAAACGAACGCATATGAATGTCTGCTCTCATCTACATTAGGCCCCCTCGGCCAACACACATCACATTTACTACGGCTATTTACCAAATTACATTTCACTTTCGTTTGTGCTCTGGCTCCCCCTCTACGTTCCACACTAGATCTGGGGGCAGGGACTGAACCTAAAAACACAAACTGCTACTCATCTTCATCTGGTAGAATGTACTGATACAAAGGACAAGTGCAAGATAAGAAAAATATGTCTCATTCAATTTGTTATTAACTTTCTTTGTAAAGTAAATACTGTAAAATGTAATTACAGTTTTTGTGATCTCAAATAAAACACTTGCCCCTTCAATTACTTCAAAACTCTCTCATTTGGATTCACTGTTATTTCAATTATTTTATCATTGCATATGTATTTGGCACCACACTACAGGAGGGGATTTTAACATGTTACCCTGGACTGACTCTTAAACTTGATAACCACCATCACTGTGTCTTTCCTAAACACAATGTGCTTTGTCTAAACAGTTCCATCAACTCATTCTAGAAGTCTTTCATTCTGCTAACCACCAATCAGCCGTGATAGGTAATATGCTGCAGTGATGCAGATGCTGGCAGTGATGATGACTGTTCAAAGAGTGAAGTCATAGTTAAACTTCTCCCTTGTGTGAGTAATTGTTTGTGTGTTTCAACTGCATACTCACATTTCTTGCATCCATAGAGTGAAAACATGTCCGAACAGGCTCTTTTCTTTGCTTCTGAACACCACCCTTAAAAAAAGTCCCTTTCAAAACACACACAAACGCCGCCCAAATTCCAGTTGTGAGAGGTGCTGAAAAGATTTGGGTTTCAGTGTGATAAACTTAAGAGTACATTGTAAGACAAACAAAGCCCCTCTCATTCTTAGATAATACATGGGGTCCTTGTTGACAGGTGTGCAACACCACTCTATACTATAGATGGAAATCTAGAGGTACTTAGCCATGGACCTAGCCCCCATTTGTTTTACTGGAGCAAGTGACTTGCGAAGAAGATTTTCTGTTAACTAGTCCTTCAGACGCTTTGTATGTAGTTTGGTCCTTCAACTTTCCCCCAAACACACACAATCTGTTTTAAGGATTATTTAAGTGATTAACAATGACTGATAGAGTATTCAGCAACCAGAACAAACTCAATAGAAATCACTGACAGAGGCGGTGGCTTAAATTTTACGTTTCATCAAACTGGCAAAGGTTCATCATTGACTAACTATGTGTCTGGGCACCCTAACCGTGAGAACTGTGCAAAACAGTAGGCGCATTTCATGTGAGCATTACACAAAAACTCCCCGGCCTTCACAATAGTGCTCCACCTCTCTGTTTGCTCAAAGCACGAGAGATGCAAGAAAAGCTGTGGGTCTGGGTGTGGGAGAGCCTGAATGACATGGCATTGATGCTGCCGCTGTTCGCTGACCCTCGAAATGCAGGCCCAGCCCCCAGTGTGAAGTGTCTTTGTGTTGGCAGATCCCAAAGTAGCAGGGAACCAGCAGAGAGGGGGGGTGGGATGGGTACCAGCCGGGGGAGGGGGGAGGGGGGAGGGGTTTAACACTCTTCTCTAGCAGGACGCATGCTCCATAGGAGGATTAGGAAGACTTTATTATAATAGATCATTTGCATACCTCCAGAGGGTGTTAACCTTTGACACCTCTCTAGCAATTGTTAGGAATTGTTAGGTTAGATTACTTGTTGGTTATTACTGCATTGTCGGAACTAGAAGCACAAGCATTTCGCTACACTCGCATTAACATCTGCTAACCATGTGTATGTGACAAATAAAATTTGATTTGATTTGGTTTGATTTGGTTTGATTTGATTTGATTTGAGCACCACTGACAAACTGACAACAGAAACCGCCTCACTCAATATCGGAACCTTTCAATACATGAAGCAGATCTTGCAGACAGAAGAGTGTAAATAACTAGAAGCCTTTTATGAATACCCAGATGCAATGTTCTCCATGTGCATGGAATGTCCACATTTTCAAGTTAATCAATATCTTCATTTTTTAAAATGATTTTGAAGCCTCTCATTGAATCATCCCATATGAAATTACACTTGTTTGAAAGAAAAAAGTGCATACAGATTTTTTAAAACATGCCATTGATGACATACACACTGATTCTCACCTCATGTTCTATCAAGTGAGCTCAACAGGACCTAGATGTGTGTTTATGGTTTGATTTTATTTTATTAGGATCTATTTTAGTCCTCATTTTGGACGAATCTTCCAAGAGTCCCTAACAAACTTGAAAATGCAATTTACATTTTCACAAATAACACACTGTTACAAACAACAGATATATCACACTGACATACTGACAAAAACAAAAATGTAATATATAAAAAAGTAGATAAGAAAAAGAGGATTGTGTCGAGGCACAGATCTGGGGAAGGGTACCAAAAACAATTCTGCAGCATTGAAGGTCCCCAAGAACACAATGGCCTCCCTCATTCTTAAATGGAGGAAGTTTGGAATCATCTTGACTCTTCCTAGAGCTGGTCGCCTGGCCAAACTGAGCAATCGGGTTAAGGGCCTTGGTCAGGGAGGTGACCAAGAACCCGATGGTCACTCTGACAGAGCTCCAGAGTTCCTCTATCGAGATGGGAGAACCTTCCAGAAGGACAACGATCTCTGCAGCACTCCACCAATCAGGCCTTTATGGTAGAGTGGCCAGACGAAAGCCACTCCTCAGTAAAAGCCATATGAAAGCCCTCTTGGAGTTTGCCAAAATGCACCTAAAGGACTCTCAGATGGTGAGAACCAAGATTGAACGCTTTGGCCTGAATGCCAAGCGTCACGTCTGAAGGAAACCTGGCACCATCCCTACGGTGAAGAATGGTGGTGGCAGCATCATGCCATAGGGATGTTTTTCAGTGGCAGGGACTGGGAGACTAGTGAGGATCGAGGGAAAGATGAACGGAGAAAAGTACAGAGAGATCCTTGATGAAAACCTGCTCCAGAGTGCTCAGGACTTCAGACTGGAGCAATGGTTCACCTTCCAACAGGACAACGGCCATAAGCACACAGCCAAGACAATGCAGGAGTGGCTTTGGGACAAGTCTCTGAATGTCCTTGAGTGGCCCAACCAGAGCCCTGACTTGAACCCGATCGAACATTTCTAGAGAGACCTGCAAATAGCTGTGCAGCAACGCTCCCCGTCCAACTTGACAGAGCTTGAGAGGATCTGCAGAGAAGAATGGGAGAAACTCCCCAAATACAGGTGTGCCAAGCTTGTAGTGTCATACCCAAAAGACTCGAGGCTGTAATCGCAGTCAAAGGTGATTCAATAAAGTACTGAGTAAAGGGTCTGAATACTTATGTAAATGTAATATTTCTGTTTATTAATTTTTTTCATTTGCAAAAAACAATCTAAAAACCTGTTATTGCTTTGTCATTATGGGGTATTGTGTGTAGATTGATGAAGGAACATTTTAATTTGATCCAATTTAGAATAAGGCTGTAACGTAACAACATTTTGAAAAAGGAAACTGGTCTGAATACTTTCCGAATGCACTGTATAGTCCAAAGCGTACTTAACTTGTTAATACATTTTTAACCAACAACGTTCCTTCCGTCTGTTGTATGATTAATGTCCATGTATGGTAACATAAGACAAGACAATGTCTGTCTTCTTCAGTAGATTTTTCTGTGTCTTTGTGAGGACGGCTGTCTATGTTTGGCTCTCAGCTCAAGGGGCTCTCCTGTCCACGTACACGCTGCCTCACAAAGAGGACTTGACACTGAAATTCCTTCAGATGAGAGTTGCTAGGTGATGCCATTGTTCATGCCTTTTTTGTGTCCCCATATTCATACCCAAATTCTAAAGTTCTTTATGAAGACCATCTCATTAGTAGTCACATATTCATACCAGCCCACTCCTCCACTTGACCCCTCCCTTTCCTAGGGTGGGAAAGACCTGTTTTAAATAAGATGGTTTGTGGAAGATGCTTCCAGCTACTTGTAAGACTGTCCAACAAGATAAGGACTCTTATCTTAACACCTCAAGATGACCACAAGTAATACCCACTGGTTTCTTCACTCTCATTTGCTCTCTTACCGAAGTAGTACTAGTAGTAGGTGAGAAGAAAATGTTTTACATTATAAATCATGTTATTACTATTGATAAGGATATAAGAATATAATACAGATATAATCAATATTCAATTAACAATTCTGGGGCAGGGGACTAGGTATGTGTGTATGTGTGAGCACGTGTGTGTGGTGTGTTGAAAAAAATGTACAAATAGACATAGTACAATATTGTATTTTTTTTCTAAAAGCTAAATTACTAGGGGGATAGCCTACAGTCGTTTCACTGAATGTACATCCGCACTGCACAGGTAGTATAATCTTATGACTTGACCCCACCTCTACCGCATACCATATATGGATTGTGCCCACATTCCAAAGGCGGAGCTCATCATGCCACCTGTTTTTCTATGGAACTTTCGGCTGAAACGAAGGGCGGTTAACACCGGTAGTGCTCACAGAAGTTCGGCGATATTCCGAGATCAGATCAGAGAGGAATTGCCGTCAAAAGGTTTTTTTTAAATGGATTTCCGTCGTGTTACTTTTTATTCTTTGTTTTTGTATCTATTTATTAACCATATATGTATTACTCTTCACGCGAAAGAACGTACGTACTCTATTTTTCGTTTTAAAATGCGATAGTAAAGAGCCTTGCTTTGTGTTTTATGAGTTGGGGGATTGGGCTGTGACATGGTATTCTTGAAGTTTTGTAATATTCTTGCAATGTTGTCTATATTACAGTGTTATACAGTCTTTCTTCCAATATTTCTATTTTCTATTCAAAGTATTTCTTTTTCTATGATAACTAACTTGTCAATATGGGGAAAGATCCCTCAAACAATTCCATGGGCTTGTTCATGTACTGTTCAGTTTCTTTTTTGATGAAAATAATTGTAAATTGTTAAATACAAAAAATAATTAGCCTATGTTGACTTAAATAAAAGAAAGGCAGTACATTGTAGGCTAACTTTGCTACTTTAAACATGCAATAATGATACTTTTCATTATTCTTAATTTATACAACTTGGTAATGGTGGTATTTGATCATGATTTAAAGGAAGGAATTTTACTTCACAATGAGGACTTGACACTGAAATTCCTTCAGATGAGAGTTGCTAGGTGATGCCATTGTTCATTCAAAGTTTTTAGTTTCAGTATTGGAGTGGACAGGGTCTTGTACTGAAGGGAGAAGGGATGGGAGTGTAGGCTGTGATTGACTTGCATGGGTTCTTAGAGATGTTCCCAACAATTTTCACTCCCTATATCATGCTATTTAAATTCCCATACTTTCCTCTGCCCTTTTCATGCAAACACGGGGGTTGAAGGACATGGTAATTCATAGTTTACTTAAATGGACATGGCTTATTTGATCAGATTTGTCATGCCAGGGCATGTCCTCTTGAAAGCCATGGATGGCGTTATATTGGGCCTATTTGGTGAATCTAGGCCTGGCAATTTCTAGCAGGCTACTTTAATAATTGTTGTCTCAGAGAAACAAAGTAACTTTGATAATCCAGTTTACTTGTAGAGTACATCGCTTATTACACATGTTCAATTTCTTATAACACATCAGAACTTATGCCTATTATTTTCTAATGAAAAGGCTCCTCATATGAACTAAGAATGTTTACTAATAGTGCTCTAAAATGATCTCTGTAGAGGTGCTGCTGGATATGAAAGCTTCAGGAGGCGAGTTGGGATGGTTGACCTGGCCATATGAAGAAGGGGTGAGTAGTTACCATACCATATAGTGAGAAAATATAAGGATTGCAGTAGTCTAACCAGATGGATGGTCTACACATGATACACCAGATGGTGTGAAACTTAGGCTAGATGTCACACAATGTAGATTCCAAGCCACATTTTGAATTGCAGATTTTTGAAAGGTCACATGCAAGACATTCTCTCCTCGCTCATTCCTTCAGAACAGTTTTCTGTGAAAGATGTAATGAGTGGCAGCTCGCAAAGTTTTGGCAAAGCTAGCCTACACTGGTTTTAGAGCAACCCTTTCATAATACAACTATGAATGTCATAAAATGTCAGCGTAAGAGCTGCATCTGAATTTACAGGACAAAAGTACATTTTCTAACTGAAAATAGCCAACAGGTTGTCATCATTCCAACAATATTCCACCAAAAACTTTTTTGTTGTTGCTGTGGTAATATAAATTTGGGAGGTTCCTGTCAGTCAAACTAGAACACAAGACTGATGGAAGGAGAAAGGAAGGGAGACTGGGTGGAGGGGGAGAGAGGCATTCCTCTATCTATAGTAGTGTGGTTGACTGTGTTAAAAAAGCAACAGGACGTGGTCAGCGTCAGTGCCCTAACTGCTTTTCTTTTGTGACCGTGAAGTTTACAGATCCTCCAATGCATTCTCTATGTATTGGGTAGGATTCCCCCTATTTTATGATGTTTTGTCTATTCTCACCAAACTTATGGAACACATTTACATTTGACTTTGGAGTGGATGTTTTAATAATGCACTTTGTTCTTGATCTATATCTATCTTCTCTTCCTTCTCACACTCTCCCTTCTCACACTTGGAATAAAGCACTCACTGTGCATGGTCCAATGAAATATGCCTTTATGGAAGCCATCTGAGGGGTTAAATGATTTCATGATGGTTATGCTTTTAAAGCCATGTGCTTAATTAATGGATTCCTTTAAATCCTGCTACCAGGCAAGCATTTCCTTATTTTCCCTCTCTTAAAACAGACTTAATCACAGCCAATATTGCTGCCATGTCTTTTCCATGAACTTATAAAAAAAACTTTAACTGCCATAATGCTTGGTATTCCACAAAAGTATTTGTTTTAGTGTTATGTCTGTGTCACACAGGCACCCACGTCAGTTCGTGGAAACCACACATGTAGTGAGCAATCCACGCGTCCAGACTAAATCCTTCCCTGGCGTGTGGAAGAAAAGTAGCAGGAAAGCTTGAGCAGTTTATAGGCTTCTCAGCAGGCAGACAGTTGTTTCATCAATAAAACAGCAACTGATCCTTGACGAGAACATAATCCCCTTAATCTTACGCTCATTCTCTTAAAACCCTCTCTCTCCTTCCTTCACTTGTTGTGTCTTGCCCTGTACATTGTGTTAAACTAAACCTCTGTTCTCTCTCTGTTTCAGTGGGAGATAGTCCAGACAGTGGTGAATGGCTCCCTCCTCTACACTTACAGTGTGTGTAACATCGACGCGGGTGAGCAGGACAACTGGCTCCGAACCACCTTCATCCAGGGGCGCCCAGGGACCACCCGCATCTCTGTGGAGCTGCACTTCGTTGTGCGGGACTGCAACACCTTCGACGGCGCCTCGCTCGCCTGCAAAGAGACCTTCAACCTGCACATGTTCGAGGCCGATGCCGACGTGGGCACCAGCTTCCATAAGGGCCAGTTCCGCAAAGTGGCCACCATCGCGTCGGACGAAATCACGCGGGGCCGCGGTGTGCTGAAGGTAAACGTGGAGACACGGACAATGGGCCCTCTATCCAGGAAGGGCTTCTACCTGGCCTTCCAGGACATGGGAGCGTGTGTGGCACTGCTCTCTGTGAGGGTGTACTACAAGACTTGTCCGTCCACCGTGCAGAGCCTGGCCGCCTTCCCAGAGACGGTAACAGATGCCCTGAGGGAGGTGGAGGGAACATGTGTGCAGAACGCCATGAGCCAGGCCACCCCACGCATCTACTGCACCGCTGAGGGAGAGTGGGTGGTGCCCGTGGGACAGTGCCAATGCCGCGGAGGCTATGAAGTTGTTGGAGACTCCTGCCAAGGTAAGACTACAGCCAGGCTTCACGTAATGCATCTCCCTGCACACCCCAACACCCTACCTGTTGTAATGTTAGGTGTTCGTTTTCAACAGCAGCTGTATTTACAGAAGTGCAAGGCCTAACCACCACCCTGGCTGGGTTTTAGAAATGACTGCACACTGTGCACAAGAATGTTAATTGTGATTTAAGACACCTCACAGACATGAATGTTAATTTTGATTTCAAACATCTCACAAACAAAAATAAAAGCAGGTCAGGTGTAGAATGATTTACAGGAATGAATGTAGACAAAACAGTGAAAGGTATTTGGACATGTTTTTGTTTGTTTTGACAGCAATACCAAGAGATGTTTAGGATTGTAACACTATTTCCAAACATAATATGGGAAAGGGACTGCATGTGGGAGAATGTGGCAGAGGTACAAGGCATAAGGGAATTTTGGGGAAGTTTTGACTGCTGTAAAGAGCACTCCTGGTCATGAATCATTCTACCTGTTAGTGTTGGCCAACATTTTCTTTCCACTGTGTTTGTCTCTCAGGACTTAGAAATGGGGTGGGGTGAGGAGGATACTGTTTTATGGACAATGAAAAATGTACGAGGGAAATCTGTTGTAGACTATAGGGGCATGAGGCGTAAAAGTTTGTAGTTTAAGTAGGAATGTTGTTTAAGAATGTTTGAATGCATATAATCCGGATACATCTGTTTGTTTGAGGCAAGGGGACTGGTAGAGGCATTTGTTTTTTTTATGTTGTAGTTGAGAAACACTGAGAGTACGCCTAGATGGAACACATTGCAGTAATGAATTGAAATGTAAATGATTTTTTGCTCACATTGTTTGTATGAAAGTTGCCATGTCTTTGGTATTCCAGGGTGTGGTGTGTTGAGCTATCAGGAGGAAACTGGAAAGGAGGGGGGGGCAGGGAGGGAGGAACATTACATTACTTTACGCTCAGTGAACTGGGGATTTCTGAAAGGAATTTGTTCACCCTCACGTTCCCTCCCGTACTGATTGGCTAAGGAGAGCCATGTGACTTGATGTGCCAGCTGAAGAGTACCTTTAGCAGTGTGTCTTCTCCACACAGCTATTTGTGTGCGTCCATAGCCCTGGCTGAGGCGAACCACAGATTACAGGGACTGTGCCATCACGCCCATCTCAGTCAGGAAGGTTATACTGAGTCAGTCTGTGGTTTATGACGGGTCAAGAGGCTCCCTTGTTGAAGCCAGAGATCCCAGTCACCTTGGGTGGTATAATTACTTGGATTGTATCCCTTTGACTCCCTATTACAGTAAAATATAGCCAATAGGCTAGGCAACCAGGTTAGCTCATAGATCAGGGATCATCAACTAACTGAACAAAAATATAAACGTAACATGTAAAGTGTTGCTACTATGTTTCATGAACTGAAATAAAAGATCCCAGAAATGTTCTATATGCACAAAAAGCTTATTTCTCTAAAATTTTGAGCGCAAATTTGTTAACATCCCTGTTAGTGAGCATTTCTCCTTTGCCAAGATAATCCATCCACCTGACAGGTGTGGCATATCAAGAAGCTGATTAAACAGCAAGATTAATACACAGGTGCACCTTGTACTGGGGACAATAAAAGAACACTCTAAAATGTGAATTTTTGTCACACAACACAATGCCATATATGTCTCAAGTTTTGAGGGAGTGTGGATTTGGCATACTGAGTACAGGAATGTCCACCAGAGCTGTTGCCAGAGAATTTAATGTTAATTTCTCTACCATAAGCCGCCTCCAACGTCGTTTTAGAGAATTTAATGACCCCAAGCATACAGCCAATGCAATGCTGGAATGGTTTCAGAACAAGAATGTGAAAGTCCCTTTGTGGCCCAGCCAAAGCCAAGACTAGAATTGAAAATCTGTGGAAAGACTTGAAGATTACGGTTCACCGCCGTTCCCCATCTAACTTATGAGAGCTTGATCAAATATGCAAGGAAGAATGGGAGAAAAAACCCAAATCCAGATGTGTCTCTTGTGGATACAGACATACCCAAGACAACTCAAAGCTGTAATCGCCGACAAAGGTGCTTCTACAATGTATTGACTCAGGGGTGTGAATACTTATGTAAATGAGACATTTCTGTATTTCATTTTCAAAAACATTTCTAAAATGTCTAAAAACTGAGGGCCAAACCCGGGCCGCAGGCCGCCAGTTAGGGAACCCTGTCATAGATTGTTATGTTGTTACCGTACTACATTAAAGAGACATTTATCTTAACATTGAGAAAGTATTCCACCATACCATAGCTCCAAGCCTGAGGAAGGGTACCCCGAAGGGTCTGATAGTTCCAGCCGAAGGGGGAAGGCCAAGCTCAGGAATGTACCATGTCCAGAACTGTTGGCAGAGGCATCTGTCAGTGCTGCTGTGAATCGCATCACAAGAGACATGCCAAACAGAAGATGTATTAAAAAAATACATTAATGATGCAATTTCAATGCTGTTTGAGTTTCTTTGTGGATCACCACATTTGCTTGAGATGATTTTACTGCAACACTGCTCACTGCATCCAAGTTTTTTGACATAGGCGTTTCAAAGAGCTGTCAGTCAAGGCGAGCTCATGAATATAAGTTCTCCGCCACTCAGCCTGTCTTTTCAAACTTCCTGGTAGTAAGCCATGAGAGAGAAATGCCATTTTCCCTCAAAAATTTCAGCATTTCTACCCCCCAAAAATATTATGGGTGATATTTTAGTCACTCAAAAGGCCATTTTACATGGGAGGCTACCCGAAACAAACGTTTCGGGTAGCCTTCCACAAGCTTCCCACAATAAGTTGGGTGAATTTTGGCTCATTCCTCCTGACAGAGCTGGTGTAACTGAGCCAGGTTTGTAGGCCTCCTTGCTCGCACACGCTTTTTCAGTTCTGCCCACAAATTTTCTATGGGATTGAGGTCAGGGCTTTGTGATGGCCACTCCAATACCTTGACTTTGTTGTCCTTAAGCCATTTTGCCACAACTTTGGAAGTATGCTTGGCGTCATTGTCCATTTGGAAGACTTCCTGACTGATGTCTTGAGATGTTGCTTCAATATATCCACATAATTGTCCTCCCTCATGATGCCATCTATTTTGTGAAGTGCACCAGTCCCTCCTGTAGCAAAGCACCCCCACAACATTATGCTGCCACCCCTGTGCTTCATGGTTGGGATAGTGTTCTTCGGCTTGCAAGCCTCCCCCTTTTTCCTCCAAACATAATGATGGTTATTATGGCCAAACAGTTCTATTTTTGTTTCATCAGACCAGAGGACATTTCTCCAAAAAGTACTATCTTTGTCCCCATGTGCAGATGCGAACCATAGTCTGGCTTTTTTATGGCAGTTTTGGAGCAGTGTCTTCTTCCTTGCTGAGCGGCCTTTCAGGTTATGTCGATATAGGACTCGTTTTTACTGTGGATATAGATACTTTTGTACCTGTTTCCTCCAGCATGTTCACAAGGTCCTTTGCTGTTGTTCTGGGATTGATTTGCACTTTTCGCACCAAAGTACATTCATGTCTAGGAGACAGGACGCGTCTCCTTCTGAGTGGTATGACGGCTTCGTGGTCCCATGGTGTTTATACTTGCGTACTATTGTTTGTACAGATGAACGTGGTACCTTCAGGCGTTTGGAAATTGCTCCCAAGGATGAACCGGACTTGTGGAGGTCTATAATCTTTTGATTTTCCCATGAAGTCAAGCAAAGAGGCACTGAGTTTGAAGGTAGGCCTTGAAATACATCCACAGGTACACCTCCAATTGACTCAAATGATGTCAATTAGGTCATCAGAAGCTTCTAAAGCCATTACATAATTTTCTGGAATTTTACAAGCTGTTTAAAGGCACAGTCAACTTAGTGTATGTAAACTTCTGACCCACTGGAATTGTGATACAGTGAATTATAAGTGAAATAATCTGTCTGTAAACAATTGTTGGAAAAATTACTTGTATCATGCACAAAGTAGATGTCCTAACCGACTTGCCAAAACTATAGTTTGTTAACAAGAAATTTGTGGAGTGGTTGAAAAACTAGTTTTAAATACTTCAACCTAAGTGTATGTAAACTTCCAACTTCAACTGTATATATATATTAAAAGATGATAAAGCCAGAAAAGACCCAAACAGGGTTGCCATGACAAACTTGTTCAGTTCATTATTATACTCATTTATAATACTGAGTCATACCCTAATTCTCTGTACAGTCAAGCAGAAACACATTCCTGTCAATGGCAAGGGATTTATGTCTCTAAAGGTCCAGAGAACATCTTCTGGGAACGAGGAAGTAAAGGGGAAGGTTGGGCCAGGATGACTCAAATAAGATGGCTGTTCGTGACTCAGTATGAAGTCATTAGGGAGGGTAGTTGGTGGTTAGTGAACAGTTGGCGGGCACATGAGAGGTTGGTCAGTTAGATGTGTGGAACTGCCAGGAACTTAGTTAAGTTAGGCAAGGGGCGGTAGGTAGCATAGTGGTTAGAGCGTTGGACTAGTAACCGAAAGGTTGCAAAATCAAATCCCCAAGGTAAAAATCTGGCGTTCTACCCCTGAACAAGGCAGTTAACCCACTATTCCTAGGCCATCATTGAGAATAAGAATATTTGTTCTTAACTGACTTGCCTAGTTAAATAAAGTTTAAAAAAATGTTATCAAGAGGATTAGTGTGGAGCAAAAGGACAGCTGTTTGTGAATGATATGCCCAACTTCACTCCTCTTTGCTCTTTCATCCGGTTGTTAACACACGCAATGAGCTCTCTAAACCTTGTTCCCACTCATTAGAACAATGGGCCTACACAGAGATCAAAACATAGATGAAATTAACAGATACATTACTGCCTCCACCACTCCATTCATTCATAAAGAGCACTGCCGTGTCCAAAGGGACTGAACAGGATAATGTGAGGCATTATTTCAGTTACCACTTTGTCAGATATTTTTTTTTCTTTCTTTAGTTTTGTAAGAAAATCTATTTTTTTTACTCTTAATGCAATTCATCAATAACAAACAACCACATTAATATGTAATAATTCTGTCAAATTCCTTTTTTAGTCTTGTAAAGTTTCACTCACTGAGATTCAAACATTCTCAGAGTGATCTTGAAAGAATGCTGTCACTGATATATGCAGCGCACATGCCACCATTTTAGGGCTCTAATGAATAAACACAACATATTTATGGAACCACTCAATCCAATCCCAGTCACAATAGATGAATAGGGGTAGGGGTGCTTTGATACATGGCAGGAGTCCTGCTGCTCCTTCTCCAGATGAAACAGGCTAGCCCCCTTTTCTTATGCGTTCGGAGCACTATACACCCCTACACTCCCAGAGTGATTCCCCAGAGAGAACTTCTGTTAGTACTTGAGACCCTAAACCATCCCCCATCCATCTATTCTTCTCAATCCCCCCTACTCAAACTCAAAACTCATATCCATTGTTCTATTGTGGGGCTGGTTGTTACGCAGCGGTCCTTCTGCCATGGTGGTTAAGTCACCGGCAGATCCCTCTTGTCCATCACAGGTCACCCTCTTCACTATAGAGGCCTGATGAAAGACTTATCCCCTGGGGAGACATTAGAATAAAGGGTGAGAGAGAGGAGATCGCTTCTTAAAGTAAACATTCACATCGATTCTCCTAAAAAATGTGTATTGATTTAGGCTCCAACAACACGGTCGGTCAACAACATCTCCCCTTTACCAGTTCTACTTCCTCCAGACTTCCTCTCCCTTGCTCCATCCTAGCATGTTGTCACCGGAGGAAGGAAGGAGGTACAGTTTCAGACTTGCAATCCTTGCATCCTGGTTTCTGTCCAACACACACACACACACACACACACACACACACACACACACACACACACACACACACACACACACACACACACACACACACACACACACACACACACACACACACACACACACACACACACACACACACACACACACACACCCTCTTTATATCCTACACAGGTCAATTGAATATCTTCAGCAGTAACCATTTTGCTATTTCCGTTAGGCTCCTCAAACAATACCCACACCAGCATTCACAGTGCTGATTTTGCAGTTCAAAAGGGAACGGTTGTACAGAGTGAACATCTGCTATGTTGAGTGTTTCCGTGGCATCCGGTTGACTGTCAGTGCAACTTGAGAATGGAACTTGAGGCGCAAAGGACAAGTGGAGGCAAATCGTCCGGAAAATCCCATTCCATTCTGTTTAAATACAAAGCCTCAGTGATTACAGTTTAACCACAGCCTGAGTTTCCTGTCAAGCCCCAGGGGACTGACAGAGATATCGTTTTAATGTATTGTAACTCAATCACACACTCTTTCCCTTGTGTACGTGTGGATACTAATAATACTATAACTAATAAGCATCCTCCTGTTTCTTTCAGCATGTACGCCAGGCTCCTTTAAAGACTCTATGTCCAGTGAGTCCTGTGAGGTTTGTCCTGAGAATACTGAGCCATCCACAGCCGGCGCCCTCCTGTGTCCATGTATGGAGGGATTCTACCGCTCCCCATCAGACCCTCTTATGTCAGCCTGCTCTGGTAAGAACAATGGCCAGATAGTCAGCTACAGCCAGGCCTATCACTAACAAAGGATTAGCCAATTCTACAGCCATTCCTTATTTTATCCTGTGTCCTCATAGGCTATACTGTCTTTATGTCATCATCATTGTTGATAGAGGGATCTGAGCGTTCTTCATCTGGTGTATTAACATTTGGAATGTCTCATAATAACTATTGTCTACTTTCTGCCTCCTCCTTTAGCCCCACCCAGCGCCCCTCGTGACCTGGCCTCCACCACTCTGTCAGCGGACGGCAGGCTGCAGCTGTCCTGGAGCCCCCCACTGGTGACAGGAGGCCGCCGGGACATCTGCTACAGCGTGGTGTGTGAGCGCTGCACCGGGGCCCTGTGTGTGCCCTGTGGGGAGAAGGTCCGCTTCCAGCCCGACCCCACGGACCTCCAGGACACTGTGGTGACTGTCAGCCAGTTGGAGCCCCACCTCAACTACACGTTCACTGTAGAGGCCCGCAGCGGAGTGTCTCAGTACAGCAGCCAGAGACCCAGCAGCACCATCACCACCTCTCTGCACTTCACTGATCCCCCCAAGGTGACATCCATCCGTCTGGACGAGCGGAGCCCCACCAGCCTGTCTCTGTCCTGGGCTTTGTCCAGCCGAGCACCATCCCATATCACCCACCGCTACGAACTCATGTACCGCAGGAAGGCAAGACAGACAACTACACTCCTCCCTCTCTCTTCTCTCCATGTCAGTCACACATTAAACACAACATATATATAATAGTATTAGTATATCTCTATAGTGAATCCCCTCTCAGTGCTCCTCTCTCTCCCTGTCCCGTGCAGGAGGACGACAGTGAGCGTGATGTCACTGCATACACAGTCCTGGTTTTGGACAAGAGTACGGTGCAGATCAGTGACCTCTCCCCTGACACGGCCTACGTGTTCAGAGTCCAGGCTCTCAGCCCTGAGGGAAACCCAGGGGGATACAGTATGAAGCATGAGTTCAAAACCTTGCCCATTGGTAAGTGTGGCCCTAGAGACACCACACTGTTTGTCTCTAATATCCAGACAAGACGTTTAAAAATGTGAGTGTATTGTGATCTCACTGTGTTGTCTGTGGTTGTGTTTCAGCAGAGTCTCAGGTCCAGAACTACACAGGGGTTATGGGAGCTGTAGTAGGAGGAGGAATCATGCTGCTCGTCGTTGTAGTCCTTCTACTGCTGCACAAACGGTTAGAACACACTAATCCTATCATATCCCTCTGTCCTAAGATGTAGTTCACATTTGGTATTTCATTACATTTCCATTTCAGTAATTTAGCAGATGCTCTTATCCAAAGCGACTTAGCGACAGTTAGTGCATTCATCTTAAGATAACTATGTGGGACAACCACATACTGTATCTCAGTCATAGTGAGTAAATGTTTTTCTTAATAAGCTGATTGAGAATGTAATGCCATGTCATCTCGAAGAGGGTTTTTATCAGTAACAGCCAGAGTAGCTGTTAAAAACTGTAACTGTAGCTGACTGGGTCTGTGGCTGAAGATGATGCTGCCCTTACTGATAGGGCAGCCTGTCTGTATATACGAGTATAGGACGAGTCAACAACATTATCTGGATATGAGTTAACAGAATATTTCACCGGGCAGTTTAATGATACCTTACATAATAAGAATGTCTTAACATTGCATATTGTCTGGCCAATCATAATAGTGACTGTGCTTCCTAACAGGAGAATGAACTACCGTCATAGACAGGGATCAGAGGACCCCTACTTCTTCAGCACAGGTAGGAATCACAGCATCCAAGAAATACACTACATGACCAAAAGTATGTGGACACCGGCTCGTCGAACATCTCATTCCAAAATCATGGGCATTAATATGGAGTTGGTCCCCCCTTTGCTGCTATATCAGCCTATACTCTTCTGGGAAGGCTTTCCACTAGATGTTGGAACATTGCTGCTGGGACTTGCTTCCAATCTGCCACAAGAGCATTATTGAGTTCGGGCACTGATGTTGGGCGATTTGGCCTGGCTCGCAGTCGGCGTTCCAATTCATCCGAAAGGTGTTCGATGGGGTTGAGGTCAGGGCTTTGAGCAGGCCAGTCAAGTTTCACACCGATCTCAACAAATAATTTTTGTATGGACCTCGCTTTGTGTACGGGGGCATTGTCATGCTGAAACAGGAAATGGCTTTCCCCAAACTGTTGCAACAAAGTTGGAAGCACAGAATCGTCTAGAATGTATGCTGTAGCGTTAAAATGTCCCTTCACTGGAACTAAGTGGACTAGCCTTGTTAACTCGAAATGACACAACGACAAGGTTCCAGTTTAACAAAGTTTACTCTACTATATGAACACACTACAAGGTAGCCATTACACTCCAGGCTAGGTCCAACAACGACAAGACTTCCTGCGCATGCTCACTCTTGACTGAGTGATAGCCCCGTAATAACAGAAATATAGGGATACTTAAAACATGAACTTAACAATCTCCCCCTTTTCTTTAAAGACAAATAAAACATCAACAACATAGTTAAATGTCCAAGTATTATTCAAGATCCCCATTACAAATGGGTTGTGTGACAGTTCTTATTTGTATTACTCAAGCTGCCACTTTCCATTACTGAGAGCCTGTAGGAGCGAGAGCCTGTAGGAGCACAAGACCGGATGCTCCTTTTTTAGTCAGACAGTCAGCAAGCTGTTCCTTTGTGGTCGACCACAGAATCCGCTGGATTCTCTGTGCTTGAATAAATTCCTTGATGCTGCTAATCTCAAAGTCTTTTCTCTGTGACAGACTTGGTTGACTTCACAGCATCAACTAATGAGTAGTTGTCAGTGACACAAACTACAGGTAGGAAGTGCCGTTTTGTCCCACCAGTGATAACCTAGCGAAGCATCATGGAAGACAACTAGTTTCAAAGAGTCATCTTTTCCAACATGCTGAAACTTAAAAGTCACTTGTTGTGATTTCAGTTTACGAACAACTTTGTTTGCCTCATGAATGGTTTGTACAGTAGCGTGTTTTGTGTTAGATGCCAAGTTGCAACCATCAAACCAGGTCTACTCTGTCTCGCAGCCCATAAAATTTGTCCCATCTTTGACCTCAATTGACCAGCTTCAATTCCACAGAGGGGAATTCCTTTGTACGGCTCTTGAAGAATCCATGTGGATAGGTTGAAGATTCTTGATATAGCTCTCCTGTTGCATCAGTATTTTTCCATCAACTGTAATAAACTCTATGCCAACATAACAAAAATGATCATGCTCCTCACGGCCAACCTAGAAAACAGCTTTGAGGTGTGGAATCACAGTTGAATCAAAGGTCTGTGAGCCACCCCAGATAAAGTCATCAACATGACAGGCAAGTACTCCAGTCACATTGCAGTCTTGATCAAGCCAATAGAAGACTGCAGGATCCACTTGTGACATTTTTCCACCTGTATTCAGCATTGTTGCCTTGACTTTGTTGTACCAGTAGAGTGATCCATCTGCCAGTCCATACACACACTTTTTTATTTTCCACAGTGTTCCTTCGCTTTTAGCTTCGGGCGGAGGTCGGATGTGAATGTCCCTTGACAGCTCTGTTCCCTGCAAAAATCCAGATTTGATGTCTATGGAATTAAGTTTCCATTTTTTCTGGCAGATCACTGACATCAGCAATCTGAGTGACTCTGAGGCGCATGTCGGTGAGTCTTTTGGGAGTTCTTTAGCAGCCAGCTCCTCAAAACCTCTAGCCACTAGACGTGCTTTGGGCACTATTCCAGTTAAGGATTCTTTAAGGGTACACACCCACCTTGTTGAGACGCACTTTTGGCCAATGTCTTTGACTTCCTCAAACACTCCATTTTTCCTCCAATTACTGAGCTCATCTAGCTTAGCTGAGTCAAATGACACGTCCTTTGTTTCAAGTACATCATCATTTTGAATGTCATTCTGTTTTTCTCGATTTTCCATTGGTTCAATTCTGATATTATCTACAAGTGGCAGGTCAGCTGACCCTGTTGTACCAGAAAGTGTAGCTGGTTCAGAGTACTGCAAGTTGTACCAGTTCTTGTGTTTTGCTTGTCCTGCTCGTCCAATGACGGTTGCTGTATGTGGAATACCACTTTCTCTGTCCGTGTATTTAACAGTTTGTCCAGTTTTCAGATTGGAACAACCATGTTCTCTTAACACATGTGGCTGTTGAATGTTTTCCTCATTTGAACGCTCAACAGTATTACCTGTGGCATGGTTGAAGGTCTCTGCTCCATTTCCTGTGTTAGTTTCGGTGTCCATATCATCGGATGCGACATCTGGTAGGTTTGTGTCTGTTACTGTGTCCTTTTTGTCATTTTCATTAGGAGACTGATTCTCAGCAACAGCCCCTCTATCTTGTTGATCATTTACTTTCCGCAATCTTGAGTGATGCACCCTGACAATCATGCCTCCGTGCCTCACAAATATCACCACACCATCTTGACCAATGACTACTCCCGGTCCTTTCCACTCTTGACAGTCAACTCGTTTGTAGTACACTTTGTTTCCAGTTTCGTACTTCTCATCATCATTATTCCCTGAACTGCTGAGTAACTTCTGATGTCTGTTAACTGTATCATGTCCAAACTGTTTGTAAAGCTTTAACAATACTTTGTGTTTTTCTTTAGTGCTCATGTTCTCTGTGACTGTCAGAATCTTCATGTGCTCTGTGTCAGTCAGAATCTCATTTTTGCATGGACTCTGTGTGATGTCTTTGTCTAAAATGTTTACACAATAGTGGCCTGAGGTAGTAAGTTCAAGAGTCACTGGTTGTTTAAACATCACTGCCTTGTCATTTTTTATGTCTAGTACAGCCTCTGCCTTCTTGAGGGAAGCTTTGCTTAATAGTAAGGGGATATCTGTAGGGACCACCTCTGTTTCAATGTGACACTTAGTCTGACCAATTTTTGCTGGTATCTTAACTCTCTTGGTAGAATGGACAATTCTCCCGTCTCCAAATTTGAAAGCTCTGTTGCTTGGTGTGTCAATCATATTTTGTACTTCTTTCATATTTAGTTCACTGACATAGCTATCAAGCCATTTTGCACCACACACTGTCCGTGTACATGCAGTATCAATCACAGCAGATCCTAAGGATTCAACTATAAAAATCTCAGTATCAGAAGCAGATTCATTTGAAAACAGTGTAATGTTACACTGCTCTATCTCTGTGTTTACATTTTCCTCTGTTAGTTTAACTTGTTCATTTTTATGAGGACAGTCTTTAACCCAATGGTAAGTGCTTTGACAAATTGCACATTTCGATCTCCTTCCATATTTGTCCAGTGGATTTGTGCCGGGAAATGGCGCCCTCTTCTGGTTGTCTTGAGAATGTGACTTGTTGGCGCCTTTTCTGTGCTGCTCGGTGTAATATGCTGCGTCACTCACTTGCATTCCATCTGTTATTGGCGCGACAGACGTCTTCTCACCAAATATTCTTTTTAGTGCCGACTTCATAGATGCAAAAGTCAGCACAGTACAAGCAGTCAAAGCCAACTGTTTCTCCCTACCATCTAGACAAGCAGTGTCTAGCAACTTGAAAGCTAACACTGCATCTGGGAGAACCATGTTGTACTTGCGCATTCTATTGTACCTCTGTTCGAAATCAATGATGTAGTCTGCCATTGCAACCGAAATATCTCTCGTAACACTGTCAAAGTTTGAATATGCCTCGTAGGCACGGTCATTCTCTTCTTTGAGAAATACAGAATCCAGTGCTGTGATCAAAGTTCCCATACCGTCATCCTTGTTCAAATCCTCAACGGATATTTCCAGTGCTGTATCTCTCGCTCTTCCCTCGAGCGATAATACCACCGCAAGTGCTTGCTTTTTCGCGTCCAGATTAGTAACGCGTGTCCAGATTCCCAGTTCATTTTTCCAACTTTCGTACGACCTCTTCTCGTCGAAGCGAGGTGGCACGTTGTAGTTAGAAACCATCCTCTGCTACCAATGTTAACTCGAAATGACACAACGACAAGGTTCCAGTTTAACAAAGTTTACTCTACTATATGAACACACTACAAGGTAGCCATTACACTCCAGGCTAGGTCCAACAACGACAAGACTTCCTGCGCATGCTCACTCTTGACTGAGTGATAGCCCCGTAATAACAGAAATATAGGGATACTTAAAACATGAACTTAACAAGCCTGAACCATGAAAAATAGCCCCAGGCCATTATTCCTTCTCCACCAAACTTTACAGTTGGCACTTTGCATTGGGGCAGGTAGCGTTCTCCTGGCATCCGCTAAACGCAGATTCGTCCGTCGGACTGCCAGATGATTCATCACTCCAGAGAACGAGTTTCCACTGCTCCAGAGTCCAATGAAGGCAGAGAAATTTGACTAACTGACTTGTTGGAAAGGTGGTATCCTATGACAGTGCCACATTGAAAGTCACTGAGCTCTTCAGTAAGGCCATTCTACTGCCAATGTTTGTCTATGGAGATTGAATGGCTGTGTGCTCGATTTTATGCACCTGTCAGCAACGAGTGTGGCGGAAATAGCAAAATCCACTAATTTTAAGGGGTGTCCACATACTTTTGTATATATAGTCAAAGTCCCTCTATTGGAACAGCGATGTGCATTACCAAAGAGATTATCTCCCATCTTCAATCTCCTCCTTGACTAATTGTCTTTCACACTTCTTCAGATCAACTGAAGCCCCTGAAGACCTACGTTGACCCACACATGTACGAGGACCCCAACACGGCTATCCTGAAGTTTGCCAGCGAGATTCATCCCAGTCTTGTCACTAAGCAAAAAGCCATCGGAGCAGGTAAATGTCAAACTAGTTTACAGTAATATTTTGAACAAATCTCACTGATCCCCTCCCCCAAGAAGAATGTTATGAATTCATATTATTCTCTGTGTGTTTCTGTTTCACAGGAGAGTTTGGGGAAGTGTACCGTGGTGTGATGAAGGCTCCAAGGAGAGGAGAGGTAGCGGTAGCCATCAAGACATTGAAGCCAGGCTACACAGAGAAGCAGAAGCAGGATTTCCTGAGTGAAGCTAGCATCATGGGCCAGTTCTCCCACCAGAACATCATCCGCCTGGAGGGAGTCATCACCAAGTGTGAGTTCCTGCTCTCAGACACTGTCTGCGTCTCAAATGGCAGCCTCTACTGATTCACTGAATAGTCATTTATTGTCAGGTGTGTGCGTACTGGTAGCGAAGTCAGGTGCAGGAGAGCAGAGAGTTGTGAACAGGCACTTTATTGAGGCAGGAGAAACCAACAGACGGACGGAACTGCGTCAAAACCTCCAGCCCATAGGCAAAAGTGCAAAACGCGCAAAACAGTCACAATAATTTATGTTTAACAATAAACATCTTCGTGAACAACACGGTATAAGCAAACCAGTCTGGCGCGTCAACAATTAACACGTAACACAAACAATTTCACATAAAGACATGAGGGGGAACAGAAGAATAAATACATGCAGTGTGATTGGGGAATGGAAACCAGGTGTGCAGGGAACAAGACAAAACAAATGGATACATGAAAAATGGAGCGGCGATGGCTAGAAAGCCGATGACGTCGACTGCCGAACGCCGCCCGAACAAGGAGAGGAGCCGACTTCGGCAGAAGTCGTGACATTTATTAGTTATTATTAAGTTATTTACTTTATCTAGTAACATCCCCTATTTCCCATCTCCACCATACTGTGCCTCTTTTGTAGACATGAAGTACTACATTGGTACCTTTTTATAATTTTCTTCTAGCAGTCAAGCATGCCATGATTGTGACAGAATACATGGAGAATGGAGCGCTTGACAACTATCTAAAGGACCATGATGGGGAGATGTCATCGTACCAGCTGGTGGGCATGCTGCGTGGCATCGCGGCCGGCATGAAGTACCTCTCTGACATGAGCTATGTTCACCGAGACCTGGCTGCCCGCAACGTTCTGGTCAACAGCAACCTGGAGTGCAAGGTGTCTGACTTCGGCCTGTCCCGCGTGCTGGAAGACGATCCTGAGGGCACCTACACCACCAGTGTGAGTCAAACATCCATAGTACTGATATTAATGTATGGAAACAGTGGGGGTATAACAATCTACTTTGTGCTATGCACTTAGTAGCCTTCCCATGTCTTTACTTATAATTGGTTACAAATGATTGGTGATGTTGACAGACACTCACTCCGCCTCCTAAACCTTTACATTAGTAATAGCCATGCCTCCAGTGAATACATTCCCTTCAGTCTCATTCTTATGATTAGTTATTGTTGCTGTTCCTTCAGGGAGGGAAGATCCCCATCCGCTGGACCGCCCCAGAGGCTATCGCCTACAGGAAGTTCACCTCGGCCAGCGACGTGTGGAGCTTCGGCATAGTCATGTGGGAAGTCATGGCCTTCGGAGAACGACCCTACTGGGACATGAGCAACCATGAGGTAGGCCCTACTGGGACATGAGCAACAATGAGGTAGACCCTACTGGGACATGAGAAACCATGAGGTAGACCCTACTGGGACATGAGCAACAATGAGGTAGACCCTACTGGGACATGAGCAACCATGAGGTAGACCCTACTGGGACATGAGCAACCATGAGGTAGACCCTACTGGGACATGAGCAACCATGAGGTAGACCCTACTGGGACATGAGCAACCATGAGGTAGATCCTACTGGGACATGAGCAACCATGAGATAGACCCTACTGGGACATGAGAAACCATGAGGTAGGCCCTACTGGGACATAAGCAACCATGAGGTAGACCCTACTGGGACATGAGCAAACATGAGGTAGGCCCTACTGGGACATGAGCAACCATGAGGTAGACCCTACTGGGACATGAGCAACAATGAGGTAGACCCTACTGGGACATGAGCAACCATGAGGTAGGCCCTACTGGGACATGAGAAACCATGAGGTAGGCCATACTGGGACATGAGCAACCATGAGGTAGACCCTACTGGGACATGTGCAAACATGAGGTAGACCCTACTGGGACATGAGAAACCATGAGGTAGACCCTACTGGGACATGAGCAACCATGAGGTAGACTCTACTGGGACATGAGCAACCATGAGGTAGACCCTACTGGGACATGAGAAACCATGAGGTAGACTCTACTGGGACATGAGCAACAATGAGGTAGACCCTACTGGGACATGAGCAAACATGAGGTAGACCCTACTGGGACATGAGCAAACATGAGGTAGACCCTACTGGGACATGTGCAAACATGAGGTAGACCCTACTGGGACATGAGAAACCATGAGGTAGACCCTACTGGGACATGAGCAACCATGAGGTAGACTCTACTGGGACATGAGCAACCATGAGGTAGACCCTACTGGGACATGAGCAAACATGAGGTAGACCCTACTGGGACATGAGCAACCATGAGGTAGACTCTACTGGGACATGAGCAACCATGAGGTAGACCCTACTGGGACATGAGCAAACATGAGGTAGACCCTACTGGGACATGAGCAACCATGAGGTAGACTCTACTGGGACATGAGCAACCATGAGGTAGACCCTACTGGGACATGAGCAAACATGAGGTAGACCCTACTGGGACATGAGCAAACATGAGGTAGACCCTACTGGGACATGAGCAAACATGAGGTAGACCTTACACTTAATCCGTCACATTTCCTTCACTCCCTTCCCTGTTTTATGGAAATAACAGAGCGCTGTAGATCTGGGTAAACACAAGGCCTCTGTGATGCATCATCTCTGGGTATTTATCCTGGGTGGAGTGTTTAAAACAACCCACTAAGGGCCTCTAAGTCAAAATAGTTCCCACAGTCCTCTTCACATAAAACTGTTAGTGCCCACATGCATTAACACAACACATAATCTTACAGTCTGTTGGTCTAGATCACAAACACTAGCTCTGTGAGACATGGTCTAAACCCCGCTTCTTCCTCAGGTGATGAAGGCCATTAACGAGGCCTTCCGGCTGCCTGCACCCATGGACTGTCCATCCACCGTTTACCAGCTGATGCTGCAGTGTTGGCTGCAGGACCGCTCCAAACGACCTCGCTTCCCAGACATCGTCAACATCCTGGACAAACTTCTCCGGAGCCCAGAATCTCTGAAAACCATTGCTCACTTTGATCCCCGGTAAGATGCGAATGAATGAAGCTGATTTCCCCTGGACTTGACAGTTGATTTTTTTCAATCACATACTGTGAATATAGCATTTACTTACCAATCTATTTCCCCGTTTTTTCCACACAGTGTGTCCATCCGCCTCCCCAGCACCAGTGGCTGTGACGGCTCCCCCTTCAGGTCTGTGCCGGAATGGCTGGAGTCCATCAAGATGAGCCAGTACACTGAGAGCTTTGCCTGCGCTGGAATCACAACCATGGATCAGGTGCTATCCATGAGTCATGAGTAAGTACTACACACATACAGTAACCATGCACCAGCCTCACCACATTACATGAGCTAAGTAGGGACACTGCCACGTTTGAAAAATACAGTAAGAGTATTCAGATCTTTGTTAAGCATTTGTTGTCCGGTATGCCACACTCATCTATGGAATGCAACACTCTCATTCATGCTGCACTCATCAAATGCCCCTCCCCATACCATTCCTCACTGCCCCACCCTATATAGCACCACTGGCTGTATCATGTCCGAGTAGGAAGTTTCAAATGCAATCATATTTTATCATGTGCTACCTATTGGTTTGAATGTGAAACATTTTCCTAACAGCTCCTGTCTCTAACTTTCTTCTCTCTCAGGGACATCAGGAACATTGGCGTGCGGTTACCAGGTCACATGAAGAGAATCGCCTACAGCATCGTTGGACTTAAAGACCAGACCAGCTCACTCAGTGTTTGCAGTACAGTGTTTGCAGTGTGAGACCCCCAACCTGAGATTCCCCAAAATAGGACTGCACTGACCACCTTATTTCACTGTCACATTGAATAGGGAAATGGAACAAGTTGGGTTGAACATGTACTAATAATGGCTGAGCCACGCTGCTTTAGACTGGTCAGTGGCATGACTGAAGAGGACCTTGCCTGCCAGCCACTCAGAAAAGACTGGCATGTAAAACCTCCATGAAGAACATGTCAGTTACATGTCAGTCCTCCATGAAGATCTCCATGACAAGAGACGCTGAGAGATGGTTAAAGGAGAAGTAATGCATCATATATAAATAACTTTTTATATTATCAAGTATGGAAATATAATGGCAGATAGGAAACGACAGGCTTTGGAGGAAGCTGTATGAGACCTGAGACTTTTTTTCTCAAATGGAAGTCTGAAAAACAAAAGACATTCAAGCTAAGGCACTCCAGGACTGGGTCTACCTCCTCCTCAAGCACTCACTTATTCCTCTAGTCACTTCTTTACTTATTCGTTTCATAAAGATTTGAGGCTTTGACGTAACAGATAGATAGATGAGAATGCCAGTCTACTCAAATGACAGGTTTATTGGTCTTCTGAATTATTCCACTCAGGTCAAGAGATCAAATACCTTTTCTTTCTTTTTGATTTTGTAGGTTCCATCCTGTCTGCAATCCACCTCATATACTTTTCTCTCATACATTTTGAAATAGTATTTTTCTTTAGTTTACAGTTCATCTCCATCTACTCTTAGTGGTTCTTCCATTATTTAATATTTATTTTAGATTTTATATTTATTGTATTTTTTAAATTAAAGACACTGCTCTGGCACATTTTTAGAAATATAGTTTTCTGTTTCAATAAAATCATTGTTTCCTTGTAGCAATCACTTGTCTGAATTCAATCAACCAGCAGAAAATAATATCAACTACTGTACATTACATTGTAGTTATACTATTTATACACTGGATTCTCGACATAGCTCACTGTAATATCTACTGCTGTACATATCATTCTAGGTATATATATTTTGTGTAAATATGCATAGATTGCATTAGGATTACTAATTTAATGTTATTTGGGTTCACTGGATTCGTTCTGATATTTATGATTTCTTGTTTCTGATGATTATTTGTGTGCTTGTTTGACTTTTTGCATTGTTAAGGAGCTAGAAACAAGCATTTCAGCACATGAAACATTTCGATTTGATAAAAAATACAGGCAAGAAAAAATCATGTTTGATTGAAATCAACATTTTGGGGGGTATTTCCTTGACAACCACCCTCCAGTTGGCGATAAGCACAGTCAGCTTTGATGTCAGTTAGTGACTACCATTGCAGTCTGGAATGTTCCATCTCTACTCTACTTCATCACATATGTATCATCTGTTACTGAGCCCCTGCTAAATTCATTCTCGCTGTATCTAGGACTCAATATTAATTTCTCTTCAATTAATTGTTCACTTGCAATTTTGAGTGGGACAGTTATTACAATGTCTCTAAATGTAATATTGACACGTTAATCTACACTGAATAAAAATATAAACGCAACATGTAATGTGTAAGTTCCATGTTTCAAAAGCTGAAATAAAAACCAAAAAGCTTATTTCTCTCACAATGTGCACAAATTTGTTTACATTCCTGTTAGTGAGCATTTATCCTTTGTCAAGATAATCCAACCACTTGTCAGGTGTGGCATATCAAGAAGTGGATTAAACAGCATGATCATTACACAGGTGCACCTTGTGCTGGGGACAATAAAAGGCCACTAAAATGTGCAGTTGTGTCATAACACAATGCCAGATGTCTCAAGTTGAGGGAGCATGCAATTGCCATGCTGACTGCAGGAATGTCCACCAGAGCTGTTGCCAGAGAATTGAATGTTAATTTCTCTACCATAAGCTGCCTCCGTCATTTTAGAGAATTTGGCAGTACGTCCAACCGGCCTCACAACCGCAGACCACGTGTAACCACACCAGCCCAGGACAGCCACATCCGGCTTCTTCATGTGCATGATCGTCAGATGGGGAGGGCAGGGTGACGAAATAATGAAATGTTATCTTTGCACAGATATATGTATGTGTTGCTCCTCCACATATACGTTCTCCTCTCAGTCCTTGTATGATTGTACAGTGAGATCAATGGAAGGTTGAGACCATTGCTGCACCTCTGCCCAGTCATGCGAAATCCATAGATTTCGGCCAAATGAATTTCAAGTGACCGATTTCTAATATTAACTCAGGAACATCTTTGAAATTGTTGCATTTTGATTTTTGCTCAGTTTACATGTCCTGATGTGCATTTGTGTACGTGTAACGGATGTGAAATGGCTAGCTAGTTAGCGGTGGTGCGCGCTGATAGCCTTTCAATCGGTGACGTCACTTGCTCTGAGACCTTGAAGTAGTGGTTCCCCTTGCTCTGCAAGGGCCGAGGCTTTTGTGGAGCGATGGGTAACGATGCTTCGTGGGTGTCAGTTGTGTGCAGAGGGTCCCTGGTTCGAGCCCGGGTATGGGCGAGGGGACGGACGTAAAGTTATGTTACATTGATGCTGTTGACCCGGATCACTGGTTGCTGCGGAAAAGGAGGCGGACTAAAGTTGTTACATACGTACAGTTGAAGTCAGAAGTTTACATACACCATAGCCAAATACATTTAAACTCAGTTTCACATTTCATGACATTTAATCAGAGTAAAAATTCCCTTAGGTCAGTTAGGATCACCACTTTATTTTAAGAATGTGAAATGTCAGAATAGGAGATTGATTTCAGCTTTTATTCCTTTCATCACATTCCCAGAGGGTCAGAAGTTTACATAGTCAAATAATATTTGCTAGCATTACCTTTAAATTGTTTAACTTGGATCAAACGTTTCAGGTAGTTTTCCACAAGCGTCCCACAATAAGTTGAGGAATGGGGAAAAATTCACCCCTGACAGAGCTGATGTAACCGAGTCAGGTTTGTCGACCTCCTTGCTCACACGCTTTTCCAGTTCTGCCCACATTTTCTATAGGATTGAGGTCAGGGCTTTGTGATGGCCACTCCAATACCTTGACTTTGTCCTTAAAGCCATTTTGCCACAACTTTGGAAATATGCTTGGGGTCATTGTCCATTTGGAAGACGCATTTGCGACCAAGCTTTAACTTTGTGACTGAGGTCTTGAGATGTTGCTTCAATATATCCACATAATTTTCCCTCCTCATGCCATCTATTTTGTGAAGTGCACTAGTCCCAAGGATGAACCAGATTTGTGGAGGTCTATTTTTTTCAGAGGTCTTTTGATTTCCCCGTGATGTCAAGCAAAGAGGCACTGAGTTTGAAGGTAAGCCTTGAAATACATCCACAGGTATACCTCCAATAAGCTAATTGACATTTGAATCAGAAGCTTCTAAAGCCATGAAATCATTTTCTGGAATTTTCCAAGCTGTTTAAATGCAGTCAACTTAGTGTATGTAAACTTGACCCACTGGAATTGTGATAGAATTTCACTTTTAATTCACTGTCTAAACAATTGTTGGAAAAATTACTTGTCATGCACAAAGTAGATGTCCTAACCGACTTGCCAAAACCATCGTTTGTGAAGAAATTTGTGGAGTGGTAGAAAAACGAGTTTTAATGACTCCAATTCTAAGTGTATGTAAACTTCCGACTAACTGTACCTGTTGCCATTGGGGGAAACCTGGAATGAGCTTCTGTATTTTATTGCTGTAAGAGTGGGTTAGCTTAGCACGCTCCAATTGTAATGTTCACATTAGCTACCTGCTAATTCAGGCATTGCCACGCTAACTGACATTTATTCTGTACTGAGGGCGTTATAGTTATAACCATGCTGCTCAAAATGTAACTATAGAAACGTACAAGCGATTTCAGCAGGAAAAGGGTTCAACAGGGACATTTTAAAATATGACAGTTTATTTATCATGCATAAAATTCACATAATTTAAAACTGAAGTTTCCTAAACTAATTGTGAGCTGGTAACTAATCTGTCCAAGTCATCCATGTACGAACAAGAGCTGTGGTCCATCGAAAATAACCAATATAGTGCTATACAACCCCCCCAAAAAGTGCAAATAGGAAAACTAAGTGCCAAATATACACAAAGTGAATAAGATGCAAGTACATGTAATCCAGTAACAAATTAAAACTGTCGCATCAACTTGCACAATATCAGAAGCTGAAACGTGTCTAAAAACAAACTTAACACTTTTCCAATACAGTAACACTGACAGGCAACTAAAACTGCTGCTCTTCCAGAGAACCATTGACTAATAACACATCAGAAACTCTATACAGTACAGTACTTCACAGGTCCTTCATACATGTCCCCACTGACAGAGGACAGAGCCTTCATCCAGGCGTCTTTGTCTGACCTGTAAACACATGCATATGGAGTCATTGTGTGAATTAGATGTGAGGGGACAAAGGCATTTCTAACCAACTTCTTACCTGGTAGTGGTATGTGGGGCGAGTATGAAAGCAGTGGCATGCCCAGTGTGGTTCTGGGAGAGGCGCAGCACGAAGGACTCTAGGGGCAGACCAAGGGCCTCTGTTTTCAGCTGCTCAGTGTGCACGTGGGTGGGGAACACCGCATGATCCAGCACTCTGAAACGCATCTCTCTGATGGTTTGAGAAGACCAAAGGGAAGTTGGGTGACAGGAATACAAAGAGAAAGTGGTACTTTGTATTTAACAAGCACAGTGCTTGGATGTAGTGCTTGGAAATATTGTTCATAGATGCATGTATGAAGATGTGGAAGCATACTTTTTCAATGAGATGAGCAACAGGTCATTGAAAAGGTGCAGGTAAACATCCATGTAGGAAATCCTGGATCCTGGCACGTAGCCCTCTGGAGTAAGCTGTCTCAAGGGGCCTTCATGCACCAGAAAGCGGACACTTGTGATCAGAGGAATGGACTGGAGAGAAACAATGAGGTAAATGGTGAATCGCAATGTTGAGGCACCACTGCCACCTATAGGTTAAACAGGGAGAACAAGCAGGCTGTTGTGATTGACCTTGTTAAAATAGAAGGGATACAACGATGTAGTAACTAACACAAGAGTTACTGAAATAACGAGAGACTGCAATGATGTCAGACCTTAACATTGACGAAATCCATGTGCTTGTCCAGGTACACCAGTTTCTCAATCTGCTTCATCCGCTGAACCCCCCCATCACACTCCATCACTATCTGGTCTCATTGGAGGAGATAAAAATAGCAGTGTTGTAGCCTAACCAGTCAACAGTTAAACCCAAAACTTTATTCAATTGTGTAAATAGTGACCTCTACCTTGTGTATGGCTTCAATGGCATGTTTTAGACAAGGTATCGATTTAGAGTCTTGCCCGGTCAGCTTCAGGATGCTCTGCAATGACCATAGAAAGTCCCAGCATTAACCTCCACCAGCATTAACCTCCACAAGCATGAAGTCTGTTGCATGGAATCCTGTATACCGAACCCTAATCAGTCGAGTAAGGGACACCACCCAATACTGCTCTCCCCCTGTAGACTTACATCTGAGGCCTGCCTACCTCCATGATGATTTTCAGACGTGTGATCCTCTGGAAGGGGAGGACAAGGAAGTATTTCAGGGTCTGTCGCCGACATATTGGATCACTCTCCAGTTTCTTCACTGCTAACAGAAACTCTCGGTTCTCCTGCCTGGGAATAGGGGAAAGAGCAAGACTGAAGTAAAAATGAAGACAAGACAGTAACAGAAGCATAATGAGGGGAAAACCCACAGCAGTAGCGTGACCAGGGCCTCCTGGTACATCATGTTGGTCACATATGGCACGTAGAGGGATCGGAACATGAGGCAGTGACGCAGCACAATGTCGCCAACCTGAGAGATCACGACACTCTCCCCCAGACGCACCTCCAGGTCCAGCAGAAACCTGTAGGTATCAGAGCAGTCACAGCCTGCAGCCTTATAACACACAAGTTGGTATGGAATGTCAAATAAACAAAAATGGAGACTGAGGATTTTAGTCCTGTCATTTTAGCAAGACTGGGTCACTGTTGTTGAATGACAGACACACCCCAAGGGCAGCAGGTAGCCTAGCCGTTAGAGTGTTGAGCCAGTGACTGAAAGGTCGCTGTTGGAATACCCAAGCTGACAAATATGTAATTGTCCAAGGCACTTAACCCTAATTTGCTCCAGGGGAGCCATACTATGACTGACCCTGTAAAATACCACATTTCACTGCACCTATATGACAAAAAACAAATGCCAGTCTGGTCAGTCATGTAAAGACTAGTCCATTGGCAGTCCTTACCCCTCACTGGCTGCCATCACACTGCGCAGGTTGGAAAACAGAATGTGATGCTCCATGCGATGGAGGGTCTGTTTCAGTGTCTTCGATGCAAAGAAGTGATTCACAGCTACCCCCAGGCTTCTCAGGTAGGAGGCCTCAGAACCAATCATCTCAAACATAGCCTTCAGAGCAAAACAGATCACTTCATCTCTATTCCTCACTACACTTCAAGTCATACCAGAGATGTTCACTATTGTATGGAATGACAAACACCAAACACAGCAGAAAACATTCTTGGTACTACCCACCCACCTCCTGTAGACGGATCTCGCCGAGGGAGAGTATTTTAAGTAGGCCACTCTCCTTCACCTCAGACAAGTCCTGCCAAAAGCTGCATGGGTTTACTGTGAGAGGAGACAGTGGTGGGGGAGAGGTGACCACGCGGAAGACAGGTGGGGACTGTAGGCCAGGTAGACACTGGGCGGTCACCAGTTCAGACAGACTGTTGTTGTTTATCCTGTTTAGGTCAGCTTTTACAGATTGCAGGCAGTAGTACTGATACAGAGGAACTGGAGAAAGGAGGCAAATATTACACTTTATCAATGCACTTAGACAACTGGTGATTGAGACTAAATATGTGGGGTCAATTATCCCTAAAAAGTACACAATTGAGAGAAACTTACAAACATGAGTGTACTTAGACGCAAACAATTCCTTCAAAGTGAGGTCTTGAGTTTCCTCTTTATTGGCATCTGCTGCCCTACAGGAACAAGACAGGGACTTTTAATCTAGAATACAAAACCTGCAAAAGAAAATAAATTAAAGCCTCTGCACACTCACCCTTCGTCATCATCATCCTTATAGCGTGATAATGGAGAGGCTGTAGCCTCCCTGTCATCCTGCCCTGGAACAGAAAATAACTTGGGCACAGATCGCTGCACTTGGCCTCCAAGACTCCATGAATGTAAAGTGGCCACAGACATGAGAGTTGCTGCTATGCCTCCAGAACTAAGGAAAAATAGAAGGCATTATATTAGTTACACAGGACAGTCATGGTTTGAAGAATAAGAACTTAACAGTGGGGTACTGTACTTAAGTATTTTTTTTTGTTTTTGGGGGGGGGGGGGGGGGGGGGGGTCTGTACTTTACTCCACTACATTCCTTAAGAATATGTACTTCACTCCCATACATTTACCCTGATACCCAAAAGTAATCGTTACATTTCAAATGCACAGGTAGGACAACAGTGTAGTCCAATTCACGCTTCTACCAATATAAAGCATTGTTATCCCTAACACCTCTGATCTGGCTGACTCACTAAACACAAATACAGTATTTGTAAATGTCTGTGTGCCCCTGGCTGTCGGTAAATAAATACATCTTGCTGTCTGGTTTAATTAATAAGGAATCTGATGTATAGCATTTACTTTTACTCAAGTATGACAATCAAGTACTTTTTACACCAGTGTAAAATAGTCACATACCCAAAGAGATCCTCCAGTTGGTTCTGATCTTCTGTCACACCACCTACAGTGTTTCCACTCATCCCTGACCTGTTACTCTCCTCAGTCCCACCAGGTTGGTCTGAGCACTCTACCGATGATGGCATCTGTTCCATAAGATCAGTCTCAAGGTGGTCCAAAATCCCCACGCAAGGATATGTGTGGTGAAATGACTCACTCCTTAAGTGAACTACCAAGTCAGGCAGCTGAGCCATTGTGCTCTAGTAATCAATCGGTGGACAGATTCTGATAGTTAGTGTATTGTTGGACTCAAAAACACCTGTACAGAGTCATACTATGCAGTGGTAATAGTTTGAGTTGGAGTGTGAAAACAAATCAAGGTACAATCACAAATGTTAAAAGGTAGTCTAAGCCTACCATGAACCTGCTTCAACACAGGATGTTCCAGTTTATTGGTTTCAGCTGGGCATTATCACCCTAACAATCCCAAAGCAACTAGTTACAGGTGTGCATTATGTGGGTTCTGTCACACTGGTTATTGTTGCTAGTATGAATAAATGCTGGACTGCGCTTCTGCCACCATTGAATTGCTTGCTACAGACAATTGTGTCACTACGGCTTCATTTACACAGACAGCCTTATTCTGATCTTTGGCCACTTGGTTGGTCTTTTGACCCATCAGATCAGATATTTTGCCATTAATTGGACAAATAGAATATAGAATTGGGTTGCCCGTGTAAACGCAGCTTAACACTATGTCATTAAATGAGGCTACATCAGTGCAATTCAGGGATAGATGACAAAATAAATTATTCTGTGCTGCAATGAAAGTTAGGTCAGCAGCACTTTTCATACCTACTATCCTGTGCCTACTGTGCACAAGCCTCTTGAGGTAGCATTTACCCAGGCAGCCCAATTCTGATATTTTCCCCCTAATTAGTCTTTTGGCCAATCAGATCTTTTGCCAATAATTGGGCAAAAGATCAGAATTGGGGTGCCTGTGTAAACACAGTCTATCAAATCAAAGTCTACATGTGATGCCGTCTGCCCCCATTTAATTTCCCTGTTCATGACACTTCTGGACATTAATAATCAGTTTACCCTTAAAGGCTTTGCATGGTGTCGTGGCAGAATCAGATTTAGCTAAGTAACATAGATAGATAAGATGTTATTTTCATCATATGCTTGTGAGATACTTGTCATTAGAATGGGGCCAGAGAGGGGAGAGGTCAGGCTTGTCTTCATATGTCAATGTATATGTTAAACCATGTGACGGGATGGAGTTATTAATTGGTGAACCAGTTAGTTATCTCATACAATGTCTGTACGCCAGTCACTCCCTACTTTTCTCATAGGGGGAAGGAGTTTGGCCGTGTTTGGAACCATTGTATGTCCCCTCTGAGGTTGCCCTTATCTTGACCTAGTATTTGACCTAAGGGGCTCACTGTCTGATTTTGAGTTTGTCCAGGTTTGGGAATATCTAGAAATGACAATTGATATATGCCATTGGATGAGGTAATGGTTGGTAGACAGCGAAGTACCAAGCATGAGATTTAAACCTTGTCTTGGGAGATCAAACTGAACGATGATTTATAGCTGATGCTGTCTAGCGATAGGATACTCCTCTTTCGGGTAAAGGATTCTTTGTAAGTTGAGAGGGGTGTATCTTGGCTATAAATGAAACTAAGAATTGTTTTGTAAGCACTCTCAGAGAATTCATTTATAGACACTGAATTGATCTGAGTCAAAAAAGGACTTTGATGAAGCTTGTATATATATTAAAAATGGAATATATAATTTAACTCTGACTTGTGTGTGGTTGGCTCTCTCTCTCTCTTGAGTAATACAGGAAATTACCACGACAATGGTCAAGCCACGTCTGCAGTTTCCGTACAGCATTTACTGTGATACAGCCTCTGCCGCAGTCAGGGTATTCATACTTGTTGCGCTTCAAGGAGCAGAGCTGCTGTCAAGGAAGTGAGTGAGTGTTTATACAGGATCTCCCGCCGCCACCTACCCTCAAACAATCATGTCTATGCAGAACTATACGGCGCCCTCCTTATTGTTACAACATTTGGGAGGGGCACGTCAATGCAGTACGGCGGTCGATTTGGCCTCTGGATCGCATTGTCGGAGCAAGCAGAAATTGGCCTTAAGGATAGAGCTGCCATAAAACATGTTCTTTTACTCCACTAATATATACATACACACAAATATGTTTGCATATTATGCTAAAGCAACTATAAGAGCAAGGAATAAAAGACAGATTAGAAAAACATAGCTTTAATTACAATCCTTAACACCCATTCCCTAGAAATATCCCAAACCCCACACATACACTAGAAAGAACCAGTTTTACCTTACAGTTTAAAATTGAGTACAAGATAACTAAATAATTGAACTTGCCTCGATGTTGTTGGTATATGAATATGACCCAAATAATACAATTTAAATATATAATGGTTACATGAATGACTGAGCAAATAAATCAGTCAGCTGGATAGGGTAGACTTGGACTGTGGGAGAGATTACCAGTTGATGGGGGATGGAGTAATTCTAATGCATGATAGATATCTGAAACAAACCAAGGTAAACTGAACAGGAAATTCCAAAACCCTTTTATAACTTAGAAACCACATTTCCAGACATCCCCATTACACGTGCTGTTATATTTGAAGACCTCTTTATCCTTCACAATCACACACTGACATTTTTCAGAAAAATTCAACGTGTGGCTTATAACTTTGCTGAATATGTCCTCATCTATTTTGACGTTCATCTATAAATCAAAGGAATGAGGAAAATAAAAGGGTCATTTGAAAAATAGTGCTGCTTGATTTTTTTCTTCTTCGTGCAAGACGTTTAAAAATTAAAACCACCAAGTTCCTCAGGATTGGCAATAATTACTTGACTGAATGTCATATTACAACATGATAACATTGGCAGAAGAAGGCAAAGAACACCAGTTAGCAATGCTTCTTAAAATGGAGCTATTTCCAGTGCAGTAAGTTGACGGTATGGTGGGTTTTATTAGCAGAATCTGAGATGAGTTAAAAAAAAAATCTAACATTATTTTAAAACCATTTAATTGTTTGGCGCATCAATGACACTCCTCACAAACCTGACATTTTAACTCATCTTCAGCCCTTTATAAAATGATATTTCACACACACAACTGTAAACATTAACCTAAATCATTGGGGCAATTCAATAGTGTTTATAATGAAATATGTATATACGGAGTTGGGGGGGGTGAAGGAAATCAATCTACTAAATCTCATCTATAAAATACATAAAAACAGGTTTCTTCTGAGGCACCACCAACTGCTGCACACACACACACCTCAGATCATATCGGCTAAATCTAGGAACAAATAACAGTTGGTTGTATGGTCTGTGAGAAACCAAGAGATTGACAGCATTTCCCCTTCAGCATGTGAGGCCAGGGAATTCAGATGTCACCATCAACAATAAGAAAAGAGCACAAATAAAACCCATGTTGACAAAGGCTAGGACTCTTACATGATTGCAATGTTGTGAGTGTCTAGGTGGGCACAGTGATCTTGCGGGCCAGTAGTGCCAGCAGAGCCAGCTCCACACTGCCCTGGGCCTGTTCCAGTGCCTCCGCAGCCTCCCTGGCAGAGAAGCCAGCTGCCTGGATCCTTTGGATGTGATCATCGGTAAAGAGACGTGGAGCAGACATGAGAGGGGCTGAGGAGGAGGGGTGGTTCGGGGCCTGAGGAAGAGGTGAAGTGCGGGGCGAAACGCCAGACTCCTCCCCAGGTGAGCCAGCAGCCATGGACAGGGGGCTCTGCTGTGTTGTGTCAGGTTGGAGGTTGAGTGTGTTTGGGTTGTCATTGCCAGAGGCTCTCCCGTCTGCCACACCCCTCCCCTGCTGCCCCTCAGGGGGCTCCCTGAACACCAGGTCTGCTTGAAGTGAAGAGGGGCCTTTGGCTTCAGACACAGCCCCTTTGCTTTTACTGTTATCTAGCCCATACCCATCTGCCCTCCTTTCCCACCAGGAGCTCTTTGGACACTGTGGTTCTGGTTCCCCGTGTCCCTCTCCTGGTTCAGCCTCGGTCCTGGTCTCCAGGCTCTGCTCAGAGGAGCCTGGCAGGACACAGTCAGGAGGATGGTTGGCTTTGGCATCACATGGTTCTGCACCAGCTGTAATGGCAGTAGAGGGGGAGGGTTGGGTGGTGTTTTCAGGTGTCAGGACTCGGGGCTCTACGGTGGGGTTGTGGTTGTCCTCCAGTCCGTCAGCGTTCTGTCTGTGTGAGGGGGAGCAGGAGGCACTGCGGTCCTGAGGGGACAGGCTACGCCTGTTAGACACCAGCAGCTCATGGAGCTCCAGCAGGGCCTGGGCCAGAGATGGGATCTGGTCTGAGTAGGAACAGCGCTTCCCCTCTGGCTGGTCCCTCTCTGATGGCACAGTGTTCTGGGAGGAGGCAGAGGGAGACTTGATCTCTGTAGAGGTGGATCCAAAAGGACAGGGTTCTAGTGTGAGTGATGGGGGATTAGAGACGGGCTGGTGGGGATATTGGGAACCCCCTTCACTCTGCTGAGGTGGGGAACTCAGACAGGTCCAGTGATCTGTAATGGTGTCTGACATGTCCTCCTCCTGCTCCATGGGCTGAGTGGTAAGGCTTTCCTCTGGGTGGGGGAACACTGAGCTGTTCCCTGCCTTCTCAGAGGCACACCCAATCTCTGTGGCTGAAGGGATCTGACTGGCTGAACCTCCCAAGGTGGGAGTCCCAGTCACCATCTTGTCTGCAGGAAGGGAGCATGTGGACAGAGCCGGGGGAGTGGTGATGGTGGAAAGGAGGGGCTGGGTGGGGTTGGTAGGGCTGGGGCCTGAGAGAGGAGACTGTTGGGCTGTAGGTGCTGTGTTCTGGGCCTGGGATGAGGGTCCAGGGATGGGGAGACCCTGGAAGCCAGGCTCTGTTTGGCTCTGGCTCGGTCCTGGTGTTGGGGCCCCAGCCTGGCGCATGTAGGCTGGAGCAGACTGGGAGCGGTCCAGGAAAAGGCTCCGGGGATGGCCGGGGGAAGGGGACAGGGGCATGTTGTTCAGGGGTTTGGGCGTTGGGAATGGTGGGGATTCCGGTGAGGTAGTTTGTCCATCTGCAGTGTCTGATGGTAGAGATCAGTTCGAGAGTTAAACAGTACTGTACAACAATTGAAACACGCTACGGACCAAAACACTCATGCACACAACATGCATCGTTTTTGTCCATGCCAGCTTCTGAAATTAAACATGAAATGCAGAGATCTTAGTGATTGCATCTTCTACTTTTTAAAATAAGTGGGAAAACATGGTAAATACAATTGACTAATATATATATCAACAAAAAATATATATATTATCATACCAATCTTTATCATTGGTTTTTCAACAAGCAAAACTGATTTTGTTACAAAATCCCCAAAAAGAATATGGGTGATGACCGTGGCATTGATTCTCTGTAAGTTTGCAGTACCTGGTTGGTAGGGTTGACTCCAGCTGTCTCTCCAAATGCATCAGTGCTGTCCTGCTCATGGTTAGGCCACACACCACACATCATGCAAAGGGACGCAGAGCGTTAGCACTCACACACAAAGCATGCGCCACACTGTCAGATTGTTCACCTAGTGGTGAAGAGAGTCAGCCAAGACAACTTTATTTCACCTACGACTCCAGATCCAAATTGGGCCGCAGAGGGACTTGTGCATTTTGAACTTAGAGAACTATTAAATCAAATGCATTTACAGAACCAAACTTCCAAGACGTTTTTTAAATTCGTATTTATTTTATTTTTACGCCCCTTTTTACGCCCCTTAGCCTAATTTCATATCTAGTCAAATTCAGGGTTCATACACATTTCAACAGACGGAATTTCATAACTTCTCCATGACTTCTAACCAGATTTCCATGACCAACAATGTGGACACTGGGCGACTGCTCACTGATCCCATGTACCATCACCTGTCGTTGTGCAGGGCACAAAATTGTTGCATATATATTTTTGTTCAGTGTAGCTAAACAATTAACTTGAGGGTACAAGATATGTTTTGAATTGGCCACCTAGTTATTGGTCTGTTCTCTATCATATGGTAGACTACATAGGCATACCTGCTGCTACAATGTCCGACAGTCTCCCTCTCCTTGAGCAACGGCCCACTCATCTCGCACATATGTAAACAGCCCATCCAACTACCTCATCCCCATACTGTATTTATTTATTTTGCTCCTTTGCAACCCAGTATCTCTACTTGCACATTCATCACTCCAGTGTTAATTGGTATATTGTAATTACTTCGCCACCATGGCCTATTTATTGCCTTCGCTCCCTTATCTTACCTCATTTGCACACACTGTATATAGACTTTTTCTACTGTATGTTTGTTTATTCCATGTGTAACTCCATTGTTGTATGTGTCGAACTGCTTTGCTTTATCTTGGCCAGGTCGCAGTTGTAAATGAGAACTTGTTCTTAACTAGCCTACCTGGTTAAATAAAAGGTGAAATAAATAAATATGCAGGTGCAATCCTGGCTGATATGTATTTGATTGATAAAATATTTAAGAACTGTGCCTAAATAAATTACATAAAACAAAAACGTTTAAATAAATTACCATGAAACTATTCGGGGCCTGGAAAACACAATTTTAAAACTCTAAGACTAAGGACTTTCATGACGGCAAGAACCCTGCTGATTATAAAGCTTATTTTTCATTTTCTGAGGTGATGAAATGCAGTGATCATGTGACTGAGAAGGCAGATGAGTACAGAAACAGGGCTCAGGAGTAAAGCAGCTAAAAAAAGACCCATGCAAAAGTGCTTCTGGGTCATGTCTCTGCTGTGCTGCAAAAATCTCCACTGCTTTAGTGTGCAGACAGAGAGCTGAGGAATCCCCATAGCACTCTCTCCCAGACCGTGTTCCTTACCGCTCTCCTGAACAGATCTCTGAAGTGCCTCCGCCAGCTCTCTGTCTGCGATCTCGTCTGGCTGGGCGTCCTCTCGGCCCTCCGGCCCGTACGCCAGTCGTGCACACTCTGGCAGCTCCGCCTCGGGCAGAAAGCGGGTCTCAGTGCCCGTCGTCCCGATCAGTAGCGTGTTCTTCTTCAGGTCAATAGAACACTGAAGTAGCAGGATATAGAGAGAACAGCCATTTACACACAGGGGTATTTTTAAAGACCTACTTTTCCAAAGGATGTCATTGTGTAGTAGTTAGTGTGCATGGATTTGGAGGGACAGGTATCTGACCTGATGTCTCTTGAGCATGTCCAGTCCAAGCAACATATCCATAGGCTGGTCCTCCAAGATGGAAAAGGAGCAAGGCAGGAAGTCCCCTTCTATCTGGACCTGAGCTGGGTAGGGAAATACACACAGATGATACCACCAACACTTGCTTTCAGGTTTGGATATCTTTGCTTTCGACAAATTTGATAAAACAAGGAAAACATCTCATGAGCATCTAGTCTACAGGAACACAATGTTGTGCATCCTTAAGAAAGCGGATCTCTGAGACATGATTGATACCCACCCAAGTGGACTCTGCCAATGATCTTCTGGGTGCCCACTCCCTTGGCGATGCCGGCCCAGCGTCGGTCCACCAGGCGCATGATGTTACAGCGCTTAGCACACGCCTGACTCATGATGGTCATCTGGGCCCCTGGAAGAGGGGAAGCAGGCAATGGGAGAGAGGGTGAGAGGAGCAGAACAAAGACAATGAAGGGGGGATAAATACAGGACAGGAGAAGTAGGGAAGGGAAGAACAGATGGGGGGCTGTATGAAGTACGGGCAAGCAAGTTGGAAGACATTTTTTTAAATCAAGAGATGTCAGAAGTGGTGTAGAGAGAATATATGCAGGTGGAAAGCGAAGTAAAAAACTAGCCAAGACACACTGAATACTAGTGGATATAGCATCATGAGAGCAAAGCCATGTCAAAACTAGCCAAGACACACTATACTGGACACCACAAAACAGACAAACCCTGAACTGAAGAGTCTCCCTACTGCCCTAGTCAAAAATGCTTATGCTTTTGCACTGAGGGAGAAAATTATAGGATACAATACCTGAGTCAACAAAAGCTTTCACATGGTACCCGTTCACTATACAGTCGATGTAGAGCATAACCACCTGGCCAAAGCTCTCTGGGGCCTCCTCCATCGCAATGGTCATGTTTTCCTCAACATTGTGCTGCCTGAAGTACAAATTGTGTGTGATTATGTATTGAAGCACATGTACACTTAATACTCTCAAATATTAAGTGTATTAGGTGTACATAAGTCAATATGTAAACTAGCACGTTTTTAATTGATTTCAGAAGAGACCCTGACTAAAGCCGTCTTTGACTCCAACCCAACCCCTTTCCTTTCCCCTCTTGGATGTGTGACATTAGGTGTGTGTACCTGATGTCCTCTTCTATCTTGGCCTGGGCCTCCATGTCAAATGGGTCGGCAGTCAGAAGCCGGATCCTCTCTTGCTCTCTGCGAGCTCGATCCTGCTGCTGCTCCAACAGCACTTTGGTGAAACGCTCTATGGGAAGGGAGGCAGTCAGAAACATGGTTAGAGCTCCTAGCTGATCACTTAAGACCCATTAGCCGTTATAATGACAAGATATTCAACTCAGAGATAGGGGTTGATGCTATCCCGCTAACACCACTTCTACTCACCCAGGTCTCCACTCAACAGGGCCTCAGCCAATGGTGGATTGCGCTCCTTGAGCAGCGACAGTTCGTGTGGATTGGCCAAGAGCATCTGCTGCAGTAAGGCAGGGTCATCCAGCCCCGGAGGAGAGGAAGTGGAGCCCAGTAGGGATGGGGGTGCAGCAGGGGGTGGAGGGCACTGCTGCTGTGGGGTTGGGGCCTGTTGCTGCTGTCTACGGGTCGACCGTTGACTGGAACCAGAAGAGGTGCCAGGGACTGCAATGGAACTGAAGTCAATACGGGGCAGACCTGGAGGAGAAAGGGGAGACAGGGAGGGTAGGAGAGAGAGTAAGCATGACTGAGGGTTGAGTGACATCATGCCAGGTAGACATTTGGGATGAGCTATTAAAATGGAAAGCCATTACTGACTGAGGAACAATAGAACCAACAGAATGAAGCGCTTTAGTGAAGGGTTACCACTGAACTCTTACTAGAGCAGCCAGACTGTAGATTTCTCACTTGTTCTGTCTTACCCACTGGCACTAACTTTACCTGGGAAGACTGGTTGTGCTGGCGGTTGCCGTCTTTCTACCTGTCTGAGCACCACCACATCGCCATCCTTCAGACCATAAGTCCCTAAAGCACAGGTCAGATCTTTTAGGGGCTGCTCTGCATATGTGATCTGAAGAGGGGGAAGGGCCACAGGAGGAAAAACAATGATGCAAAATAAGAAGCATTCCCTTTTCACACTTGAAGAAAAGTAAGAGGACAAATTAAAATGCTGCCTGGTGGTCAAATCAACTTAACTTATTAGCTAGGTGGTTAATCAAAACGTGGCAAGCAAACCAATGGACAGCTAGCCAGGTAACGTTACATGAGTCAGTAGAAGTTGTTGTTGTTCTGTTCTGACTGTTGACACATGCTATGTTAGCTCAACTTACTAGTAAGATGGCTAGCGTAACTAGCTAATTAGACAGTAGTTAAATCAACTAACGTTACCTAGCTAGCGACCAATGACAAAGTTAATTCTGACTGTTAATTCAGTAGGTGTAGCTAGTTCTGTCAAGTAGGACAATATCTATATATTTTTTTTTAATGATCTAGCTGATATAAACAATGAGATGTAGCTAGCCAACTTAGCTGCTAACACGTTTATGCTAAGCTAACTAGCTAGTAGTTCACCTGAATTTCACCAGCAGGGATTCCTGATTCTAGTTCACACAGAGCAACAAAATCTCTGAGTTCAAGCTCTGGAGAGACATCGAGTGCAAATGTGATTTCCGAATGGTCATTGGGGCAGCAGAAAACGGTTACCAGCATCGCGCTTTTGTGCAGAGTTACTTGAACCCGTTAACGTAAAGTCACTCTGTTTGTTGACACTACTACTAGCGAGCTAACGTTAGCGTGCTAACTAGCAACGTTAGCTAATTTCAGTATCGTTGTGAGCACGCAAACTTCTGTTTCAACAAAACTCAATAAAGATAATCTAACATCAAATATTCACGGCCACTAGCTACCTAGATAAATGTATGACGTTTCGTCTCCTCAAATACTACTAAATGGGTACTCTGGTTATTTTATGTATCCTAAACCAGGGCTGCGTGCATTACGTTTTTACGTTCTGGAACGTTCAATTGCTCTTTAAATACGTAACTTCAAGTCACACCCACCAAACGGGAGCAACACTTTTTACAGTCATTAGCTAAGGGTTCCATCCAATTGGTGACAGATTTTCATGCGAATATTCTAAAATCCACATAAATATTTAATGAGATGTGTTTATCAAATGTACTTGTTGTGGATAAAAGGCTGTGCGTGATGACGTAGTGCACATAAAAATACCCTTTGTGATTAAATTCCCATGTACCTAATAAAAAATACAAAGTTTAATGGGGTTCCATTGCATTTTCAACTCAATTGATGGTTCTCACAACTGTTTTAGCATTATATGTTATATAGCGATTGTGCCCATATGCGCTCTAGCCAACAGCTTGCAGATACAGTGCAGGGCAGTAGAGCTGCTGAGGGGAGGACGGCTCATGATAATGGCTGGAACAGAGCAAATACATCAAACCATGTGTTTGATGTATTTGATACCATTCCACAATTCTGCTCCAGCCATTATCACGAGCCTGTTCTCCCCAATTAAGGTGCCACCATCCTCCTGTGGTGCAGGTTCTCTGCTGCCAATGACTGGAACGAACTACAAAAATCTCTAAAATTGGAAACACTTATCTCCCTCACTAGCTTTAAGCACCAGCTGTCAGAGCAGCTCACAGATTACTGCACCTGTACATAGCCCATCTATAATTTAGCCCAAACAACTATCTCTCCCCCTACTGTATTTATTTATTTATTTTGCTCCTTTGCACCCCATTATTTCTAGCTCTACTTTGCACATTCTTCCACTGCAAATCTACCATTCCAGTGTTTTTACTTGCTATATTGTATTTACTTCGCCACCATGGCCTTTTTTTTTGCCTTTACCTCCCTTATCTCACCTCATTTGCTCACATTGTATATAGACTAATTTTTCTACTGTATTATTGACTGTATGTTAGTTTTACTCCATGTGTAACTCTGTGTTGTTGTACGTGTCGAACTGCTTTGCCTTATCTTGGCCAGGTCGCAGTTGTAAATGAGAACTTGTTCTCAACTTGCCTACCTGGTTAAATAAAGGTGAAATAAAAAAATTAAATAAAAAGGTATAGCCTACCAGGTATAGCCCACCTGCACGATGAGATTATTATGGACAAAAGAGTGAGATTATTTTTATTTGTCAAATGGCAGCCATGCATCGATCATCATGTCATCAGTATAAGACCCCTGATATTTACTGGAAAGGAGCATCAAGCTCATCACCTTGCACTTTTACTGCCCTGTGAAGTTCATCTTCATTTATTTTATATGTTGCCCAATAAACCTCATGCTTTCCCGAGGAGATGTAGTGAGAGGATCACACACAATATCATAGTGTCTCCAAGTTTACATCAATATGATGGTTATTATATCAATATTTGCGCATAAAAACGTCCCCACCTACATTTCTAGCATAATTAATTTTACAGACACAAAAAGGTCCCACCTTGTCTCGTGTATTTTGTTTTGTGACATTTGGACATGTACTTTACTCACATAAAAAAAGTTGGATGGAAACCTGGTTAGTAGCTAAAATCCGCATAAAGAAAATATGTGCATTTTCCCACCAATAGCTAGGTTTCCATCAATTGGCGACAGATTTTCATGTGAATATTCTAAAATATGCATAAAAAATATGCACATTTTCCCACCAGTGGTGTGTTTCCACCAAACGTACTTGTTGTGTATAGAAATCACACAAAATGTACATTTTCGCTTAAGTTTTCATGTATCGAATAAAAATATAAATTCAATGTGTCTCCATCTCCTTTTCAACTCTACCAATAGTTTTGTCACAAAAACTGTTGCGTTAAATAGTAAATGTGCCTACTCTGGTTTTGGTATATGCACTCTAGCCAATGGCTCGCAGATACAGTGTGGGTAGGCTGGGCAGGTAGGCTACTCTACATGATGAGATTATTATGGAGAATATTTTTGTAGTCAAGCATCAATCATCATGTCACCAGAATTAGACCCATATTGTAAAGGTGCATCAAGATTTCAGTGCACTTAATGCCGATGCTGGCACTAAGACAACATCCAATAGTCAAAGGTATACAAATGGTATAGAGAGAAATAGTCGACACGTCATAATTCCTATAATAACTACAACCTAAAACTTCTTAACCAGGAATATTGAAGAACTGGGAATATTGAACCACCAGCTTTCATATGTTCTCATCGTCTTGTGCCATGTAAAAAAGCTAAAGTTGAAGTTCCTTGCTCAGAACGAGCAAGGAACTTCAACTTTAGCTTTTTTAGATGGCACATATTGCACTTTTACTTTCTTCTCCAACACTGTGTTTTTGCATTATTTAAACCAAATTGAACATGTTTAATTATTTATTTGAGACAAAATAGATTTTATTTATGTATTATATTAAGTTAAATTAAAAGGGTTCATTCAGTATTGTTGTAATTGTCATTATTACAAATATATATAAAAATTGTCCGATTAATCGGTATCGGCTTTTTTTGGCCCACCAATAATCGGTATCGGCGTTGAAAAATCATAATCGGTCGACCTCTAGTCCAAGCACACCAAGACAGTCGTGAAGAGGGCACGACAAAACCTATTCCCCCTCAGGAGACTGAAAATATTTGGCATGGGTCCTCAGATCCTCAAAAGCTTCTACAGCTGCGCCATCGAGAGCATCCTGACTGGTTGCATCACTGCCTGGTATGGCAACTGCTCGGCCTCCGACCGGAAGGCACTGCAGAAGGTAGTGCGAAGGGCCCAGTACTTCACTGGGGCCAGGCTTCCTGCCATCCAGGACCTCTATACCAGGCGGTGTCAGAGGAAGGCCCTAATTATTGTCAAAGACTCCAGCCACCCTATTCATAGACTGTTCTCTCTGCTACCGCACAACAAGCAGTACCGGAGCGCCAAGTATAGGTCCAAGAGGCTTCTAAACAGCTTCTACCCCCAAGCCATAAGATTCCTGCACATCTAATCAAATGGCTACCCCTTTTACACCGCTTCTACTCTCTGTTATTATCTATGCATAGTCACTTTAAAACTCTACCTAGATGTACATATTACCTCAATTACCTCGACTAACTGGTGCCTCCGCACATTGACTCTGTACCAGTACGCCCTGTATATAGTCCTACTATTGTTATTTTGCTGCTGCTCTTTAACTACTTTTTACTTTTATTTCTTATTATTTGTCATTTTTAAACTGCATTGTTGGTTAGGGGTTTGTAAGTAAGCATTTCACTGTAAGGTCTACCTACACCTGTTGTATTCGGCGCATGTGACTAATAAAATGTGATTTGATTTGACTTTCACCACCCTGTGAAGTTCACCATTTTATTTAATCTGTATCCTAATAAACTGCATGGTTTCCAGATTGTAGTGGGAGGACCACACATAATATCATCACGTGACTCCAAGTTTACTTCGATATGATGGTTATTATATAAATATTTGTGCATAAAGGTGTTTCAACCGCCATTACTAGCATAATTCCTTTTACAGACGCAAAAAGACCACGTAGAAAGGAAAAATTCTGTTGGCATTTATAAAATTGTACCAAAACTTCATGTTTCCATCACAGCTGTCTTGTTTTTATTTATTTATATATAGCCTATATACACAGTGCATTCAGAAAGTATTCAGACCCCTTGACTTTTAAATTGTTTTGCTACATTATAGCCTTATTCTAAAATAGATTAAATAGTGTTTTTCCTCATCAAACTACACACAATACCCCATAATGACAAAGCAAAAACTGGTTTTTAGAAGTTTTTAAACATTTATAAAAAAAATACATATCTGAAATATCACATTTACATAAGTATTCAGACCCTTTACTCAGTACTTTGTTGAAGCACCTTTGGCAGCGGTTACAGGCTTGAGTCTTCTTTGGTATGACGCTACAAGCTTGGCACACCTGTATTTGGGGAGTTTCTCCCATTCTTCTCTGCAGATTCTCTCAAGCTCTGTCAGGTTGGATGGGGAGCGTTGCTGCACAGCTATTTTCAGGTCTCTCCGGAGATGTGTGATCGGGTTCAAGTCCGGGCCAGTCAAGGACATTCACACACTTGTCCCGAAGCCACTCCTGCGTTGTCTTGGCTGTGTGCTTAGGGTCGTTGTCCTGTTGGAAGGTGAACCTTTGCCCCAGTTTGAAATCCTGAGCTCTCTGCAGCAGGTTTTCATCAAGGATCTCTCTGTACTTTGCTCCGATCATCTTTGCCTCGATCCTGACTAGTCTCCCAGTCCCTGCAGATGAAAAACATCCCCACAGCATGATGCTGCCACCACCATGCTTCACCATAGGGATGGTGCCAGGTTTCCTCCAAACGTGACACTTGGCATTCAGGCCAAAGAGTTCAATCTGGTTTCATCAGACCAATCCTGTTTCTCATGGTCTGAGATTCTTACTGTGCCTTTTAGCAAACTCCAAGAGGGCTGTCAAGTTCTTTTTACTGAGGAGTGTCTTCCGTCTGGCCACTCTACCATAAAGGTCTGACTGGTGGAGTGCTCTAGAGATGGTTGTCCTTCTGGAAGGTTCTCCCATCTCCACAGAGGAACTCTAGAGCTCTGTCAGAGTGACCATCGGGTTCTTGGTCACCTCCCTGACCAAGGCCCTTCTCCCCCGATTGCTCAGTTTGGCCAGGTGGTTTTTGACTTGGTTGTTGTTCTGACATGCACTGTCAACTGTGAGACCTTATATAGACAGGTGTGTGCGTTTCCAAATAATTTTCAATCAATTGAATTTACCACAGGTGGACTCCAATTAAGTTGTAGAAACATCTCAAGGATCATCAATGGAAACAGGATGCACCTGAGCTCAATTTCAAGTCTCATAGTAAAGGGTCTGAATACCTATGTAAATAAGGTATTTCTATTTTTTAATTTGAATACATTTGCAAAAATGTCTAAAAACCTGTCATTACAGGGTATTGTGTGTAGATTGCTGAGGATTTTATTTATTTAATCCATTTTAAATTAAGGATGTAAAGTAATAAAATCTGCAAAAAGTAAAGGGGTCTGAATACTTTACGAAGGCATTGTATATATGGTATGACTTTAGTCACGTAAAAACTGTGAATGGAAAAGTGGTTTATGGAGCAAACGTACCTCAAAATCTGTTCAAGAACATATTGGGGAAACGTGTCTTTCAGTAGGCCGACAAACCATTCTGCAACATAGCAAAGCATCAAGCGAACTGAATGCAACTCAGTTTCTCATTGCATATTCCAGGAGCTGTGTTCTCACAATCAAATAGGCACATTTTAAATAAAAAACACTTGATCTAATAAACAACTAGAAAAAGCATAAATAAATAATAATTACAATTATTAACAATAAAAAAATCGACCTTCAATCAAACAAATGACAGCAGTGCACATAAAAGTACATTCTTATGATATATTCTCTATTGCCTTAGGAACAATTGTATCACCTTATGCAAACTATCTAATGCAAAAATACACAAGGCCTACATCTTGTGCTTTATGGCTGCACTAATAAGGCAATGTATTTTATGACTGTCCATTGAGATATAATGGGATTGAAGGTGTACTTTGTTCACTCGAATGACAACAGAAACAAACTACCTACAACCTTGCATTTTGCTTTTTGATAGGATAAGCCAGCTGTAAATGCATATGGCATTTACAATATAGGTATGTTTATATGTTATAACTATTGATTTGTATTCAATCAATTTGAATTCATAAGTATTTATCAAGAGTCAATGGGTAGTTTTCAATTGAAATGACTATGGCACTGCAGCGGGAAATAAACACATTTTTAAACATTTTAATCACAAGGATATACTGTATAGGCCCACACCTCTGTTTCTACTTTTTGTTCATTTCATTTTGTTTGTAGCTTTTGAGGTGAGAAATTAAGATGTTAAAACACAAAATTACAATTCTCTATATTTTGGTGCCATGTTTTATTTGAGATTTTCCTGCATGGATGTTAGATTAATTGCATAAATGTGCTCTATCTGCTGCTAATCGTAGATTAACATCATACATGTAACAATGGCTGGCAGATGATAGGGAGAGGAAACCAAAACATTGTTGACTGTTCTCCCTCCCCAGAGGAAGTTGCGTGGTTGTAACCTATCTTGCAAATTAGCAAGAGATGTGTTTCTATCTGTAATAGCAATCAAAGTACCGACACCACCTGAACTTCTTAGTGGCAAAACATGTTTAAACAGTTTCTGTTAATAGGCCCAAAGTCCCTGGCATTTATTTCTGCAGAAGCCATCTCCTTGTCTTTAAAAAATAAATAAATGTTTTCAACAATTAGGGAAAAACATAAAAAAAGGGCCTGCTAAGGGGTCACATGGTGATGAAATGTGTCAAAGAGAGAGCCAGGCAGAGCACATTACGCATCTGAAGAGATAGAAAGTAGGCTAAAAGTACCTAACCTAACCCTAAAATTCTACTACATTTTACTTACAGCAGTAACCCGAACCCTAGCCATAACCCTAACCCTAGATTCATGTCCACAGCCAGGTCTAACCCTAGCCACAACACTAATCTTGGCATAACTTTTACCATAGCTTTATGTTAATTCCTGGCTTAACCTTTACCCTAACACCTCCAAATTGGGCTCTACCACCTCCGAGTTCCCAATTTAACCCCTTGTAATAACTCTTTCCAAATACTTTGGTAATAATAATGATAACTTTCTGACATACGCTACTCCACCTCTCCGGAGACATACTGTATATATTTTTTACTTGAGAGCCTCATCATAAAGAGCCTTATAAACTGGGTGGTTCGAGCCTGAATGCTGATTGGTTGACAGCCGAGGTATTTGAGACCGTATACCACAGGTATGACAAAATGTTAATTTTTACTGCTCTAGTTACATTGGTAACCAGTTTATAATAGCAATAAGGAACTTCTGGGGTTTGTGGTATATGGCCAATATAGCACAGCTAAGGGCTGTATCCAGGCACTCCGAGTTGCATCGTGCAGAAGAACAGCCCTTAGCCGTGGTATATTAGCCATATATCACACCCCCTTGTGCCTTTTTGCTTAATTATATCACCATGCAACAATGTTAAAATAAATGTGAACATCTCTCCCTTCTAGTCATACCAGATAACATTGTATTATCGGGACTCAAGATGTATCGCTTTGATCAGCCCATTACTTTACACAATGATGATACCACAGTACTTCTGTGTGAAAAAAAGTATTTGTCTCTCCGTGAGTCTGTTCGATGTGGTATAGAATACATAGGAACCCCATGCAGATAGTAATCCTACTCAATGCATACATCACCACGCAGTTGAATCGTCATGGAGTGTTTTGCAGAGAGTAGAAAAGGAATGATGTAAAATAGATTTCTGAAGATGTAATTTTTCTGGTTGTTTTTCATGCCAAAATGTCAACTATAGCACATATGATATAGAATAGTGAACAACAATGAGTCATCACAAAACAATATATAAGTTTCACTTTTAGTGGACCTAATGAGAAGATAACATAGTAGAGAAGGTGATATACTATGCAAGAACAATAAAATACTTTCTTATCCGCAAAAACAATATATTATGTTGTCGGTAAAACACAATACATTCTATTTCTACATCTCAACTAATCTTGAATGTTGAACGCTTTACACATTAAGGCAAGGAAACTCTGTCACAACCGATAAATCCACTATAATTGAGAATTTCAATAAGAATTTTTCTACGGCTGGCCATGCTATCCACCTGGCTACCCCTACCCTGGTCAACAGCCCTGCACCCCCCACAGCAACTCGCCCAAGCCTCCCCCATTTCTCCTTCTCCCAAATCCAGATAGCTGATGTTCTGAAAGAGCTCAAAATCTGGACCCCTACAAATCAGCCGGGCTAGACAATCTGGACCCTTTCTTTCTAAAATTATCTGCCGAGATTGTTGCAACCCCTATTACTAGCCTGTTCAACCTCTCTTTCGTGTCGTCTGAGATTCCCAAAGATTGGAAAGCATCTGCGGTCATCCCCCTCTTCAAAGGGGGGGACACTCTTGACCCAAACTGCTACAGACCTATATTTATCCTACCCTGCCTTTCTAAGGTCTTCGAAAGACAAGTTAACAAACAGATTACCGACGATTTCGAATCCCACCGTACCTTCTCCGCTATGCAATCTGGTTTCAGAGCTGGTCATGGGTGCACCTCAGCCACGCTCAAGGTCCTAAACGATATCATAACCACCATCGATAAGAGACAATACTGTGCATGAAATGATTGCCTCGCCTGGTTCACCAACTACTTCTCAGGCAGAGTTCAGTGTGTCAAATCGGAGGGCCTGTTGTCCTGGCATCTGGCAGTCTCTATGGTGGTGCCACAGGGTTCAATTGTTGGGCCGACTCTCTTCTCTGTATACATCAATGATGTTGCTCTTGCTGCTGGTGAGTCTCTGATCCACCTCTATGCAGACGACACCATTCTGTATACTTCTGGCCCTTCTCTGGACACAGTGTTAACTACCCTCCAGACGAGCTTCAATGCCATACAACTCTCCTTCCGTGGCCTCCAACTGCTCTTAAATGCAAGTAAAACGAAATGCTTGCTCTTCAACCGATTGCTGCCTGCACCTCCCTGGCCGTCCAGCATCACTACTCTGGACGGTTCTGACTTAGAATATGTGGACAACTACAAATACCTAGGTGTCTGGTTAGACTGTAAACTCTCCTTCCAGACTCACATCAAACATCTCCAATCCAAAATTAAATCTAGAATTGGCTTCCTATTTCGCAACAAAGCATCCTTCACTCATGCTGCCAAAACATACCCTCGTAAAACTAACCATCCTACCGATCCTCGACTTCGGCGATGTCATTTCCAAAATAGCCTCCAACACTCTACTCAACAAATTGGATGCAGTCTATCCCAGTGCCATCCGTTTTGTCACCAAAGCCCCATATACTACCCACCACTGGGACCTGTACGCTCTCGTTGGCTGGCCCTCGCTTCATACTCGTCGCCAAACCCACTGGCTCCAGGTCATCTACAAGACCCTGCTAGCTAAAGCCCTGCCTTATCGCAGCTCGCTGGTCACCATAGCAGCACCCACCAGTAGCACGCGCTCCAGCAGGTATATCTCACTGGTCACCCCCAAAGCCAATTCCTCCTTTGGCCGCCTCTCCTTCCAGTTCTCTGCTGCCAATGACTGGAACGAACTACAAAAATCACTGAAACTGGAGACACTTATCTCCCTCACTAGCTTTAAGCACCAGCTGTCAGAGCAGCTCACAGATCACTGCACCGGTACATAGCCCATCTGTAAATAGCCCAAACAACTACCTCATCCCCTACTGTATTTATTTATCTTGCTCCTTTGCACCCCAGTATTTCTACTTTGCACATTCATCTACTGCACATCTACCATTCCAGTGTTTAATTGCTATATTGTATTTACTACGCCACCATGGCCTATTTATTGCCTTACCTCCCTTATCTCACCTCATTTGCACACATTGTATATAGACTTTTTTTTCTACTGTATTATTGACTGTATGTTTGTTTTACTCCGTGTGTAACTCTGTGTTGTTGTATGTGTCGAACTGCTTTGCTTTATCTTTGCCAGGTCGCAGTTGTAAATGAGAACTTGTTCTCAACTTGCCTACCTGGTTAAATAAAGGTGAAATAAAATAAATTAACAAAAAAGGAGAAGGTGGGAGTTACACTGGGGTTTAGTACACATAGAATGTCCTACCTACTGTACCTCTCAGAAACAAAAGGAAACAGCATTAATATGAGTGGAAGTGATCAGTTTATTTGGGGTGTTATGTCAAGGAAATATAATAAACCTTGAAGGACAGAGTATTTTCAGTTGAAAAGAATGAGGATTATAATTTATTTACCACTCTTGGGGCGGGGATAACTAAAGAGGAACAGGAAATCATATGATTCATCACACTATCTTAAACGTGCACATGGTACAGCTGAACTACACCACATCAATATATATATGTCACCTAAGCTGTAGATCATATATAAGTGAGGTTTCAACACCATAGTATTTTTCATATTGTCACGCTCGTCGTCCTCCTCATCTGAGGAGGAGAAGTTTGAATGATCGGATGACCAATATGCAGCGTGGTAAGTGTTCATCTTGATATTTATTAACACAGAGAACACTTAACGAAACTACACAAAAATAACAAAACAACGAACGTGAAGCTAATGAATAATAGTGCTGACACAAAAACACTACACTTAGACAATCACCCACAACCCACAATGACAAAACAGGCTACCTAAATATGGTTCCCAATCAGAGACAACGACTAACACCTGCCTCTGATTGAGAACCATATCAGGCCAAACACAGAAACAGACAAACTAGACATACAACATAGAATGCCCACTCAGATCACACCCTGACCAAACAAAACATAAACATACAAAGCAAACTATGGTCAGGGCGTGACAGTACCCCCCCCCCCCCCCCCCCCCCAAGGTGCGGACTCCGGCCGCAAAACCTAAACCTATAGGGGAGGGTCTGGGTGGGCATCTATCCGCGGTGGCGGCTCTGGCGCGGGACGTGGACCCCACTCCACCATAGTCATTACCCGCTTCAGTGGCCTCTTAGGAACGGCGACCCTCGCCGCCAACCTTGGACTGGCAACCCTACTAAAGGGCCCCACTGGACTGAGGAGCGCCTCCGGACTGAGGGGCGGTTCCGGACTGAGGGGCGGCTCCGGACTGAGGGGCGGCTCCGGACTGAGGGGCGGCTCCGGACTGAGGGGCGGCTCCGGACTGAAGGGCGGCTCCGGACTGAGGGGCGGCTCCTGACTGAAGGGCGGCTCAGGACTGACGGGCGGCTCCGGCGGCTCCGGCGGCTCAGGACTGACGGGCGGCTCCGGCGGCTCAGGACAGACGGGCGGCTCCGGCGGCTCAGGACAGACGGGCGGCTCCGGCGGCTCAAGACAGACGGGCGGCTCCGACGGCTCAGGACAGACGGGCGGCTCCGGCGGCTCAGGACAGACGGGCGGCTCCGGCGGCTCAAGACAGACGGGCGGCTCCGGCGGCTCAAGACAGACGGGCGGCTCCGGCGGCTCAGGACAGACGGGCGGCTCCGACGGCTCAGGACAGACGGGCGGCTCCGACGGCTCAGGACAGACGGGCGGCTCCGACGGCGCTGGACAGACGGGCGGCGCTGGACAGACGGGCGGCGCTGGACAGACGGGCGGCGCTGGACAGACGGGCGGCGCTGGACAGACGGGCGGCGCTGGACAGACGGGCAGCTCAGGCGGCGCTGGACAGATGGGCAGCTCAGACGGCGCTGGACAGACGGGCGCACCTGTAGGGAGGAGAGGGAGAGACAGCCTGGTGCGTGGGGCTGACACAGGACCCACCAGGCTGGGGAGACCTCCAGGAGTCTTGGTGTTAGGAGGAGGCACCTGAAGGACCGGGCTGTGGGGGAGCACTGGAGCTCTGGTGCGCAGCCTTGGCACCACTCCCCCAGGCTGGATAACTACTCTAGCCCGGACCCTCCAGAGTGCAGGCACAGGTTGAACCGGGCTGTGGGTAAGCACTGGAGATCTAGTGCCTACTACGCGCACCTCTCTCTTAGGCTCCACTTCCACATTTGCCCGGCACGAGCGGAGCGCAGGCATAGGACGCACTGCACCCTCCCAGCGCCCCGGAGACACAGCACGCAGAGCCTGCGCAGGATACCCTGGACCGAAACGGCGTACCGGAGACCAGACACGCTGAGCAGGCACCATACGCCCTGGCTGGATGCCCACACTCGCATGACACTTTCGGGGGGCTGCCCTATAGCGCACCGGGCTATGGGCACGTACTGGCGACACCGTGCGCTTAACCGCATAACACAGTGCCTGACCAGTAACGCGCTGCTTATAATAAGCACGAGGAGTGAGCTCAGGTCTGCTACCTGGCTTAGCCACACTCCCCGTGTGCCCCAAAAACGCTGCCTCTCGTACCTGTCGCGCTGCCGTGCTGCCTCCTCATATCGCCGCCGCTCAGCTTTCGCTGCCTCCAGCTCTGCTTTGGGGCGGCGATATTCCCCAGCCTGTGCCCAGGGTCCTTCTCCGTTTAAAATCTCCTCCCATGTCCAGGAGTCCTGACATTTCGGCCGCTGCTGCTGCTGCCCGCTACCACGCTGCTTGGTCCGGTTGTGGTGGGTGATTCTGTCACTGTTGTCTTCGTCCTCCTCATCTGACGAGGAGAAGTTTGAAGGATCGGAGGACTAATATGCAGCGTGGTAAGTGTTCATCTTGATATTTATTAACACAGAGAACACTTAACGAAACTACACAAAAATAACAAAACAACGAACGTGAAGCTAATGAATAATAGTGCTGACACAAAAACACTACACTTAGACAATCACCCACAACCCACAATGACAAAACAGGCTACCTAAATATGGTTCCCAATCAGAGACAACGACTAACACCTGCCTCTGATTGAGAACCATATCAGGCCAAACACAGAAACAGACAAACTAGACATACAACATAGAATGCCCACTCAGATCACACCCTGACCAAACAAAACATATAAACATACAAAGCAAACTATGGTCAGGGCGTGACACATATAGTCTTAAATCCCCCCTGTACAGGTTCACAGACAGCCGTGCTCTTTTCTATAGCGAAAGTTATATGATGATCCTGTCTAGATTCTGGGTGCTCATCTATTTATGTGTAATCACTTGTAAAGGATTTTTGAAATGCAGTGGAGGCAACTTTCTAATGCAAAAAAGGTAAAGTATGAGTTATTCATTATTAGGTGCTATTGTGTGAGTTATACTCTAATGTACAATGGATGTAGATATATCTTGAATACTTTTTCTTTACCATTGATACTATTAAAGTTACTTCTTAATGTGAAATGAGTCCAATGTTAACAACAATTACAGTACAAGGAAAATAATGTGAATGATGTTATCAAGGTGAGATGATAAGTAGACGGAAAGGAAGATTTTGTGACCCATGCCCTGAAAGGCAATACCAGGCAGGACCAAATCGCTCTCAGCAATGTGAACCCTGCACCTTCTGCCTTGAGAGTAAGTTATAATCATGTAGTAAGAAGTTACAATCAGTTTTAATACATGATGTAAACACATGACCTGTTGACAGAAAATAGTATCTGTATAATGATCCCACACCAAATCTTGAATTGAATACTATGAACATTTGAACATCTTGGCCATGTTCTGTTATAATCTCCACCCGGCACAGCCAGAAGAGGACTGGCCACCCCTCATAGCCTGGTTCCTCTCTAGGTTTCTTCCTAGGTTCTGGCCTTTCTAGGGAGTTTTTCCTAGCCACCGTGCTTCTACACCTGCATTGCTTGCTGTTTGGGGTTTTAGGCTGGGTTTCTGTACAGCACTTTGAGATATCAGCTGATGTAAGAAGGGCTTTATAAATTCATTTGATTTGAATACAAATAGCCATACAATATGCCAGTGTAACCCACAGACACGTTTGTTTGTTTGTATCAATAAACTATAATATCTTTGTGTATTATTCAGACAGTGAATTGATATCAGAGTGCACAAAGACTTCCAATGCTATATGTCAGTGTCATACAGGATTCATTAGAAGGAATTATGAGTCTTCGATATGCAAGTGTGCCAAGGGGTCTGAGCAGGATACATCAGGTAAAGCTGGAGCATGTAATACTGATGCTTTTTAATGGATTGATTAGTAAATGTAAATAACTGGAATTATATCATTTCTCACCTCAGGATTAATATGCTGTGAATGTAAGGAGGGATCCTTTACCACCAAAATGGACTCTAAATGTGTGAAATGGCGAGAGTATGTAAATGAACTAGCATTTGTCCAATTTTTGCTATTTGCTAAAGTATCAAGCAATCTCCTTACATTTACAATATAATGTTGGACTTTTTGTCATCCTTTGCAATTGATTTCAAAGCATTTTTAAGGCAGTCTGACTCATGGCTGTGTATCTGCTTGTGTCTTAGGTGTAGGAGTGGAGTGAGGATTCCGGGCAGTGCGACATCAGATGTGACCTGTAATGATAATTCAGAGCCAGAGGGGAAGACCCTCTCCTCCACACACACCACTTCCCCATCTGGCTCCATCCAGACCTTTTCTAAGTCATTGATCCAGAGCCAAAGGTCATCCCCTCATCCTGATGTCCCCACCTTAACACCAGCCCCTACTATCAAGGTGACCAAAAGTCCCAAGTTCTCAACGGCAGACTTTGGCCAAGGTAAATGCTGTTCTTGACTCTCATCCATGACATACATTCATGTAAAACTTTGTGTTACAGTTGATCATTGTATAGCTTTATATGAATAATGCCTTATTTCTGTCTTCCAGTAATGACACTCATGGGAACTGTCCTGCTGCTTACTTTTCTACTTACCACTGTGACCTGCAAACTGATCACCATTCCTTGCATCAAGGACCACAATAAGCCAGCTGTCAGAACATGTATGTGCAACTGTTAGGGAAACTATAAGTCACACAATAGTTATGAGAAGTGTTACGTTAGTTTCTTTAGCTATTATGTGCGTTGTAGTTATTTGAGCTTGATGGGCTCTTGAATCTGAAATGTCATCTGTGTGTTGTTTTGTTTGTATATTCTGACTCTATTGTTCTACCCTAGCTCAGGACTCAATGTGCCGGAGGCCAGTTGAAGAAAGTGGAGACAGCAGTTCCTCTTCCCTGGTAAAACAACCAAGTTTGGGGGAGCCATGATAGAGATACCTGGCTATCTGTCTGTCAAACTATTCATATTGTCAAAATGTTGCTGTTATTCTTAATGCCACTCTTTTAAACCAGAAACAACTTTAAACAGTTTTTGAAAATTAAAAAATATGGTCAATATTTGATTCTCATGTATTCTGTTATTATGGAAAAGCATTTTAGACATGACTTTGTTTTCAATCTATTTGTCAACAATAGCATTGTTCTCGGCTGCGCTGGGGGATCTAGATATTATGTTATTTTCACAAATGGGCTTCTGACAAAATAATGATAAATACTACTTCCTGTTCCTTCAGGTGTCTGGTTAGATTTACAGGGGAGATTATGTGAAAACAATGCTATGGTGGCAAAATAATGTGGCAACATATTGAAAATGTGTATTGTGTTAAATGTTGTGGTTGTTTATGTCTTTGCAAATAAACTTTTTCACATTTTACATGATCCTAATGTCAATATGCACATTCTTAGGAGTTGAGACATTTACATAAACTAAGACCCAGCAAGAACAGAAGTATCAGGATGTATAGAGAGAAGAATCAGTACATTACAGACACTGACACTGGGTAGGGTCTTCCCCCTGTGGATAGGCTATAGGTCTGTTACTTATTTTCAATGAGAGAGATACTTCCACTCACGTTTTCAATCGAAACCATCAAGTCAAAGACAGAGGCTGCCATCGCGAGCGAGATCTTATGTTGTTGATCACTTTTCATGTTCTGATAGTTTCCACTTTATCTTTTTTATCATCACTTTTCACATATCTCAGCAATGTTCATTACTGTGGTTGTAGTAGATATGTAGTTTTACAAAATGAAGGGATATTGTGTGCATAATAGGATGGAAAATGAGTGATGGGTGATCAAAAACATTTCAATCTACATCAGCCACTAAGACTGATTTGGGCTTGAGGTTACCGAAAAAATAACATGTTAGCCTTAACCTTTTTTCTAAATGCATTCAGCCTCAGGGTCATGATTTAAAGCCTCATCTAATAGATGGAACATTTTTAATAGCACAGGATCCCATTACTGGACTGGACCAGTTGTGAGCTCACCAAAGGACTAATGCCCCCTGGTGGCCCACACCTTCCAGTAGTAGTTAGAATTTCACCCATAGAATTAGGAATTAGAATTATCATACCTTTATGGAACTTTGAGGGATTATGACATAGGCCCTTTAGCAATTTATCAGGATCTCTCTATAATTAATCTATGCAACACTGATGATGGCTCTGTTTCTGCATGTGCTTCTACCAAAACATAAACTTACAGAAATGTGTCAAAATTCATAATCACTTTAACAGGCCAAAATTATAGAAACATAAGCAATTTGACAAAGGCTGGTTAAAATGTTGCATCACTGGCTTCATAAAAATATATCCTGTGAGCAGTAAACATGGACCAGACATATGTTGTGTAACTCCTGTAAAAAGCTTTTGTAACTCCTTCCATTTTGATCAGCATAATCAACCTGTTATATTTGCAACACTACACCTGAGCTTATAAAAATACAGGGGCGCAACTTTGGTTTTACAAGTGGGGGGGAGTACACGTTATTTATTTTTTTAATCCAGTTGTATAAACACTCCAAACACCCTACCCGACCACTCAGAGGCATCCTCATGGTCCTAAAGCACACCGTTGCCTCGTTTTATATCACATTCCGATGATAAAACTGGGGGAAACAAAAACGCTATTTCAGAATGTGGGGGGAACATGTCCCCCCCATCCCCAGTGAAAGTTGCACCCCTGTAAAAATATACCAGTATATGTAACAATATACCTGAGCACATCAAAGGTTAATTAAACCAGACAGTTTAATAATTTTGGGCCTAGTGGTTCGAGCATTGGTCCAGTAACCAAAAGGTTGCTGGATCGAATCCCCGAGCTGACAAGGTAAAAATCTGCCGTTCTGCCCCTGAACAAGGCAGTTAACCCACTGTTCCCCAGTAGGCTGTCGTCGTAAATAAGAATTTGTTCTTAACTGACTTGCCTAGTTTAATAAAGGTTAAATAAAACATTTATAAAATAAATAAAAGTGGGTCTCCACCACTAAAGGGTAGAGTTGACCAGGTGACGTGTGATCCTAGTTGTAGGCAGCAGTGAGTGGTGTGTGCCATGGCTCTGTCGGCTGAGAAGAGGACTCAATAAGGGGAACTATAGCTGTGTATGTAGCCTACGATAGTATTGTGACATTTAGGGCCCCACACAACCACCTACCTCGTGTTCCCTGTGGTCCTGATCTGCAGCTGACGTCACTGTGAAGAGGCGTTGTGACAGTTGTGACGTGTTCCTGTGTCTCACAACTGATGCAGTCAACATAGGTGGGTTAGGAATGAAAGAGTGACAGAGACGAGAAAGGAGGCTGTCTAAAAAAAAAGTTCAGAAGGTGTGTGTGTTTTCATAAACACAACCAAATTATTATTTATTGAGATAGCATGTACGACATGTGTTAATTACACTGTTAGAATGTTGCAGTCAGAATGACTGAAAATTGGCTTGAAGGGTGGGGGGGGGGGGGGGGGGGGGCAATCAAGGCCCAGCAGTTCTAGTGTTAAAAAATATTTTTTTAGTCGCCAAAGTACTGGAGCATGTCTTTACTGGTAAGGGCAACACACAGTTTTTTGCCCCCCATTTCGCCCAGTGGGCAGTTCTATACCTTAAGGTGGACATAGATTTCAGCTCATGCTAGCTCTTTCATCCACAGAATAGAAACAAATGATTTTGCATTGCTTAAAGTTCAGCAATATCATTCACACAAAGTAATGAGACGGTGTAAGTTTGCCTTTGCTGATGGAATGAGGTTTTCACTCAAAATCTCACGATACATGGCCCCATTCATTCTTTCCTTTACACGGATCAGTCGTCCTGGTCCCTTTGCAGAAAAACAGCCCCAAAGCATGATGTTTCCACCCCCAAGCTTCACAGTAGGTATGGTGTTCTTTGGATGCAACTCAGCATTCTTTGTCCTCCAAACACGACGAGTTGAGTTTTTACCAAAAAGTTATATTTTGGTTTCATCTGACCATATGACATTCTCCCAATCTTCTTCTGGATCATCCAAATGCTCTCTAGCAAACTTCAGACGGGCCTGGACATGTACTGGCTTAAGCAGGGGGACACGTCTGGCACTGCAGGATTTGAGTCCCTGGCGGCGTAGTGTGTTACTGATGGTAGGCTTTGTTACTTTGGTCCCAGCTCTCTGCAGGTCATTCACTAGGTCCCCCCGTGTGGTTCTGGGATTTTTGCTCACCGTTCTTGTGATCATTTTGACCCCACGGGGTGAGATCTTGCGTGGAGCCCCAGATCGAGGGAGATTATCAGTGGTCTTGTATGTCTTCCATTTCCTAATAATTGCTCCCACAGTTGATTTCTTCAAACCAAGCAGCTTACCTATTGCAGATTCAGTCTTCCCAGCCTGGTGCAGGTCTACAATTTTGTTTCTGATGTCCTTTGACAGCTCTTTGGTCTTGGCCATAGTGGAGTTTGGAGTGTGACTGTTTGAGGTTGTGGACAGGTGTCTTTTATACTGATAACAAGTTCAAACAGGTGCCATTAATACAGGTAACGAGTGGAGGACAGAGGAGCCTCTTAAAGAAGAAGTTACAGGTCTGTGAGAGCCAGAAATCTTGCTTGTTTGTAGGTGACCAAATACTTATTTTCCACCATAATTTGCAAATAAATTAATAAAAAATCCTACAATGTGATTTTCTGGATTTTTTTTCTCATTTTGTCTGTCATAGTTGAAGTGTACCTATGATGAAAATTACAGGTCTCTCTCATCTTTTTAAGTGGGAGAACTTGCACAATTGGTGGCTGACTAAATACTTTTTTGCCCCACTGTACCTAGGTCTACTGTCAAACTCACACCATTCATACTGTACACATCATAGATTGCTTCAGCTGGATAAACGTCACAGAAACACTTGCTTCCTAGATTGCTTACCACACACTCACGCACCCACACAGAGAGAGATACCTGACGTCACTGCATACAGTACATAAAATAATCGGGGGAGAAAGGAGAATGTGTTAAACATAATGGACACTCAGTACATCCATATGACAGTCATCTGTCTTCTGTATTTTTGGACTATGGCTTTAGCAGCTGATCAACAATGCAATGATTCATATGAGAAAGATGGCAAATGTTGTGAACTTTGTCCACCAGGTAAGACTTGCCTGTTAGAAGCTAAAAACTAACTACAACTCAGTGGAGTGGAGATCATGGAAACATAAATAGTATTATAAAAAGATAACATAATAATTCCAAATTTAAATCCTTCAGATTATTGCGGTAAATGTTTTGATGGCACCCTATACTGTGTTTGTTAAAAATGTTTACATATATCCATTGCTTGTAATTCTTTGTCACAATGTGACAAATACTTTATTAATGTAAGAATATAACTGAACTAATATTTAGTTGATCTCTGACTGGCTGGCTCATAGGTAAATTTGTGAAGAAGCAATGCACAGCAAGCACCAAAACTGACTGTGGTGACTGCCCTGTAGGCTTCTACTCTGAGACCAATGACCGCTTTGAGGACTGTCAACCATGCCTCAAATGCCAACAAGGTAAGGGTTATGATGACAGCACAAGAGGCTGCTGAGAGGAGGACGGCTCACAATAATGACCAGAATGGAGCAAATAGAATGGCATCAAACACCTGGAAACCATGTGTTTGATACCATTCCACTTATTACGCTCTAGCCATTACCACAAGCCCGTCCTCCCCAGTAAAGGTGCCACCAACCTCCTGTGGATGACAGGTGACATAAATAAAACATTATTTTGGTCTAGCTCTTAAAAATCATTAGCGTCCTACCCTTAGATTGTTGATCGACCCTCAATGGTCAAAGTAACTAATAACAGGAAAGCGGTGGCTGTTGGGGCAGGCACACAGAGAGGCTCACACTGTTCATTCGTGTAATGGTTTGTAAATGTCTCCATTGAATTACTAGACTCTCACTTGGTAGTCTTCTTTCTCTCGTTGCTTTTCTGGGCAGTCTACACAAGAGTGTGCACCTCAACCGCAAATGCAAACTGTTCGTGTGGCTCTGGTTTCCTGTGCTCAGACTACGTCTGCTCAAAATGTGAAAAGGAAAATAAATGCCGCAAGGGGGAGGAACTAAAAAGGACAGGTAAGACTGTCATATGTTTTCCTTCCTCTACTACCTGTCACTGACTCAGCAAAAAACAATGATGCAGCAAAAAACAACATCATCTTAATGCGGGGAAGTGATATACACTGCTAACCTGAAGTATGTTTTCCATTTACAGGTTCCAGGGAGTACACTTGGAAATGTGTCCCATGTCCTAATAACACATACTCTGACACTGAACATGGTCACTGCAAACTGTTGACACAGTAAGAACACTGTTTTGAAAAATAGCCAGATATCACTTTTAGCAGAGCTCCTCTATCATGTGAAATGTTTCTAGTGGCTCCAAAATGACTTGTAATACCTTGTCACCAACAGGTGTGGTGCACATGGACTTGATGTGATCTTCCCTGGGAACAAGACCCATAACTCAAAATGTGGCATACATGGTATGTTGGCAATTACAGTCAGACAAATCACAATCCAAAGTAATTTCCAATGTATACTAAGTATATGGACACCTGCTTGTCGAAAATCTAATTCCAAAATCATGGTATGAAGTTAGTCCCCCCTTTGATGCTATAAAAGCCTCCACTCTTCTGGGAAAGCGTTCCACTATATGTTGAAACATTGCTGCGGGGACATGCTTCCTTTCAGCCACGAGCATTAGTGAGGTCGGGCACTGATGTTGGGCGATTAGATGTGGCTCGCAGTCGGCGTTCCAATTGATCCCAAAGGTGTTCAATTGGGTTGAAGTCACAGCTCTGTGCAGGCCAGTCAAGTTCTTCCACACCGATCTCGACAAACCCTTTCTGTATGGAATCGTCTAGAATGTCATTGTATGCTGTAGCGTTAAGATTTTCCTTTACTGGAACTAAGGGGCCTAGCCCGAACCATGAAAAACAGCCCCAGACCATTATTCGTCCTCCACCAAAATTTATAGTGGGCACTATCCAGTTGGGCAGGTAGCGTTCTCCTGGCATCCGCCAAACCCAGATTTGTCCGTCGGAATGCCAGATGGTGAAGCATGATTCATCACTCCAAAGAATGCATTTCCACTGCTCCAGAGTCCAATAGCGGCGAGCTTTACACCACTCCAGACGACACTTGGCATTGCACATGCTGAGCTTAGAATTGTGTGTGGCTGCTCGGCCAATGAAACCCATTTCATGAAGGTCCCAATGAACAGTTTGTGTGCTGATGTTGCTTCCAGGCAGTTTGGGACTCGGTAGTGAGTGTTGCAACTGAGGACAGATGATTTTTACGCTGTACGCACTTCAGTACTCGGCGGTCCCGTTCTGTGAGCTTGTGTGCCTACCACTTTGCAGCGTTTTTGCTCCTAGAAGTTTCCACTACACAATAAAAACACTTACATTTGACAGAGGCAGCTCTAGCAGAGCAGAAATTTGACAAACTGACTTGTTGGTAAGGTGGCATCCTATGACGGTGCCACGTTGAAAGTCACTGAACTCTTCAGTATGGGCCATTCTACTGCCGATGTTTGTCTATGGAGATTGCATGGCTGTGTGCTCAATTTTATACACCTGTCAGCAACGGGTGTGGCTGAAATATCCGAAACCACTAATTTGAAGGGGCGTCCACACTTTTGGCCATGTAGTTTATTTGGGTAGATCTAATTGTTTGACTGTTCATCAGCGACAGGAAGCAAAGAGGACGGGTGTTCCATTCAGCTGATTCTGGCCATTGGCGTCTTCTTCTTTACTGTCACCCTCCTGGTGTTCCTCACTCAAGCCTGCATCAGGATAATCAGACACAAGAAGCTTAAAGCCAGTGAGTAGCCTACCATAGAATAGGTTAAGTCGTTGACACGGTGTGTCGGTCATTTTGAAATTCTTTGGAACATAAAGCACCGGCAACATTGTATTCTCAAATTAATTACAGTATTCAGATGTAAAGTTCAAGTTAAAATAGTGATGTGTTCAAAACAACCTTTTCACAACCCTTTCTCCCTTAGTGAATTGCCCTGCTACAAGTACTTCCATCGCTTCCTCAGATATATGTGTCTGCCCGCTGTCAAAGGAGGAGAGTGGTGGCCTGCTCATCCAGCAGGCTTGTACCAAGGACCATGCCAGCCAGAGTCTGCTGTCAATGGAAAGCATCTCCACTGTATGATCTGACATGTGTTGCAGGAGTGCTTTTATTTCAGAGATAGCATGGCAGCTAGTCCCAAGTGAACAAATTCAAGTCTTCTACAGAAACAACGTGCATTAAGCCACCTATAATTCCCCTGTATTTTGTAATCTTGTTTTTGCACAATTAATACATTATTTTTTTTTTTTTACTATTTCTTAAGAGTAATAATAATACTCATGTAAATTACTGATAATAACATTAACTGTTCTCTCAGCTATGACAAAAACATGTAGAGGCATCTTCTAATTCCTGATATTACTTTCTTTCTTTTTTTTAACAAGATTTGAACAAGTGAAGTCAATGCAATCAATGTCAAATTAATATAAGTTCCATTAACAATGTGTAGGCTATTGTGTCGATTCACTTGATTGTATAAGTGGGTATGATTGCCTATAAAATGTGACCTTCTACAAAGGTGTTTCCCTGTACAGATCATAAAAAGGCTTATTACTGTACTTTTTTGTTTAAGAATAAATGAACAATTTTATAATTTTATTTATTTCACCTTTATTTAACCAGGTAGGCAAGTTGAGAACAAGTTCTCATTTACAATTGCGACCTGGCCAAGATAAAGCAAAGCAGTTCGACACATACAACAACACAGAGTTAGACATGGAGTAAAACAAACATACAGTCAATAATACAGTAGAAAAATTAGTCTATATACGATGTGAGCAAATGAGGTGAGATAAGGGAGGTAAAGGCAAAAAAAGGCCATGGTGGCAAAGTAAATACAATATAGCAAGTAAAACACTGGAATGGCAGATTTGCAGTGGAAGAATGTGCAAAGTAGAAATAGAAATAATGGGGTGCAAAGGAGATAAATAAATAAATACAGTAGGGGAAGAGGTAGTTAAGATAAGTATCTGTGATTTGTTTTATCAAGCAGTGCACGATAGGCTGCTGAACATTGTGACAGTGTTCGCAAATCTATCAAAATTGGAAGGATAGATAGAAACGATCAAAATTGAGCATAGTTAAGGGCGCAAGGAAGGAAGGGTGGACACTGGACAGAATTAGAACAGTGGGAGAATCTTAATATATTCCTTGCATCCTCTCCTTGCCTCCTAAACCCATTGGAGGATAATGTCAGAAAGGCGGGACTTCTGACTTTCTCATCCAATGGGGTTTGAGAAGGAGGGAATACAGAGGACGCGACAAGGATACAATTGAGATTCACCCAGTGACCGCATATGAAGAGACTAAAGAAAGGAAGAGTCCATCGTGCGCGGTCGCAAGTCATATGACAGCACTAAGCATTTCCTCTACACTTGTGCGAACGCCACAACACTGGTCGTTTTCTGTCGAAGTTTAGTGGTAATATCAATTTCAAGATGCTGGCATTCATAAACCAGCTTTTGGACTGGTTCAAGTCCCTCTTTTGGAAAGAGGAGATGGAGTTGACTCTGGTTGGACTTCAACACTCTGGGAAAACCACATTTGTTAACGTTATAGCTGTAAGTTTTTATTTTGCTGGTAGCTAATGTTAGCAGTTAGTTATAGTAACTTTCTAGTTACGTAAGCACTAACTAGGTAAGTTAGCGACTTCAGCAATATCGATTTAGTATCGTCCCTCTGCTATCTATATTATTGATTGCCTATCTGACAATTGTCTTACGCAAAGTCAGCCAGCTACAGTGGCTAACATTAACGTACAATAGCACAAGTCATACTTCGCGGCTAACCTTCCAAACTAGATATCTACTGCTAGTTAGATGTCTTTAGTGGTTTGTTGGCAATATAATCAGACTGTTCAACCACTTTTTGGGAATTTGGCTAAATATTATTTTGCTCGCTAGTCTAGGTTTATTCCTAAAACGTCTGGATTAACTAGCTAATTACCCTTTTTACTAGCTACAACAGGCCAAGCAACAGCCTTAATGCCCACAACAGGGCGGTATTATTCCTGTAGTCATGTTTTCTGACGTCCAAATGTAATCTACCCAGCTAGTGATACACTCATGCCCCCCAGTGACCAGCTCGTTCATAAAATAATGCCGCGCTGATTTAAAAAAAAAAAAAAAACCCCGTGGTAAATACAAACTATTTTTATTGGGTTTTTATTGGGTTTTGTGAGTGTTTAATTATGTTCACTCCGGGGCCTGAAACTTCCCATAATTCAATTCGCGGCGATTGTACATCCGCTAAAAAAAAGTCAGCGAAAACTTAAAAACAACATCAATGGAGAAGTCAACGTACACGTGTAAGTAAAAACGAATGCAAATTAGTTAGACATGTGCTACTAATGCACATGACGGCACAAGCAGTCTCGTAAAAAGTAAATGTTTTTGTTTGGTTATCTTTTGGAAATTGTAGAAATTATTTTTTTCCTTTAGAAGTTCCAGCTAGGCAGGCTAACGTCAGTTAGCTAATACATTTGCTAGCTATCATACAGTAACGTTAGATGTATATTAATTATATATTTAATTTAAGTAGACATGCACTCATTGACTGCAGTGCATATAAAGCACCCATAAGCTACCGGTGGCTGAACACAATCAAGTGATGACTTTCCGGCCAAGGGTGGTCCATTTAAATCATTTTTTCCTCCCTTGCCCTGCAAGTGTATAACGTTACTCGTCAGACATCGTAAAACGACCTCAGTAGTGTCCACTTAATTTGAGGGCTGAAGGGATAGGGTTTGTCTTAAGTGTTTAGACCGCAAACACTGTCTGAAAAAACAACTATTTTCCACCACCGTGGCTGCATTCCAAACACTGATGACGTACATGTATCATGATGTCTGACGAGTATACACTTGCAAGGCGAGGGAGGAAGGAATGATTTTTAAATGGGCTGCCCTTGCCCGGAAATTCGTCACTCGTTCATCCCGCGATTGTGTTTTCAGCCACCGGTAGGTAGCTTGTGGGTGCCTTAAATGCGATAGTCAATTATGGTTGTATGTCTACTTACATTAAATATAATTATTATTATATGCCTATGTAACGGATGTGAAATGGCTAGCTAGTTAGCGGGTACGCGCTAGTAGCGTTTCAATCAGTTACGTCACTTGCTCTGAAACCTATTAGTAGTGTTGCCCCTTGCTCTGCAAGGGCCGTGGCCTTTGTGGAGCGATGGGTAACGATGCTTCGTGGGTGTCAGTTGTTGATGTGTGCAGAAGGTCCCTGGTTCGCGCCCGTGTCGGGGCGAGGGGACGGTTTAAAGTTATACTGTTACATTGATGCTGTTGACCCGGATCACTGGTTGCTGCGGAAAAGGAGGAGGTTGAAAGGGGGGTGAGTGTAACGGATGTGAAATGGCTAGTTAGTTAGCGGGTACGCGCTAGTAGCGTTTCAATCAGTTACGTCACTTGTTCTGAAACCATGTAGGAACCAAAAAAGTTTAAAACATGTTTTAGTTTCTTCAAAGTAGCCACCCTTTGACTTAATGACAGCTTTTCACACTCTTGGCATTCTCAAGCATCATTGTGTTGTCATCCAGAGTCACATTTTATTTTCCAAGCTATAGCACACAATATTTTGCATACAGCAGGTTTTCAATGGACCAAAGAGTTTGGTCTGCCTTGTGTTTTAATTTTTGGCATGGAAAAAACATTGTTATGCTGGTACCGTCACAGCCCTACTGCGCACGTCCTCGCTCCTCACCTTCTCAAAACCCATTGGAGGAGAAGGTCAGAGGGGAGGAACCTTTGGCTTTCTCCTCCAATGGGTTTTGAGAAGGTGCCGAGGAGAATGCAGTTCAGATTCTCCCACAGTCTTCACTCTCAATGACTTACAGCTAACACCCGCTAAACTGTGTACCCGACCAATGAATTTGATTTTCAGCTAGTTGCGTTGGCTAAACAAACAGGCCAGGGTCTCTTATGCAATCATTTTGTCACTAGTGTTACAACTAGGATTTCTCAAAAGCTGATTATTAGGCTTTGGAAATCGTGATCCTTTCCTCTTGACATCACAGCAGTTTGGATGTGCAAGATCAAAGACAGAAAGATGCTAGCTGACCAGAACAGTTCCAACAGAATGAGATGAACTTGAGGACCTATGCAGTGGAGGCTGCTGAGAGGAGGACGGCTCACAATAATGGCTGGAATAGAGTGGTATCAAACCCGTAAACACATGATTTATCATTCCATCCACTCCATTCGGTGCTCTGATTCCCTTCAGCAGCATTCTTGTCTCAAAACACCCAGGCATTCTGTTTCTACCAATATAATAAACACCTAAACTTTTCCACGTAGCCTATAATTCCAGGTATTTCTACTGACTTATTCTGAGTCAGTCAGTGTTGTAGTGAATGAGATGCATGCCGTTGATGGGGAAGTGCCCATGTGGTTAGTTGTAATATGTTAGGGTGGTGGTGTTTCCAGCCAGGCTTCACTCACAAGACCACTGCACTCACTTCTACTTTGACCTGGTCAGGTGACTAATCAAGTCGTGTGGTTACTAGTGTGCGGCAGACAAAGCATATGTCTTGCTCAGAGACTGTTTGGGTTCAAGTAAAGGGCAAAGACAGTTGACTGCAGAATGACTTCAATTGTTTCTCTGTCATCGAGTGTAGCCTATGATTTAGGGTTTGGCTAAAAAGACACCATTCGCATTGCTCTTTTAAAGGCCCAGTGCATTCAAAAACGTGATATTCCAATGTTTTATATTTCCACACTGCGGTTGGAATAATATTATGAAAATGCCCTTTTTAGTGTAAGAGCTGTTTGAAAGTTGATTTGCCAATAACGGCTAGTTTTCAGTTTTCCCCTCCCCACTTAGACCACTCCCAGTCAGTCCTAGCACAATTCTTGCTTGAGAAATTGCTAAGAAGCTATTTCTTTTTAAAAATGTACATGTTTCATTCACAAGGTACTTAATTGTTACCCAGAAATTATGTAATATTGCGTAAAAAATGGCTGCATTGGACCTTTAAATTCCCTCTCCCTCCCTGCACCTATTCTCATAAGACAGGGTTCTTAGGTGATAGAAGATTTTTATTTATTTCACCTTTATTTAACCACGTAGGCCAGTTGAGAACAAGTTCTCATTTACAACTGCGACCTGGCCAAGATAAAGCAAAGCAGTGTGACAAAACAACACAGATTTACACATAGGATAAACAAAAGTACAGTCAATAGCACAATAGAAAAATCTATATAGAGTGTGTGCAAATGGAGTAAGGAGGTAAGGCAATAAATAGGCCATAGTAGCGAAGTAATTACAATTTAGCAAATTAACACTGAAGTGATAGATATGCAGATGATGATGTGCAAGTAGAAATAGTGGTGTGCAAAAAAGTAAAAAACAATATGGGGATGAGGTAGGTAGTTGGGTGGGCTATTTACAGATAGGCTGTGTACAGCAGCCGCGATCGGTAAGCTGCTCAGATAGCTGATGCTTAAAGTTGGTGAGGGAGATATAAGTCTCCAACTTCATCGATTTTTGCAATTCGTTCCAGTCATTGGCAGCAGAGAACTGGAAGGAAAGGCTGCCAAAGTGGGTGTTGGCTCTGGGGAAGACCAGTGAGATATACCTGCTGGAGTGAGTGCTGTTATGGTGACCAGTGAGCTGAGATAAGGCGGAGCTTTACCTAGCAAAGACTTATAGATGACCTGGAGCCAGTGGGTCTGGCGACGAACATGTAGCGAGGGCCAGTTGACGAGAGCATACAGGTCGCAGTGGTATATGGGGCTTTGGTGACAAACGGACAAATTGTCTTCTTTAAAACCTGAAACCTGTCTGCATTCCAAACATATTTCACTGCCCTGGGGCATTGGGATCTTTTTTAGACCAGAGGAAAGAGTGCCTCCTACTGGCCCTCCAACACCACTTCCAGCAGCATCTGGTCTCCCATCCAGGGACTGACCAGGACCAACCGTGCTTAGCTTCAGAAGCAAGCCAGCAGTGGTATGCAGGATGGTATGCTGCTGGTGTTATTCATCGGGTGTTTGGCATTCGTAAATTCATCAGTTATTTCGCGCTCTGGCACACTCAGACGAGTGCTGTCAAATCTGAGTAGATAGCCAGTGTGAATTTACGAATGCAACCCAGCCACGACAATTAGGTTTATGTCTCTGGTATACCATTTTAGTTAGGCCTTGTATACAGGTGGCAATTCCAGAGGACATGTTAGAATTAGGAACACTGACCTAGCTTTTCCATGTTTGTTCCATGTCAGCTCAGCTTGTACAATCACTCAAAGGTGATCAATGGTCTTTTCTCTTCTTGTTTAGTCTGGGCATTTTAGTGAAGACATGATCCCTACAGTAGGATTCAACATGAGGAAGGTCACAAAAGGCAACGTTAACATCAAGGTAGGTCTTCAGTCACTACAGTATGTAGGCTACTGTACTGTTTCACAGTGGCAATCTATACCTACTGCATGATTAAAAAAATGTGGGACCTCTGCTTTTCCAGATCTGGGATATAGGAGGGCAGCCGAGGTTCAGGAGCATGTGGGAACGTTACTGTCGGGGAGTTAACGCAATTGTGTGAGTATCTGAGTTTGTCCTTTCCTGTCAGTCTGCATGGGTACAATTTAAATTCAGGAAGTGTACAGGACTGTTGATTGTTCTGTTTGTCTTAATCTCTAGGGTACGTGAGACGTTAGCGTCCCACCTCTTCAACAGCCAGTGAAACTGCAGGGCGCCAAATTCAAATACAGAAATACTCATTATAAAAATTCAGAAAACAAAACATATTTTACATAGGTTTAAAGATTAACTTCTTGTGAATCCAACCAGGGTGTCAGATTTAAAAAATGCTTTACGGCGAAAGCATACCTTACGATTATTTGAGAACATAGCCCAGCAGACAAATCATTACAAACAGTAACCAGCCAAGTAGAAGAGTTACACAAGTCAGGAATGGAGAGAAAATTAATCCCTTACCTTTGATGATCTTCATATGGTTGCACTCAGAAGACATTAATTTACTCAAATGTTCCTTTTGTTCGATAAAGTCTCTTTATATCCAGAAACCTCCGTTTTGTTCGCGTTTTCTTCAGTAATCCACAGGCTCAAACGCAGTCACAACAGGCAGAAAAAAAATCCAAATTGTATCAGTAAAGTTCATAAAAACATGTCAAATGATTTTTATATTCAATTTTCAGGTTGTTTTTAGCCTAAATAATCGATAATATTTCAACCGGACAATAACGTTGTCAATATAAAAGGTAAACATGAAAGGCACTCTCTCGGTCGCATGCATTAAAAAGCTCTGACACGGCAGGGTCCACTCATTCAGACTGCTCTTACTCCCTCATTCTTCAGAATACAAGCCTGAAACAATTTCTAAAGACTGTTGACATCTAGTGGAAGGCATAGGAACTGCAATTTGAGTCCTAAGTCAATGGATACTGTAATGGCATTGAATAAAAACTACAAAACCAAAAAAAAATCCTACTTCCTGAATGGATTTTCTCAGGTTTTCACCTGCCAAATCAGTTCTGTTATACTCACAGACACTATTTTAACAGAGTTGGAAACTTTCGGGTGTTTTCTATCAATCTACCAGTTATATGCATATCATATCTTCTGGGCCCGAGAAGCAGGCAGTTTAATTTGGGCATGCTTTTCATCCAAAATTCTGAATGCTGCCCCCTACCCTAGAGAAGTTTTAAGAGACACGTTCAGTGAATACCAGTCAGTGGTCGAATATTGAGTTGGGTATGTTTTGAGCACGTCCAATTCTTTACAGTATACATAACATTATTTTCTATGCGTTTGTAAACTTGTGCCATGTCTTTTAAATATTTGATTTCTTTAGATACATGGTGGATGCAGCTGACCGTGAGAAGGTGGAGGCTTCCAGGAATGAGCTGCACAATTTGTTAGACAAGCCTCAGTTGCAAGGAATTCCTGTAAGTAAGCCTACACTTCTGAAACTGCTGAATTGAATGAATTCATGTAAATGACAAGAGTTTCTTAATATGATCAGCAAGCATTTCTGCCACATGAGCTAAACTGTGGTTTGGCTTTTTAGATTTTGGTTCTTGGCAACAAAGGAGATATCCCCAGTGCTCTAGATGAGAAGCAGCTCATTGAAAACATGTGAGTATGAAGAGAAAAGATGAGGTGTTTCCTAGTAGTAAACCCACAGCAGTAATCACACAGCATCTGATCCATCTGAGCTGAGGTAGTGTGAATCAACTCTACATCCCCTTTTTTAAAGTTGAGTATACTCATTCTAACTAAATGACGGAGGGGTCCCTCTCTTACTGTGCCTTGATTGATTTTTATTGCCAACACATGTATACACACTGTACATACATTTTAAAAAGTGATGGGGATATCACAAAGTCAGACTTATTTCCATTGTGGTTCCCCCCCTCCCCGATTTGAAAAGTCTGGAGATGGATATTGAACATTGCCTTTGTATATTCTGATCATGTGCTTTTCATAATATTTCAGGTTTAACAGGGTACTTATGAAATGGTGATGGCATCACTGATGTCACAATTGTTTCTTCTACAAACTTTTAAACAAGAGCTTTTCAGTTTTCTTCCATGCTGTGTCCTTGGCTGTGCTTATCCACTTCAAGATGGATACACTAATATAGTAGCAGTACAAAGACATTCATCACACACAATTACTTATTTAAAGATGCACTATGCAGAAATCATTCCACAATTTCCTGGTTTCTAAAATTCTAATAATTTGCCATAATTTCAGTTTGTGACAAAACAAGCAGTCCATTGTGTAGAGAATCATTGTACCATCTAAACCGCTGTGAAATACCTTTGCAATAACTAAAAATAATGTTGTTTTGGATGTTTGAAGCTGGTGTACAAAACCAAAAGTACAAAAACTAAACTTAAAAAACGGAAAGCATTGAAATAGCGCACATAGAACAGATCTACCGCTTTGACTCGGTTTCAATGAGAATGAAAGATCTATAACTGACATTTCTATGTGAATTTGGTCAGGTCCCCAAGAAGTTAGATATTGTAGTCACATTTTCTATTGTTATTTTTTTTAAATCTCTATACTTATGACCATAATTACCTTGGAAGATTAGTTGCCATTCTTGAAGTTTTGAACACTGCTATCCTTTTACTAATCTCACATCAGCAAAGACCTAATGGTTTTATTTTAGAAGAGAAGTTTGTGACTTTTTCTAGGCATGCCTTTTTTATAAGCTTTGTTCTCCTTTTTCATAGAGAAACATTGCATTCTTTTGTCACTTGTACCAAATACAGTACAGTATGAAGATGGGCACAAACTGCTTCACCAGTAGAAATCCCTGATCACGCTTGTAGGCGACGTTGGCTAGCTAAGCTCATGCGCAGAAACACGTCATCGGGTTTGAAGGTTGTCTCGTGCCAAACTGTACATTTACAGGCCGTCAAATCAAAGGCACTCCTTTGATTAGACGGGGTGGGGATGAAAGCATGCCAGTTTGTCACTTTCACGAGGTTGGAGTAATAACATGTTCAACTACTTATAGCACTGAGCGATTGACCAACCTTTGTCATTTTTCGGGTTTTAAACAACTAATTTTGCCGACGTTTCAATTATTTGAATTCCCTTTCATTCAGTTTTTTTTCCTGTGAGCTCAATGCTTGGTAATGAACTACAATTACCATAATCCATTGCGCGCCTTCTTGTCTGGTCTGTGTTCCTTTTATGCCTGCTACGTTAGGAGAGAGGGAGAAAGAGAGAGCAGTTGCTTCGCTAGGCATCTTTACCTGAAAATACATGATCTAAGTGATTGATAGATAGTTAGTATTCAAAAGCCATAAAAAGTAAGCGTTATTTACTTTGAAGAACTACTAAAATATTCATTTTGTCAGACAGCATGGGCAGCAGCTCTATAGAGATGACTTGGAATTAAGTAATAAAGTCATCAAATAAAACAAATGTAATATACACAACTGAAATATTTTATTAAAGTATAGTAATGTGAATAAATGATGGTTAATAAGTGATAAGCAGTAATGGGTAGTCACTACCATCATGGGACTTTTATTAATTGTTTTATTCTGTTTTACAGCATTCAACCGACATAATGCAAAACCGTGATTTTTTCAATAATCGAATCAAAACCAAACCGATCTCAAAAGCACTAGTCGCTCAACACTAACTACTTAAGTCATTGGCTCGAATGTTGTGCCTTTACATTTTGAGAAAATGAACTAAGGAAGAATGTTTCACTTCTCAAACCCCAAACCCCAGCCTGATCTGCTTCGCAAGGTTTCCCAGAAGTCTTGTCCCAGAAGTCTTGCGATGTTGCACCTCTGGGTTTAGAAACTCCTTGCTAGTACTGTACTGCTTTTAGAAATTATACAGGTTTTCAAAAGGAAACAGCTCCCTCTGTTGGCCAGTTAATATTAACACCAACATAACAGTTGATAGCAGGTTATCAGTTTTTTTTACCGCTTTCTTTCTACAGGAACTTGGCAGCTATTCAAGACAGAGAGATTTGCTGCTACTCTATTTCCTGCAAAGCGAGAGACAACATAGGTGAGTAAGATGGTGATGGTGGAACGGTTTGCTTGTCTGAATGGAAGGCTGGAGGAGAGGAAACAAATGAACAATAACATGGTGCACCCAAAGTGGCTACATATATAAACCTGTGTATCCCGAATCATACTTACCCACCACTGTAGGCGTCTCGTGTTTCACCTGCTGTCTCTCCTGTCTCACACTGACCCCCCCGTCTCCTGCCTTCCAGATATCACACTGCAGTGGCTCATCCAACACTCCAAATCTGGGAGAAGCTGAAAGTACAGGAACTCTGTTCTCCCAGCTCTATCTTCAATGTTACCCTCATGCCACACCCTGTTCACTCTCTGTTCACACATGTACAGTGTTCCCTCCAACTTCAATGCTGCACTGTGCCCCCTGCCCGTTACTCCCTGTTCTAATTTTATCCAATGATTCTCCCCCACAAAACCCTATACTACTGCACTACTAAAAGATGGTAGCCCCTGGTCAATACCAAATCCCATGAGTCACAGAATGGGCATTACACCTCTGCCATGAGGTGCTACTTCAGTCTCCTGAACAGAGAGAGGTTTAGTCTGTCTGCCTTTTTCATTCTATTGGCTGAACGACAGGCGTTTCCCACACCTGTAAGTCCAACTGTCTATAACACTAGTGTAGCGATCCTACACCCTCAGGATGGGTTGTTTAGCCACTGACTGGGGCCTCATCATTATACATGATCTCCAGACAGTCCTGTGTGAAGCTATAGGGAAAATAACAGACATACACTACATGACCAAAAGTATGTGGACACCTGCTCGTCGAACATCTCATTCCAAAATCATGGGCATTAATATGGAGTTGGTCCCTCCTAGGCCTGGCTCGCAGTCGGCGGTCCTATTCATCAAAAAAGGTGTTTGATGGGGTTGAGGTCAGGGCTCTGTGCAGGCCAGTCAAGTTCTTCCACGCCGATCTCGACAAACCATTTCTGTATGGACCTCGCTTTGTGCACGGGGGCATTGTCATGCTAAAACAGGAAAGGGTCTTCCCCAAACTGTTGCCATAAAGTTGGAGGCACAGAATTATCTAGAATGTCATTGTATGTTGTAGCGTTAAGATTTCCCTTCACTGGAACTAAGGGGCCTAACTTGAACCATGAAAAACAGCACCAGACCATTAGTCCTCCTCCACCAAACTTTACAGCTGGCACTATGCATTTGGGCAGGTAGAACTTTCCTGGCATCCGCCAAACCCAGAATTGTCCGTCGGACTGCCAGAGGATGAAGCGTGATTCATCACTCGAGAGAACGCGTTTCCACTGCTTCATTGTCCAATCGTGGCAAGCTTTACACCACTCCAGCTGACGCTTGGCATTGTGCATGATGATCTTAGGCTTGTGTGCGGCTGCTTGGCCATGGGAAACCCATTTCATGAAGCTCCTGACGAACAGTTCTTGTGCTGATGTTGCTTCCAGAGGCAGTTTGGAACTCAGCAGTGAGTGTTGCAACTGAATACAGACGGCGGTCCCGTTCTGTGAGCTTGTGTGGCCTACCACTGAGCCGTTGTTGCTCAAAGAAGTTTCCACTTCACAATAACAGCACTTAGTTGACCAGGGGAGAAATTTGACGAACTGACTTGTTGGAAAGGTGGCATCCTATGACGGTGCCACATTGAAAGTGACTGAGCTCTTCAGTACGTGCCATTCCACTGCCAATGTTTGTCTATGGAGATTGCATGGCGGTGTGCTTTATTTTATACACCTGTCAGCAACGGGTGTGGCTGAAATAGACAAATCCACTAATTTGAAGGGGTGTCCACATACGCTTGTATTTATAGTGTATGTTAATATAAGTCACTGGGAAAGTAAATGGACTTTCTGGTTTCCCGTCTTGTCTCTGTCATCTTCTACTGTGAGATTAACTGCTTTATGGCCTTTGCCTTTTTTTTGCCAAATCAAAAATGTTTGTCTTGGAAATTTCTTCTTTTTTTTGAGCAATGAATTATGTAAATAGTTCAGTAGCTAGGTCTGTACAAATATCAAGCTGTTAAGATTTTTTACTTATGTGAGCGTATATGGATATTTTATATTAATGTACTGATGGTCAAGATAGTGTGTTGGTTGTGTGGTTATCAGCCTTGTTTGTAATTTGCCTCAGTGGAATTATGTCTACTGCGGTCAATGAGCTGAGAGAGAGTGGCAGAATTCAAAGTGCCTTGTGCAATATCTCATCTCTGAAGCAAACAGCATGCAAAGTGTGCCTTCCTGAGCAAAGAGAAAACACCACTCCTATATATTCAAGAAATAAAAAGGCATGCTTTTTAATTTAGACATTGTACTGTTATCGTTCACCCTCAGTTGTGATATTTTCTGTGGCGCATTTTTGAAATATATATTTATGGTGTCAATACTTTGGAATTATTTAGTAAATATGTTATCTGGGTGGATAAACAACGTAAACTATGCTTAAAGATTAACTTTGTCATTCAAATTAAGGACAGCATTTGACTACACTCATTGGACTAATACTTGTACTAAATCATAGCCTACTACCAATAGTCTCAAACTATGATTTTAACTCGAAAACATCAGATCCGCAAACAAATGTCGGATAGTGCAAAAAAAAAAAAATGTTATACCTCCAGATTGGTTTTGACACTGGTATTTTCAGACTTTACCTGTCTGAGCCCCTCTACTTTTTAATGCTTGTGGGTGTTTTCTATTGGTGCAAAGGTGATATTGCTTGACACACGGCAAGACTGACATGCATGGTAGCCAATTGCTGAAACGCGCCTGCCCCCTCTTGACGACATACCTGGAGCTCCAATCACACCTTAAAACCGGGAAGGGCTGGTTCGTCACTAGTTACCATAGCCACAAAGTCATAATTATAGCTTTAACCTAAACGCCGCCTGTTAATTTAATATCTTTTTAAATCAGATTTCAACCTTAACCACACTGCTAATCTTATGCCTAACCTTAAGTTAAGAGAACATATCTTAACAAAATCATGAATTGTTACCATATAGACATTTTACATTGTGGCTGTGGTAACTAATGACAACCGAGGGGCTGGGTTTGTTGACAGAAAGTGTGGCGCGCTATCGACTTTGTCAGCCAGCTGAGCCTAGGTGGCTTGTAAGCAATACACGGAAGACAAATCAGCCATTTATTCATCAAAGATTGTCGATTTGAACTATGTATTTTAAGACCGATCCAGAACAAAGATGCAATGGAAGTCGATACTGGTTGAGCTCGTCGTACTCAGACTGACTTTCAGTTGTCTACTATGGCTAGCGTTTGGACTGGGACCTAGCTGGGGGTTCAACTTTCCCCTAAATTTAAATTTGCACAAAATACAACTTTTCAATGAGGATGATGGGACATCCTCAAGTGACAATTCATGGTCACAACGAATACACGGCCATGGAGACGCACAAAGCAGGACCTCTTGTCCCAAACTTGGTGAAGAAGATTCACCTAAGAAGAAGTCTTACCTTAGCCTCTTTGAAGGAGACAGGGATGAGTATGACAGGATATATAGCTCCTTCCCGGACACACTCAAGTTAAAGATGAAAGGCATGGCCAAAGACATGTTCTACTTTGGATATGACAACTACATGAAATATGCCTTTCCTGAGGATGAGCTGAATCCCATTGACTGTCAAGGGAGAGGTCCTGACGTTCTCAACCCGTGAGTATAGGCCTAGAACCAATCTGGTAACACACACGTGCAATTGATTATTTGGGTGGTAGACTGCCCTGTACAACTAGCTGAAGTGTGTGTCCAGTGTCCATTCATTATTTACATTGTGACGGATGATGTTAACTGTGTGGTTATTGTAATTTGCATCTGTCTGTCATGCAGGACTTGTTATCAAATCTGGTTAAGGTGATGTAAATAGCTAACCAAATACAGTTACTGTAAGGCTGGTGTTCTATTTGCTTTTCCGCTTTATCTACTTTGAGCGACATTCTTTTGAATCTGATAACAAAAGGCACAAAGAAAATGCACAACTGGACAAAACTTAATTTGTCTCATGCTGAAACAGGGTCAATCCATTTAAGTTGTTCAGCTTGTGATCAAGTTGAATGTAGTCCCACAATTCCCACCATGGTGTTTGCATTATTGCCTACATGTGCATACCCTCAATTATTGTCAAGCCTCTTTTTTTTGTTTCACTACTGTTGTTTCAGGTCAAACATCAACATCAATGATGTCTTGGGAAACTATTCATTGACACTCATTGACACCCTAGACACACTACTGGTAAGCAGCTGTATTTTCTATTCCTGTTTCATTTGTGTCAGCTTTTAGGGTAATGGTATTAAAACGGTTTAGGACGTTTTTCAACGATCCTGGTAATGTTTCTCGCTCCAGGTGCTGGGGAATGTGTCCGAGTTCCATAGAGCTGTGAAGTTGGTGATAGACACGGTATCTTTCGACAAGGACTCCACTGTGCAAGTGTTTGAGGCTAACATCCGGTATAAATGCAATATCCGTATTGACTAACACTTTTTTTGTTAGCTCAGTGTCAAGTTGTAGCAAACAGCTTTACAACCATGGTGGAGTTGCAGCTCACATTTCTGTAAACCACAAGTATAATTTCGTAGAAGAAAACAAAAAATTGCAGGTGCTGTGGTGGAGGGAGGGAGGGGGTGTTTAGTGTTTATATTGTTTAAAGTAGGGCAATGGTAGCTCTAATCTAGTGGTAGGAGCAGAGTTCAATGCATCTATCTCTGAATCCTAGCTACCTTACTGTTTAAACAAGGACGGCCTTCTAACTTCTCTTGATGGTTGTCTCATTCGTTCATTCTTTGTCCCTCCAGGATCCTGGGTAGTCTGATCTCTGCTCACATCCTCCTGACCGACCCCAAGCATCCCTTCGGTGACGTGGGCCTGGACGATTATGACAATGAGCTACTACACCTGGCCCATGACCTGGCAGTCCGCCTGCTGCCAGCCTTCGAGAACACCAGCACAGGCATCCCCCACCCCAGGGTGAGAGGAGAGCTGCATGGTTAATGGACTGCTCTGTCCTGGGTTCTTAACGATTTGACAGGCCTAGCTTTGCAGACCGGGGAAATGCTAGACAGGTGGAGGTAGATCTAAGACCATTAAACAACAACAGAGGTCCACTATTAGTCTTGACATTTACTTCACCGGTTGTTTAGACAATGTGTATATATAACGAGCACAACTATGCCGTACTGAAATAACTAATGTTCTTCAGTGACTGATTACCCTGTCACTTCATTTCCTCAGGTGAACCTGAAGAGTGGTGTCTCTCCAGACAGCATCAATGAGACTTGCACATCTGGGGCTGGCTCCCTGCTGGTGGAGTTTGGCATTCTGAGCCGTCTGATTGGAGACTCCACGTTTGAGTGGGTGGCCAGACGGGCTGTCCGAGCCCTGTGGAACCTGAGGAGCAACGAGACAGGCTTGCTAGGTGAGTAGAGATCATCTTTGTAGTTTGTATGTAGATGTTTGCTCATGTGTAGCTGCATCTTTCTCTCTTGTTGTTTCTCACATGGTTACCTCTTCTCTTCAACTCTCAGGGAATGTGGTGAACATTCAAACGGGACAGTGGGTTGGCATACAAAGTGGCCTGGGAGCAGGGATGGACTCCTTCTATGAGTACCTGCTTAAGTCTTACATCCTGTTTGGAGAGAAAGAGGACTACCGGATGTTCCAAGCTTCTTATGAGAGCATCCAGAACCACCTGAGAATGGGGTCAGTCCTGTGCTTGAATTGACTTGATAAGGGTGTGTTTGTGCGGATACACAGTGTTCTAATGGTTGTGTGTTGAATGACTGGCTATATTTGAGGTTATATTAGTAATGTGGCGGCATGTTGTTTAGTGTTGATCTATGTTCTGTAATGTGTGTGTTGATGTTGACCTGCAGGAGGGAGTCATGTAATGAGGGAGAAGGGGACCCTCCACTCTACGTCAATGTGAACATGTTCAACGGCCAGATCATGAACACCTGGATGGACTCCCTGCAAGCCTTCTTCCCTGGCCTCCTGGTAGACACCTCTCTCTCTCTCTCTGGGAATGGGGAGTAGTACAAACCCTGCATATGTCCTCAACCTACAATGTCCCAATAAATGTTGTTCAGTAGAATACCTTGGTGTATGTTCAACCTGATTATGATGTTTTCCCTGTGTCTGTGCTCTGACCCCGTGTCTGTGCTCTGAACCCGTGTCTGTGCTCTGACCCCGTGTCTGTGCTCTGACCCCGTGTCTGTGCTCTGACCCCGTGTCTGTGCTCTGACCCCGTGTCTGTGCTCTGACCCTGTGTCTGACCACCTCAGGTGTTGAATGGTGATGTTGAGGAGGCCATTTGCATGCATGCCTTCTACTACGCCATCTGGAAGCGCTTCGGGGCCCTGCCGGAGAGGTACAACTGGCAGCTACAGGCGCCTGACGTGCTCGTCTACCCCCTGAGGCCAGAACTGGTGGAGTCCACCTATCTCCTCTACCAGGTACCAGTGCTTCACATGCATTGGAGACAACATTTGATACAGAATGTTTGTTAATTTTATTTGTTTTGAGCTGCTTTGAGTTGAGCTATTTCATTTCCCCTCACAGGCAACCAAAAATCCTTTCTATTTGCACGTAGGAATGGATATCCTTGAGAGCCTGGAAAAAAATGCCAAAGTCAGGTATAAGTCGGGTCTTTGAAAAACACTTACTTTTAGAGAGTTAGGAAGTCTGTTTCTACTGTTCCCTAAACTGATGTGTGGATTTGACAGGTGTGGGTATGCCACTCTTCACCATGTGGTGGACAAGTCCAAAGAGGATCGCATGGAGAGCTTCTTTCTCAGCGAGACCTGCAAATACCTTTACCTGGTATGTACCTGTACTGTACTGTCTGAAAATACCTTTACCTGGTATGTACCTGTACTGTACTGTCTGAAAATACCTTTACCTGGTATGTACCTGTACTGTACTGTCTGAAAATACCTTTACCTGGTATGTACCTGTGCTGTACTGTCTGAAAATACCTTTACCTGGTATGTACCTGTGCTGTACTGTCTGAAAATACCTTTACCTGGTATGTACCTGTGCTGTACTGTCTGAAAATACCTTTACCTGGTATGTACCTGTACTGTCTGAAAATACCTTTACCTGGTATGTACCTGTACTGTCTGAAAATACCTTTACCTGGTATGTACCTGTACTGTCTGAAAATACCTTTACCTGGTATGTACCTGTACTGTATGTTGGTCAGAAACTGGAACAGGCTTTTCTGAGCTAATAGAGCCTGTCATTCTAGTTAATCCTGTGACATTCTCCTTCCAGCTGTTTGATGACGACAACCCCTTGCACAAATCAGAGAACAAGTACATCTTCACCACAGAGGGCCATGTGGTGCCTATTGACACGCGCTTCCGGGAAAAGCAGTGGAATGACCTGTTCCCCTGTGAGGAGGGAGTGGTGACAGACCAGGAGACCTCCAACGGGTCATTTTCTATCAACAATAGCAATGTAATGACCTCTGATATATAAATATATATTACCCTGACACTGCCTGCATTATCAAATATTGCAGCTTAAAATATACAGTAATGAATGACGTACATTTCTTTATGCTAAATAAGCACAAACATATTTGAAATATGCGGAGTTAGGTTGTTGATAGATGACCTATGTTTTATTTTTCGTACAAATCATCCACTCTCCTCTGCTTCCTTTCTTCAGTGTGACAGGGTCTCTGAGGAGCGGAGGTACTCCCTGCCTTTGAAGAGTGTGTACATGAGACAGATCGATCACATGGTGGGACTGTTCTGAGGAGAGATCACTGCTGTGTCTGTGTCCTCAGTTTGTAGACTCACTATCTCAGACACAGCTTGTTGTGTGAAGAGGACAGAGGGGAATAGACACTTATCTTCTCACCTCACCCTGCTTCTCTACCGCTCTGCTGCTCAGGACCATGGTGGACAATACTCTCTAGGACCTTTTTTAAAATAGCATTTCAATTTTTTTTGCATTATTGTTTTAGAATATGCATCACTTAGCGTTCAGAAGGGGAAGTTTATTTTGTAAAGGACAGTCTTTTTTTTTTTTTTCAGTAAAAGGTTTGCTGGAATCCTGTTACACAACATTTTGAATGTGACTCATTGGGTGTTGTTTTGTGTCATTATAACTGGGATGTTTTGGTTGAGGAATGAATGAAGCAGTGATGAGGGCTTTAGTGTTCGAGCATTGGTTTAGGTGTGTAGCTAGGTGTTCTGAACATACCGCCGATCTGTGAACTATTATTGGGTTGAGGGAACAGTGCCATCCAGATACCTGTTTAATGTTCACAGCATAATTTTAAGTGCATTACGCAAAAAAAAGATATACAGGGTGACTAGTGCCTCACTAGGATTGTCACAGTTATGTTTTCAACTGATAACTCTTCTGAAGCCTCAGCTTCTGAGGCATCCTGTTATCTTTTTTAAATTCAGTATTATTCAGCTATCTGAGGTGGATGTGTGATATATGCATTTCTGACTATCATGCAATTGTCTTGCAATAGGCAGGTGGATGTATGTATGTCATTTTATGTGCCATGACAGTGAGATTTACAGTCACATGAACCATAGTGCCGTAGTCTTTTTGGCTCCTTTTTAATATATACTCGACACGTATTAATACAGACTTGACTTGGTACCTTATTTATACAGACTTGGTATTAATGCAGACGTGACACCTTATTAATGCAGACGTGACACCTTATTAATGCAGACGTGACACCTTATTAATGCAGACGTGACACCTTATTAATGCAGACGTGACACCTTATTGATGCAGACGTGACACCTTATTGATGCAGACGTGACACCTTATTGATGCTGACGTGACACCTTATTGATGCTGACGTGACACCTTATTGATGCTGACGTGACACCTTATTGATGCTGACGTGACACCTTATTGATGCTGACGTGACACCTTATTGATGCTGACGTGACACCTTATTGATGCTGACGTGACTTGGTACCTTATTAATACAGACTTGACTTAATATAAAAGCCAAGATGGTTGTGATAAAGTGAAATAAGTTAATAACTTCCATCCTGTGACCGCTCTAGAAGGTGGAAATCATTCCTCTTTAGTACAATATTATTGACACTTCCTGTGGGTTTAAACAAAGCCATAAAGTGTGTAATGTTTAAGGTTGTGTAAGAGTATCATGTCTCTATTGAACAATTATGAATTTCTATTCCTAGTATTCATATTCAAGGAAGGGCTATTCATGCGGCTATACACCGGTTGTGCTGCTTTGTTAGTTCATGTTCATGTGAATTTTGCTGTATATCCAAAGAGTTAGTACACAGCAGTACAGTATGTGTATGTGGACGACCTTGTGCAAATGGTCCTCCCTTAGGCCACCTTCCCTTGACTTAATGGTGCTAACAGACTATGTCAAGTACCAGTATGTGGGGAGGAAACTCAGGGATTCTTTTTTGTGATTGTCTTCTTGCCATCTTGTTTTGCCTCTGTCTTGTGAATTCTCAATTTTTTGTCTTAGGTAATCTAATCAGGGCTTAACTTTCTTCTCGCAGGTCATCTTGAGTTTTAACTTTCTTCTCGCAGGTCATCTTGAGTTTTAACTAAGTGGGCTTTAGACCTTTACCAAACAGTTCATACAATGCTGTAAGAATGGTTTTCTCTTAATGTCAGAAAAATCTATAAAAATATTGTAAGTGAAATAAATGCAAAGTACAGAACGTGACAATACTGAGAGGAATTTATTCAATAAGTAGTTCACAGAGAGGTTAGTTTTCTACAGAAGCTTTAATAACTCAACATCTGATTCACATTTCACAGTAACATCCTTTGTCTTTTCTGTACAGAATGTGTGGCCCAAAGACCTACAAGGCATTCAAATTGGTTTGTGACCAAGCGACAAACTAAAAAATACTACATTTTTACTACAGTTGCTCATCAGTTAGAGATATACATACAAGTTACCCTTACCTTTGCAATTCTTTGATGTTTGACATATAAAAATGAACTGGTCTGATTTCATGTGACATCTCCAGTAGCTTGAGGTCTTTCATATTGTGCCCACTATACTTAACAGCTCAATCTTTGTTCTAGTATGCCTTATCTACACTTAAAACCCATTTTTGCTAATGAATGGGTTTTGTAACTTATTATAACACAAGTTGAAGTGCGTGTGCAGGTGGAGGCCATCTTGTTTCCGTCTCGTTTCCATCTCTTATGGCTTTATATGCCAGTTACTGGAGCGTAGAGATGATACATTGCCTTACACCTATTCACATTTACTGTCTGGTAGAAGAAGCACTTTCTGCTGACCGAAGGGTCGATGATTCAACTACAGTTCCTATTTAAGACTTTTTAAGAAAGGATGACAGCTTGATTATGATCGACTTATAACAGATATGTACAGGAGAGATCATCTGACATTACACCTCTCTTAGGGCTCGTCAAGGTCTCAAATGAACTGAATTGTCTTTGGTTATGATGCTGGGTTGGACTGTATGAATTCATGTCTGTATGTGTGTGTAGTAATCTATTGGAGAATGGCAGCTCGTAGGGACAGTTTCTCATCTTGGTCCGGTCTTGAGGAGATTGTTGCCTGCAGTTTGAAAGGGGGAGGTGATAGGAGTTAGGCCTGAAACAGAGGAGTGTTTAGAGGAGATAACGTGTGTGCCATTGGGTGGGTGACAGAGAAATGATGTGCTGATTCATAGTGAGTTGTGTGTGGCGCCTTTCAGGTAAACTATAGTTTACTATGGGGCTTTGGGATTCAATGGGCAGAGGCAGACAATCTCTCAGTATCCTAGTATAGTCTAGACCAGAAGAGTTCCACTCACCTATATGGCTATACGGCGTGGCTCTTAGAAGAGACCACAGCTTTTTAGGTTTTCTTTGATGATGATGTCAGTTACGGCGTCAAACACAAACTTGACGTTCTCTGTGTCTGTGGCACAGGTCATGTGTGAGTAGACCTCCTTGATATCTCGCCGCAAGTTCAGGTCCAGGAACTGGAGTTTGATGTAGTTACCAGCATCCTCATAGGTGTTGGGGCCTACAGGGAATCCAACAACATTTAGGGAAATAATACTTACAATACTGTCAAAAGAGTCAACAAGAGCTGAAATCAAAGCTTGCTTATGCTACGGATGACAAACACAATATGCAATAGTTAAGAGCTGACATTGGTCTAACATCAAAAGAACATTGAGAAAACACAGTGTTCCACGGAGAATAAGCCAGTGGCAGATCTGCTGTTGTGAGCCCACCGTCGTAGTCGGGGAAGCACATGCTGAGGTGAGCCTTCTTGATCTTCTCGGTGAAGACGTCTTTCTTGTTGAGGAAGAGTACGATGGAGGTGGCAATAAAGTAGCGGTGGTTGCAGATACTGTTGAACAGGTGGAGACTCTCGTGCATTCGGTTCTTCATGAGAGAATCACAGATGGATTACATGCATGAAACAAGCTAATGAAACTGATTCTTCTACAATTCATCTCTCCATGAGATCACAAAGCCGCTACTCTGACCACTACTCTGTCCATACAGTGCCACGGTGACTACCATTGTCTCACGTCAGATGGCATCATTTTAACGTGGCAAGCATCTCCAGGAGCCATCAGTGCAGACGGCCGCCGTGCTATCTGACGTGAGACAATGCAGTGACTACCTCAATCTAGTGTGTATAATGATATCTCACCACTTCATCCTACAGTGACTCCTTCAATCTAGTGTGTATGATGATATCTCACCACTTCATCCTACAGTGACTACCTCAATCTAGTGTGTATGATGATATCTCACCACTTCATCCTACAGTGACTCCTTCAATCTAGTGTGTATAATGATATCTCACCACTTCATCCTACAGTGACTACCTCAATCTAGTGTGTATGATGATATCTCACCACTTCATCCTACAGTGACTACCTCAATCTAGTGTGTATGATGATATCTCACCACTTCATCCTACAGTGACTCCTTCAATCTAGTGTGTATAATGATATCTCACCACTTCATCCTACAGTGACTACCTCAATCTAGTGTGTATGATGATATCTCACCACTTCATCCTACAGTGACTCCTTCAATCTAGTGTGTATGATGATATCTCACCACTTCATCCTACAGTGACTACCTCAATCTAGTGTGTATGATGATATCTCACCACTTCATCCTACAGTGACTACCTCAATCTAGTGTGTATGATGATATCTCACCACTTCATCCTACAGTGACTCCTTCAATCTAGTGTGTATGATATCTCACCACTTCATCCTACAGTGACTACCTCAATCTAGTGTGTATGATGATATCTCACCACTTCATCCTACAGTGACTCCTTCAATCTAGTGTGTATAATGATATCTCACCACTTCATCCTACAGTGACTCCTTCAATCTAGTGTGTATAATGATATCTCACCACTTCATCCTACAGTGACTACCTCAATCTAGTGTGTATGATGATATCTCACCACTTCATCCTACAGTGACTCCTTCAATCTAGTGTGTATGATGATATCTCACCACTTCATCCTACAGTGACTACCTCAATCTAGTGTGTATGATGATATCTCACCACTTCATCCTACAGTGACTCCTTCAATCTAGTGTGTATGATGATATCTCACCACTTCATCCTACAGTGACTCCTTCAATCTAGTGTGTATGATGATGATGCTGATATCTCACCACTTCGTCATCCTCCACCAGCACCATGTCGTAGGCGCTCAGAGCAGCGATGAAGATAATACAGGTCACTCCCTCAAAGCAGTGGATCCATTTCTTCCTCTCTGAGCGCTGGCCGCCCACGTCAAACATCCTGCAGGACAGCGAGAGAGAGGCAGATGTCAATGTTGATCGCCAATGTTATTACTATATTATTACAATGTTATGGTCATCTAAGCTCATTAGATTTCTGAAAGATAATTGTTGGTTTTCAATGTTTTTGTGATTCTGATCAATGGGGATTAATGCGGGTATAATTGTCTTGCGTTGTGTTTTTAGCCTCACCTGAAGTTGAGATCTTTTAAGCCGAACTGGGTCTCTATGATACCAGTGGTCTTTACCCTGGATCGCAACATGTCCTGCTCAGTGGGGATATATCCAGGCTGGACCAGCCTCTCCAAGTCATTCAGATAGCTAGGTGGGACACCGAGAGAGTGGTTATGAAAAACCACCTTCATCTGCTTCATCAACAGACTAGTAAGAGAGGACAAAGCTCTTAGGTGCTAGTTTCCCAGACACATACCCTGGTCCTGGACTAAAAAGCATTCACAATGGAGATCCTTCATTCAAAGAGTGTTTTAGTCCAGGATTGAACTTAATATGTATCTGGGAAACCAGCCCTTTGTGGATATGATGGTGTGCTGTCATGGGGAAAAGGGAACGGGGATGTGGTTGGTCCAGTCCAGGAGAGGGAACCTACTATCCAGCAGAGTCGTTAAGCTGGTACTCGGAGGCCCTGTCGTAGCATGCCTGGATGCCAGTGTCCTTCCACAGCCGGATAATGATGTCAGACAGCTCCTTGGGCATGGAGCCCTCCTCAATGGTGTCTGCTAGATGCATGAGCTTCCTGGAGTCGTCCTACAAACAAACACACGCAGACATAAACAAGTACAAAATCATACCTCCACACTTAGATTGCGTACTATACCCAGTTTGACAAAGGAACATCATATCCCAAATAATATGATGCCTGGCTTGGTTATGTTATGTAATCCATCTGTCTGAATAGTGTTCTGTAGAACAACGTTTCCCAAACTTGGTCCTGGGTGCACGGTTTGGGTTTTGCCCTAGCACTACACAGCTGATTCAAATAATCAAAGCATGATGATGAGTTGGATATTTTAATCAGCTGTGTAGTGCTAGGGCAAAAACCAAAACGTGCTCCAGGATCGAGTTTGGGAACCCTGCAGTAGACAGTCAGTAACTACCTGCTGAGCGGAGTCACCATAGCCAATGTTGAGTTGAGTCATACCCTTTACAATAGCCATGATGGACTGAAGGGTATTGCTGTAGATGATGGTGACAAACTCCATAGACTCCTCAAGAGAGTAACCATCTTGATGGATAATTCTGTTGTGAGAACACAAGAATCCACAAATTAATTTGATTGTTGAGACACTGATCCTTTTATGACGTTTAACTTGGTACAATAGTGTTACTAGACTCACTTCATCTGTTTGACGATTGTGCTCTTTCCTGATTCTCCAGCACCTATGCACAAGTGGGGAAAAAGTACACTTATTTAGATCTCAGGTACTGTATATATAAATTACAGCCTGTGGTAGGAGACCATTATCTGGTGCATGGCAAGGTTTTGGGAGGGTGTAGATCAGTCTCTATAGAAGTAGGCATCACATTTAAAGTACCAAACATGACCACTTGGCTGCAGTTTTAAACTATCTTAGACCTGGATTACAAAAACTAAGGGGCAAACAAGGAAGTGACAGGTCACAAAGTGTACTCCTTTATTCTATTTCACTTTTCACCTTTTCCACCTTTCTTTAACATTCCTCTGCTACTATTCCCTCAATTTTCTTTCCTGGCCTGTTATGGTCCCTGTTGAGTTGGTGTGTACATTTGCCCACAGAGGAGCCACACAAGGGCACCAAGCTCATTACTCCTGTCCTAAGCCCCTTCAAAGCTGATGTCAGGAAGAACTTTCTCTATCCCTGACCTATATTGTCACAGAGATACAGTATGACTCACTTTCCTGCTGCACACTCTACAGCTGTCATGGTTATTATTCTCTCCTGCTTCCCATCTATATCCATCATGGTTATTAGTTGGCCCTGCTGCCCCTCTACAGCCATCATGGTTATTAGTTGACCCTGCTGCCCCTCTACAGCCATCATGGTTATTAGTTGACCCTGCTGCCCCTCTACAGCCATCATGGTTATTATTCTCTCCTGCTGCCCCTCTACAGCCGTCATGGTTATTAGTTGCCCTGCTGCCCCTCTACAGTCATCATGGTTATTAGTTGAACCTGCTGCCCCTCTACAGCCATCATGGTTATTAGTTGACCCTGCTGCCCCTCTACAGCCATCATGGTTATTAGTTGACCCTGCTGCCCCTCTACAGCCATCATGGTTATTAGTTGGCCCTGCTGCCCCTCTTCAGCCATCATGGTTATTAGTTGGCCCTGCTGCCCCTCTACAGCCATCATGGTTATTAGTTGGCCCTGCTGCCCCTCTACAGCCATCATGGTTATTAGTTGACCCTGCTGCCCCTCTTCAGCCATCATGGTTATCAGTTGACCCTGCTGCCCCTCTTCAGCCATCATGGTTATTACTTGGCCCTGCTGCCCCTTTACAGCCATCATGGTTATTAGTTGACCCTGCTGCCCCTCTACAGGCATCATGGTTATTAGTTGGCCCTGCTGCCCCTCTACAGCCATCATGGTTATTAGTTGACCCTGCTGCCCCTCTACAGCCATCATGGTTATTAGTTGACCCTGCTGCCCCTCTACAGCCACCATGGTTATTAGTTGACCCTGCTGCCCCTCTACAGCCATCATGGTTATTAGTTGACCCTGCTGCCCCTCTACAGCCATCATGGTTATTGGTTGACCCTGCTGCCCCTCTACAGTCATCGTGGTTATTAGTTGACCCTGCTGCCCCTCTACAGTCATCATGGTTATTAGTTGGCCGGGTAACTGCTTATGTAAAAAGGACTTTATAAAATGCATTTGATTGATTGATCGATGTCAGGGAGAGACACACACTAGCTCACTCTCTATTCGAGTGTCTATGAGGTGTTGAGGCCCCTCAGGGACAGTGTCAAGAGAGTGCTGTGCTGAATGTTCTTCTGTCAGCAGAACCACCTCACTCTGCATGTGTTCCATGTGGTCACTACATGGCTATTACAACTCAGGAATCTACAATCAATGTTGTGGTCCTAATCAAGTTTATGATGACAAGAAAGTGCTCCCTCCCTCCCTCCCACTGTCTGTCTGTCTCTGTCTCTGTCTCCTCTGTCTCTGTCTCCTCTGTCTGTCTCCTCTCCTCTCCTCTCCTCTCCTCTCCTCTCCTCTCCTCTCCTCTCCTCTCCTCTCCTCTCCTCTCCTCTCCTCTCCTCTCCTCTCCTCTCCTCTCCTCTCCTCTCCTCTCCTCTCCTCTCCTCTCCTCTCTCTTGTCCCCTAGATACTTGCTAAGACTTAGTTCATGAAGTATTGGTGCAGGGTGTTAGGTTAAGGGTGGATGTTGGGGTCAGTGGAGCTATAATAGGTTTGCATTGGGGTAATTAGGTTAGGGTGTGTGTGCAGTAGTGTGGGGTTAAGACTTCTGTACTGCAACAATTGTTGTTTGAGGATTACCAGGGGCTTGAGGTGAGTAATTACCAAAGTGTTCAGAACAATAGTGTGAAAGCCAGGGGGGGATAAGCTACAGCCTCGGGCTCCTGCAGAGTGACCAAGGATGCTTAGCCTCACCGTTGTTGCTAATGCAAAATGTATTGCATCTGAATATCAGCATTTTCAGTCAATTTAGCATATGTCGACAAGAGGGTAAATGTATATGGCATAGTAATTCTATTAGCTTTGACATTTACCTAATGAGTTTGCAAGGATGGTAAAGTCTAAATTACAATCCAATGTGGTTTAGGGCAACTGCATGATTAACAATATAATACGAAGAGACAAGATAACATTGTCTCTGTCTACACACCTGCATTATTCAACACCACAGGAGACTACTATGGACATGATCTTCACATCTCTCTCAAGGCTAAACGACAGAGGACAAAACGATCTCTATCCCCATCCCTCTTAGGATAAAAGGTGCTATCTAGAACCTAAAAGGATTCTTCAGCTGTCCCCAAACGAGAACAATTGGAAGAACCCTTTAAGGTTCCAGGTAGAACCTGTTTCATTCCATGTAGGACCCTTTCCACAGAGGGTTATACATGGAACCCAAAAGAGTTCTATCTGTAACCAAAAAGGGTACTACTTGAAACCAAAAAGGGGTATCCTGTGGGGACAACCGAAGAACCCTTTTGGAACCCTTTTTTTCCTAAGAGTATAGTAGAGTCTACTCAGCAATATAAACATGGGATTACACACTTAGGATCAAAAGGTTGCTTTTAAGAAAGAAACCTTTTCACGTTCTATTAAATACTAAGGAAGCCATCCCGAGCAACAGACCTTTGACCAGATAAGACTCAAGCCAATCACTGGACAGTCACATAGGGCCTTAGAGCCTATGACTCATTTAGTGCATAGTTTGGATACCAGGTTATGATGAGGCACCCCATAGAACACCCTCCACCCAGGCCCTTCCCCAGAGCAGAGGACCAGAGGACCAGGGGGCCAGACAGGCAGACATTACCCAGAAGCAGCAGCTTGACTGTCCTGGCGTCCTTCTCTGCGTCCTCCTTGAGTTTCTTCTCAAGTTCTTTGGAGTGCTTATCCTCTGCGCTCGCTCCGGCCCCCATGCTCACACCCCGGCTTCAGCCCTGTACTGCTCAAAACCAAATAAACAGGGAAAACCGTCCTAGCTGATCACCTAGAGGGCCGACTGGTGTCGTCAACTACGCAGCTGGCACGTCAACTGCTTTTAACGAACACCGGTGAGGCAAATGATTGAGTGTTTTCAAGTCTTAGAGAAGATTTTAGGCATCCTCTGTCCACCTGATCAGGGATGGCCAATAGGGCACAAGGACAGAAGACTCCTGGGGCAGGGGGAACCAGATGCAGGGGTACATGGCGTATGAGTGACCTAACCTTTTTTAGGTTGAGGTTTAGGAGGACTTTGCTGTGCTCAGCGGAAGATGCACATCGGCTCAAGTACTTATCTGGCCTCAGCTGCCTTGATAAGAGTGAGGGAGGTAGAAAGACATCTATTCATCCACTGGCCTATGTTCCATGAGGAGTACAATACCTTAGTAAGTAGTAAGTAAGTGAGGTAGAAAGAGGTTAGAGGTGAGATTTCTAACACAAAGAGGAAACAAGGTATACAGTTGATCAGTGTACAATGATGCATGCTATCGCTTGTTAATGAGAAGCTCACCTATAGTTCCCGTTGTTCTACAGAACACTGGTCTACAGCAGGGCAGAGGTAGTTACTGCTGTGGACTTCACTGTCTAACTCTTAGAGACTCAACTCTATTTGAAGTGTGCCTCTCATGACAAAGTTGACGTCACCGTATAATGAAAAAGACTACACAGACTACAACATACAGTGCCTTCGGAAAGTATTCAGACCCCTTTACTTTTTGTTAAAATATAGCCTTATTCTAAAATTGATTAAATCGTTTTTTCCCTCACCAATCTACACACAATACCCCATAATGACAAAGGAAAAAAAGGGTTTCAGAAATGTTTGCTAATATATATAAAAAATAAAAAACCTGAAATATCACATTTACATAAGTATTCAGACCCTTTACTCAGTACTTTGTTGAAGAACCTTTGGCAGCGATTACAGCCTCGAGTCTTCTTGGGTATGATGCTACAAGCTTGGCACAGCTGTATTTGGAGAGTTTCTCCCATTCTTCTCTGCAGATCCTCTCAAGCTCTGTCAGGTTGGATGGGGAGCGTTGCTGCACAGCTATTTTCAGGTCTCTCCGGAGATGTTCGATCGGGTTCAAGTCCGGACTCTGGCTGGGCTACTCAAGGACATTCAGAGACTTGTCCCGAAGCCACTCCTGAGTTGTCTTGGCTGTGTGCTTAGGGTCGTTGTCCTGTGGGAAGGTGAGGTCCTGAGCTCCAGTCTGAGGTCCTGTCTGAGGTCCTGAGCACTCTGGAGCATGTTTTCATCAAGGATGTGTACTTTGCTCTGTTCAGCTTTGCCTCGATCCTGACTAGTCTCCAAGTCCCTGCTGCTGAAAAACATCCCCAGAGCATGATGCTGCCACCATGCTTCACCGTAGGGATGGGGCCAGCTTTCCTCCAGACGTGACGCTTGGTATTCAGGCCAAAGAGTTCAATCTTGATTTCATCAGACCAGAGAATCTTGTTTCTCATGGTCTGAGAGTCTTTAAGTACTGTCATGTGCCTTTTACTTCCGTCTGGTCACTCTACCATAAAGGCCTGACTGGTGGACTGCTACAGAGATGGTTGTCCTTCTGGAAGGTTCTCCTATCTCCATAGAGGAACTCTAGAGCTCTGTCAGAGTGACCATTGGGTTTTTGGTCACCTCCCTGACCAAGACCCTTCTGCCCCGATTGCTCAGTTTGGCTTGGTTTATGCTCTGAGATGTTCTGTCAACTGTGGGACCTTATGTAGAACGGTGTTTGCCTTTCCAAATCAATACAGTTTACCACAGGTGGATCAAGTTGTAGAAACATCTCAAGGATGATCAATGGAAACAGGATGCACCTGAGCTCAATTTCGAGTCTCATAGCAAAGGGTCTCAATACTTATGTATATAAGGTATTTCTGGTTTTAATTTTCAATAAATTTGTTAAAAAATATTTTTTTAACTGTTTTCGCTTCGTCATTATGCGTAGATTGCTTAGGATAATTTTTTTTCATCATTTTAGAATAAGGCTGTAATTTAACAAAATGTAGAACATGATGGCTTCCTGAAGACACTGTACATTACTCAGCTCACACTTGTGGAACACACTGAGGATACTGTATACTCAGGGTTGTTCTAGGTCCCAAGAAACAAAGATCTTCTGTTGAATCTGAAAATTAATCTTGATGGTTGTACAGTCGTTTCAAATAAAACTGTGAAGGACCTAGGTGTTACTCTGGACCCTGATCTCTCTTTTGACGAACATATCAAGACTGTTTCAAGGACAGCTTTTTTCCATCTACGTAACATTGCAAAAATCAGAAATTTTCTGTCCAAAAATGATGCAGAAAAATTCATCCATGCTTTTGTCAGTTCTCCTAATTGTCCCTAGAATTTCTAAGCAAACAGCTGGAGGCAGGGCTTTCTCATATAGAGCTCCATTTTTATGGAATGGTCTGCCTACCCATGTGAGAGATGCAGACTCGGTCTCAACCTTTAAGTCTTTATTGAAGACTCATCTCTTCAGTAGGTCCTATGATTGAGTGTAGTCTGGCCCAGGAGTGTGAAGGTGAACGGAAAGGCACTGGAGCAACGAACCGCCCTTGCTGTCTCTGCCTGGCCGGTTCCCATCTCTCCACTGGGATTCTCTGCCTCTAACCCTATTACAGGGGCTGAGTCACTGGCTTACTGGTGCTCTTCCATGCCGTCCCTAGGAGGGGTGCGTCACTTGAGTGGGTTATGTCACTGACGTGGTCTTCCTGTCTGTGTTGGTGCCCCCCCTTGGGTTGTGCCTTGGCTGAGATCTTTGTGGGCTATACTCGGCCTTGTCTCAGGATGGTAAGTTGGTGGTTGAAGATATCCCTCTAGTGGTGTGGGGGCTGTGCTTTGACAAAGTGGGTGGGGTTATATCCTGCCTGTTTGGCCCTGTCCGGGGGTATCATCGGATGGGGCCACAGTGTCTCCTGACCCCTCCTGTCTCAGCCTCCAGTATTTATGGTGCAGTAGTTTATGTGTCAGGGGGCTAGGGTCAGTCTTTTATATCTAGAGTATTTCTCCTGTCTTATCCGGTGTCCTGTGTGAATTTTAAGTATGCTCTCTCTAATTCTCTCTATCTCTTTCTTTCTTTCTTTCTCTCTCTCGGATGACCTAGGACCATGCCTCAGGACTACCTGGCATGATGACTCCTTGATGTCCCCAGTCCACCTGGCCGTGCTGCTGCTCCAGTTTCAACTGTTCTGCCTGCGGCTATGGAACCTTGACCTGTTCACCGGGCGTGCTACCTGTCCCAGACATGCTGTTTTCAACTCTCTAGAGACCGCAGGAGCGGTAGAGATACTCTCAATGATCGGCTATGAAAAGCCAACTGACATTTACTCCTGAGGTGCTGACCTGTTGCACACTCAACTACTGTGATTATTATTATTTGACCATGCTGGTCATTTATGAACATTTGAACATCTTGGCCATGTTCTGTTATAATCTCCACCCGGCACAGCCAGAAGAGGACTGACCACCCCTCATAGCCTGGTTCCCCTCTAGGTTTCTTCCTAGGTTTTTGCCTTTCTAGGGAGTTTTTCCTAGCCACCGTGCTTCTACACCTGCATTGCTTGCTGATTGGGGTTTTAGGCTGGGTTTCTGTACAGCACTTTGAGATATCAGCTGATGTAAGAAGGGCTATATAAATACATTTGATTTGATTTGGTTGTGGAGTTCTCAGGGTTGTTTTTGAAACCAGTGGACAGCCAGCAATCTGTTACATGTAAGGGATTACAAAAAAAACGGTAACTGTAATCCGTTATGTTACCAGCAAAAATATTGTAATCAGATTACAGATACCGGTACTTTTGAAAAACTAGATGATTACTTTGAGGATTACTTTTAAATCCAGAAAGGATGTTTGCGCAAACAAATATTTGACACTTCTCTGTTTTCTCATTGACATTCAAATCAGCATTGAAAAAAGTTTAAGTTTGTTCACCTGAGTGAGTCTGACCACAAGTCAGAGACCGCTATGATGACACATCAAATGTGTTTGATGGATCACGGGAAAGGCGCAGGAATAGGCTTTTGTAGGCTACAGTCCAAACTATGTCTTCCAATGGTGCAACTGCTGTCGGCATCCAAAGATTATCCAACTTGAATAAACGCTTGGAGGTCAGGATGACAGCAGTGGTGTAGTTTATGGATTGTGGTTGTTGTGGATGGCTGTTCACAAATCTAAATGTGTATTTGAACCCAATAATGGTTGAATTCAAGAAGTTTAAGCTGCCTATCAATCATTGTTTTTGAAACCAGTGGACAGCCAGTGCAAAAGGTGCTCTTGCAACAGCTGCATAGTGTGGTTCCCACCCTATGAGCAATAAAAGCCCCACATTTATTCCAATCTAATTCCTGCTGATAAAAATACAAATCCATAGGCCTAATGGACACATGCTCAAACTCTCACACTTGTGATAGACTTAAAGGGGCAATCTGTAGTTGCTACATCCATTTTTGGACTTATATATACATTATATATACAGTACCAGTCTAAAGTTTGGACACACCTACTCATTCCAGGGTTTTTCTTTATTGTTACTATTTTCTACATTGTAGAATAATAGTGAAGACATGACATCAAAACTATGAAATAACGCATATGGAATCATGTAGTACCCAAAAAAGTGTTAAACAAATCTAAATATATTTTACACTTGAAATTCTTCAAAGTAGCCACCCTTTGCATTGATAACAGCTTTGCACAGTCTTGGCATTCTCTCAAACAGCTTCGTGAGGTAGTCACTGGGAATGCATTTCAATTAACAGGTGTGCCTTGTTAAAAGTTAATTTGTAGAATTTATTTCCTTCTTAATGTAGAATAATAGTGGTATTTTACCACTGTTACTCTACAATGTAGCAAATAGTAAAAATAAAGAAAGACCCTGGAATGAGTAGGTGTGTCCAAACTATTGACTGGCACTGTGTATATATATATATATATATATATATATATATATATATATATATACCCATTGATTCTTGAAGAATATAACTTATGAATGCCTTTCGCACCCCATCAGAACCATAAACATAAGCTTGTTTTTCTCCAATGTTTGTAAACATTGCAAATGTAAACAAACACTGTATAGCCTCATAACATGGTTAAAACAATAATTTTGATATCATGAAAGGTCAGTCCTTGCATCCATAGCTCTGTCTATTAATCTGAGAGTGGTTACATTTCTCCAGGCCCATCCCTCAGCTTTTTACCAAAACAGAGGCGGGGCGACCATTTTGTTATTGTTTCATCTGTGGATTTGCCCTTTAAACAGCTGCATATTATCAATATATCAAAGTATCACCAACAAAAAGGTAAACAATAGGCCTATAGCAAATGCAGCATATGGCATACATTTTTCACATATAAATAGCCCTTTTCAGTAGTACTCAAAGCATGCCATTCCATGAGCACAGCATTTATTTTCCAACTCGAATCAATGAGCCCAATCAGTCCTCCATGACAACAAAATCATTAACAACAGAGTAGGGCTGGCTAATAAGTCCTTACTTTTGGGGTTATTCTCAGGTAAAACAATTTGGCTAATCTATACTTCCATATTTCCAAGTCCTATTCTTGAAGATCAAGGGGTATAACATTTATTAGAATGACTGAAATTATGATAGACTTTGGTTTTTAATGTAAATATATAATTGAATTGTATTATTATATGTAGTAGAAAGTGATGGGTTAGAAGATGTCTACATAACCAACCCATAAAGTTAAATTTAACATCCATATATGGCCAGCTATGTAAACTTTAACATTGATTTATCCTGCAATAGATGTTTGTCTTCTTCTAAATCCTCTTAAAAGGAAAGTGATATAAAAATGACTGAATGTAATCAGATTACTTTACTGAGTTTGGGTAATCCAAAAGTTACGTTACTGATTACAATTTTGGACAGGTAACTAGTAACTGTAATGGATTACATTTAGAAAGTAACCTACTCTAGACTGAGGGGTGTGATCTCAAAGGTACTTACAGGGCTTTAGTTTCACCTGACAGATCTCATTGACCTCAATCTGAAGATGGTAACAAAACCTAATCCACAGCGTGTCCTCTGAGAGATGGAAGAAGGACAACTCCAGCACTCAGCTTTCGTAAATTGTAAGAACCATTAAACAAATTAGGATCAGTTGACGCAATAAAGGGTTGAGGCCAGTGCACGAGACCCAAAACCTGTCTATGTGACCTTACTGTACTGTATATACACTGAACAAAAATACGAACGCAACATGTAAAGTGTTGGTCCCATGTTTCATGAGCTGAAATAAAAGATCCCAGAAATTTTCTGTACGCACAAAAAGTTTATTTCTCTCAAAAATGCACAAATTTGTTGACATCCCTGTTAGTGAGCATTTCTCCTTTGCCAAAATAATCCATCCACCTGGCAGCTGTAGCATATCAAGAAGCTGATTAAACAGCATGATCATTACACAGGTGTACCTTGTGCTGGGGACAATAAAAGGCCACTCTAAAATGTGCAGTTTTGTCACACAACACAGTGCCACAGATGTCTCAAGTTTTAAGGGAGCGTGCAATTGACATGGTGACTGCAGGAATGTCCAGCAGAGCTGTGCCAGAGAATTTAATCTTAATTTCTCTACCAAAAAGCCGCCTCCAACGTCGTTTTAGAGAATTTTGCAGTACGTCCAACTGGCCTCACAACCGCAGACTACGTGTATGGCATCGTGTGGGCAAGCGGTTTGCTCATGTCAACATTATGAAGAGAGTGCCCCATGGTGGCGGTGGGGTTATGTACAGGCATAAGGTACGGACAACGAACACAATTGGATTTATCGATGGTAATTTGAATGCACAGAGATGCCGTGGTGAGATCTTGAGGCCCATTGTGAAGCTTTTTTTTTTAAGGTATCTATGAGCAACAGATGTGTATCTGTATTCCCAGTCATGTGAAATTCATAGATTAGGGCCTAATGAATTTATTTAAATTGACTGATTTCCTTATATGAACTGTAACTCAGTAAAATCTTTGAAATTGTTGCACGTTGCATTTATATTTTTGTTCAGTATAGTTATCCATGCACCATATGAATATAAAAATGATTTCTGTTTTTATAAAATATAGAGCTTTAATTTATTAGTCAGCAACATCAATGAGAAAGGAGAAATAGTCATTTACACAAATCATTACAATAACATCAACTGTGCTTTATGTCATACTAAGTGATTTTTCCTAAATAACCCATACCAAAAATTTGCCAAAGATGCATATATTTGAAATATGCAACAACAACAAAAAACTTTTTGGAAAGAAAGAGGGAGCGAGAGAGAGAGAGGATGAGAGAGAGAAGAAGAGAGAAAGGAAGAGAACGAGAGAAAGAGAGAGGTAAATAGAGAAAGAGAGAGGAGAGGTAAAGAGAGAGAGAGAGGAGAGGTAAAGAGACAAAGGGGCCTCTGTGTGTTGAATATTCCCCCACTAGGGTATGACTCCATCTGCCTTTCCATCCACTGACATCCACAGCATAGCTTTTTGGACTAATATCATATACAGTACATAATACATTTCATGCACACAATGAAAAGCCACCGTCCCAAAGAGTTTGGTATGTGTTTTCCTGTGGTCAAGAGCAGATCATTCTAGTGGCTGTAGCTATATACATAGAGTTGTACATGGAGACGGAGTCTTCTCTGCTATACACATCTGTGGATTTTGACACATTTTCAGGCAGAATACCATCAACAACGGCTGATCAGAGAAGTTGAATAAACTCTTTAGTGAGAGTTGTGTAACATTTACCTTCTGTAGGAGATGGACAACAGCTCTGACAAACCTATGGTAACCTATGGTAACCCTCTCCAACATGTTACACTATCATTTTTAAAACAGTCTTTGCACACTTTCTCTTTAGTGACTTCCATGGACTAACCATTGTCTTACGTCAGGTGGCGTCACTCCTACGAGACGCTCGTCCCTCAACCGCCAATCAGTGCAGGCGAAATTGTTGCGCTATCTGACATAAAACAATGTGGACGAAGGGTATATATATTACAAGGAGAGCTGTGATATTGGAAACTACATGGGAGGATTGGAGGAGTTTAGAAATGTTCAGCGCATTTCATATGAAACAACTGACCTCATAAGGAGAATAGGTATAGGCTGGAATGCAAACCAGTATACTTATGGATTAGTTTGGAGACTAAGAGATTTCTTTGTCTCTTGTCGTAATTGTGCATAATCAAATTGTCACAAATTATGTAGTGACCTGCTTGAAATTTTAATCTCAATTGAACAATGGTGTACAAAGGGAAGTCAATGTTATTTCAATCCCATCCCCCAAAACGCTTATTTTAACTATCACAGCCTCAAGGGTACAACATTGAGATGTCATATTTACATATACTACATATACACACAAAAAGTCCACAGCAACTAGTTCTGGAAGAGACTGGCAATATCAATGTAAATATAACAAATGGGGTTGAAAGAAAGCCAGATTGGACCACAGAAGACACAGACACCCCTCATCAGCTTCTGGAAGAGTAGAAAATACTCGAGGGAATTTGGGGTCAAGTCTTGTTTCACCCCAGTTAGGTCAGTTAGGCTGGCTAAGGAAGAGGAGGGCATCATTTCCCACAAGGCCTTTCACTCTCGTGTCTGTCTGTGGCTGTGGGACAAACTCAAAGCTGCAGCCTCCTATGGGCATTTCCTCATCTATCTGCGTGTCCAATGAAGTGCCTTGAAGTGACATCCTTATAGTTCATTGGCTGTGGGAATCAACTGTCCATCATGTCTTTGGGTGAGGTTCATCACACATCAGTGATCTGACTCCTCCCACCTCAGACTGCATACTGCCAGCAGTGGAATGATCCAACACGGAGCCAAATTAACAAAACCTTTTAGAAAGCATTCTTATCAGTCCATTCAGCTGTAGATATTTACACTTTCAAATGTCCTTTCGATGTGTTGCTGCGCTTCATCCAAAATACAGAACATAACGATTTTTGCAATGTAAGAACACCATTTGTAATAAACAATAACACTACCAACAATAATATCATTATAATAACAATCCTATTTGCACAGATTTGCACAAAAAATCCTTGTTTTCTATTTAAGTACAAAGAAATCCACAGAATCTTACTATGTACAACCTACAATAAATACTGTGTATCTTTTTAACAGTTACGAAGAACCTGTTTGTTGTTTGCTTGTAGTGGTTTCTCTTTCTTATCGCTTTTGATCATTACCTTTTTTAATCCTTTGATTGAAGTCTTTCCCATTTTTGGAGGGTTGTGCAGAGAGGGAGAGAGCAGATGGGACAGGGGGTTGGGTGTCGGGTGTTGGGGTAGTGTGTGGCCTGTGGTATAAGCCTACGGCCTCATGTTTCGGCTGGGGTGGTGTGCTCATCGTCATCGTCCTCACGCTCATCGTCATCGTCATGATGCCGGCGGTTGCGGGGCTTCTTCTGCTCTTTCACCTCCTTCAGTTCCTTGGCCTTGCCAACGGCCAGCATGGGGTCCCCTGGACTGCCCTCTCCCAGCTGCCAGTAGTCCTGACAGTACTGGTTGATCAGGCCCATCTCTGGCTGGCTCAGGATGGTCAGCAGGTCCTTGTACTGACCCGCGCTGGGAGTCCAAGGGCTGGACTGGAGGGGTGGCAGGGCTGGGCTGCCTGTCTCTACCAGAATGCTGTTTACCGTGCGGCTGGACAGGACCACCAGCTGTAGCTTGACCAGCGTGTGTTTGAAGTTCTTCTCTGTGGCCGTGCACTGGTAGACGCCGCTGTCTGATGACTGGAGGGAACGCAGCAGTAGACCCAGCTCTGTCTTTAGTGTCCGGCCCTCAGAGCGGATCTGACAGCAGGGAGATATCATTCATTTATCATTGCATTCATTTAGCAATCATTTTCCATAAACAGCAGGCCATATTGTTAAATAATAAAGTAGTCATTTGTCTGATTATCAGCCTGTTTAGAAGGCAGGCTGTATAAGAGTCAATACAGTAGAGTACAGTACAGCTACAGTGGGATGAGAGTTCCTGACTCACCTCTTTCCTCCTGTCGCTGTTCTCCCTCTGCAGGTGCCATTTGAGGGACACATGAGGGGACCTGGCCTGACACTCCAGGAACGTAGTGCTGCCCTCCACCCCATACTGCACCATCTCCAGCGTGTTCTTATTGGCTGCAGCAAAGCATAAGCATCATGACATCACATGCATGTGTTTCAGGCATCATTTCCTCAGACCAAATCAGTCAATTACTGCTCAACATTTAGTGAAGTAGCACAGTAGTAGAATTGACAAAATCATGTCCTCTGTCAAAATCACATTCCCCTTTCACAATATTATACACATGTGATGTTATTGGATACTGCTGCTGTCACACTGAATGGTAACCTCGGTGCTGTTAGAGTGTCTATTTGAGGTACGTTAGAGTGTTCTTGTCAGCTCACCGTTGGAGTTATAGCCTCTGCACTGGCGGATTGGGTTGCCATACTTTACATCCTGTCGACGGCTGCGCCTAGAGGGGTCAGATCAACATTCCCCAAAAATAAAGAGGTTAACTACAAAACGTTCTACAAACTGCAAGTCTGCAGTAAATGTCAAAATATAATTAAAGAGTAGAGACAATGTTGAGAGAACATTGTATTGGCATTTGGCAAAGGTTCCTGCCCCTAAACATGAGCAACACACACACAAAGACGCACACACACACACACACACACACACTCTGTTGGTACTCACCTCTTCTGCGAGGCGGAGTAGCGGGTACAGGACTTTCCGTCCCAGGCGCAGTAGGGGTCCCGGGCCAGGCAGCAGTCAGCACACACCTCCCCGTACACGTCACAGCGATGGAGGGCCAGGTGGGTCACACCCAACACTGAGCCCACATACAGCTGTTGCTGTAGGGAGGAAGAGAAGGAGAGACTGAGCGAGGAATAGAGACCAATTGGAAAATGTCGGCATAGCATCATCCAGACTTCGGCATTCACTGTTTAAGCTCTGCAGTGAATTATGTGATATTTTATAGGAAGACAATTCTGAATGTGTGTGCACTGAACCATCAGACTGTGGAATGTTCAACTTACCCTTTTGGAGGAAATCTTCATGGTGGTTATGGGAGTTGGCACCTGAAATGTAAGGGATAGAAGCAGATCTTAATAAGAGACGAATAAAAGTTGGAACGATGTTCTACAGAATAAATGTTTCTTACATGAGGAATGAGTTGACAAAAATTGAAAAATACTACTGAGAGAGAGGTAAAATAAGGAGAGAGCGAGAACATGAAAGAGAAAGAGAAGGAAAGGTAGAGGGAGAGAGAGGAAGAACAGGAGAAGAGAGAAAGAGAAACTCACCCTGAACACCTCCACCTCCTCTAGCACCAGCTCCTCAGTCTGCAGGTCATCTCTGGGCAGGACAATTACCTTCTGAACCGTCCCCCTGTCTGAAGACCCAGAGGAGTGATCGTGTTAACCTCTACTCCAGACCAGATCCAGAGGAGTGATCATGTTAACCTCTACTCCAGACCAGATCCAGAGGAGTGATCATGTTAACCTCTACTCCAGACCAGATCCAGAGGAGTGATCATGTTAACCTCTACTCCAGACCAGATCCAGAGGAGTGATCATGTTAACCTCTACTCCAGACCAGATCCAGAGGAGTGATCAGGTTAACCTCTACCCTACTCTAGACTCAGAGGATCAGGTTCTACTCTACTCAAATGTCCTGAGGAAGATAGGGGAATAGGAGTATAGGAGGATCCCCCCGGTCTTGTACAGGGGTCTACAGGAGGCATTCATCACCAGGCTGAGTGAGCACAGTACAGTCATCAACTGTAGAGTCTTCCAGCTCCCACCCTCTGATCCACACCATGATTTACGGCCATAGGGACAGGCTGTGTGAAGTACTGCCAGACGATGACCAGGGTAGTATTACCGTACATTCAAACAAATTACAGTAACTCCACCCTTTCCATAAAAATAGTACTGTAGGCTGTGTTCTTTCGTCTTTGAGAAGACAAGCACTTTGACAAAAATTCTAACATAATACTTTCCCCAGATTATATATTTTTTTCTGAATCTATCACAGTTGTGAACACACACAATAACAAGACTATCAAATCAATCAGCAGGCAGGGACTCAGAGCACTGACCTGTCCCCAGGAAGAGGACCTCGTAGCTCCCATCTGCAGCAGCCACCTGGTCCACGGTGATGGTGGTAAACTCATAGTCCACGTTGTTCCGGACCACCAGGGGGCGCTTGTGTATTGGGTACACAGTGTTGTACATGGTGGGGTGGTTACGCATGAAGTTAATCACCTCGTCTGGGTAATCCTTAGTGGACTTCATGTTGGGGGTGAACGTACCACCGGGACACTGGGTTTAGAAAGAGAGCAGAACCAGCTATGTTAAATGTGGTCATTTATTGAATTTATGAATATGTGTGTGTGTTTATCACCCTCAGCACGTCACTCACTGTCCCAGGACGAGGGTAGGGGATCTTCCCAGTGTAGGCCATCCACTGATAGTTGGGCCCCTCCTTGTGAGCATAGGGTCCATTAAAGACCTGACGGATGTCAGCCATGGAGTAGACACACACTGCTGAGCCCTTAAACACGGATCTGGAAGGGAGAGGTAAAGGGACGAGGAGGCTCAGAAACACTAAAGGGAACAGCTTTAGGAGACATGGGATTACTACTCACTCTCTGAGAAATTAGCTACATTGTCCCTCACATCACATATTCTCTCATAGACATAAGGCAGGCATACTCCAACACTATGATGACCCACAAACACTCTCCACCACAGACAAGCTGTCTGACACACTCACAATCAAACATCACACACAGCCAAGCTAAACATCAGAGAGACCACAGCACACCTCACCACAGCACACCCCACCACAGCACAGCACACCACACCCCACCATAGCACACCCCACCATAGCACACCCCACCACAGCACACCCCACCACAGCATACCCCACCACAGCACACCACACCCCACCATAGCACACCACACCACAGCACACAACACAACACCACATCCCACCACACCCCACCACAGCACACCCCACCACAGAACACCCTACCACACCACAGCACACCCCACCAGAGCACAGCACACCCCACCACAGCACAGCACACCACAGCACATCCCACCAGAGCAAAGCACACCACACCACAGCACACCACACCACAGCACACCACGTCCCACCACACCCTACCACACCACAGCACACGCCACCAGAGCAAAGCACACTCCACCACAGCACACTCCACCACACCACATCCCACCCCACCACAGCACACCCCTCCACAGCACACCACAGCACACCCCACCAGAGCAAAGCACACTCCACCACAGCACACTCCACCACAGCACACACAGCACACCACTCCCCACCACAGCACACCCCACCACAGCACACCACATCCCACCACACCACAGCACACCCCACCACAGCACACCACATCCCACCACACCACAGCACACCCCACCACAGCACACCACACCCCACCAGAGCACAGCACACCCCACCAGAGCACAGCACACCCCAGCACAGCACACCCCACCAAAGCACAGCACACCCCACCAGAGCACAGCACACCCCAGCACAGCACACCCCACCAGAGCAAAGCACACCTCACCACACCCTACCACACCACAGCACACCACACCACAGCACACCCCACCAGAGCACACCCTACCACACCACAGCACACTCCACCACAGTACACCCTACCACACCACAGCACACCCCACCACAGCACACCCTACCACAGCACACCACAGCACACCCCATCAGAGCACAGCACACCCCATCAGAGCACAGCACACCCCACCACATGAAAGCACGGCACACCACACCACAGCACTCCCACGCTGTGCTGTGGTGGGGTGGGGTGTGGTGGGGTGGGGTGTGCTGCTGTGTGGTAGGGTGTGCTGTGGTGGGGTGTGCTGTGGTGGGGTGCGCTGTGGTGGGGTGTGCTGTGGTGGGGTGGGGTGTGCTGCTGTGTGGTAGGGTGTGCTGTGGTGGGGTGTGCTGTGCTGTGGTGGGGTGGGGTGTGCTGCTGTGTGGTAGGGTGTGCTGTGGTGGGGTGCGCTGTGGTGGGGTGTGCTGTGGTGGGGTGGGGTGTGCTGCTGTGTGGTAGGGTGTGCTGTGGTGGGGTGTGCTGTGGTGGGGTGCGCTGTGGTGGGGTGTGCTGTGGTGGGGTGGGGTGTGCTGCTGTGTGGTAGGGTGTGCTGTGGTGGGGTGTGCTGTGGTGGGATGTGCTGTGCTGTGGTGGGGTGTGCTGTGGTGTTGTGGGGTGTACTGTGGTGGGGTGTGCCGTGCTTTCATGTGGTGGGGTGTGCTGTGTTGTGGGCTGGGGTGGGTGGGGTGTGCTGTGGTGTGATGTGCTGTGGTAGGGTGTACTGTGGTGGGGTGTGCTGTGGTGTGGTGGGGTGTGCTGTGGTGTGGTGGGGTGTGCTGTGGTGTGTGGTGGAGTGGGCTGCGGTGGGGTGGGGTGTGGTGTGGTGGGTTGCGCTGTGGTTGGTGGGGTGCGCTGTGGTGGGTGTGCTGTGGTGTGTGCTGTGGTGTGGTGTGGTGGGGTGTGCTGTGGTGTGGTGGGGTGTGCTGTGGTGTGCTGTGGTGTGGTGGAGGGGTGTGGTGTGGTGGAGGGGTGTGGTGTGGTGGAGGGGTGTGGTGTGGTGTGCCGTAGTTGGGTGTAGTTGGGTGTGCTGTCCTGTGGTGTGCTGTGGTGGGGTGTGCTGTGGTGTGGTGGGGTGTGCTGTGGTGTGGTGGGGTGTGCTGTGGTGTGGTGTGCCGTAGTTGGGTGTAGTTGGGTGTGCTGTCCTGTGGTGTGCTGGGTGTACAGTATATTACTATATTAGTACATTCTGTCGAGGGGCCTATCATTAGCACTACAGTAGTTTTAATCAATTGGGCTTCAAGGGGGATGATGACTGTGGCGAGTTAGCATGGAGGCCTTGGCTGAGACGGGGAAACAATTACAGAGCACTTCTCTCACAGACACACATACCAGCATATTTATTATGACTGGGTGTGTGAGTGTGAGAGCGAACTCTCTGTGTGTGTATCCTCCACACAAAATCTACTGTTGCATATATGGGGGCAGGAGCTGCGAGCCGTTTCCTTGAATCCTAATGCTGTGCTGACTGATGGCTTGTTATCAAAGCCCAGCCATGTGGGAACACAGGTTAAGTCTCTCACTGGAGACCCCTTCCCCTCTGTGCTACGGACTGACTTCCTCCTCTGCCTTTGTAGTGTGCAGAGCAGACTGTGTGGAATAGGCTGTTTCAATAACAGAGCGTGTTACACAGGTGCCTTCGGGCAGAATGAATATGGATGGGAGACGGGAAACCACGGACGGAAACCAAACATCTGAACCACTGACTTCATATTTTCTACAGGTCTGCTGAGGAGATCTGATTGAGTGAAAGCTGAAAGGGGCTGTATTGTTCTTGAATGAGACAGATACTTGTGGTAATGATGTGATTGAATTAACGGAGACAAATAACACAGTCAATCAGTGGCTCACCCTGAAACTGAGAACACTCCGTAGATGACAGGATTCTTTGTGTCTTGAGTTGGCTGGATGTACACGTCCCCTGTTAGACAAAAAGATAATTACATATTACTAAAAGTGGTAGTGAAAACATTCTTTCACAATCACAATACTATAGCAGTATGAAGGACTCTGGTAAAACACAGTTAATCTGAGATAAACATGGAAGGATGGTGTCTGTTAAGCGGGGGATCTATTATTCCAACCGGGATTCCTGAGCAGCCAGAGCTAATTCAAAGCGTGACGTACGGACAGTTTCTACTTCCGGTATTGACACAGGACAGGAGGCGGGTTCAAGGAGAAGACCTTTTGGATTGGACAGCACAGCGGTGGTTAGGTTTGTTAGCAGCGTTTCCGGCCATTATGGGGTCCTGAATCAGAACCCTTCCAGAGCAGACACTGATTCCTGCGTCTCAGAGGGGGAAGGTACAAAAATAGAGATCTGTGGTGTAACAAGGCTTTAACGGGAGCCATATGCGGCCCATGATTGTCAGAGCTGAGGTAACTGGACCCTGTATCCTCCAGTGGTTTAATGAGTTAAAAGTGAAAGGAAAAACAATAAAGGGGAAAATGTAAATCAATTTAGAGTCGACTACCTCAACTGAGAAGTATAACACTTCAGCCCCTTGTTGGAAACACAATTCCTGGGTAAAGGTTTTCCATTGACAGAAAAGTGAGGGGGACAGGGAGAGTAGATTGTACGTCTTAGCCCACAGCCACAAGTCATTGGAAAGGTCAATAACTATGAATGTCTAATGATTAGATGATGCATGAAACATTATACTCTTCATGTATAACTCTGGACCACTGTCATGGGCATTTATGAAGCCAGACGTTAGTAGATATCGAGCTTCGTATATATAAAGCAGCTCCACACCCTGACTCTACCCTTTCAGATAAATCTCTCAGCAAATATCAAGTTGAAATGTAAAAACCCTCAAATAACAAAACAGCAGCTCTCTCCATGCACACACTCACCAAATCTCACTGGATTAAGAGTAAAGTCGTATAATAAAACGTTATTTTGAGTTTATCATGCATTAAGATTGTTTGCCCAAAGAATAAACAAATCCGCTTTGACCCACCACTCCTTATTTTTGTAAAGAGAGATTCTTGGCCTCTTAGAAAAGCTGTAACTGCAACTGAGTTTCTTTGACATTCATGAGTGTGTAAAAATATTTGTTTTATTGCCAGGATATGAGAATGACAGGTAATGGCCGCAAACAAGAACGGGAATTAACTGTTGGCTAACAGGAGAGACATTCAAACTACATCTGACACCAGTTTGACATCCCTCCTGGCTGCAAACGGAGAACTTCAATCAAATGTGGAACAAGTTGCATCATTTTCTTTTATTCTGGACTTTTTTTTTGATGTGTCAGAGCAGACTAAGACTCCTTGAGGAGTTTCTAAAGTCAGCAGTGTGCCTGCAAAAATAATGCTCTGTTGTTAATGCTAGAGAATGAGGATGACAAAATATCATAACTATGAGAGAAATTGTGCTATTTTGTGTATTTTCATTTTTGTCATTGTGCATGTATAGTTTTATTATAGATAACCAATAACCATACCGTACCTTGAATTTTGCCTTATGCTGATTATACAATTACCATTTATATCATGATGAAAACTAATGCAGCATAATGTACTTCAATAGTTGGAGTTTCATTCCAAAACGCTATATATCAATTTTCAGAAATATTGGTAAATTAGCTTTTATTGTTAAAATAAATTATGAAAGAGATTGATGTGTTTTTTCACTATCTAATCATGGCATGTTCAATGACAGACATGTATTTGTTTAAAATCACTAATCATGTTTAGTTTTTTTAACAAAATGCTATATATCCGCCTCACTCTCAGAGAAATAATAGTTTCTGATGAAACAACACAAATGTGAAAATTGGTGCATACAGCGTTTTGAGAAAAAGAAATCTTCAATTGAAAATTGGGTTGGGACAAGTTTTATATGTTACAGTAGATAAATGTGACAATGTGCATTCACAAAAGCCTCTTCTGAATGGTCATGGTGGGTAAACAGAGAGACATAGGGTCTGTCTGTCTGTCTGTCTGATGACTGTAATGACTGCATTACCAAAAATGGTGTATGGTCTCTACCCTTCAGACCCATCTGACTGCACAGCACTTAAAAAGTATATGGTCTCTACCCTGGGGACCCGTCCGACTGCAAAGCATTACAAAAGCAAACACAAATAAAAACCACATGGCTCCCTTTGTGACACAGAAAAGCATGTAGTCAAAATGAAGTCACATTGCTCAAGAATGATGACTATGAGAAAAATAATGGTGGACGGTAAAAAACCTTAGACTGGAAGGAAAAGAGTTGGCTTCTGGGGCTCTGCGCTTGTAATACCTTAAATAACTATGAAATGAACCAGAAACCAAATGGTCCTTTCCCCATCACACTTTTGAAATGGCAATAAAAATCCCAATACCCACACATTCATTTTCATTTTTTCTGACAGACACGTTATTCTGTCTGGAATCCTGCCATCTCTTTCTTTCTTTCTTTCTTTCTTTCTTTCTTTCTTTCTTTCTTTCTTTCTTTCTTTCTTTCTTTCTTTCTTTCTTTCTTTCTTTCTTTCTTTCTTTCTTTCTTTCTTTCTATCTCCCTTTCCCCCCATGCCTCTCTCTCTCCAGACTCTACTGTACATAGCTCCCATGCTGGCCTGGAAGACAAGAAGACTTGGATCCTTTCTCCTTTTCGAGCCAAGACATCCTCAACATCTGACTCTAGTGGTGTAGTGGTGCCTGGAGAAGCGGGTATACTCTAATTTTGCCCAAAAATTCCCAAACGGCTCGCCAGGCGAAGGAAAGGCGCCCTGTGTGAGAAATTCGGAGAAACAGTGACATACACTCTGAATGACCTAAACTGATCAATCCCATACTGGTTATTCACATTCAGGCCAAACCATGCTGTACAAGTAAACTAATAATAAGCCTACTATTGAAACAGATAAATGAGGCTGTCAACTGAGTCAGAAATTCACAGGATTCAGATTTTCGCAATTTTTTTCAGGTTTTTACTCTCAGTGACTCTTTTTAAATAAAAAAACTACAAAAATGGATGTTCTAAGTCCATAAAAAGTCAATAAAAAAGCCTAGTACAGCCACCTAGCCCTGTTGTTTTGTTAGCAGTGTTTCTGTAGTACAACCAACTAGCACTGTTGTTTGGATAACGGTGTTTCTGTAGTACAGCCACCTAGCCCTGTTGTTTTGTTAGCAGTGTTTCTGTAGTACAACCATCTAGCCCTGTTGTTTTGTTAGCAGTGTTTCTGTAGTACAACCAACTAGCACTGTTGTTTGGTTAGCAGTGTTTCTGTAGTACAACCAACTAGCACTGTTGTTTGGTTAGCAGTGTTTCTGTAGTACAACCATCTAGCCCTGTTGTTTGGATAACGGTGTTTCTGTAGTACAGCCACCTAGCCCTGTTGTTTTGTTAGCAGTGTTTCTGTAGTACAACCAACTAGCACTGTTGTTTGGTTAGCAGTGTTTCTGTAGTACAACCATCTAGCCCTGTTGTTTGGATAACGGTGTTTCTGTAGTACAACCATCTAGCCCTGTTGTTTTGTTAGCAGTGTTTCTGTCGTACAACCAACTAGCACTGTTGTTTGGTTAGCAGTGTTTCTGTAGTACAACCACCTAGTACTGTTGTTTTGTTAGCAGTGTTTCTGTAGTACAACCACCTAGTACTGTTGTTTTGTTAGCAGTGTTTCTGTAGTACAACCACATAGCCCTGTTGTTTGGTTAGCAGTGTTTCTGTAGTACAACCATCTAGCCCTGTTGTTTGGATAACGGTGTTTCTGTAGTACAGCCATCTAGCCCTGTTGTTTGGATAACGGTGTTTCTGTAGTACAGCCATCTAGCACTGTTGTTTGGTTAGCAGTGTTTCTGTAGTACAACCAACTAGCACTGTTGTTTTGTTAGCAGTGTTTCTGTAGTACAACCACATAGCCCTGTTGTTTTGTTAGCAGTGTTTCTGTAGTACAGCCACCTAGCACTGTTGTTTTGTTAGCAGTGTTTCTGTAGTACAACCATCTAGCCCTGTTGTTTTGTTAGCAGTGTTTCTGTCATACAACCAACTAGCACTGTTGTTTGGTTAGCAGTGTTTCTGTAGTACAACCATCTAGCCCTGTTGTTTGGTTAGCAGTGTTTCTGTAGTACAGCCACCTAGCACTGCTGTTTTGTTAGCAGTGTTTCTGTAGTACAACCATCTAGCCCTGTTGTTTGGTTAGCAGTGTTTCTGTAGTACAGCCACCTAGCACTGCTGTTTTGTTAGCAGTGTTTCTGTAGTACAACCATCTAGCCCTGTTGTTTGGTTAGCAGTGTTTCTGTAGTACAACCATCTAGCCCTGTTGTTTGGATAACGGTGTTTCTGTAGTACAGCCATCTAGCCCTGTTGTTTGGTTAGCAGTGTTTCTGTAGTACAACCAACTAGCACTGTTGTTTGGTTAGCAGAGTTTCTGTAGTACAACCACATAGCCCTGTTGTTTTGTTAGCAGTGTTTCTGTAGTACAGCCACCTAGCACTGCTGTTTTGTTAGCAGTGTTTCTGTAGTACAACCATCTACCCCTGTTGTTTGGTTAGCAGTGTTTCTGTAGTACACTCACCTAGCACTGTTGTTTGGTTGCAGTGTTTCTGTAGCACATGAGAATGGAGTAGCAAAATAAAATGGCCACTGGATTGATGGAAATAATCATGATATCATTCTGCCAGGTAGACATAGACTACTTTGTAGCTAGTTAACATTTTATTGAGAAGGTTTTTGGGAAAGCCTTTCCATCTACCAGAAGACGGTTAGGCTTATCATTAGAATCACTATATTTGTTCTTGCTCCTTAAATTGTTTGAAAGCCCCTCTCAGCCCCCCTCTCAGCCCTCCTCTCAGCTCTTCTCTCACCACCCTTCTCAGCCCTCCTCTCACCACCCCTCTCAGCCCTCCTCTCAGCCCTCCTCTCACCATCCCTCTCAGCCCTCCTTTCAGCCCTCCTCTCACCACCCCTCTCAGCCCCCCTCTCAGCCCTCTCACCACCCCTCTCAGCCCTCCTCTCACCACCCCTCTCAGCCCTCCTCTCAGCCCTCCTCTCAGCCCTCCTCTGACCACCCCTCTCAGCCCTCCTCTCAGCCCTCCTCTCACCACCCCTCTCAGCCCTCCTCTCAGCCCTCCTCTCAACCCTCCTCTCAGCCCTCCTCTCAGCCCTCCTCTCAGCCTTCCTCTCACCACCTCCTCTCACCACCTCCTCTCACCACCTCCTCTCAGCCCTCTTCTCACCACCGCCTCTCAGCCCCCCTCAGATGCCTCTTCTGGGCTCCACCATTAAGCTGGAATCCTTAATGGTGAAACTGCCACGTCCGTTTGCAATATTACAACAACAAAGACGCTACTGCAAACAACCAACACTGTTTTCCCCCTCTGACATCATTGCATGTGCAATAGAAGAGCACAATATGTACTGCAAAAAAAAAGGTTGTGGGGTGGCCAGTGGCACTGTTTCCCCCTACTGCGGATTCCATCTTTATGATAGAGACTTTAGACATCCGTCACTTAGACAGACGTGTGATGGATAGCTGTACGTTCAGCGGTGACAAGCCTAGTATGACCTCACTGAGTGTGTCCCAGACTGCTCTCAGACTGAGGGAAACCTATTGACCTGCAGGAGGGACTGTTAAAAAGGCGGTGACATTGACGGAAGACGAGAGAAGTAAGAAAAATAGACATTGACATTGAGTAAGAGTTGAGTACTGCTGAACATAAGTGTGTGGTTTAGGTAGTCATGCTGTATCAAAACAACTGGTCGTTCAGCCCTCAGCCTAAGGCTGAAATGAGCCTCCACTAGGCTACAGGCCTAATATATAACAAACACAATCAAGTAATGATTGATGGCAGCAGTAAAAACAAATGACCTGCAATAAAACAAAATCACATCAGTTATTGTGATTGCATTGGACCGCTATTGAAATATGTCCTACTAATAACTAGTTTTCATGATCATTTTAAAGGAGAGTGCTCAAGCCTCCTCAGAGTCAGACTTCCTCAACACAGTGCATTTCACTGATGTTTTCCTTAGATGGTGAGCTATCAGTCATGTGAGAGGAGAGATGTGAGTGACAGGCAGGGATGATCCCTCTAACCCTGCAGGGCGCCCCCCTGGCTGATCCAGATCCAGAACTTAAAGCCCTGCGCCTCATTACCAGTCCTCCCTAGACACCTACACACACCTCTACTCTCAGCACTTCCACTGTTGTCTTATTGAGGTAACCTGATCCCAGATCTGCTTATCATACAGGAGTGATGTTGATGTCCACAGCTGGGTGGGACAGCGATATCTTAACCACTGCAGTACCTTCCTCAGAATTCCCATCTGTGTTGCTTTACAGGTGCAGAACAGTACAGTACGTGTATAGACCCATTAGTACAGACGGACATTCTGTGCCTTGCAGAATAATTAATCAAACAACATTGTAACAGTCATCAACTCTTTGCTGATTTCCTTTTTGCCCTAAACCAAAACTATACCAGAGAGCAGAGCTGAAGAGATGGCAATTCGCTACACCCGCAATAACATCAGCTAAATATGTATATGTGACCAATGAAATTTGATTTGATTTCAGTGAAAACACAATGGAAGAGTTAGTGTCTGTTAGGAATCTGTGCTTGGCTATGGTGGTGCATGTGGAATCTGTCAGCAGATACATATACACTCTTGTTTTCTATTAGCCGGGTCATGGCGTCACATTGATGCTTTCACACTCCATCAGCTAGGCTCTCAATTAGGGCTGTGGTGGTCACGACATTTTGTCAGGCGGTAAATGTCAAGCAAATGACTGCCGGTCTCATGGTAATTGACCGTTAACTATCAGAAGCACACGTTCAGCTTCTCCAGGCCTCCAGCATACAAGCCGCTGATGCACGTCTTGGGAACATCAACATTTAGAAAAGTCTAATAAATCCATTTAATATACACAACATCACAATAAATCCATTATCTAGATAATTTAGTGGACAATATATGTTAATAAATTCCATGACATTATTTTATATTATATAATTTTATAGTAAGAAGAATATATACTGAACAAAAATAGAAAAGCAATGTGTAAAGTGTTGGCCCATGTTTCATGAGCTGAAATGAAAGATCCCAGAAATCTTCCATACGCACAAAAAGCTTATTTCTCTAAAATGTTCTATGTGCAATAATGTGCACAAATTTGTTTATATCCCTATTAGTGAGCATTTCTCATTTGCCAAGATAATCCATCCACCTGACAGGTGTGGCATATCAAGAAGCTGATTAAACAGCATGATCATTACACAGGTGCACCTTGTGCTGGGTACAATTAAAAGGACACTCAAAATGTGCAGTTTTGTCACACAACACAATGCCACAGATGTCTGAAGTTTTGAGCGAGCGTGCAATTGGCATGGTGACTGCAGGACTGTCCACCAGAGCTGTTGCCAGAGAATTTAATGTTCATTTCTCTACCACAAGCCACCTTCAACGTCGTTTTAGAGTATTTGGCAGTACGTCCAACCGGCCTCACAACCGCAGACCATGTGTAACCACGCCAGCCCAGGACCTCCGCATCTGGCTTCTTCACCTTACGGGATCGTCTGAGACCAGCCACCCGGACAGCTGATAAAACTGTGGGTTTGCACAACCGAAGAATTTCTGCACAAACTGTCAGAAACCGTCTCAGGGAATCTCATGTGCGAGCTCGTCGTCCTCACCAGGGTCTTGACCTGACTGCAGGTTGTTGTCGTAACCGACTTCAGTGGGCAAATACTCACCTTCGATGGCCACTGGCACGCTGGAGAATTGTGCTCTCCACGGATGAATCCTGGTTTCAACTGTACCAGGGAGATGGCAGACAGCCTGTATGGCGTTGTGTGGGCGAGCAGTTTGCTGATGTCAACGTTGTGAACAGGGTGCCCCATGGTGGCAGTGGGGTTATGGTTTAAGCTATGAACATATGCTACGGACAACAAACACAAATGCATTTTATCGATGGCAATTTGAATGCACAGAGATACCATGACGAGATCCAGAGGCCCATTGTTGTGCCATTCATCCGCCACCATCACCTCATGTTTCAGCATGATAATGCACAGCCCCATGTCACAAGGATCTGTACACAATTCCTGGAAGCTGAAAATGTCACAGTTTTTCCATGGCCTTCATATTCACCAGACATGTCACCCATTGAGCACGTTTGGGATGCTCTGGATCGATGTGTACGACAGCGCGTTCCAGTTTCCGCCAATATCTAGCAACTTCACACAGCCATTGAAGATGAGTAGGATAACATTCCACAGTCCAAAATCAACAGCCTGATCAACTCTATGCAAAGGAGATGTGTAACGCTGCATGAGGCAAATGGTGGACACACCAGATACTGACTGGTTTTCTGATACACACCCTACCTTTTTTTAAATATATCTGTGACCAACAGATGCATATCTGTATTCCAAGTCATGTGAAATCCATATATATACACAGTGCATTCAGAAAGTATTCAAACCCCTTAACTTTTTCCAAATTCTCTTACATTACAGCCTTATTCTAAAGTGGATTCAATATTTTTCCCCTCTTCAATCAACACACAATACCCCATAATGACAAAGCGAAAAACAGATTTTTTGAAATTTTTGCAAATGTATTACAAATAAAAAAAAGAAAGACGTTACTTACATACTAAGTATTCAGACCATTTGCTATGACACTCTAAGTTGAGCTCAGCTGCATCCTGTTTCCACTGATCATCTTTGAGATGTATCGACAACTTGATTGGAGTCCACCTGTGGTATATTCAATTGATTGGACATGATTTGGAAAGGCACACACCTGTCTATATAAGGTCCCACAGTTGAAAGTGCATGTCAGAACAAAAACCACACATTACAGCCCCCTTGGAGTTTGCCAAAAGGCACCTAAAAACTCTCATGAGAAACAAGATTCTCTGGTCTGATGAAACCAAGATTGAACTCTTTGGCCTGAATGCCAAGCGTCACATCTGGAGGAAACATGGCACCATCCCTACGGTGAAGCATGGTGGTGGCAGCATCATGCTGTGGGAAAGTTTTTCAGCAGCAGGGACTGGGAAACTAGTCAGGATCGAGGGAAAGATGAATGTAGCAAAGTACAGAGAGATCCTTGATGAAAACATACTCCAGAGTGCTCAGGACCTCAGACTGGGGCAAAGGTTCACCTTCCAACAGGACAACAACCCTAAGCACACGGTCAAAACAATGTAGGAATGGCTTCGGGACAAGTCTCTGAATGTCCTGGAGTCGCCCAGCCAGAGCCCGGAGTTGAACCCAATCGAACATCTCTGGAAAGACCTGAAAATAGCTGTGCAGTGACGCTTGTCATCTAACCTGACAGAGCTTGAGAGGATCTGCAGAGAAGAATAGGATAAACTCCCCAAATACAGGTGTGCCAAGCTTGTAGCGTCATACTCAAGAAGACTCAAGGCTGTAATCGCTGCCAAAGGTGCTTCAACAAAGTACTGAGTAAAGGGTCTGAATACTTATGTAAATGTGATATTTCAGATATACACTACCATACAAAAGTTTGGGGTCACTTAGAAATGTCCTTGTTTTTGAAAGAAAATCACATTTTTTGTCCATTAAAATAACATAAAATTGATCAGAAATACAGTGTAGACATTGTTAATGTTGTAAATGACTATTGTAGCTGGAAACAGCAAATATTTCATGGAATATCTACATAGGCGTACAGAGGCAACCATCACTCCTGTGTTCCAATGGCACGTTGTGTTATCTAATCCAAGTTTATAATTTTAAAAGGCTAATTGATCATTAGAACCCCCTTGTGCAATTATGATAGCACAGCTGAAAACTGTTGTACTGATAAAAGAAGCAATTAAACTGGCCTTCTTTAGACTAGTTGAGTATCTGGAGCATCAGCACTTCTGGGTTTGATTACAGGCTCAAAATGGCCAGAAACAAAGAACTTTCTTCTGAAACTCGTCAGTCTATTCTTGTTCTGAGAAATGAAGGCTATTCCATGAGAGAAAATGCCACGAAACTGAAGATCTCGTACAACATTGTGTAGTACTCCACTCCTAGAACAGCACAAACGGGCTCTAACCAGAATAGAAAGAGTATTGGGAGGCCCGGTGCATAACTGAGCAAGAGGACAAGTACATTAGAGTGTCTAGTTTGAGAAACAGACACCTCACATGTCCTCAACTGGCAGCTTCTTTAAATAGTACCTGCAAAACCAGTCTCAATGTCAACAGTGAAGAGGCGACTCCGGGATTCTGGCCTTCTCAGATCAAGAATAGACTGACGAGTTTCAGAAGAAATTTATTTGTTTCTGGCCATTTTGAGCCTGTAATCGAACCCACAAATGCTGATGCTCCAGTTACTCCAGTGTATTTTTTAAAAATAAATGTTCTAAAATGTCTAAAAACCAGTTTTTGCTTTGTCATTATGGGGTATTGTGTGTAGTTTGATGAGGGAAAAAAACTATTTAATCATTTTTAGAATAAGGCTGTGACGTAACAACATTTTGAAAAAGTCAAGCTGTCTGAATACTTTCCGAATTAACTGTATATATACATTTTAAAAACAAGACAGTTGTGATGGAAACAGGAAGTTTATATACTCTTGAGTGCAAAGCTGTCATCAAGATGTGCAAAGCTGTCATGAAGAATCTAGGTGTGTCCAAACTTTTGACTGGTACTGTATATATAGTTGAAGTCGGAAGTTTACATACACTTAGGTTGGAGTCATTAAAATTAGTTTTTCAACCACTCCACAAATGTCTTGTTAACAAACTATAGTTTTGGCAAGTCGGATAGGACATCTACTTTGTGCATGATACAAGTATTTTTCCCAGCAATTGTTTACAGACAGATTATTTCACTTATAATTCACTGTATTACAATTCCAGTGGGTAAGAAGTTTACATACACTAAGTTGACTGTGCCTTTAAACAGCTTGGAAAATTCCAGAAAATTATGTCATGGCTTTAGAAGATTCTGATAGGATAATTGACATCATTTGAGTCAATTGGAGGTGTACCTGTGGATGTATTTCAAGGCCTAGCTTCAAACTCAGTGCCTCTTTGCTTGACTGTAACGGGTGTCGTCGGATGAGGAAGAATCAGACCAAAGCGCAGCGTGGTAAGTGTTCATGACTTTTATTGAACTGAACACTGGAACAAAATAACAAAGAGAATAAACGAAACCGAAACAGTCCTGTCAGGTGCAGAAAACACTAAACAGAAAATAACTACCCACAAAACACAGGTGGGAAAATGCTACCTAAGTATGGTTCCCAATCAGAGACAACGATAGACAGCTGTCCCTGATTGAGAACCATACCCGGCCAAAGCAAAGAAATACAACACATAGAAAAATGAACATAGAATGCTCACCCAAATCACACCCATACCAAACCAAAATAGAGACATAAAAAGCTCTCTAAGGTCAGGGCGTGACATTGACATTATGAGAAAATCAAAAGAAATCAGCCAAGACCTCAGAAAAGAAATGTAGACCTCCATAAGTCTGGTTCATCCTTAGGAGCAATTTCCAAACGCCTGAAGGTACCTCGTTCATCTGTACAAACAATAGTACGCAAGTATAAACACCATGGGACCATGCAGCCGTCATACCGCTCAGGAAGGAGACGCGCTCTGTCTCCTAGAAATGAACGTACTTTGGTGCGAAAAGTGCAAATCAATCCCAGAACAACAGCAAAGGACCTTGTGAAGATGCTGGAGGAAACAGGTACAAAAGTATCTATGTCCATAGTAAAACGAGTCCTACATCGACATAACCTGAAAGGCCGCTCAGCAAGGAAGAAAACACTGCTCCAAAACCACCATAAAAAAGCCAGACTACAGTTTGCAACTGCACATGGGGACAAAGATCGTACTTTTTGGAGAAATGTCCTTTTGTCTGATGAAACAAAAATAGACTGTTTGGCCATAATGACCATTGTTATGTTTGGAGAAAAAAGGGGGATGCTTGCAAGCCGAAGAACACCATCCCATTCGTGAAGCACGGGGGTGGCAGCATCATGTTGTGGGGGTGCTTTGCAGCAGGAGGGACTGGTGCACTTCACAAAATAGATGGCATCATAAGGTAAGAAAATTATGTGGATATATTGAAGGAACATCTCAAGACATCAGTCACGAAGTTAAAGCTTGGTCGCAAATGGGTCTTCCAAATGGAGTATACTTACAAAGTTGTGGCAAAATGGCATAAGGACAACAAAGTCAAGGTATTGGAGTGGCCATCACAAAGCCCTGACTTCAATCCTATAGAAAATTTGTGGGCAGAACTGAAAAAGCATGTGCGAGCAAGGAGGCCTAAAAACCTGACTCGGTTACACCAGCTCTGTCAGGAGGAATGTGCCAAAATTCACCCAACTTATTGTGGGAAGCTTGTGGAAGACTACCCGAAACGTTTGACCCAAGTTAAACAATTTAAAGGCAATGCTATCAAATACTCATTGAGTGTATGTAAACTTCTGACCCACTGGGAATGTGATGAAAGAAATAAAAGCTGAAATAAATCATTCTCTCTACTATTATTCTGACATTTCACATTCTTAAAATAAACTGGTGATCCTAACTGACCTAAGACAGGGAATTTTTACGAGGATTAATTGTCAGGAATTGTGAAAACCTGAGTTTAGATGTATTTGGCTAAGGTGTATGTAAACTTCCGACTTCAACTGTATATATACATATATTTTTAAATTAATTATTTAAGTTGACTGATTTCCTTATATGAACTGTAACTAAGTAAAATCTTTGAAATTGTTGTATGTTGCATTTATATTTTTGTTCATTGTAATTTAACTTATTTGAATAAAATAGAAAGGATATTTTTCCCATTCCTGAGCGAGTGCGCATGTGAAGTGGCTATGTTGAGTGTAAAAGTGATAATTTGAAACAGATCCTATACATGGGCGGCATAATGCAACTATATTGATGATTTGAAAAAGTCTAATAAAATACACTTGCGCTCTTTTTCTTGCCTCAGGCTGTTCTCTCATTAAGTGATAACATTCTCATCCATCAGACTATTTTCAATTGAATCTCGCCTTTACTAATATTTGAAATGAGTTTTGATTTAAAATGGCCATCATCAGATAGGTAGGAACAGGGTCGGGGTAAAAAGATGTCATCCATATGCCCTCTACTAGTGCATCACTGGGTCCAAGCTTCCTGCCATCCAGGACCTATTTTTATACATTTTTTCTTAACTCTATTTCTTAAACTGCATTGTTGGTTAAGGGCTTGTAAGTAAGCATTTCACGGTAAGGTCTACACCTGTTGTATTCGGCGCTTTCCTGTGGTTCCTTTTTCAATTATGCCAGGTAGGCTACTCTGGTTTTACAGCGGAGCAATGTGCTTAATATTAGCATCTGATAAATAAATATAGTAGCAGTAGAAAGCCTCTAACTCTATTCCGCCCAAACTCTGCATGCCACGGGCTCTCCAATCCTGTTCCTGCAGCTACCCAGTGCTTAGTTTGCGAAACCAAGTGAAATCTATTCAGGAACATTGATAGTAACATGTTTTCACAACCAAACATATTTAATTAAACTGTTGATAGTGTTGTTTTTTAAATGTTTTTCTGCAGTGCGTAATATGCATTAGTGCAGTTTGGAACGGTTCAAAAGAACTCAGATGTTATAGAGATACTACAGAAAGATTACAGATATCTGAACTGATGGTTGGTCCTTTTACACACTGTCGCTTTTAGGTGGAGTGGAGCAAACTATGTTGAGGGAACAGAGGAGTAGGACAACGCTTGAGGAAAATGGTGAAGTTACGTTAAGAACATAACTACTAGGCTATACCACTGTTGGGAAATGATGCCTACTTACGGAGCTCATCGAAGTGGGTCTCTATGCCGTCCACCCCAGGCACAGAGCAGATGAGTCTGGCCTTCAGGAAAGTGCTCCACTTGTTGACCAAGCAGCAGTGTCCACCGTCATCATTCTGCAGGGGGGAGACAAACACAACAAGTGGACCGGTCCACAGATTCAAACCAACAGCTGTTTGATACAGACAACTAGCAGCCAACACTAGCTTACAGAGAAGTTGAGAGTGAAAACATCAGATCTGTGGGTCAGTCTGTCCACCCCATCTGTTGTGGACAGACGCCTGCCCCTACAGAGGCCTGGTGATGCCCAGTGAAAATTATTCACAGCCCAGTAATCCTTGCAAAACATTACGAAACGTGTTCATTACGAAATGTTCAAGTGAAAAATCATAGAATGCTATTTATGCAACAATTTATATTGGAGTAATATGCTACTGAACATCATGCAAAGGTTATACTATTCCTTTGTTTTGTAGCTCCTACACAAACATTTGATGTACTCTTAAATTGTATCAACATGTGAACTCGTTCTACCATGTATTGTATGTATACTGTATCTACGACAGTAGTGTTATTTCCAGTGGGCGTCATCAGAGAATCTGTCCTTAATGGCCATGTACTCTTAAAAATCTCCATCCGGCACAGTCAGAAGAGGACTGGCCACCCCTCACAACCTGGTTCCTCTCTAGGTTTCTTCTTAGGTTCCTGCCTTTCTAGGGAGGTTTTCCTTGCCACCGTGCTTCTACATCTGCATTGCTTGATGTTTGGGGTTTTAGGCTGGGTTTCTGTATAAGCACTTTGTGACATCTGCTGATGTAAAAAGGGCTTTATAAATACATTGATTAGATTTGAGGACAGTGGCTTAGGATCCAGAGACAGACAGGACCAACGTCCCAAAGGTCCCATAGGAGACGTGCAGCAAGAGGGGGAAGGTTTGCACACAGCACAGGGTTACCCTCTGACCCCCTCTAAGGGTAAACAACGTTCTGAGTCACTGCAGCCACTGGATACGTACATCATTAGATCAACATTACCCAGAGAGTGTTATGTGTATGTGTGTTTATGTGTATATACTGGAGGCCAAAGGCAAACTCTCCCACTCCAACAGAATATCACAGGGGACAACAAGCATTCCCTTTAGTTTGGTTTTCTTAGACTCCTCATTGGCTGTTGAGGAAGTGGGGGGCAGAGATGGTTTAAGGGGATTTTCCAAGGAGACCCCTCTACTCTGGGGATGTCTCAGTATCAGGAGTGGCAGGGTACTGGGTTTGCAGGCTCAGAGGTCACAATACGAGACAAACCCTCACAATTGCAGTAAGAAAACATTTGCAGATAATATGGTTGTGTGGCCACTTACCAGACAGATCCTGCCTATCCTGGACTGGGCCATGGGACTCTGGCCCATCTCTGAAGCCTTCTCCCGGAAGAAGAAGTACAGCTTGTCATCATTCTTCTCAGCACTGTCTGGGATGAGGTGTGCCTTGATGAATATGGGATCTGAAAATAGAGAGAAAGATCGAGAAAGAAAGAGAGAGCAAGAGTGAGAGATAGAGAGAGAGAAAGAAAGAGATAGTTGAAGACGAGACAGATGCTAGTGAGAGTCAGTTGAGGCCTCAAGCTGAGCACATGTCACTACATTCCAAATCAGTTTTATTAATCTCACTGAATGATCACAATGTGGCATCAACCTCTCTTCTCATGATAGCTCACTGATTAGGGCACTGCTGGACAAATCAAACTGATCCTGTCCTCCCTGCTGCAACAGACACAACCCATATGGGGGCAGACCATGTGGGGGGTGGGATGGGGGAGTACATAGAATAGGTTAGAGATGAGTTCATTAGTCACAGGCATGCAGAGATGCAGCTGGAACTGCTGGGTACAGTGAAAATCTTATGCTGCGGGCTCCAACAGCGCAGGTCAAAATAAAATAAAAATAAGAAAAGAGAAGTGAATGAGAAAAAATAAAGATAATAATAATATATACACATTTACAATTGTAGCAATGATAAATTACCATTGGGTGGTGGGGGCAGGGTAAGAATGCCCATAAGGGGAGCAGCAGGGGGGGGAGTGAGAAGTGAATGAAAAAACAGTAATAAAAAAGAATAATATATACATATTTACATTGTAACAGTGATAAATGTCCATTGGGGGGGTGGGGCAGGGTAGGAAGTCTGGGTGCAGGAGGGAGACAGGGGGAGCAGGTAGCTGCCTATTGGCTATTCAGCAGCCTGATGGTCTGGGGGTAGAAGCTATTGGCCAGTCTTCAAGTTATTGCCCTGATGCTCCTGTGCGGTCCGCGTCTGAGAAGCGGGGAGAACAGGACATTGCTCGGGTGGCTGAGGTCCCTGATTATCTTCTTGGCCTTCCTGCGACACCTGGTGTTGTAGGTGTCCTGTAGGGCAGGCAGTGTACCCAATGGTGCGTTAGGCAGAGTGTACCACCCTCTGTAGCACCTTGCAGTCCGCGGCGGTGCAGTTGCCATACCAGGCTGTGATGCAGCCCGACAGTATGCTCTCAATGGTGCTCCTGTAGAACACTGTGAGGGCCCTCAAGGACAGGAAGAATTTCTTCAGCATCCTGAGTTTGAAGAGTCGCTGTTGTGCCTTCTTCACAACGTTCTTCGTGTGGGTTGACCATTCCAGCTTCTCAGAGATGTGCACATTGAGGAACTTGAAGTTTCTGACCGTCTCCCCATTGATGAGGATGGGGGCGTACCCAGCCTGGTTCCGCCTGAAGTCCACAATCGGCTCCTGGCACCATGCCGTCAGAGTGCCTACGTCCTGCCTGTAGGCCGTCTGGTCATTGTTAGTAATCAGGCCAACTACTGTCATCAGAAAACTTGATGATGGAGTTGGAACTGTGTGAGGCCATGCAGTCGTGGGTTTATAGGGAGTACAGGAGGCGACTGAGGACGCACACTTGTGGGGCCCCTGTGTAGATAATCAGTGTCGAGGAGGTAACGTTGCTTACCTTCACCACCTGGTGTCGGCCCATCAGGAAGTCCAGGGCCAAATTGCATAGGGAGGAATTCAGTTCCAGGGCCGTGAGCTTTGTGGTGAGCTTAGAGGGCACTATGGTATTGAAGGCTGAGCTGAAGTCTATGAATAGCATCTTCACATATGCATTCCTTTTGTCCAGGTGGGTGAGGAGAGTGTGCAGTGCAATGCACACTTGTTTTGTCTGTGGATCAATCAGGGCGGTAGGTGAATTGTAGAGTGCCAAGTGTGTCGGGGAGGGAGGAGGTAATGTGGCCTTTGACTAGCCTCTCAAAGCACTTCATGATAACGGAGGTGAGTGCTACGGGACGGTAGACTTATATGGGGGGTTGACCATGTGGGTTGTGGGGTGGGGGGGAGGTACATAGACTCATATGGGGGGTAGACCATGTTGGGGGTGGGATATATGAACCCATATGGGGAAAGCAGGATGGATCAGGATCTCCTAGTGTGGCCCTGGGACTGATGAACAGGACTCAGGTGGGGATGGGGAGTACCTCCTGGGACTGATGAACAGGACTCAGGTGGGGATGGGGAGTACCTCCTGGGACTGATGAACAGGACTCAGGTGGGGATGGGGAGTACCTCCTGCCGTGGACTCAGCCCTACTAATCAATGGTGACACTTTCCTCCCAAACACACTGACCTCCAAAACACACTGACTTCCCAAACACACTGATCTCCCAAACACACTGATCTCCCAAACACACTGATCTCCCAAACACACTGATCTCCCAAACACACTGACCTCCAAAACACACTGACCTCCAAAACACACTGACTTCCCAAACACACTGACTTCCCAAACACACTGACTTCCCAAACACACTGATCTCCCAAACACACTGACTTCCCAAACACACTGACTTCCCAAAACACACTGACTTCCCAAACACACTGATCTCCCAAAACACACTTACTTCCCAAACACACTGATCTCCCAAAACACACTTACTTCCCAAACACACTGATCTCCAAAACACACCGAATTCCCAAACACACCCACCCAGCAGCACTTATGTGTACACTCTCGTCAAAATAAAACATCTAATCAAATTGGATTTGTCACATGCGCCGAAGGGTGTGACATTAACGTGAAATGCTTGATTACGAGCCCTTCCCAACGATGCAGAGATAAAAAAATATATATTATAAAAATTATACACAAGAAAGGAGCTATATACAGGGCGTCCAGTAGCAGATCAATGTGCAGGGGTACAAGGTATTTGAGGTTGGACAGCCAATATGCTCTTGCCAACTCAAATATAATTGTCATGCCATACATCCCAGACATGAAATGCTACCAGACATGTATGGCATGACAATGGACCATAGAAGACTTGGCTACAGCACAAACGTGACAAAACATTTCCTACTGTATTGATGTGATAGGCATGGTTGACTTTTTAATGCCTGAAACAGCTAGAGGCTTAGACCATATAAACAGTATGACATACAGAGGTGCTATGAGACAGAACAGGAATGTAGAGACTGAGGAATCAATTGATACATGATGGAAATATAAAGACAAATGCCATAGAGAGATGATGTCTGTCAGGATGAGACGTGAGACGTGAGACGTTACCATTTAACCATTTGGAGTTGTATTGATCCGTCCTCATGGCAGTCTGTTTCCCTAGAGTACGGAAGATGGACGCATCAGTCCCCATGAAGTCAATGTAGACCCCAGCGTAGAGCTCCCCATCTGTCAATCAGAGAGAAAGAGATCAATGGAATGTTATAGAAAGTCAATAACCTATCGGTTGACAGGAGGTAAACCAGGGGTGATTCGTGACTACCATCCTTTGTTATGGCAATATGGCCCTGTTTTCTGTAGGACAATAACACATGGTAACCCTCCCCTCCACATAACCAACAGTAGTGCCAGCTGGTGGCCAGGGTTAGGCAGGACAGCGGGGAGGGCGATCCCAGGGCAGACACTGGGGACCTGGGGCAGGATGTGGGGATGTAGTCATTGGCCCTGGTCTGGTCATTGTAAGCAGTGTGGGGTGGAGGCCTGGGAAATGCCCGCCACCAGTTGCTTGTGGCTGAGTGTGTGAGTGAGCAGGTGCTGCCCCAGTATGGGACCTGTTTAGAGTGTTGACAGATCTCCCTAAAGACAAGACAGTATTTTCCTTCTATAATCCCATCAGATCGAACGCCTTCACACTGGGGTGGGTTGGCAAGGTGACCAAACATGCTAGAAAAACTGGGGTCAAGAGAGATACATAGAAAGCCCCCGTATAAGAGGAGAATTCTTTGTTTTGCATCTGTGTTGTGTGGTATGACTGGCTGTGTTGTAGGTCAGTTATGTAGCAGCTGAGTCGCTACAGTAAGTGGATGCTAGTTAGTTCCGCCCCGGTCAGCTCTAGGTGTGGGATGACATGGGAAGTCACAGAGCGGGGTCATGGGAAGTGTCACACACCCTGGGTGGCTGGGAGGTCAGTGGAGCCATGCCAGAGAGGAAGAGGTCAACTGCTAAGTCTGACCAACTGTCTGCAAGCTGGTGTCAACACCAGACCACCTATTGATATGAGAACTTACATACCGACACATGCTACTCCCTTTATCCCCGAATTACAGTAAATATACTGTGCAGTACATAGATGAATACTTCTCAATACAGCAATTCACTTTCCAGTATACTTTTATGATTATGAGAATAGTATAACAATGGATTTTTTTACGTCATCACAGGGTAAATACAATTGAAGAGAAAACGGTTTTAAAAGAGGCAGAAGTATTTGAATGAGCAAGATCTAGTGTGACTTGCCAGTCGTGCATTGATAGATATTGTATTAGGTAATAGCTTCCACAGGGGTTGGACTGACCACAAAGACTCTTTGGGGGGAAGAGGAATATAGCTTGATGGGGAAACAGCACTTTTGTTTCAATAACAGAGACACTCAATTCTTCCAATATTGGAACAAGTGACCTGAGAGAGAAGAGGTGAACAGGCACTTACTGATCAAAGCTGAGACGCTGTTGAGTTTAGGGTCGTAAGGACATTTGCCTTTCCCCGAATCCACTTTGCCTGGCTCTAAACGGAAGATATATTCCTGTAATAGATAGCAAATCAAATGTTATTTGTCACATGCTTGGTAAAACAACAGGTGTAGACTAATAGTGAATTGCTTACTTACGGGCCCTTCCCAACAATGCAGAGAGAATAATAGAAAAATTATTGAAAGATAATAACACATGGAATAAATAGACAATAAGTAATGATATCTTTATACTACGTATATACACAGGGTACCAGTACCGAGTTGATGATAACTTGGCTATATACACGGGGTACCAGTACCGAGTTGATGATAACTTGGCTATATACACGGGGTACCAGTACCGAGTTGATGATAACTTGGCTATATGCACAGGGAACCAGTACCGAGTTGATGATAACTTGGCTATATGCACGGGGAACCAGTACCGAGTCAATGTACAGGGATATGAGGTAATTGAGATAGATAAGTACATATAGGTAGGGATAAAGTCAGGACAGTGCAGAAACAATTAAATATGTAAACAACATCAATTATTCTGTTGTTTCCATTGAGAACACAGAGTTTATTCAGGCCTTATTTATCTATTACAAGTGATTTGGTTTTTACATAATGTAACCCTTTGCAGAGAAATACAGACACAAGGAGGATATATAGGGAATGCAGGTTGATGTTTATTGGGATGAGTCTTGTCCTGGAGGCAGAGCTGAGTGATTTTTACTAGATGGGTGGGTTGCAAAGTCAACATTTGCCCTATATTTGCTTTTTGGTCATAATTTAAGGTTAGGTTTAGGCATAATGTTAGCAGTGTGGTTAAGGTTATGGTTAAGGTTAGGTTTAAAATCAGATTGTATGACTTTGTGGCTATGCCAGCTAGTGACTACCCTGCAGAGCTGCCTCCAGTACATGAGTCATCCTAATAAAGGTTGGCACTTGGTACACAAATATGTGTCCTTGTTTCTAAGCACAGGTCTGTCAAATGCTGTGTTAGTGTGCTGAACCAGACATCTATGTAAAACACACACTCACACACCTGTATTAGCTTTAAGCAAGGGAGTATGAAGCGTATAAGGCCAGTTATTGGCAAAATGGAGTGCTTGAGTAAAAATGAGGAGAGCGATCCAAAACGAATCCACCATGCTCCTAGTGTTAGAGATGTGGAGGGTGGCTCTGAAGTCCACGAGCCAGGAGGACATTGGCTTTGTGTCAACATTGGCTTTGTGTCAAGTAGCTTACTGTACCCCTGAGGATTGGTAATAATAATGCTTATTTTATTTTCGAATATGTGATTAGAAATGCATGATGTGATTCCGTCACGGTAAATGAAAAACTAAACAGATTGCCTTTCTAAGACAAATTCTAATTTTGCCTATGGAAAACATTCCTTCCACTTAGTTGACAATTACAATTATCACACGGCCCCCAAAAATATTACACATGTCAGGAATACATATTTAACTAAAAGGCATGTTGGATGAATACAGTTTCCCTGAAAAACAATGAAAGATAGGCAGACTGTTTAATTGTGAAGCAAGGCTGTTAGAGTTGGACAGTGTTCTTATACCCTGGTGTCTATGACTCCACTAGTTGTAGGCACCCTCCCAGAATGGCTCCCAACACTGAAGGCAGTACATTTACAAAGCATTCTTTTGTATTCTAAGCAACAGGGGTGAATCAGGATCTCTACATTTGTAAGACATTTATTTATTGCACAATTTTTACAGTATATTTTATAGGGGAATCAGAAGTTAAAATGTATTCTTTATGACTTGTTGTGGTACTCATTAGAATGGATTTTGCCATTGTCCTCCACCACATCTTTCTTTATGACTTTGAATGATTTGGCTGATATTCATATGCAGCGTACTTCTCAATATTGTAGTTGCCAAGATGAGTTGTAGAACAAGTACAGTAAAATCCCTTATAAAGTAGGCCTTTGGGGTCACAAAAATCAACCCATGGATGTTAATGACTGTAAAGAACAGGACTTGGTGACATTGACCAACTTAATTTATGACCTTTCTACTAATTTATGACCTTTCTACTGAACTGTGACCATATCACCATAATCTCTATCTTTAACACCCCATTTCTTCCACACCATAATCAGCAGCGTCCATTTTGGATTTCAACAGATTGTACATGATGACAGGGCCTCTCAGACACCAGATGGGCACCTGACCCAGGTCTCAGACCCCAGCCCCTTGCTACAGTAGCCTCCCTCGCCCCAGGTGACAGCTCCTTGCTACAGTAGCCTCCCCAGGTCCCAGACTCCAACCCCTTGCTACAGTAGCCTCCCCCAGGTCCCAGAACCCAGCCCCTTGCTACAGTAGCCTCCCTCGCCCCAGGTCATAGCTCCTTGCTACAGAAGCCTCCCCAGGTCCCAGACCCCAGCCCCTTGCTACAGAAGCCTCCCCAGGTCCCAGAACCCAGCCCCTTGCTACAGTAGCCTCCCCCAGGTCCCAGACCCCAGCCCTTTGCTACAGTAGCCTCCCCAGGTCCCATACCCCAGGTCCTTGCTACAGTAGCCTCCCCCAGGTCCCAGACTCCAGCCCTTTGCTACAGTAGCCTCCCTCGGCCCAGGTCACAGCTCCTTGCTACAGTAGCCTCCCCAGGTCCCAGACCCCAGGTCCTTGCTACAGTAGCCTCCCCCAGGTCCCAGACTCCAGCCCTTTGCGACAGTAGCCTCCCTCGGCCCAGATCACAGCTCCTTGCTACAGTAGCCTCCCCCAGGTCCCAGACTCCAGCCCTTTGCTACAGTAGCCTCCCTCGGCCCAGGTCACAGCTCCTTGCTACAGTAGCCTCCCCAGGTCCTTGCTACAGAAGCCTCCCCCAGGTCCCAGAACCCAGCCCCTTGCTACAGAAGCCTCCCCAGGTCCCAGAATCCAGCCCCTTGCTACAGAAGCCTCCCCAGGTCCCAGAACCCAGCCCCTTGCTACAGTAGCCTCCCCCAGGTCCCAGAACCCAGCCCCTTGCTACAGAAGCCTCCCCAGGTCCCAGAATCCAGCCCCTTGCTACAGAAGCCTCCCCAGGTCCCAGAACCCAGCCCCTTGCTACAGTAGCCTCCCCCAGGTCCCAGAACCCAGCCCCTTGCTACAGAAGCCTCCCCAGGTCCCAGAACCCAGCCCTTTGCTACAGTAGCCTCCCTCGGCCCAGATCACAGCTCCTTGCTACAGTAGCCTCCCCCAGGTCCCAGACTCCAGCCCTTTGCTACAGTAGCCTGCCTCGGCCCAGGTCACAGCTCCTTGCTACAGTAGCCTCCCCAGGTCCTTGCTACAGAAGCCTCCCCCAGGTCCCAGAACCCAGCCCCTTGCTACAGAAGCCTCCCCAGGTCCCAGAATCCAGCCCCTTGCTACAGAAGCCTCCCCAGGTCCCAGAACCCAGCCCCTTGCTACAGTAGCCTCCCCCAGGTCCCAGAACCCAGCCCCTTGCTACAGAAGCCTCCCCAGGTCCCAGAATCCAGCCCCTTGCTACAGAAGCCTCCCCAGGTCCCAGAACCCAGCCCCTTGCTACAGTAGCCTCCCCCAGGTCTCAGAACCCAGCCCCTTGCTACAGAAGCCTCCCCAGGTCCCAGAACCCAGCCCCTTGCTACAGAAGCCTCCCCAGGTCCCAGAACCCAGCCCCTTGCTACAGAAGCCTCCCTCGCCCCAGGTCATAGCTCCTTGCTACAGAAGCCTCCCCAGGTCCCAGACCCCAGCCCCTTGCTACAGAAGCCTCCCCAGGTCCCAGAACCCAGCCCCTTGCTACAGAAGCCTCCCCAGGTCCCAGAACCCAGCCCCTTACTACAGAAGCCTCCCCAGGTCCCAGAACCCAGCCCCTTGCTACAGAAGCCTCCCTCGGCCCAGAACCCAGCCCCTTGCTACAGTAACCTCCCTCGCCCCAGGTCATAGCTCCTTGCTACAGTAGCCTCCCCAGGTCCCAGACCCCAGCCCCTTGCTACAGTAGCCTCCCCAGGTCCCAGAACCCAGCCCCTTGCTACAGTAGCCTCCCCAGCTCCCAAACTGCAGTACCTTGATACAGTAACCTCCCCTCAACCAGGTCCCAGAGCCCAGCCTTTGCTACAGTAGTCTCCTCTTGGCCTAAGTCCCAGTCAGTTGCTACAGTAGTCTCCCCTCGGCCCAGGTCTTAGACCCCAGCCCCTTACTACAGTAGCCTCCCCTCAGCCCAGACCACAGCCCCTTGCTACAGTAGACTCCCCTCTGCCCAGGTCCTAGACCCCAGCCCCTTGCTACAGTAGCCACCCCTCGGCCGTAGGCCCACCTTTGACTCCACAGGCCCTGCCGTAGTGCTGAAGTCTGCCGCCCGGCTGGTCCTCCCTCCGGACTGGGGTGCCTGCAGGTAGAGGGCCTAAAAAAGAGGACACGTGCCACGCGATTACCACGAGGGTCCCATCGACTGCACCCGAAGGGACAACCCAAAACCAACTGAAACTCAGTGGAAAAATCAACCCAAGAGTTGACCAGAAGGAGAACAGAAAAAGCTCAAAGAAAGACCCATGACCGAAACACAACCATGACCACAAAGGAAGAAATGAGAGTGGACTCATGACATTTAAAAAAAAATACATTTCAATCGTTTGGCAGACACTCTTATCCAGAGCGACTTACAGGAGCAATTAGGGTTACGTGCATTACTCAAGGGCACAGACAGATTTTTCACCTACTGACCCAACTCTCTTAACAGCTAGACTACCTGCCACTCCATGAGAATCAATGAGAAGAGAACCCAAAAGTAACAAAAAATAACTATGTCAAGCGAAGCACGCTAGAGAGAGTTCAGTGACGTGAATAAATAAAAATATGGATGAGTTTCAGAATCCACAGCTATCTAGGTTGCCAAATACATACAGAAAACATGCCATGCCATGCAAATGAAAACATAGACACAAGATTCAGCAACATAAAAAAGACAAATGAGACAAAAGAGGACCCATTTGGGTGAAAAGCAGAAAAGGAGCTCAAAGTAAAGTGAACTCAGTGAAGAAGTGAGGTAATATCTGGAAAACCTTGGGAGCTGTCTGAGGACTCAGCATGCGTGAGGCCTTTGGAATGACAACTGGGAGAACTTCCAAACAAATGGTTTCTGTTTACACCTCTAATTTTAACCAATGAAAACCTTTACAGTTCAAGCGATGTAGCTAGCAGGGCCTGGGGGAGAGGATGAATGTCAAGGGGATGACTGGCCTGTACATTGAAACCTAAGCCCTGCAATGAATCGTTGAGACTAAACAGGCAGGATAGTAACAGTAAGTGTGCACTGGGGACGGCAGCTGCTGCATCTCTGATGGCCGCTGGTCTATGAGGGAGAGAGGGAGGAACAGAGAGAGGAATGGATGGAGGGGGTGAGTTACAAGGCTGATGATGGATGAGAGGCTCCATCGGTAATGATGGCCTTTCAGAGCCTCCCAGACAGGTCAGAACACTACACATAAACAGGTGAGGGGGGAGAGGAGACAGCCGCTAGTAGGAGAAGATAGTACTGGTTGTTTTAGACACACTGTCAACATTCTCTTCCCAGCAGTACTTTAGCTGAGGGTTAGCTTCCTATGGTGGCAGTTAGCTGTCTCTCCAATAGGAGTCACTATAACAGTGTGACACAAACTGACAGAATAAAGGAGAGTTAACCACCTGTGAAGAGCTCATTATCTATTGGGGCATTTCCAATGAGGATTGACCCCAGTGTTTTACATCAAAAGCCTCAGACTTTTCTGTTTCCGTCTACTTGGGCCGGCACCCGTGTCTCACTGGGCAATGGCTCTGGTGGTCCTGCTCTCACTTGGAGGCAAGACCCGGGGTACTTTTTAGCTTTCATTTACATAACAATGGCTAACTGTGAACTTTAACACCTACTCACAAAGCAACAGTCTTGAAGGATGCAGAGATTGTTGATTCTGCTCGCAACAAGGCTTTAGTGTCACACTCCTGATGGAAACACAATTACACTATAGAGTTTACATTAACATAAAACACTAGCGGCCCACTAAGTCTCAATGGAAAAGCACCAATATGAGCCTTTCTCTGGGTTCACCAGACCATGGATAGAGCAAATCAATGTGAAAAGGGGAGCAGAAAATGAGAGAACAGACCATGACAAGGACAGACAAGGAGCGGAATGAGATTTTTTGACCCCGGGTTGATTGACAGATCTGACTCTGAAAGAGGGGAGTACAGGAGTGTGACCATGGTTGGCTACATCTTGTCTCTGGTTACCTGGGACCTGCGCCCGCGGTCCACGTAGGTGCAGATGGGGTTGTATGCCCCTGTTCCACACACGTACAGGTGGGTTCGGTTCCATGGCTCGATCAGACGGATGAAGTTCCCACATTCCCCCTGATGGAGACAAGGGAAAAAACGCTGTCAGTAGGATACAAGGATAATCATTACATTTTCAGAAAGATAAACACATTCTGCTCTGGACTCCTTTCAGCCTTCTGAGGAAAACAAAAGGTCCAATTGATGATCAATAACCTTCAGCTAACCACCTCAAACTACCTCCGTTACATTTATGTATTCCACTTGTGCCTATGGAAAACATTCCTTTCACTTAGTTGACAATTTAATTATCATACGCCTAAAAAATATTATTACACACGTCAGGAATACGTATTTGACTACAAGGCAAGTTGGATGAATACAGTTTCCCTAAAAAACAATGAAAGATAGGCAGACTGTTTTAATCTGAAGGTACACACACACGCACGTTGAACAGGATAAGGCAGTGGCCCATGATGTCTCTTTCCAGCTGTCTAGAAACCCCGCTCCCCTGTCTTAACACCAGCCAGTCCCCCTGCCTTAACCCAAGACAGTCCCCCTGCCTTAACCCCACCCAGTCCCCCAACCTTAACCCCAGCCAGTGCCCCTGTCTTAACCCCAGCCAGTACCCTTGCCTTAACACCAGCCAGGCCTCCATGCTGGCCACAGTGATACAGGACCAGGCCTCCATGCTGGCCACAGTGATACAGGACCAGGCCTCCATGCTGACCACAATGATACAGGGCCAGGCCTCCAGGGCCAGGTCCCCATGCTGATCACAGTGATACAGGGCCAGGCCTCCAGGGCCAGGTCCCCATGCTGATCACAGTGATACAGGGCCAGGCCTCCAGGGCCAGGTCCCCATGCTGATCACAGTGATACAGGGCCAGGCCTCCAGGGCCAGGTCTCCATGCTGATCACAGTGATACAGGGCCAGGCCTCCAGGGCCAGGTCTCCATGCTGATCACAGTGATACAGGGCCAGGCCTCCAGGGCCAGGTCTCCATGCTGATCACAGTGATACAGGGCCAGGCCTCCAGGGCCAGGTCTCCATGCTGACCACAGTGATACAGGGCCAGGTCTCCATGCTGATCACAGTGATACAGGGCCAGGCCTCCAGGGCCAGGTCTCCATGCTGATCACAGTGATACAGGGCCAGGCCTCCAGGGCCAGGTCTCCATGCTGACCACAGTGATACAGGGCCAGTGTGTGTGTGTGTGTGTAGGTATGTGTATTCATTGCAAAGTTGTGCTCCCCCACAGGGAGTGCAGTGTGCATGATTGCCTTTGACCTCTTGCCTGAAATGACATCCCCTTTGAATTGCTTTTGAAATGTCATAATCTGTCATTAGATAAAGAGGGGGTTTGCCAAGATGTCTACAGCCAATTTCCTCTCTTATTATTACCGTGTTGGAATTCCAACCCGCACGCACGCACGCACGCACGCACGCACGCACGCACGCACGCACGCACGCACGCACGCACGCACGCACGCACGCACGCACGCACGCACGCACGCACGCACGCACGCACGCACGCACGCACGCACGCACGCACGCACGCACACACACACACACACACACACACACACACACACACACACACACACACACACACACACACACACACACACACACACACACACACACACACACACACACACACACACACACACACAGGGGCCTGTACTATGTAGCCAGAGGTGGTGAGCTGTGCGGGTCAGCGAGCGCATCTAAATGAACATTCCAGTTGGATAAACAGAAGCCTGCTCTCTGAAAACTAGCAGGGGAGCATGGTTATTATCCATACCCCATCCTGCATGCCACTGCCCAAATACACCCTTAGGGCTGTGTGTGGGGGTGTTGACATGTGTGAACAAATCAAAAGAGAAATCAGAGGAGGATCAGACCTTGATATGAATTTAAATGGTGCTCTCAGGTCCACAGGGGGCTGTGGTGTGTGTGAGTGTATGTGCAGGATTTAACCCTCTGAAACAGATGTGCTAAAACAGGAGCTCTAGCCTCTAGCTACAGTCCTCCTCACCCTAACAGATCATGATTCAAAGGGGTAAGGGAAGGGAATGATGGAATATGGCTGCATAATGTAAACTGTTGCGGATTATTCCATGTTTAATGGCCAACTCACTATCAAAGTGTCAAAGGGCCTCTCCAAAATGGCCGCCAAGTCACCTGGCAAGTCACCTGACGGCTATTGAAAAGAGTGATTACTGGGGTAGCAGTAAATGTGAAAGTGGATTAACTGAAGGAGAAGATTCCCGGAATTTGTGATGCTCGTCATTTGGTGCGACGCAGACAGGATGGCATGAGTAGTGAAACAGAAGAGTCATTGTCTGTTCTTTTGACTTTTGATGTTGAGTCTTTGCCAGACAAAGTGATGTTAGGATATATCCGTTATCTCGTACCAGCTTTTGTGCCTAATCCATTACATTGTTAAAGGTGTCAAACTTATGCGCAAGTGGCAGCAGTGTGTACGAGGGAGGATCCTAGGTGTGAGAAGTGTGCGGAAGAGCATGAGACAAAGGAAAGTGTAGCATTGGGGAAAGAAGCGGTATGTTGTAATTGTAGGGGTGCCCATGGGGCTGGGATCAGAAATGTCCAGTGAGAGAGAGGCAGGTTGAGGTTACCAGGGTTAAGAAGTGCAGAGGGTATCGTGTGCTGAGGCAGTGAAGAAAGTAGAGGAAGATGGGTCAACAGGGAGGGATCCTGAGAGGATTCGTGTGAGTAGTAGATCTGTGCTATTACAGAGGGATAGGCCAATGAGTGATATACTGTGTATTCAGTAAGTATGGCTTTTTAGCGTTCATAGCAATGGTAATCAATTGTACTGCAGGGATGGAACGTACATCGCAGATAATAGAGGTTGCGGTGGCAGCTGCAGAGAAGTATTCGGGTGTACGAGCTTTGATGTCAGAAGAGTTACAGGGTGTGTTGAGTAGTGGTGTCACGTCCTCCCAGGCCGTTGGCCTGAGGTAGGATCAGATTGGTTTAAATAGAGGAATAGGGTGGTGGGTTTTTAATCAGTGTAGGGTGAGATGGCAGGGAATTTATTTATTATTATACTTTTTTTTTTATCACGCAAAGTATAATGGATTTATACCCCAGTTTAGTTGGTGGCGGTAATGCACAATGTTTTGGATGCCAACCGCCGTTAAACCTCATCGAAGACGAACACCACACCAAGCAACAGCCCTCAGATGAAGAACCAACAGAATGCGTCATTGACCAAAAGTGAGTTATTATCTGATGCTTTGTCTGACTATGTACTTTGATTTGTTCTGTAGTTTCTGCCTTATAGATTATGTTCTTGAACTTTACTGTCGATGCTGCACTGCCCTATCGCTTGCCTATCGCTTGCCTTAGCTTCAGCATTTTGCATATTGTTCATTTAAGTTTAAACCGTTTCAGTATTGCTACTTATAGCATCCTTTTGAGTAGCATTATATGGGAAATGTGTATTGAATGTGTATTGATGAATTGTGCCAGGGTAATTGTAACTTATTGTGGATTTGTTAATAATTGTCACATTTCCATTGTTCCTAGAACCATACATACTACATTCTATAACTTCAATGTCCTCTGATGATTGACCTGCCAAAATAAAACAGTTCAAAGTGATCAAAGTGAAGTCCTGAATCCAAGTCTCTCTGACAGGAGCCCTTTGGCAGCCACTAAAACCAGCCATACAGTTATTTCAAAACTAGACCATTTCTTACACCAAGAGCACAACTAACCCACATGTTAAGATGATTGAGAGAGTATGGTACTCACGTTGATATCCTTTCCAGACAAAACACACTCAGTTTTCCTCTGAGGAGCCACAGGCCAGTGAATCTGAGAGAGAGGAGAGAGAGAAGCAGGTTCGTTTTTAGTGCTAGACATGCAGAACCCAGCAGGTCTAGCTAGGATCAATAATGGAGTGGGGCATCTCTTACTATGAGTGGCTCCTTGTTGATGTCGTGCAGGTCCAGAGACAGGATGTAGTCCTTGCTGCCCACGTACATGCGGTCGTGGTCCTCGTCCATACGCAGGATACGGTAGTCTGTTGAGTTGAGCAGGAAGGAGAAGTGGTGGGCAGTGCCAGTAGATCTCAGCTCTAATGCGAGAGGGAGAGGAAGAGAATTAGGTTTAATCACTGTAGTCATGAACAATGTGGCTGTAAAGTGCAGTGTATATTCACACATTGAGAAACATGTAATTCACATACAGGTTACTGCCAAAATAATGGTAACACTTTAGTAAATGAGGGATACAAAATATATTGAAATCAGGTGCTTCCACACAGGTATCCTTCCTTAGTTAATTAAGCAATTATGCTTAGGGTATGAATAAAAGTGCTGGGCAGGCAAATCTTGGGGACATTATTTTAGCTACCATGGCTATGCCCCTGCTCCCATAGGATGACAATGCCCCCATCCACAAGGAACAAGTGGTCACTGAGTGGTTTGATGAGCATGAAAACGATGTAAACCATATGCCATGGCCGGTTCAGTTTTAGATCTCAACCCAATTGAACACTTATGGGAGATTCTGAGAGCGTTTTCCACCACCCTCAATAAAACACCAAATTATGGAATTTCTCGTGGAAGAACCCAAGAATTTCTCGTGGAAGAGTTCCAGACACTTGTAGAATCAATGCCAAGGTGCATTGAAGTTGTTCTGGCTTGTGGTGGCCCAACGCCCTACTAAGACGCTTTATGTTGGTGTTTTCTTTATTTTGGCATTTACCTGTATATTCAAGAGTGATTAGCCTTTTATTGAGAGTCAGTTCAAGGCAACAAGATCCTAGAACTGGCACAGGAACTTTACAGTAACAGTCCTTTTGGGGGGAAATCATATTTCCTCCACAAAGTCATGCCAACCATATCCAAGCACACACACAAAAACAAATCTTGTGCCGCTTACAATAACTTCAACCACTCATAAAACTAGGCTCCAAATGTAATCCTCCGACACCCCCACAACCCACTAACTTTTACATTAGCTGTGGTGGAGCGATGCCTGCTACTCCAATCTTCTGTTTACATTCAGTTGCTCTGTATGACATACGAACCCTCACTGGCTGTTATTATGGTTTTTGCTTTTTGAATTGCTATGAGTTATGGTATATAAATGTAATTACACACATCCCAAAAGTGACGCACGAAGAGTATTTCCATAGATATTTTCATTCTGTGTAACAGTAAAATTAAGAGGTGCCCGTCAGACTGTGGGTGATGCGAGACTAACACAGGGAATTGACAATATCTGTTCTTGCTGTAACGTGGTAACTAAGGGAACAAACACTCAGACAGGAAATGCAACCTGGGTTTACAAGAAGTGTCTCAACGTGAATATATAATATCTAATATCTAATATCTGCACAATATCAGCATAAGCCATCATAAAACCCCAAAGCCTGTATGGGGTTTGATTTATTAGGATCCCCATTAGCTGACGCCAACGGGGTGACAGTTAGTCTTACTGGGGTCCGACACATAACGAAAAATACATTACAGACAAAATACTTGACAATTTACATACATTTAAAAACATGAACATGTAGTGTGTGTGTTGGGGGGCAGGACGAGACAGAGGAGGCATAAACATGGGAACAGACTACTACCCACTTCCTCTGCAAAGCCTAGAGTTTGAAATGGTTGATATTCCAAACAATAAAGCCTAGAATCAACAAGAAATATGTTTTGACCAGTCCAAATTCTGGAATATTACTGTATCATTCAGTACTTTGGCAAAGATCATGGACTTCTGAGTTATGTATTTATTAAAATGTATCACAATCCATACAGCATGGTTTACTTTATTGAAACCTAGGAAGTCCCTGAATTTTCCACGTAAATATTGTAGATCTTTAACCTCTGATACAGGTCCCATCTTCCTTTCATTTGAAAAAATTGGGTGCATTGAACTGTCAACACTTTGGCAACTTTCATATATTTGGTTATGATTAATCAAACACCTGCAAATATTTTTTAAATTTAGCTTGGAAGCCCATTCTTTAAAGAAACAATGTTTAGACTCGAAACGCATACACATATGTCTAACCATTGGACCCAATGACTTTATCTGTGATGGCAAATGTATCATATACTGTATGCATTGACTTCCAAACTCTCCAAAACAAGTGGCAATATCCTTAGCAGGACAAGCATTTGCCCAGTTGACTGTTTTTGTTTACCATCACGTGACGTTAATGTACTAACAGAAATTGGGGATGGCCGATCTCTAACATAAAGGAAACCAAGAATAGCAGAAGTCCAGATCAATCTGTCCTTACACAACAAGATGATTCAAAACACATTTGATTTCCAATGCCCTCCAGAATTACATGCATAATGTCTTGCGGAGTTGTTTTATAATATCAAAGGCTGGGAATTTAACTAACTTGCTCCTTCTATTGATCCCATATGTTGTTCTCAGGCTGTTGCTAAGCAAGTCCGTCTTAGCCTTTTCTATTTCATCACACTGTCTGACATGCTTCTCCAATGTCCTTTTAGTATATGCATCCTCATTGAAGAGTGACTACATGTCTTCAAAAGAACACTCACAGTGTCTACACTTACTGTAGGTAAAGCCCACACCCTATTTGAGCCCTGCTAGTTTATGTTGTGTCAGGGTGTCTCCACAGAGAGAGACCAAGGCACCATATATAGTTTTCTCTCCGTTAAAAGTTTACATTTTAACCACACTGTACAATGCATCCATGTCTTCCTTGATTCTATTCAATATTACATCTACACCAGATTGACGGAGGTCTGCTGATCTAGCCATGGCAAGTAGCCTGATAGCAGCCAGTTTAGACCTGTATTTTGGATTTATATTTCCTAGGGTGTAGTACACCATTAACAACTTGTTTTTTGAGGCAAAGGATCCTAGTGGATTACAGATGTCTATTTCATCCGTGTACAGAACAATCTGCAATGCCTTTGGTTTCTCTGAAAATAAGGGATGTGATTTTAGAAGAGCACCATCAACAATGTCATGAAAACAACTTTCCCTGCACATCCGAGGTCCCTTTTCAACCAAACAAAATCCTTGGGTGTGATAAGAACTGTTCTAGACTTTTGACTAATGGTACATAATGAAATAATTTCTTTGATGAAAAAGTATTTTGATCCTCCACATTTCATCCTGCATATGGTTCGAGCAATTGGAATTTCCTCTGCGTCCAAACAGCTAAACTGCTTTTTAATAACACTGCCCTGTCGAAATGTTGCAATGCCAGCAAAAGGGTCAATGAAATTGTCAAATATATCCATTGCATCTTCTTCAAGTTGACCTGATGTGCTTCCTGAATGCTTCTTTAGCACTGTCTCCATCTGCTTCCTGAGGTTGTCCAATAGTGATGATTGATATTGCTGTACCCCAGCAACAATGTCATTCACGCCTTTCTGAAAATGAGAGAGAGAGAGGTGGGGATGTCATCAATCATGGAGGTTGGAACACACCTTCATGGATACTTATGATATACAGATTTTGTTTATGACATAATCCTTAACACAAGGACATAAGGGATCAACAACAGTAAGGTGGACAACCTAGCAGTGAGAATGAACTCAACCATCACTGAACCACTACAAAATGCTCTGCATAATGTAACAAACCAAATGCTGTGCTCTGCTCAGAAAAAGCATCTTACCTGTGAGAGAAGATGCTTGGCTCTGGCATTTATCACAAAAGCAGTGGCATGTGTTGTCAGATCCTAAAAAAAGGTTGACATTGAATATGTAGTATCCTGACATGTGCAGGCTGGACATTACTAGTTCATGACAAGTATAATGTTTGTGACAGGAGAAGTGGTTGTGAAGACTGACTATGAATGCTATTAGTATAGCCAAGTACTTTAAAAAATATGGTACATTTCAGTAGATTGCCACCAACCGAGTAACTTACTTACTTACTGTGACAGCTCCATGTTGGTCAATGCCCCTTTTCCCTTCGTCTGAGTCAGGTATATGGAGTTGCTGATCAGTGATGCTGGAGTTAGCTAGAAGCTGATCGGGTTGAATGTTGTCCTGTGTACCACATGTCAAAGAAACAGATTATTATTTGAAATTGTATTTAGTTTCACCAATAGAGCTATTTAAGTGTTTTGTTCCTATTTATCATTGATTATTTTCACATGAACCCAGCTTTAGCCATAAGAGTCATTATAGCTAAAATGATCGAATAGCCTATGGACAGTATGACTTTGGTCCGTGTATCGTCCATTCATTAAATAAAATTTAAAAAATCCAGCAGAAAACAAAAACAAATCCTAGCTAGCTACTTACTTGTTCCGGTGGTACTTGGCTTTCCTCCGATGGCTGTTCACCTGGTCGGGTGCCTTCAAGTAGGTGTTGAAGGTGTATCTTCTCTTTACATGATGATAGAAGGAACTGTACACTCTATATTCCTCAGTGCATCCGTCAATACCACAGAGCAACCAGAATTCAGGGCTGCGACTGTGAAATCTATTGATATGGCTCAATAACAGTTTCAATGAAAAAGTCATAAAAACGCAGCAGATAACGTACCGCCAAAGTATCTTGAACGTTACTAAAAGGAAACGCAATAAAACGTTCCCACTGCTTACTATGAAAAGGGTGAAAAGAACTCAAAATTATGTTCACAAGTATTTTTTATACGACCAAGTAATTTGATTGGAGTAGAGTATAACAGCACTGAGACTTTTAACTATACATGTATCACTCCGCTTTACAGGTGTTCTAATAACCGTTAATTACATTAACGATCGTTATCTATCTTAGATTGTAACAAACGCGCACCACAAATATGAACATATTTCCTCAAATAACATTTGAGTTAAAGTATGAATGGTCGTCAGGAGAGGACGGTAACGTGTAGACCTACACAAAGTAGCAGGCTAGTGTGTAGGAAAATGTTTATGTGGTGCTTGACAACAGTCCAGTTCCAGTCCAGTTGTGGAACTATGTGTCCCAGTCCAGTTGTGGAACTATGTGTCCCAGTCCAGTTGTGGAACTATGTCCCCAGTCCAGTTGTGGAACTATGTGTCCCAGTCCAGTTGTGGAACTATGTGTCCCAGTCCAGTTGTGGAACTATGTGTCCCAGTCCAGTTGTGGAACTATGTGTCCCAGTCCAGTTGTGGAACTATGTGTCCCAGTCCAGTTGTGGAACTATGTGTCCCAGTACAGTTGTGGAACTATGTGTCCCAGTCCAGTTGTGGAACTATGTGTCCCCAGTCCAGTTGTGGAACTATTCCTGCATTAACTGGAAAGGGAAGACAGTATGCTAATGCCTCATAACCTGTATCAACCTGACACTTTGCGTCTATGTATTAGTTGCTAATTATTTAACTATTTACCATGTGGTTAAATGTGTATTTCAGCTGCTAATATAAGCACAGACATGGTGTCCAGCTTCTTAAAGGAGGATTCATGTGATCTCTTTCCCGGGCCAGAGCACTTCTTCAGAACCATTTGGAGACTTACTCATGGTGAAAATGAGATAATGTTAGATTTTCACAGTTGGGAGACATTTAATCTAACCATGCAGGCAGTGTTTCCTGTTATCAAAGAAGCATTTCCTGGCCATCATTACAATACATGTATCTGAAGATGTATTTGTTTTGGTGTTTGCTGTTAGGTTGTTGTTATATTGTGGTGTTATTTGTTTTTTATAATTACCATCGAATAAATGTATGTCTTATACAGGGTGAAGAATCAGACCTGTGTAGACCTGGCACCTCCTCTGGGACCTGTGATTTCAGCCCCAATCCCACACCCTTTCCCTCCTCCTCCACCCCTTCCACTCTTCACCCCCTTCCACTCTGTTTTTGTGGTCATATTTGTTTTTCTCTTTGTGTTTGTGTCAGTCTGCAGAAGTCCCCAACACCTTTCTTCAGGCGAGACCACTCTTCAGCCCTGTCGTGATTGTCTGTGAAACCAACTGCATACTGGCCATTGGAACCATGCCTGTGGTGACCTTCCCAAAAGAGGACATCTATGCCAGCGTGACATATCTCATGGCGTGTTATTACGCCTTTCACCTCACATATCCCAAGTGCATTGCAACACTCCTCTCTGTGCTGCAGAGAAGTCCTCTCGGACGCCATCCACAACCGGGACATGACTTCTTCATATAAAAAGGCTATGGCGGAGTGGAAAAAGATCATTACTGACTAGGGTTGCAGGATACAATTTTTTCAATTGCCGGTCTCGATAACAGAACTGCGTGTATCAGCCGATCCGAGAACCGATCCGATAACCTTTAATAAATAGGCAGGGTGTTTGTTGTTTATTATCAGAGTGGTTTAAAGCACTGTTACATTTGTTATCTTGCCATAGGTCTTACATTTGGCCTTTGTTGTTGTTGTTTTTACATTCTTTGTTCTGCCCATATGCAGTCCTCAATAAAGAAGTGAAAAGAAATGCAAAAAATAAGCTCTCAAAAACAAGAAAAATTGGAAAATTTCTCTTGCCAAGATTTTTAAAACAAGTAAAAAAATATCTAGTCTCAAAGAACGCACAGATACAGTTGAAGTCAGATGTTTACATACACCTTAGCCAAATACATTTAAACTCAGTTTTTTCACAATTCCTGACATTTAATCCTAGTAAAAATTCCCCGTCTTAGGTCAGTTAGGATCACCACTTTATTTTAAGAATGTGAAATGTCAGAATAATAGTAGAGAGAATGATTTATTTCAGCTTTTATTTCTTTCATCACATTCCCAGTGGGTCAGAAGTTGACATACACTCAATTAGTATTTGGTAGCATTGCCTTTAATTTTTTAAAACTTGGGTCAAACGTTTCGGGTAGCCTTCCACAAGCTTCCCACAATAAGTTGGGTGAATTTTGACACATTCCTCCTGACAGAACAGGTGCAACTGAGTCAGGTTTGTAGGCCTCCTTGCTCGCACACGCTTTTTCAGTTCTGCCCACAAATTTTCTATAGGATTGAGGTCAGGGCTTTTTCATGGCCACTCCAATACCTTGACTTTGTTGTCCTTAAGCCATTTTGCCACAACTTTGTAAGTATGCTTGGGGTCATTGTCCATTTGGAAGACCCATTGCGACCAAGCTTTAACTTCCTGACTGATGTCTTGAGATGTTGCTTCAATATATCCACATCATTTTCCTGCTTCATGATGCCATCTATTTTGTGAAGTGCACCAGTCCCTCCTTCAGCAAAGCACCCCCACAACATGATTCTGCCACCCCAGTGCTTCACGGTTGGGAGGGTGTTCTTCGGCTTGCAAGCGTCCCCCTTTTTCTTTGAAACATATTGATGGTCATTATGGCCAAACAGTTCTATTTTTGTTTCATCAGACCAGAGGACATTTCTCCAAAAAGTACGATATTTGTCCCCATGTGCAGTTGCAAACCGTAGTCTGGCTTTTTTATGTCGGATTTGGAGCAGTGGCTTCTTCCTTACTTAGCGGCCTTTCAGGTTATGTCGATATAGGACTCGTTTTACTGTGGATATAGATACTGTTGTACCTGTTTCCTCCAGCATCTTCACAAGGTCCTTAACCTGTTTGGGCTGCAGGGGCAGTATTGAGCAGCCTGGATAAAAGGTGCCCCTTTCAAACGGCCTCGTACTCAATTCTTGCTCGTACAATATGCATATTATTATTACTATTGGATAGAAAACACTCTCTAGTTTCTAAAACCGTTTGAATTATATCTGTGAGTAAAACAGAACTCATTTTGCAGCAAACTTCCTGACAGGAAGTGGAAAATCTGAAATCTCACAATCAGAGACAATCCCAATCAGAGAACCATATTAGGCCAAACAACAAACCCAACATAGAAACACAAAACATAGAATGCCCACCCAGCTCACGTCCTGACCAACTAAACAAAGACTAAACAAAGGAAATAAGGTCAGGAACGTGACAGTACCCCCCCCCCCCTCCCAAGGTGCGGACTCCGGCCGCAAAACCTGAACCTATAGGGGAGGGTCTGGGTGGGAATCTGTCCACGGTTGTGACTCTGGCGCTGGACGTGGCCCCCACCCCACCATAGTTAATCCCCGCTTCCGTGGCCTCCTCGGAATGGCGACCCTCCAAAATAACCCCACTGTACTGATGGGCGCCTCTGGACAGAGGGGCAGCTCCAGACTGAGGGGCAGCTCCGGACTGAGGGGCAGCTCCGGACTGAGGGGCAGCTCCGGACTGAGGGGCAGCTCCGGACTGAGGGGCAGCTCCGGACTGAGGGGCAGCTCATGATTGAAGGGCAGCTCATGATTGAGGGGCAGCTCATGACTGAGAGGCAGCTCATGACTGAGAGGCAGCTCATGACTGAGAGGCAGCTCATGACTGAGGGGTAGCTCATGGCTGAAGGGCAGCTCAGGGAGCTCCTGACTGAAGGGCGGCTCAGGGAGCTCCTGACTGGCGGGCGGCTCAGGCGGCTCCTGACTGGCGGGCGGCTCAGGCGGCTCCTGACTGGCGGGCGGCTCAGGCGGCTCCTGACTGGCGGGCGGCTCTGGCGGCTCCTGACTGGCGGGCGGCTCTGGCGGCTCCTGACTGGCGGGCGGCTCTGGCGGCTCCTGACTGGCGGGCGGCTCTGGCGGCTCCTGACTGGCGGGCGGCTTTGAAGGCTCAGGACAGACGGGCGGCTTTGAAGGCTCAGGACAGACGGGCGGCTTTGAAGGCTCAGGACAGACGGGCGGCTCTGGCGGCTCCTGACTGGCGGGCGGCTCTAGCGGCTCCTGACTGATGGACGGCCCTAGCGGCTCCTGACAGACGGACGGCTCTAGCGGCTCCTGACAGACGGGCGGCTTTGAAGGCTCAGGACAGACGGGCGGCTTTGAAGGCTCAGGACAGACGGGCGGCTTTGAAGGCTCAGCACAGACGGGCAGCTCAGATGGCACTGGGCAGACGGGCAGCTCAGACGGCGCTGGGCAGACGGGCAGCTCAGATGGCGCTGGGCAGACGGGCAGCGCAGGTGGCGCTGGGCAGACGGGCAGCGCAGGCGGCAGCTCAGACGACGCTGGGCAGACGGGCAGCGCAGGCGGCGCTGGAGACACGGCAGACTCTGGCCTGATGAGGCGCACAGTAGGCCTGGTGCGTGGTGCCGGAACTGGTGGTACCGGGCTAAGGACACGCACCTCAAGGCTAGTGCGGGGAGCAGCAACAGGGCGTACAGGGCTCTGGAGACGCACAGGAGGCTTAGTGCGTGGTGCCGGAACTGGTGGTACCGGGCTGGAGACACGCACCACAGGGCGAGTGCGTGGAGGAGGAACAGGGCTCTGAAGACACACAGGAAGCCTGGGGCGTGGTGTTGGCACTGGTGGTACTAGGCTGGGGCGAGGAGGTGGCACCGGATATACCGGACCGTGAAGGCGTACTGGAGCTCTTGAGCACCGAGCCTGCCCAACCTTACCTGGTTGAATGCTCCCCGTAGCCAGGCCAGTGCGGCGAGGTGGAATAGCCCGCACTGGGCTGTGCTGGCGAACCGGGGACACCATGCGTAAGGCTGGTGCCATGTACACTGGACCAGATGCGTTGAGCCGGCTTCATGGCACCTGGCTCGATGCCCACTCTAGCCCGGCCGATACGAGGAGCTGGGATGTACCGCACCGGGCTATGCACACGTACAGGAGACACCGTGCGCTCTTCCGCATAACACGGTGTCTGCCCGTACTCTCGCTCTCCACGGTAAGCCCGGGAAGTTGGCGCAGGTCTCCTACCTGACTTCGCCACACTCCCCTTTAGCCACCCCCCCAAGCAATTTTTTGGGCTGTCTCTCGGGCTTCCTACCGCGTCGCCGTGCTGCCTCCATTCGCCGGTATCCCTCTGCACATTGCTCCATAGAATCCCAGGCGGGCTCCGGCACTCTCCCTGGGTCGACCGACCACCTGTCTATTTCTTCCCAAGTTGTAACACAGTCCAGATTCTGCTGCCGAGCTAGCTCCTCAAAACGCCGCCTCTCTGCTTTCGCTGCCTCCAGCTCTGCCTTGGGGCGGCGATATTCCCCTGGCTCTACCCAGGGTCCTTTGTCGTCTAACTCGTCCTCCCATGTCCATTCTTCCATAAAGCGCTGTTGCTGCTGCTGCCGCTGTCCGTTACCACGCTGCTTGGTCCTTTTGTGGTGGGTGATTCTGTAACGGCTTTCGTCGGTAGAAGGAGAGGAGGACCAAAGCGCAGCGTGGTATGTATCCATATTTATTAGAATACTTCTTCAATACGAACAAAACAATAAACAAACGAAAACCAACGAAGCTACAGTCCTGAACTAGAGAACATAAAACACATGAACGCACGAACAGGAACAATCACCCACAGACAAACAGTGAAAACAGGCTACCTTAATATGGTTGCCAATCAGAGACAATGACAAACACCTGCCTCTGATTGAGAACCATATTAGGCCAAACAACAAACCCAACATAGAAACACAAAACATAGAATGCCCACCCAGGTCACGTCCTGACCAACTACACAAAGACTAAACAAAGGAAATAAGGTCAGGAACGTGACAGCCATGACATAATTTTCTGGAATTTTCCAAGCTGTTTAAGGCAAGGTCAACTTAGTGTATGTAAACTTCTGACCCACTGGAATTGTGATACATTGAATTATAAGTGAAATAATCTGTCTGTAAACAATTGTTGGAAAAATTACTTGTGTCATGCACAAAGTAGATGTCCTACTTTGTGGTTGAGTGGTTGAAAAACGAGTTTTAAGGACTCCAACCTAAGTGTATGTAAACTTCTGACTTCAACTGTATCTACATGAACATGTAGTGTGTGTGTGGGAGCGGGACGAGACAAGAGTAGGCATAAACATGGGAACAGACTACTATCCATTATCTCTGATCTGGCCCTGGTAATGGAAGACATGTAACGTGACTCCGGTCCTAGTGTTCTAGTGTCTTAGTGTCCTAGAGTTCTAGTGTCGTAGTGTTCTAGTTTCCTAGTGTTCTGGTGTCCTAGGGTTCTAGTGTTCTAGATTTCTAGGGCCACCTGTCGAAAACAGCTCAGGTGGATCAGCCTACCAACCCAGAGGGACAAGTTCATAAAAATGTAAAAGGTTATTCAAAAAAACAACCATTCTGGTCATACCACAGTCCAGTTACATGTAGATTTGAATTCCATGTGAATTTATCGTAATGGTTTACATTTTAGAAATTTACCAGACTCTCTTATCCAGAGCAACTTACTGTAGTAGTGAGTGTGTACATTGTTGTGCAGGTCCCGCATGGGAACCCTCAACCCTGGCCTTGCAAGTTCCATGCTCTACCAACTGAGATACACGGGAAACATTTTTTGAAACAATCTGGAAATAAAACCTGTCACAAATTACTCATTTGTCATTAATGGCGGATTGCGGCCATGGATTGGTGTGTGTGTGCGCATGTGTGTGTGTGTGTGTGCGTGCATTTATGTGTGAGATCAGGGGTGTGAGGGCAGATGGATGGGAGGTTTGGGACACAGAGTAGAGCTTTGTTCCTGTCCTCCCATTAGTTTCAACTGGTCTGGTATGATAATGGGTCCATTAAAAGGTTGAGAGGATCTCAGTGTTAAACCGTAGCTGGGAAACTGACAGGAGGTCTTTCTCTCTGTCTCTCAAGGTGGGCCTCTGTGCGTGCAGCTTGGGAAAGTTGATCCAGCACCTGGACCCCAAATGTCCCAGAGGACACTACGATGTAGGTCCTGTTCATTTTCCACTCCGATGGGTGCAGACAAACGACCCCCGTCTTCTGTAACTTCTACTACTTTTCCAGAGCCCTCCTCTTTCTCCTGCCGCTAATGGTATGCTCCATTGCATCGAGAGGAGAAAGTCTCTTCTCAATAAAAAAGCCCTCCCCACAACAGCTTTAGTGAACATCTGTCCATGTGGATATAGAAGTGTATAATGTTATGTTTACCCAGATGGAAGAAGTGAGTGAGTGAGTGAGTGAGTGAGTAGCTCTCAAGTGCAGACAGAGACACAGGAGATTGTGTAACTGTAAAAGTGACATGGATCATCTGGCAGAGGGCTACTCAGTTGTTAATGTGCCGAGCACTGGCTTTTCCCCTTAGGAAACTCTTCAATGGTACTATCATGGTTTAGCAGGTGTGAGATAGCCACACACAGATACTGTATATAGTGCAAGATGTCTTCCCTTCCTCCTTCTGTTAATGTGAATGCTCTTCCCATATGCACACACACACACACACACACACACACACACACACACACACACACACACACACACACACACACACTCTGCCACGTTGCTCTCTGTGCCTCTGTAACTAGGACACAGGTGGTAGTGAAGATATTTAAACCCTCTAACCCTCAATAACCCCCTCTAATCCTCTCTAACCCTCTCTAATCCCCACAAACCCTCACTAACACTCTAACCCTCTCTAACCCCACTAACTCTCTCTAACCCCACTAACTCTCTCTAACCCCCACCAACCCTCACTAACCATCGCTAACCCCCATCTAATCCTCTCTAACTCCCTCTAATCCTCACTAATCCCCACAAACCCTCACTAACCGTCTCTAACCCTCACTCTCTCTAACCCTCACTAACCCTCTCTAACCCAGACAGACAGGAACATCCCTTTCTCTCAGCAGTGTCTGTTCAGCCCACCCAGAACAGATACAGAGCAGCTACAGTAGTGCCCCCCCCCCCACACACACACCACATTCAACAGTGTGAGAGCAGTGAAAGGTCATCCATCTTCATAAAAACCCAGGCCGACTAGTCTGAGCAGCCCTGTTGTCAGCTCTGGTCATCAGCAGGCGAGTCGCCAGCCAGCGGTTCCTCACCGTGCCCAGACATCACTCCCGTCCTGTCCTGTAGCGCTGCTGGCAGGTGCAGCGGGCCGAGGGGATACTGGAGACGCTGGGTTCAGAGGACACGCCGTCACCAGCTGACATGTGGCATTCATCACATCCGCGCTGAGATTAGCACTCATGGTCATTTGAATGGGACCGTGGTGGTGTCGCGTCACTGTCTGCCTGCTCTGTTTCTAGCACTTGGCAGGGGGAAGTTAGGCATTGCACAAGTCCCTAGCAGGTCCAAGGTCATAGGAGAGAAACATATACAGACAGACAGAGAGACAGACATACACAGGAATATTACAGGGGCGTCATGCACCCCAAAAATCTAATGGGGCACAAAGTATGTGAGGATGGCTGGGGGTGGTCCAGTGGGGGGACTCGGCCCCCTGTACGGAAGTTGGAGCAAAAAGCTTTTTCCTGCAATTTAGAGCCATCATTAAGCTTAATTCTATGTAAATATGCTTATTTGTCTGCATATCAAAGCATACCTTTTGAGCTGTCTATCCTACTGACTGGTGTTTTTTTTGTAAGAAACTAAATATGCTTTACATCTGTGTACAAATCTGGGTAAAAGATTGAAAGGAATGTGAGTCTTATTCAGTACATTTAGTAATTACTTGCTTTTCTAAAGTCTACCAACCTTGCGAGCAGGCTGTAACGGCTGTCGTAGTCGTTCTCCTCCTCAGACGAGGAGGAGCATGGATCGGACCAAGATGCGGAGTGGTAAGTATTCATGTTTTAATGGAAAAACAACAAACACTACAAATTACAAAACCCAACAAACGTGACTAACCTGAAACAGTCCTGTGTGGCCCAAACACTGACACAGGAACAAACACCCACAAAAACACCAGTGAAACCCTGGCTGCCTTAGTATGACTCTCAATCAGGGACAACGATTCACAGCTGTCTCTGATTGAGAATCATACCAGGCCGAACACAAAATCCCAACATAGAAAATCAAACCTAGACCAACCCACCCAACTCACGCCCTGACCAACTAAAACAAATACATAACAAAGGAAAACAGGTCAGGAACGTGACAGAACCCCCCCCTTAAGGTGCGAACTCCGGGCGCACCAGCACAAAGTCTAGGGGAGGGTCTGGGTGGGCGTCTGTCCACGGTGGCGGCTCTGGCGCTGGTCGTGGTCCCCACCCCACCATAGTCAACCCCCGCTTCCGTGGCCTCCTCCCAATCTTCACCCTCCATGTCAATCCCACTATTCCAAAGGGCAGTAACAGACTGAGGGGTAGCAGCTGACTGAGGGGTAGCACCTGACTGAGGGGCAGCACCAGGATAAGGGGCAGCACCAGGATAAGGGGCAGCACCAGGATAAGGGGCAGCACCAGGATAAGGGGCAGCTCCGGACTGAGGGACGGATCCTGGCTGGCGGAAGGCTCTGGCGGATCCTGGCTGGCGGAAGGCTCTGGCGGATCCTGGCTGGCGGAAGGCTCTGGCGGATCCTGGCTGGCGGAAGGCTCTGGCGGATCCTGGCTGGCGGAAGGCTCTGGCGGATCCTGGCTGGCTGGCTCCGGCAGCTCCTGGCTGGCTGGCAGCTCCTGGCTGGACGGCTCTGGCTGGTCCTGGCTGGACGGCTCTGGCTGGTCCTGGCTGGACGGCTCTGGCTGGTCCTGGCTGGACGGCTCTGGCTGGTCCTGGCTGGACGGCTCTGGCTGGTCCTGGCTGGACGGCACTGGCTGGTCCTGGCTGGACGGCACTGGCTGGTCCTGGCTGGACGGCACTGGCTGGTCCTGGCTGGACGGCTCTGAAGGCTCGGGACAGACGGGCAGCGCTGGGCAGGCAGACAATTCAGACAGCGCTGGGCAGGCAGGCAGTTCAGACAGCGCTGGGAAGGCAGACAGTTCGGGCAGCGCTGAGCAGGCAAGCAGCGCAGGCGGCGTTGGGCAGACGGCCGACTCTGACCTGCTGAGGCGCACAGTAGGCCTGGTGCGTGGTGCCGGAACTGGAGGCACTGGGCTGGAGACACGCACCACAGGGAGAGTGCGTGGAGGAGGAACAGGGCTCTGGAAACGCACTGGAAGCCTGGTGCGTGGTGTTGGCACTGATGGTACTGGGCTGGGGTGGGAAGGTGGCGCCGGATATACCGGACCGTGAAGGAGGACACGCGCTCTTGAGCACCGAGCCTCCCCAACCCTACCAGGTTGAATGATCCCCGTAGCCCTGCCAGTGCGGCGAGGTGGAATAGCCCGCACTGGGCTATGCAGGCGAACCGGGGACACCACCTGTAAGGCTGGTGCCATGTACGCCGGCCCGAGGAGACGTACTGGAGGCCAGATATGTTGGGCCGGCTTCATGGCACCCGGCTCGATGCCCAACCTAGCCCTCCCAGTGCGGCAAGGTGGAATAGCCCGCACTGGGCTAAGCACGCGTACTGGGGACACCGTGCGCTCCACCGCATAACACGGTGTCTGACCAGTACGACGCCCTCTCACTCCACGGTTAGCCTGGGAAGTGGGCGCAGGTCTCCTACCTGCCCTCGGCCCACTACCTCTTAGCCCCCCCCCCAAGAAATTTTTGGGTGAGCCTCTCGGGCTTCCAGCCGCTCTGCCTTGCCTTCGCCTCGTAATACCTCCTCTCCGCTTTCGCTGCCTCCAGCTCCGCTTTGGGGCGGCGACACTCCACTGGCTCTGCCCAGGGTCCTTTACCGTCTAGGATCTCCTCCCAAGTCCATTCCTCTTTTCCCCATTGCTGTTGTTCCTGCCTTCCTTCTCCACTCCGCTTGATCCTGTTTTGGTGGGTGTTTCTGTTAAGGTTGTCGTAGTCGTTCTCCTCCTCAGACGAGGAGGAGCATGGATCGGACCAAGATGCGGAGTGGTAAGTATTCATGTTTTAATGGAAAAACAACAAACACTACAAATTACAAAACCCAACAAACGTGACTAACCTGAAACAGTCCTGTGTGGCCCAAACACTGACACAGGAACAAACACCCACAAAAACACCAGTGAAACCCTGGCTGCCTTAGTATGACTCTCAATCAGGGACAACGATTCACACCTGTCTCTGATTGAGAATCATACCAGGCCGAACACAAAATCCCAACATAGAAAATCAAACCTAGACCAACCCACCCAACTCACGCCCTGACCAACTAAAACAAATACATAACAAAGGAAAACAGGTCAGGAACGTGACACAGGCATGCCAGCTAAGAGAGTTGGACAAGCTAGCTACTATAAATTGATTGACAGCCTGAAATGGCTTCTTGGTAGCTAGTTATGAGGTTGGGAGATTGGGAACCTATCTGGGCTAGCTAAAGCCAACTTCATACAATTGCTAGGTGACTAGTAGTATTACAGAGAAACGACAACAAAAACATTTGTTTGGAGGGGACAAATCTGAGGGGGCATGTGCCCCTGTGCCTCCTATGGGCATGATGCCTCTGTGTGACAGGCAGACATCCATCCAAAACAGCTTGAGTTGCAAAAACAACATCTAAAGATGTGCATCGCTATGCTGAGACCTTTCTGTTTCTAAAACTATGTGGGTGTTTTTGAAGCATTTGTTCATGTTTTTTTCTTTCAGATCCCCCATACCGCACAAAGAGGATGCGTAAGTGACTCGCTGGTTGGGGCAAGTTTCTCAAAAACAAGTGAAATCGCAAAAAAAGTGTCTGGATCCTTCTATAAAATTCCATTTACATCAAAGATAAAGATTTGGTTGTAAAAAAGCTAAATTCTCCTTTAACCCACAGATAAAGATAACTAAAAATCTACAAGATCTAGAACTCTGAATTTGGATGCTAAAAACACTTGTATTCTCCAGCTGGCAACGAGGAATAAAATAAACGACAGTAAATGTAGCAAACATTGAGAAACCTACAAAGAATATTGAAATAGCATGATACTTAATATCTGCATGGTCTGCTTAAGACTAATCAGGCCAAGGAGAGTTAACTAAATATAAAGCTGAGGTACATGCTCTCCGCCGTTAAAATGATATCAAAACATGACATCAAATAAATCACTTTTAAACTGGAATAATTACAGTCTTATGTTACATTAAATAGTGCTTGTGGTTTGTTTTGCAAGATGGACATTTCATGTAATTGTGTTTTAGAACGATCACTGGATCCAACAATCATCTTAAAAATACATATCACCCATTTTGGCATTTTCTGTCTCAGAGAAAATAAAGAGTATTATGGGATAATTGAAACATTTTCTGGCTATGTTTAACATAAAACAAAACAGAAAAAACGTCTTCTGCACTGCACATTTCTTGTGGCTAAAATCACTGTGCTGTTAAAAACGGGTGGTGTCTGTAGTTTTAAATAGGGTGAATGAGAAACATCAGGAGCGCCAAATATACAGTAAAGCATGCCCCTGCATAACATATGACTGGAAATCTGGAGACTAGGAGGGACTCTAAAGGAGTGACTGAACAGAATCCACACTGAGTAGAGATGTGTCTGCTTCTCTCCTGCCTGCTTGTCCTCTTCCTTTGTATCTGTCCTGGATTACAGAACACAGCAGATATACTGTAGGACATGACACAGCAGGTATACTGTAAGACATGACTCAGCAGGTATACTCTATGACATGACACAGCAGGTATACTCTATGACATGACACAGGAATTGGTGTGTTTGGATAATGATAGTTTGTTGGTGATGTGGACACCAAGGAGCTTGAAACTCTCGACTTACTCCACTACAGCCCCGTCGATGTTAAATGGGGGCTAGTTTGGCCCTGTTTTTCCTGTAGTCCACGATCAGCTCCTTTTCTTGCTCACGTTGAGGGAGAGGTTGTTGTCCTGGCACCACACTGCCTGGTCTCTGACCTCCTCCCTATAGGCTGTCTCATCGTTTTCGGTGATCAGGCCTACCACTGTTGTGTCATCATAAAACTTAATGATGGTGTTGGAGTCGTGCTTGGCCACACAGTCGTGGGTGAACAGGGAGCACAGGAAGGGACAAAGCACACACCCCTGAGGGGCCCCCGTGTTGAGGATCAGTGTGGCAGATGTGTTGTTGCCTACCCTTACTACCTGGAAGTCCAGGATCCAGTTGCAGAAGGAGGTGTTAAAGGAGGTTTTGTCTCCTTTGCATATTTTCATTTTAAAATAAATAAAACTTGTAATACAAAAATAAAATGTATTTATGTATACTTTTAATTGGAAAAGTTTCAGTCTGATAAATCTGGTGCCTGGCCTTAAAGTTCAGTGAGTGCATACATTTTAGTATACGTCATCCTTGCAAGCAAGATAAGTGCTCTTCTCAGTTGCGGCTCTGATAGTTTTATCTAGCACGACATATTGAAAGTGAGAGGACGCATATAGAGGAGAAACCTTCACATATAAATTGTGTGTTCAGTGCCAACTGGTGTCAATAGTTCCACCCAGAGCAGATCAGAAGGATCTGGGATACATCACTGGAGCTAACCACAACCAGATGTGTGTGTGTGTGTGTGTGCGTGCGTGCGTGCGTTCCAGGACCTTATGGTTATGATGAGGAGATAAGGTTGAGGAGGAAAGAAGCCTTGGATTTAAGCACATGTCACATTTACTGCATCTCAGGGGAGATTGACAGGCGAGCTGAGGGAGAACGAAAATCGATTAGGGAATGACCTCGACCTTGGAGCAGCAGACCTAATGGAACATCCCATCACAGGTAGGCCTGAGAATGTAACTAGTGAAGAGCTCTGTCTACCACAGACCCAGACCAGCATGTCAATTACATCTGGTGGTAAACTGATACGGTCTGTCTGTCCACCAGATGATTTGATCCCTCTGCTCTCTCACTACTCTTCTACTGGGTGGGTAGACAGGTGGCTGGGCTGGGGCTGGGTGGGCAGGGTCACACTGTCTCCTTGGTGGAGCGAGAGACAACAAGCATTTCTCTACACTCTCAATAACATCTGCTAACCATGTGTACGTGACCAATAAAATTTGATTTGAGAGAGAGACCTGCCCAGGTCGCTCTATTTGAGGGGCTGCTTGTGGAGTGAACTGCGCTGTGACAGTCTGTGAAGCGGAAAGAGGAGCACAGCCCTCGGCCCTCAGCCCTGACTTGGTTCCTCCTGTGTGAGGAGCCGCTATCAGAGCTGGAGATCTACCCATGATCTGCCTGCTGCACTGAGGTGTGGAGGTGAGGGGAGGGGGAAGGAAGGTGGCGATCTGGACGTAGAAGTCGCAGACAGCAGAAAATCCCCCATACCTGCCCAGGCATCCCCGGCATGTTGTCTGAATTCCCCCATCAACACTTAGGTTCAGTGACCCATAATGGGAAGGTGTGGCTCACCTTGCTTTGGCTTGTCTCCAGCCATGTGTGTGTATTTGTGTTGCATGTATGGTACAGAACATACAATAAATGTTGAGCATACTGAGCAGCGGCTTCGTATAAGGAAAGAATGCTGACTCATTAGTGTTCTTTCTCTTCCTTTCTCTCTCATCTATCGCCACCTTTAGACAATCACTTTTCACTTTTTTTAGACACTCAATCACTTTTTATAGCTACTGTTTACAGGCCTCCTGGGCCATATACAGCGTTCCTCACTGAGTTCCCTGAATTCCTATCGGACCTCGTAGTCATAGCAGATAATATTCAAATTTTTGGTGATTTTAATATTCACATGGAAAAGTCCACAGACCCACTACAAAAGGCTTTCAGAACCATCATCGACTCAGTGGGTTTTGTCCAACATGTCTCTGGACCTACTCACTGTCACAGTCATACTCTGGACCTAGTTTTGTCCCATGGAATAAATGTTGTGGATCTTAATGTTTTTCCTCATAATCCTGGACTATCGGACCACCATTTTATTACGTTTGCATTCGCAATAAATAATCTTCTCAGACCCCAACCAAGGAGCATCAGACAACCCAAAGATTCCTCGATGCCCTTCCAGACTCCCTCTGCCTACCCAAGGACATCAGAGGACAAAAATCAGTTAACCACCTAACTGAGGAACTCAATTTAACCTTACCCTAGATGCAATTGCACCCCTAAAAACTAAAAACATTTGTTATAAGAAACTAGCTCCCTGGTATACAGAAAATACCCGAGCTCTGAAGCAAGCTTCCAGAAAATTGGAACGGAAATGGCGCCACACCAAACTGGAAGTCTTCCGACTAGCTTGGAAAGACAGTACTGTGCAGTATTGAAGAGCCCTCACTGCTGCCCGATCATCTTATTTTTCCAACTTAATTGAGGAAAATAAGAACAATCCAAAATGTCTTTGTGATACTGTCCCAAAGCTAACTAAAAAGCAGCATTCCCCAAGAGAGGATGGCTTTCACTTCAGCAGTAATAAGTTCATGAACTTCTTTGAGGAAAAGATCATGATCATTAGAAAGCAAATTACGGACTCCTCTTTAAATCTGCTTATTCCTCCAAAGCTCAGTTGTCCTGAGTCTGCACAACTCTGCCAGGACCTAGGATCAAGAGAGACACTCAAGTGTTTTAGTACTATATCTCTTGACACAATGATGAAAATAATCATGGCCTCTAAACCGTCAAGCTGCATACTGGACCCTATTCCAACTAAACTACTGAAAGAGCTGCTTCCTGTGCTTGGCCCTCCTATGTTGAACATAATAAACGGCTCTCTATCCACCGGATGTGTTCCAAACTCACTAAAAGTGGCAGTAATAAAGCCTCTCTTGAAAAAGCCAAACCTTGACCCAGAAAATATAAAAAACTATAGGCCTATATCGAATCTTCCATTCCTCTGATTTTTTTTTGAAAAAGCTGTTGCGCAGCAACTCACTACCTTCCTGAAGACAAACAATGTATACGAAATGCTTCAGTCTGGTTTTAGACCCCACCATAGCACTGAGACTGCACGTGTGAAGGTGGTAAATGACCTTTTACTGGCGTCAGGCCGAGGCTCTGCATCTGTCCTCGTGCTCCTAGACCTTAGTGCTGCTTTTGATACCGTCGATCACCACATTCTTTTGGAGAGATTGGAAACCCAAATTGGTCTACACGGACAAGCTCTGGCCTGGTTTAGATCTTATCTGTCTGAAAGATATCAGTTTGTTTCTGTGAATGGTTTGTCCTCTGACAAATCAACTGTAAATTTTGGTGTTCCTCAAGGTTCCATTTTAGGACCAGTATTGTTTAAACTATATATTTTACCTCTTGGGGATGTCATTCAAAAACATAATGTTAACTAGCTGTACATTTCAATGAAACGCTAGAAGCCTGTGTTTCAGACATAAGGAAGTGGATGGCTGCAAACTTTCTACTTTTAAACTCAGACAAAACAGAGATGCTGTAACGCTCGTCGTGGGTGGAAGAAGAGGACCAATGCGCAGCGTGGTAAGTGTACATATTGTTTTAATAAGAATACTGAACACTGAACAAAAACAATAAAACTACAAACGAACAGTCCTGTACGGTGAAGCAAAACACAGAACAGAAAATAATCACCCACAACACACAATGAAAAACAGGCTACCTAAATATGGCTCCCAATCAGAGACAACGACTGACACCTGCCTCTGATTGAGAACCATACTAGGCCAAACACATAGAAATCTAACAGAAAAAAACATAGAAAAACAACATAGAATGCCCACCCTACCTCACGCCCTGACTAAACTAAAATAAAGACATAAAAAAGGAACTAAGGTCAGAACGTGACAGATGCTTGTTCTAGGTCCCAAGAAAAAAAGAGATCTTCTGTTGAATCTGACAATTAATCTTGATGGTTGTACAGTCCTCAAAGAAAACTGTGAAGGACCTCGACGTTACTCTGGACCCTGATCTCTCTTTTGACGAACATATCAAGACTGTTTCAAGGACAGCTTTTTTCCATCTACGTAACATTGCAAAAAACAAAACTTTCTGTCCAAAAATGATGCAGAACAATTCATCCATGCTTTTGTCACTTCTAGGTTAGAATACTGCAATGCTCTACTTTCCGGCTAACCAGATAAAGCACTAAATAAACTTCAGTTAGTGCTAAATACGTCTGCTAGAATCCTGACTAGAATCAAAATATTTGATCATATTACTCCAGTGCTAGCCTCCCTACCCTGGCTTCCTGTTAAGGCAAGGGCTGATTTCAAGGTCTTACAGCTAACCTACAAAGCATTACATGGGCTTGCTCCTACCTATCTTTCCGATTTGGTCCTGCCGTACATACCTACACGTACGCTACGGTTACAAGACGCAGGCCTCCTAATTGTTCCTAGAATTTCTAAGCAAACAGCTGGAGGCAGGGCTTTCTCCTATAGAGCTCAATTTTTATGGAATGGTCTGCCTACCCATGTGAGAGACGCAGACTCGGTCTCAACCTTTAAGTAATTACTGAATACTCATCTCTTCAGTGGGTCATATGATTGAGTGTAGTCTGGCCCAGGAGTGTGAAGGTGAACGGAAAGGCACTGGAGCAACGAACTGCCCTTCCTGTCTCTGCCTGGCCGGTTCCCCTCTCTCCACTGGGATTCTCTGCCTCTAACCCTATTACAGGGGCTGAGTGACTGGCTTACTGGTGCTCTTCCATGCCGTCCCTAGGAGGGGTGCGTCACTTGAGTGGGTTGAGTCACTGACGTGATCTACCTGTCTGGGTTGGCGCCCAACCTCGGGTTGTGCCGTGGCGGAGATCTTTGTGGGCTATACTCGGCCTTGTCTCAGGATGGTAAGTTGGTGGTTGAAGATATCCCTCTAGTGGTGTGGGGGCTGTGCTTTGGCAAAGTGGGTGGGGTTATATCCTGCCTGTTTGGCCCTGTCCGGGGGTATCATTGGATGGGGCCACAGTGTCTCCTGACCCCTCCTGTCTCAGCCTCCAGTATGTATGCTGCAGTAGTTTATGTGTCGGGGGGCTAGGGTCAGTCTGTTATATCTAGAGTACTTCTCCTGTCTTATCCGGTGTCCTGTGTGAATTTAAGTATGCTCTCTCTAATTCTCTCTTTCTCTCTTTCTTTCTCTCTCTCGGAGGACCTGAGCCCTAGGACCATGCCTCAGGACTACCTGGCATGATGACTCCTTGCTGTCCCCAGTCCACCTGGCCGTGCTGCTGCTCCAGTTTCAACTGTTCTGCCTGCGGCTATGGAACCCTGACCTGTTCACCGGACGTGCTACCTGTCCCAGACCTGCTGTTTTCAACTCTCTAGAGACAGCAGGAGCGGTAGAGATACTCTCAATGATCGGCTATGAAAAGCCAACTGACATTTACTCCTGAGGTGCTGACTTCTTGCACCCTCGACAACTACTGTGATTATTATTATTTGACCATGCTGGTCATTTATGAACATTTGAACATCTTGTCCATGTTCTGTTATAATCTCCACCCGGCACAGCCAGAAGAGAACTGGCCACCCCTCATAGCCTGGTTCCTCTCTAGGTTTCTTCCTAGGTTTTTGCCTTTCTAGGGAGTTTTTCCTAGCCACCGTGCTTCCACACCTGCATTGCTTGCTGTTTGGGGTTTTAGGCTGGGTTTCTGTACAGCACTTTGAAATATCAGCTGATGTAAGAAGGGCTATATAAATACATTTGATTAGATCAAGGGACTGACGTATCCTTGCAAAGAGGGCTTCACTCACTTTGTGTGTACATGCGTCTGTATCAGAAGCCTGGCTTGATTGGGTGTGTGAGCATATAGGGGTTCTATTTTTTTTATTTTTTTTATTTCACCTTTATTTAACCAGGTAGGCTAGTTGAGAACAAGTTCTCATTTACAACTGCGACCTGGCCAAGATAAAGCAAAGCAGTTCGACACATACAACAACACAGAGTTACACATGGAATAAACAAACATACAGTCAACAATACAGTAGAAAAAGTCTATAAACAGTGTGTGCAAATAAGGTAAGATAAGGCAGGTAAGGCAATAAATAGGCCATGGTGGCGAAGTAATTACAATATAGCAATTAAACACTGTAATGGTAGATGTGCAGAAGATGAATGTGCAAGTAGAGATACTGGGCTGCAAACGAGCAAGATAAATAAATAAATACAGTATGGGGATGAGGTAGTTGGATGGGCTATTTACAGATGGGCTATGTACAGGTGCAGTTATCTGTGAGCTGCTCTGACAACTGGTGCTTAAAGCTAGTGAGGGAGATATGTGTCTCCAGCTTCAGTGATTCTTGCAGTTCGTTCCAGTCATTGGCAGCAGAGAACTGGAAGGAAAGGCGGCCAAAGGAGGAATTGGCTTTGGGGATGACCAGTGAGATATACCTGCTGGAGCGCGTGCTACGGGTGGGTGCTGCTATGGTGACCAGTGAGCTGAGATAAGGCGGGGCTTACCTAGCAAAGACTTGTAGATGACCTGGAGCCAGTGGGTTTGGCGACAAGTATGACGTGAGGGCCAGCCAACGAGAGCATACAGGTCACAATGGTGGGTAGTATATGGGGCTTTGGTGACAAAACGGATGGCACTGTGATAGACTGCATCCAATTTTCTGAGTAGAGTGTTGGAGGCTATTTTATAAATGACATCGCCAAAGTCGAGGATCGGTAGGATGGTGAGTTTTACGAGGGTATGTTTGGCAGCATGAGTGAAGGATGCTTTATTGCGAAATAGGAAGCCGATTCTAGATTTAATTTTGGATTGGAGATGCTTAATGTAAGTCTGGAAGGAGAGTTTACAGTTTAACCAGACACCTAGGTATTTGTAGTTGTCCACATATTCTAAGTCAGAACCGTCCAGAGTAGTGATGCTGGACGGGTGGGCAGGTGAAGAGCATGCATTTTGTTTTACTTGCATTTAAGAGCAGTTGGAGGCCACGGAAGGAGAGTTGTATGGCATTGAAGCTCGTCTGGAGGTTAGTTAACACAGTGTCCAAAGAAGGGCCAGAAGTATACAGAATGGTGTCGCCTGCGTAGAGGTGGATCAGAGAATCACCAGCAGCAAGAGCGACATCATTGATGTATTCAGAGAAGAGAGTCGGCCCGAGATTTGAACCCTTTGGCACCCCCATAGAGACTGCCAGAGGTCCGGACAACAGGCCCTCCGATTTGACACACTGAGCTGTATCATTGAAGTAGTTGGTGAACCAGGCGAGGCAATGATTTGAGAAACCAAGGCTGTTGAGTCTGCCGATAAGAATGTGGTGATTAACAGAGTCGAAAGCCTTGGCCAGGTCGATGAATACGGCTGCACAGTATTGTCTCTTATTGATGGCGGTTATGATATCGTTTAGGACCTTGAGCGTGGCTGAGGTGCACCCATGACCAGCTCTGAAACCAGATTGCATAGCGGAGAAGGTACGGTGGGATTCGAAATGGTCGGTAATCTGTTTGTCAACTTGGCTTTCGAAGACCTTAGAAAGGCAGTGTAGGATAGATATAGGTCTGTAACAGTTTGGGTCTAGAGTTTCTCCCCCTCTAAAGAGCGGGATGACCGCGGCTGCTTTCCGATCTTTGGGAATCTCAGACGATACGAAAGAGAGGTTGAACAGGCTTGTAATAGGGATTGCAACAATTTCGGCAGATAATTTTAGAAAGAGAGGGTCCAGATTGTCTTTCCCAGCTGATTTGTAGGGGTCCAGATTTTGCAGCTCTTTCAGAACATCAGCTATCTGGATTTGGGTGAAGGAGACATGGGGAGGCTTGGGCGAGTTGCTGTGTGGGGTGCAGGGCTGTAGACCGGGGTAGGGGTAGCCAGGTGGAAAGCATGGCCAGCCGTAGAAAAATGCTTCTTGAAATTCTCAATTCTAGTGGATTTATTGGTGGTGACAGTGTTTCCTAGCCTCAGTGCAGTGGGCAGCTGGGAGGAGGTGCTCTTATTTTCCATGGACTTTACAGTGTCCCAGAACTTTTTGGTGTTTGTGCTACAGGATGCAAATTTCTGCTTGAAAAAGCTAGCCTTAGCTTTTCTAACTGCCTGTGTATATTGGTTCCTAACTTCCCTGAAAAGTTGCATATCACGGGGGTTATTCGATGGTAATGCAGAATGCCACAGGATGTTTTTGTGCTGGTCAAGGGCAGTCAGGTCTGGAGTGAACCAAGGGCTATATCTGTTACTGGTTCTACATTTTTTGAATGGGGCATGCTTATTTAAGATGGTGAGGAAGGCACTTTGGAAGAATAACCAGGCATCTTCTTCTGATGGGATGAGGTCAATTTCCTTCCAGGATACCCGGGCCAGGTCGATTAGAAAGGCCTGCTCGCTGAAGTGTTTTAGGGAGCGTTTGACAGTGATGAGGGGTGGTCGTTTAACCACAGACCCATTACCGATGCAGGCAATGAGGCAGTGATCGCTGAGATCCTGGTTGAAGACAGCAGAGGTGTATTTGGAGGGAAGGTTGGTTAGGATGATATCTATGAGGGTGCCCGTGTTTATGGATTTGGGGTTGTAACTGGTAGGCTCATTGATCATTTGTGTGAGATTGAGGGCATCAAGCTTAGATTGTAGGATGGCCGGGGTGTTATTAAGCATGTCCCAGTTTAGGTCATCTAGCAGCACGAGCTCTGAAGATAGATGGGGGGCAATCAGTTCCCATATGGTGTCCGGGGCACAGCTGGGGGCAGAGGGCGGTCTATAGCAAGCGGCAACAGTGAGAGACTTTAAAAGTTTTAAAAGTAGAAGCTCGAATTGTTTGGGTACAGACCTGGATAGTAAGACAGAACTCTGTAAGCTATCTCTGCAGTAGATAGCAGCACCGTCCCCTTTGGCAGTTCTATCTTGTCGGAAAATGTTATAGTTAGGGATGGAAATTTCAGGGTTTTTGGTTGTCTTCCTAAGCCAGGATTCAGACATGGCTAGGACATCTGGGTCGGCAGAGTGTGCTAAAGCAGTGAATAAAACAAACTTAGGGAGGAAGCTTCTAATGTTAACATGCATGAAACCAAGGATTTTACGGTTACAGAAGTCAACAAATGAGAGCACCTGGGGAATAGGAGTGGAGCTAGGCACTGCAGGGCCTGGATTAACCTCTACATCACCAGAGGAACAGAGGAGGAGTAGGATAAGGGTACAGCTAAAGGCTATAAGAACTGGTTGTCTAGTACGTCCGGAATAGAGAGTAAAAGGAGCAGGTTTCTGGGTGCGATAGAATAGATTCAAGGCATAATGTACAGACAAAGGTATGGTAGGATGTGAATACAGTGGAGGTAGGCCTAGGCATTGAGTGATGATGAGAGATATTGTCTCTAGAAACATCATTTAAACGAGGTGATGTCATCGCATGTGTGGGAGGTGGAACTAAAGGGTTGGCTAAGGTATATTGAGCAGCGCTAGAGGCTCTACGGTGAAATAAGACAATAATCACTAACCAAAACAGCAATGGACAAGGCATATTGACATTAAGGAGAGGCATGCGTAGCCGAGTGATCATAAGGATCCAGTGAGTAGTGAGGCTGGTTGGAGACACGGCGATTCAGACAGCTAGCTGGCCGGGGCTAGCAAGCTAGCAGAAGGGCCTCAGAGGGACGTCGCGATGGGGGAAGTCGGTTTATAGCCTCCTCGTGCAGAGCCTCCTCGTGCATTTACGTCGGTAGACCAGTCGTGATGGATTAGTAGGGTTGTGTGTGGTAAAGTGGACCAGACCAATTGGCAAAATACATATAGTGGCCCAAGAAATTGTCCGATGGACCCATTCAGCTAACAGCCGATATACTCTAGACAGCTAGCTGGCCGCTGCTAGCAGGCTAGCAGATGGGCATTCAGTGGACGTCGCGACGGAGGGGCCAGTTGAATAACCCCCTCGGGCAGATTACGCCGGTAGTCCAGTCGTGAAGGACCGGCTGGGCTCCGCACCGGCAGTAAAATGGGTCCAGGCCAATTGGCAAAATAGGTATTGTAGCCCAGGAGTGGCTGATGGAACTCTTTAGCTAGCCGGGATATGGGCCTAGCATGGGCTAGCTCCAGGCTAGTTGGTGCTTGCTTCGGGACAGAGACATTAGCCAGGAGTAGACACTCAGATTGCAGCTAGCTAGCTGCGATGATCCAGGTGATAAGGTTCAGAGCTTGCGGTGGGAATCCGGGGATTTGGAGAGAAAATTGGTCCGGTATGCTCTGGTTAGAATCGCGTTGTGCAAACTGGCGAGAGTTTTCTGAGCTAAAGGTTAGCTGATGACCGCTAGCAGTGGTTAGCTAGTCAGCTGGCTAGCTTCTGTTGGGGTTCCGATTCAGGAGTAAAGAAAATACTTATGAAAAAAGCAGATCCACACCACATTGGGTGAGGCGGGTTGCAGGAGAGTATTTTGAAGTTGAGTTTTAGAAAAAATATATAAAAATGTGCGAAGAAAGAATATATAAAAGATATATACATGGGACGCGACAAAGCCGAGGACAAAGATGTCTGACTGCTACGCCATCTTGGAAAAAGTATAAGAGCGAGAGCCAGAAAAAAAGTCCTTCTTTGAGCCTGACAGAGGCAGGGATATTGAGAGGACATCAGAATAACCAGGTATCTGAACTAGAGGCCTTATCTCAGGGAGCTGTAATGTGACAGCCTGGTGTTTGCCTCCCATCAACAGCTCATAATCAGCCCCTACCACCACCCACTGGTCCGGGACTGTTGACTCAGAACACATGTTACAGGAGCTGATTGGTGTTTACCTTCACCTGTCAAGGAGAAATAATTGCCACCAGATTATGTCTTATCTCTGAGCCTCTGGAGGTTGTCACTCCGACGCTCTCATACTCCTCCGCAGCTGTGACTGACAGTGTGTATGTGTATGTGTATGTGTGTGTGTGTGTATAGATGTGTGTGTGTATATGCACACACATCTGTGTGTGACAGTGCAGCAGCGAGCAAAGCTCTATGATCCTCACATCAAATCAGGGACACCTGTCTCCCAGTGCAGGGATCAGGAAGAGGCAACATTGATTTAAGCAGCGCTGCTCCTTCAGCTGACTTCCTGTGTGGAAACAGGAGATTATACAAATCTATCTGGGCTTGATTCAGATGACAAGAGAGGTTAATTAAAGCCACAGGGAGAAGGTGTTGACCTTCACATCATCTGACAGGGAATACTTTTCTCTGTCTTCGTCTCCCTCTGGTCAGTGCACTTGATCATTAATTTTTCTTAATTAAAGGAGAAGGAGAGAAAATGTGAATCAACTGCGGCGCCGAGTGGAAGAAGGAGAGGAGTTGTCTCAGAAGGAGTCGTCTCAGATAAGTTAATACATACAGCATCAGTCAACTTAATGGCAGTTGCAAATGTGCTATAACATTATCAACCTTTGTCCTTCCCAGGACCCAGTCAGGGTTGTTACAGACTGATGAAACAAAAAGTGATGTGTTTTCCAGTGATGCTATTGGCTTTTTTTGTTTGTTTAATTGTTTTTAATTGTTTAAACAGTCCAAGCAAGCTCAACACATGAATCATCACTTGTACTTTGTTGAGAAAAGACCTGTAATCGCTCCTTGGAGTCGTAGAACAGTGCTTGGGGAAAAGTGAGAATGACAGAGTTGACATGTACTAATAGAGCGTGAGCTCTGAGAGGTTGTTTGGAGTGAAAGGGTGGGACTGCACTATCTGAGGTAAACATCTGAATCTCTATATCCACACGCACTCTTCCACACCAGACGCGGCCAAAGACAGATGCCTGACCTGCAGCAGCCCATGGTCAGGGGTTGAAGGTGAAAGGGAGCCAGGGGGCTGGTGAGAGGGTTTATCCTGGTCCAGCATAATCTGTGATTATCTCAGTGGTCAATGTGGCTCGCCTCACGCCTCTGCCTGATCACAATCAGGAGCTAGGAGCTAGCACGGTCTCTCTCAACATTGTTTTCAATGGCATCCTTCCAACAATACAATTGGCTATAAAGAAAAAACAGCATAGTGCATCAAATCATTCAACATGGCTCCAAGAATCTACAAGAATAGTTTCCATATTCTACAGCAAAAAACAGCCTTGGAGATGCCAAAAAGTTGATAAACGTATGCAGAGCTTATAATACCATAAACACTGTTGCCCCGCAGCATGTCAGTCTACTGGTTCTAACCTCCTCCCTCAGAACACTAATCCCTGGCTTCTGGTGAACGCAGAGAACGATGGTTCCTCGCCTTGTTTACCATGGGGCCTATATCTCAGTGGCACGGTCTGGGCTCCTGGCTAGCGAGTGGGTGGGGGAGCTTCAGAGTAGACTAGAGGGGGTATGTGTAGCTGTTAAGCTAGCCTCTGTAATGGTGATAGAGCTATGTTTATTGTTGTAGCTGTGCTGTAGGCTAGCCGGCGGTGTGGTGCGGTAGGGGTCAGGGTGTGTGTGTGGCTGGCCCGGTGCTGAGACCAGAGGTCAAAGGGATTAGGGAGGAGCGGAATAATAAGACAGATACCTGGTGGTGGTGTGGAGGAATAGAGCATCCACCCCTCTCTCTGTCTCCATCTCTCTCTCTCCATCTCCATCTCTCTCTCTCTACCGCTCACAAAGGAGTGGAAGCCTTGCTATGCCTCCTGATGAGTTCAAATCCTCATCGCCTCACTCTCTCTCCTCTCTCTCTCTCTCCCTCTTCTCTCTCTTCATCTGTCTCTCTCCTTCTGTCTCTCTCTCTCCCCCTCTCCATCTTTCTCTCTCCATCTCTCTCTCCCTCTTTTCTCTCTGGTCTCTCTCTTTCTCCCTCTCTCCAGCTCCAACAGATCTCTGACCTGGCAATTAAAGCAAACACTCAACAAAGTTAACTAATGTATAACCTACTGTGCCCATAAAAAGGATTTAGGTTAAGAACTTTTTTGAAAGAGTACAGTTTGAAAGATATGGCAAACAGAAATAAAACCAGATGGACATCATAAATATATGGGAAAGGTTGAGGGTAAAGGAAGGACAAGAGTTAAAAACAAACAAAATAAAACTATTGTAAAATAGACTGTGTCCATAAAATGTATATAATATGTATGAACTGGAAATACATGCCTAAGCATTGTTGTTCACTAGTTTGCTCCAATTGGGGCAGGGGTGGTAGGGTTGGAGGGAAATTTATATATAACAAAGATTTGTATATATACAGTTGAAGTCGGAAGTTTACATACACCTTAGCCAAATACATTCAAACTTAGTTTTTCACAATTCCTGACATTTAATCCTAGTAAAAATTCCCTGTCTTAGGTCAGTTAGGATCACCACTTTATTTTAAGAATGTGAAATGTCAGAATAATAGTAGAGAGAATGATTTCTTTCAGCTTTTATTTCTTTCATCACATTCCCAGTGGGTCAGAAGTTTACATACACTCAATGAGTATTTGGTCAAACGTTTCAGGTAGCCTTCCACAAGCTTCCCACAATAAGTTGGGTGAATTTTGGCCTATTCCTCCTGACAGAGCTGGTGTAATTGAGTCAGGTTTGTAGGCCTCCTTGCTCGCACACGCTTTTTCAGTTCTGCCCACAAATTCTCTATAGGATTGAGGTCAGGGCTTTGTGATGGCCACTTCAATACCTTGACTTTGTTGTCCTTAACCTGTTTGGGCTGCAGGGGCAGTATTGAGTAGCCAGATAAAAGGTGCCCATTTCAAACGGCCTCGTACTCAATTCTTGCTCGTACAATATGCATATTATTATTACTATTGGATAGAAAACACTCTCTAGTTTCTAAAACCGTTTGAATTATATCTGTGAGTCAAACAGAACTCATTTGGCACAAACTTCCTGACCAGGAAGTGGAAAGTCTGAAATCGAGGCTCTGTTCTACTTCCTGCCTATAAATGGGCATGATACGTATTAGTATACATGCACTTCATAGACCTTCCCCTGGATGTCAAGAGGCGGTGAGAGAAGAAATTTAGTGTTTATCTTGGTCTGAAGTGGAATACAAGCTCTTTGTATGACGTGTCCCCCATTTCCTGTTTTCTGGAGAGCGCGAGGAGGTACCTGGATTTGCCTTCTGTTTAGCTGCCGTTATAGGCGACTACTATCTCCGGCTTTCATTTTATTTGATACATGTGACCATATCATCGTAAAGTATGTTTTTTCAATATAGTTTAATCAGATTATTGAAATTTTTTCGGGAGTTTTGCCGTGTTCCGTTCTCTGACTTTGTGACGATGGAGAGATTCACGCCACTTGGCTAGTGCGCTTGCTAATTCAAGAGGGAAAATGGACGTTCTAAATCCAAACAACGATTGTTCTTGACAAAGGACCCCTTGTCCAACATTCTGATGAAAGATCAGCAAAAGTAAGAAACATTTTATGATGCTATTTCATATATCTGTCGTACATGTGAACTAGTCGTCGGCGCCCAACTTTTGGGTACTCTAGCTATACCGAAGCTGGATGTCGTAATGAAGTTATTTTTTAGAATTCTAACACGGCGATTTCATTAAGAACTAATGGATCTATAATTTCCTATACAACATGTATTTTTTAGTTATGTTTATGAATAGCTATTTGGTCAGAATATGTGTGTCAGAAAAAGTGTCAGAAAAATATCCGGACGTTGTGGGAAATAGTAGCTACGTTAGCACATTGTATAACCACTGATTTCAGCTCTAAATATGCACATTTTCGAACAAAACATAAGTGTATGTATAACCTGATGTTATAGGACTGTCATCTGATGAAGAATATCAAGGTTAGTCAAAAATTATATATCTTTTACTGGTTTGTCACGATCGCTAACTTTTACTGCTGGGAAATGGCTTGTATTTTTGGCTATTGTGGTAAGCTAATATAACGCTATATTGTGTTTTCGCTGTAAAACACTTAATAAATCGGAAATATTGTCTGGAATCACAAGATGCCTGTCTTTCATTTGCTGTACACTATGTATTTTTCAGAAATGTTTTATGATGAGTAATTAGGTATTTGACGTTGGTGTCTGTAATTATTATGGCTGCTTTCGGGGAAATTTCTGATTGTAGCTGCAATGTAAACTATGATTTATACCGGAAATATGCACATTTTTCGAACAAAACATAGATTTATTGTATAACATGTTATAAGACTGTCATCTGATGAAGTTGTTTGTTGGTTAGTTTGGTTGGTTCTTGGTTAGTTAGGTTGGCTTTGTGCATGCTACCTGTGCTGTGAAAAATGTCTGTCCTTTTTTGTATTTGGTGGTGAGCTAACATAAATATACGTGCTGTTTTCGCTGTAAAACATTTAAAAAATCGGACATGTTGGCTGGATTCACAAGATGTGTACCTTTCATTTGCTGTATTGGACTTGTTAATGTGTGAAAGTTAAATATTTAAAAAAAATATCTTTTGAATTTCGCGCCCTGCACTTGAAGTGGCTGTTGTCATAAATGTACCGACACCGGGCTGCAGCCATAAGAAGTTAAGCCATTTTGCCACAACTTTGTAAGTATGCTTGGGGTCATTGTCCATTTGGAAGACCCATTTGCGACCAAGCTTTAACTTCCCTACTGATGTCTTGAGATGTTGCTTCAATATATCCAATTTTCCCTCCTCTTGAAAGCCATCTATTTTGTGAAGTGCATCAGTCCCTCCTGCAACAAAGCATCCCCACAACATGATGCTGCCACCCCCGTGCTTCACGGTTAGGATGGTGTTCTTCGGCTTGCAAGCCTCCCCCTTTTTCCTCCAAACATAACGATGGTCAATATGGCCAAACAGTTTTAATTTTGTTTCATCAGACAAGAGGACATTTCTCCAAAAAGTATGATCTTTGTCCCCATGTGCAGTTGCAAACCGTAGTCTGGCTTTTTTTTAATGGCGGTTTTGGAGCAGTGGCTTCTTCCTTGCTGAGCGGCCTTTCAGGTTATGTCGATATAGGACTTGTTGTACTGTTGATATAGATATTTTTGTACCTGTTTCCTCCAGCATCTTCACAAGGTCATTTGCTGTTGTTCTGGGATTGATTTGCACTTTTCGCACCAAAGTACGTTCATCTCTAGGAGACAGAACGCGTCTCCTCCCTGAGCGGTATGATGGCTGAGTGGTGGTCCCATGGTGTTTATACTGGCGTACTATTGTTTGTACAGATGAACGTGGTACCTTCAGGCGTTTGGAAATTGCTCCCAAGGATGAACCAGACTTGTGGAGGTCTACAATTTTTGGCCTAATTTCTTTTGATTTCTCCATGATGTCAAGCAAGTAAAATTCTCCATGATGTCAAGTAAATAGTCATTTACAACAATAACAATTTCTACACTGAATTTCTGATCAATTTGATGTTATTTTAACTTCTTCTGGCTGCAAGCCCTAAGTCGGGATCAATATGACAACAGCCACTTCAAGTGCAGGGCGCGAAATTCAAAATATATTTTTTAGAAATATTTAACTTTCACACATTAACAAGTCCAAGTCCAATACAAGTCCAATCAAGTCCAATACAGCAAATGAAAGGTACACATCTTGTGAATCCAGCCAACATGTACAATTTTTAAAATGTTTTACAGCGAAAACAGCACGTATATTTATGTTAGCTCACCACCAAATACAAAAAAGGACAGACATTTTTCACAGCACAGGTAGCATGCACAAAGCCAACCTAACTAACCAAGAACCAACCAAACTAACCAACAAACAACTTCATCAGATGACAGTCTTATAACATGTTATTCAATAAATCTATGTTTTGTTCGAAAAATGTGCATATTTCAGGTATAAATCATAGTTTACATTGCAGCTACAATCAGAAATTGCACCGAAAGCAGACAGAATAATTACAGACACCAACGTCAAATACCTAAATACTCATCATAAAACATTTCTGAAAAATACATAGTGTACAGCAAATGAAAGACAGGCATCTTGTGATTCCAGACAATATTTCCGATTTCTTAAGTGTTTTACAGCGAAAACACAATATAGCGTTATATTAGCTTACCACAATAGCCAGAAACACAAGCCATTTCCCAGCAGCAAAAGTTAGCGATCGTAACAAACCAGCAAAAGATATATAATTTTTGACTAACCTTGATATGCTTCATCAGATGACAGTCCTATAACATCAGGTTATACATACACTTATGTTTTGTTCGAAAATGTGCATATTTAGAGCTGAAATCAGTGGTTATACATTGTGCTAACGTAGCTACTTTTTCCCACAACGTCCGGATATTTTTCTGACACTTTTTCTGACACACATATTCTGACCAAATAGCTATTCATAAACATAACTAAAAAATACATGTTGTATAGGAAATGATAGATACACTAGTTCTTAATGCAATCGCCGTGTTAGAATTCTAAAAATAACTTCATTACGACATAAGGCTTACGTTATGGTGAGCGAGTGCCCAAAACCTGGGCGCAAAACTAATAGTACACAGTTCGACAGATATATGAAATAGCATCATAACCTTTACCGAACCTCAATCCCGGATCCGGGATCACCCCCCACCCCCCCACACTGATTAGCATAGCTAGCATAGCGTCACAATTAAATAGTAGCATCTAAATATCATTAAATCACAAGTCCAAGACACCAGATGAAAGATACAGATCTTGTGAATAACCCCATCATTTCTGTTTTTTAAAATGTTTTACAGGGAAGACACAATATGTAAATCTATTAGCTAAACACGTTAGCAAAATACACCACTTTTCTAACTCCATCAGTTTCTTACTACTTCAGGTGCTATCACCAATTCGGCTAAACTAAGATATTGATAGCCACTAACCAAGAAAAAACCTCTTCAGATGACAGTCTGATAACATATTCATGGTATAGGATAGTTTTTGTTAGAAAAAAGTGCATATTTCAGGTAGAAATCACAGTTCTACATTGCAGCTGCAATCTGAAATAGCGTTGGAAGCAGCCGGAATAATTACTGAGACCGACGTCAATTACCAAAAGAATCATCCTAAAACACTTCAGAAAAATAGACAGCCTACAGCAATCGAAAGACACAGATCTTGTGAATCCAGAGAATATTTCAGATTTTCTAAGTGTTTTACAGCGAAAACACAATATAGCATTATATGAGCGTACCACAATAGCCAGAATCACAACCGCATTTACCAGCTGTAAATGTTAGCGATCGTAACAACCCAACAAAAGATATATAATTTGACTAACCTTGATATACTTCATCAGATGACAGACCTGTAACATCATATTACACAATGCATATAGCTTTTGTTCGAAAATGTGCATATTTAGCAGCACAAATCGTGGTTATACTATGTAATCACTACAAACATTGCATGTATTCTGGCCGGCGCCATTTTGGATTAGCGCCTATTCTTATAAAAATACTATTCATAAACTTGACTAAAAAATATAAGTTGGACAACAATCGAAAGATAAATTAGTTCTTAATGCAATCGCTATGTTAGATTTTTAAAATTAACGTTACTAGACATATAGTGTGCGTTGCAGCCAGACCAGTGCCTGCAAAAGTGGCGCGCAAACACTATGACATTTTTCCACATAAATACATAATAACATCATAAATAGTTCCTACTTTTGGACGAGCTTCCATCAGTATCTTGGGCAATGTGTCTTTTCTTCAAAAGAATAGTTGCTTTGTTGTAAAACGTCCTCTTCACCTTTGGAACTAGCTGCTACCATTAGCTATGTCGCACACACATGTCCAAATCCTCAAACTAGATACAAAGGAAATTCAGAAAAATAGCACTATACTCGCATAAACTGATATAAATCGGTTTCAAATAACATCGTTATGATGTTTCTAACACCTATATTTAATTAAATTACAGACGGATACATCTCTGGTCGATAACTGAGCGTTCCAAAATTTCATCCTGACTTCTTGCCAGGCGCCATGACGAACGAGACAAAGAAAGGTACTCTCGTTCCATCCGGCTTTATAACCTCGGACAGCTACGCAGACAGACCATTCCACTTCTCATTGGTTACTGACATCCAGGGGAAGGCGGGTGCAGTTCAATTCCAGCCATAGGATATACACAGGCTTTAAAACTGAACCCAGATCAGAGGATAATTCTCAGACCTTCGCAAGTCATGTCAGGATTTTTGCTGTAGAGGGAGTTCTGGGTCACCCACAGACATAATTAAAACGGTTTTAGAAACTAGACAGTGTTTTCTATCCAATATTAGTAAGGATATGCATATTGTACGATCAAGAATTGAGCAATAGGCCGTTTAATTTGGAGACCAAAATATGCTAATGCGGAACAGCACCCCCTATAGTTGCAAGAAGATAAAATGGGTCCTACTTTTGATGAGCTTCCATCAGAATGTTGTACAAGAGGTCCTTTGTCAAGAACAATCGTTGTTTGGATTTAGAACGTCCTTTTTCCCTCTTGAATTAGCAAGCGCACTAGCCAAGTGGCGCGAAGCTCTCCTTCCTGAACAAAGGCACACAACGCAACACGCCTAACGTCCCGAATAAATTTCAATAGTCTAATAAAACTATATTGAAAAAACATACTTTACGATGATATTGTCACATGTATCAAATAAAATCAAAGCCGGAGATAGTAGTCGCCTATAACGACAGCTGTACAGAAGGCAATCCCCGGTTCCTTCTCGCGCCTTCCTGAAAACAGGAAATGGGTGACACGTCATTCCAAGAGGATTTATTCCAACTCAGACCAAGATAAACACTCCATTTCTTCTCTCACTGCCTCTTGACATCTAGGGGAAGGTGTATAACGTGCATGTATACTAATACGTATCATGCCCATTTATAGGCAGGACCTAGAACAGAGCATAGTTTTCAGACTTTCCACTTCCTGGTCAGGAAGTTTGTGCCAAATGAGTTCTGTTTTACTCACAGATATAATTCAAACGGTTTTAGAAACTAGAGAGTGTTTTCTATCCAATAGTAATAATAATATGCATATTGTACGAGCAAGAATTGAGTACGAGGCCGTTTGAAATGGGCACCTTTTATCTGGCTACTCAATACTGCCCCTGCAGCCCAAACAGGTTAATGGACAAAAAATGTGCTTTTCTTTCAAAAACAAGGACATTTCTAAGTGACCCCAAACTTTTGAACGGTAGTGTATATATATATATATATATTTGTAAAAATAAATGATGTGGGATTGGAAGTGATGAAAACATTTACATTGATGGAAGCTAGAATCTATCTGCAGTATTAAAGCTGATCTACCCACTAAAAAAGAAGCCCTAACACCCATGATGAATTCACACTGAGAATCTCCTTTCTTATAACTTAAGGATCTATGTTTCCCCACTACATCAACTGTCTGCTCTTCCGCATATGATCACATATAAAAAACCGAGCACCAAAGGGTAAGTAAAGGGGTGCATTAGATTTATTCTTTAGCCTGATCTCTCCTCCTATCTTTACACATACAATGGAGTGCTGGGCTTGATTTTGGGAGTAGTCTAGAGTGTATCCCCCTTCCCCTCTCCAGCAACAGGGTCATGGCCAGTATGGCTCCAGCAACAGGGTCATGGCCAGCATGGCTCCAGCAACAGGGTCATGGCCAGCATGGCTCCAGCAACAGGGTCATGGCCAGCATGGCTCCAGCAACAGGGTCATGGCCAGCATGGCTCCAGCAACAGGGTCATGACCAGCATGGCTCCAGCAACAGGGTCATGGCCAGCATGGCTCCAGCAACAGGGTCATGGCAAGCATGGCTCCAGCAACAGGGTCATGGCCAGCATGGCTCCAGCAACAGGGTCATGGCCAGCATGGCTCCAGCAACAGGGTCATGGCCAGCATGGCTCCAGCAACAGGGTCATGGCCAGCATGGCTCCAGCAACAGGGTCATGGCCAGCATGGCTCCAGCAACAGGGTCATGGCCAGCATGGCTCCAGCAACAGGGTCATGGCCAGCATGGCTCCAGCAACAGGGTCATGGCCAGCATGGTGAGAGGTAGGTAGGGGTAGATGGGGGGAGGTGATGAGAGGTACATGGGGAAATTAGAGGGGGTAATTAGGAGGTATATTTAAAGAGACCATTAGAACTGAGTGTTGACTCAGGGACTACTGAGACCGAGCTATCCACCGCTCTCTCTCTCCCCACTCCAGGGCAGTGAGAGGAGCCTAAAATGGCCTCCCAGGTCATTGATCAACCCCAGGACAGGACTGATGGTGGTGGGGTAGAGGGGTGAGAATGGAGGAAGGAGTCCCCATGGTGGAGGAGTCTGACAGCGTGGCCTAAGAGCTTTCATTTATCAATGCTAGCCTGGCAAGAGGAGTGCCTTGGCAACTTAGTATTCTCTTTCTGAGCCTGAATGACTAGTACAGAGGCTATAATGAGGCTATAGAGAGAGACGCTACTGGCTGACTGAGGGGGCAGAAAACACTCAACTCTGTTTCCATTTTCATTTCAAAGCAGCTCACTCACAGTCAGAGGCGTACCGAGGTCTAACAACGACAATCACTGACAGAAAGTTCCTTGACACTCAGAGAAACACTGACAGACATGGCTGGATGTAGCCATTAGAGGTAGGAAAGAAAGAAAAAGGACCACACCAGGACCTGTAGTGTCCCTCCCAGGACCTGTAGTGTCTCTCCCAGGACCTGTAGGGTTCCTCCCAGGACCTGTAGGGTCCCTCCCAGGTCCTCCCAGGACCTGTAGGTTTCCTCCCAGGACCGGTAGGTTTCCTCCCAGGACCGGTAGGTTTCCTCCCAGGACATGTAGGTTTCCTCCCAGGACCTGTAGGTTTCCTCCCAGGACCTGTAGGGTCCCTCCCAAGACCTGATGGGTCCCTCCCAAGACCTGATGGTTTCCTCCCAGGACCTGTAGGGTTCCTTTCAGGACCTGTAGGGTCTCTCCCAGGACCTGTAGGGTTCCTTTCAGGACCTGTAGGGTCTCTCCCAGGACCTGTAGTGTCTCTCCCAGGACCTGTAGTGTCTCTCCCAGGACCTGTAGTGTCTCTCCCAGGACCTGTAGTGTCTCTCCCAGGACCTGTAGTGTCTCTCCCAGGACCTGTAATGTCTCTCCCAGGACCTGTAGTGTCTCTCCCAGGACCTGTAGTGTCTCTCCCAGGACCTGTAGGTTTCCTCCCAGGACCTGTAGGGTTCCTCTCAGGACCTGTAGGGTTCTTCCCAGGACCTGTAGCGTCCCTCCCAGGACCTGTAGGGTCCCTCCCAGGACCTGTAGGGTTCGTCCCAGGACCTGTAGGGTTCCTCCCAGGACCTGTAGGGTCCCTCCCAGGACCTGTAGGGTTCCTGCCAGGACATGTAGGGTTCCTCCCAGGACATGTAGGTTTCCTCCCAGGACCTGTAGGTTTCCTCCCAGGACCTGTAGGTTTCCTCCCAGGACCTGTAGGTTTCCTCCCAGGACCTGTAGGGTTCCTCCCAGGACCTGTAGGGTCTCTCCCAGGACCTGTAGGGTTCCTTTCAGGACCTGTAGGGTCTCTCCCAGGACCTGTAGTGTCTCTCCCAGGACCTGTAGTGTCTCTCCCAGGACCTGTAGTGTCTCTCCCAGGACCTGTAGTGTCTCTCCCAGGACCTGTAATGTCTCTCCCAGGACCTGTAGTGTCTCTCCCAGGACCTGTAGTGTCTCTCCCAGGACCTGTAGGTTTCCTCCCAGGACCTGTAGGGTTCCTCCCAGGACCTGTAGGGTTCTTCCCAGGACCTGTAGCGTCCCTCCCAGGACCTGTAGGGTCCCTCCCAGGACCTGTAGGGTTCGTCCCAGGACCTGTAGGGTTCCTCCCAGGACCTGTAGGGTCCCTCCCAGGACCTGTAGGGTTCCTGCCAGGACATGTAGGGTTCCTCCCAGGACATGTAGGTTTCCTCCCAGGACCTGTAGGTTTCCTCCCAGGACCTGTAGGTTTCCTCCCAGGACCTGTAGGTTTCCTCCCAGGACCTGTAGGGTTCCTTTCAGGACCTGTAGGGTCCACAGCAGGACCTCTAAGCCCATATACAGGTCCCTCACATGACCCAAAAGATACGAGTCTCCAGCAGCACAGAACCCAAATGTTCAAATGCTCACATCAAAAAGCTGTTGCACAGGAATATGGTCAGGTGCATCGCAAATTCAGAACTGCTGGACAGCAACATAATAAACTAAAGCTGCTGAGGTTTAAATTAAATAATGAAATAGGTAGCCTTGCCTACAAAACGAAAACAATCCATATGTTCAAATCAAAAGACCTGATTAACATGACATCAACAACACAGCCACATGTCCCCGGTGCCGACACATTCAGAAATCAAAAGATGGTTTACTATTTAGTTTAAAAGCTCTGACGAAGGCCAAGAGAACAATAAATACCTTTCAATGAGAAAACATATATCCACTTGGGGTAAAAACATTTTTTAAAGACTTCTATTTTCAACGATGTAGCCTACGATGCAGTACTCGTGTTAGGGCTGTGGCGGTCACAAAATTTCGTCAGCCGGTGATTGTCAAGAAAATAACTGTCGGTCTAACGGTAATTGACCGTTAATTAACCTAAACACATTTAGCATCATCCGGCTTCCACACATAGCCTACAAGCCACTGATGCAGACCTTTGGGACATCTACATATTAAAAAGTCTAATAAATCCATGTAATATAGTCTACACCATCACAATAAATGCATTATTTATTTAAGACAGGTCTAAAGAAGCATGATAGGAAGAAAATGTAGTCTATTTCAGAAGAACGGAATAGCATACTCTTGAGTTTTCCTTATGTTAGGTTCTGATGTGTCTATGCCAAATTGCTGTGGGCATCACTAGTTCATTTAGCGGACAAGATTTGATTAGAATTCCATGGCATTATTTTATAGTATGAAGAACACAATTGAACAAAGCTGAATAAAATATAAATATTTTCTCCAAATGATTTAAGGGACTGCGCACATGCGGCTATTGTGTGTTGAGTGGTTAAAAAAGAAATAGGTACTCCTATATGCTTAATTTAGAGTTATTAATGTAACTTTAGTTGTTCTACTAACATTGGGCTATATGTTTAGATGTTTAATACATTGTAAGGCCTCATGGTGCGACTAATGCTGATTTGAAAAAAGTTGCTTGAAAGGCATGAGCTCTGCTTTGTTTCTTTTGCGCAGGCTGTACACACTACATTAGTTTCTCATTCACAATTTGACAAGCACTTGATAATGCCTCAAATTTCACGGTGGTATCCCCTTTGTGGCCGTCATGCACCTTAAAAAAGTCCATGCCTTTTGCGGCCAGTGGCCGTTGTGCCTTTGGCCCAGAGTGCTGCGTTGTGCCCTTCTCCATGAGTGCTGTGCACTCCGAAGCACCTCTTACTCACAAGTGTAACGTCCTGACCAGAGTTCTTATGTGTTTTGCTTGTTTAGTGTTGGTCAGGACGTGAGCTGGGTGGGAATTCTATGTTGTGTGTCTAGTTCGTCTGTTTCTGTGTCCAGCCTAATATGGTTCTCAATCAGAGGCAGCTGTCAATCGTTGTCCCTGATTGAGAATCATATATAGGTGGCTTGTTTTGTGTTGGGGATTGTGGGTGGTTGTTTCCTGTCTTTGTGTTTTGTCTGCACCAGCTAGGACTGTGACGGTTAGTTTGTTTTGTCATTTTGTATAGTGTCTTGTTTTGTGTTAATTAAATCATGGAAAATTACCACGCTGCACATTGGTCCTCAGATCCTTCTCGCCTCTCCTTGTCTGAGGAGGAGGACGACTTAGACTGCCGTTACAGAACCACCCACCAAACTCGGACCAAGCAGCGTGAGTACGAGCAACAGCGGCCCACTACACAGGAATCCTGGACATGGGAGGAAATTCTGGAGGGTAAAGGACACTGGGCTCACATTGGAGAATATCGCCGCTCTCGGGAAGAGATGGAGGCAGCTAAAGCCCAGGAGCGGTGGTATGAGGAGGCAGCACGGAAGCGTGGCTGGAAGCCCGTGAAGAAACCCCAAAAATGTCTTGGGGGGGGGGGGGGGGGGGGGGGGGCTAAAGGGTAGTGTGGCGAAGGTAGGTAGGAAACCTGTGCCCACTTCCCATGCTTACCGTGGAGAGCGGGAGTACGGGCAGACACCGTGTTATGCGGAAGAGCGCACGGTGTCTCCTGTACGTGTGCATAGCCCGGTGCGGGTTATTCCACCTCCCCGCACTGGCCGGGCTAGATTGAGCATTGAGCCAAGTGCCATGAAGCCGGCTCTACATATCTGGCCTCCAGTACGTCTCCTCGGGCCGGTGTACATGGCACCAACCTTACACATGGTGTCCCCGGTTCGCCAACACAGCCCAGTGCGGGTTATTCCACCTCCCCGCACTGGACGGGCTACGGGGAGCATTCAACCAGGTAAGGTTGGGCAGGCTCGGTGCTCAAGGGAGCCAGTACGCCTGCACGGTCCAGTATATCCGGCGCCACCTTCCCGCCCCAGCCCAGTACCACCAGTGCCTACACCACGCACCAGGCTTCTAGTGCGTCTCCAGAGCCCTGTTCCTCCTCCACGCACTCTCCCTGAGGTGCGTGCCCTCAGCCCGGCACCACCACTCACCAGGCCTATAGTGCGCTTTGAGAGTCCAGTGTGCCCTGTTCCTGCTCCCCGCACTAGCCTTGAGGTGCGTGTCTCCAGTCCGGTACCACCAGTTCCGGCACCACGCACCAGGCCTACTGTGCGCCTCAGCAGGTCAGAGTCGGCCATCTGCCCAACGCCGCCTGCACTGCTCGTCTGCCCAGCGCCGTCTGAGCTGCCTGCACTGCTCGTCTGCCCAGCGCCATCTGAGCCATCCGTCTGCCCAGCGCCATCTGAGCCATCCGTCTGCCCAGCGCCATCTGTCTGCCCAGCGCCATCTGAGCCATCCGTCTGCCCAGCGCCATCTGAGCCATCCGTCTGCCCAGCGCCATCTGAGCCATCCGTCTGCCCAGCGCCATCTGAGCCATCCGTCTGCCCAGCGCCATCTGAGCCATCCGTCTGCCACGAGCCTTCAGAGCCACCCGTCTGTCCCGAGCCATAAGAGCCGTCCGTCAGTCAGGAACCGCTAGAGCCGTCCGTCAGTCAGGAGCCGCTAGAGCCGTCCGTCAGTCAGGAGCTGCCAGAGCCGCCAGCCAGTCAGGAGCTGCCAGAGCCGCCAGCCAGTCAGGAGCTGCCAGAGCCGCCAGCCAGTCAGGAGCTGCCAGAGCCGCCAGCCAGTCAGGAGCTGCCAGAGCCGCCAGCCAGTCAGGAGCTGCCAGAGCCGCCAGCCAGTCATGAGCTGCACTCCAGTCATGAGCTGCCCTCCAGTCATGAGCTGCCTTCCAGTCATGAGCTGCCTTCCAGTCATGAGCTGCCCTACAGTCATGAGCTGCCCTACAGTCATGAGCTGCCCTACAGTCATGAGCTGCCACTCAGTCCGGAGCTGCCACTCAGTCCGGAGCTGCCACTCAGTCCGGAGCTGCCACTCAGTCCGGAGCTGCCACTCAGTCCGGAGCTACCTCTCTGTCCTGAGCTACCTCTCTGTCCTGAGCTACCTCTCTGTCCTGAGCTACCTCTCTGTCCTGAGCTACCTCTCTGTCCTGAGCTACCTCTCTGTCCTGAGCTACCTCCTAAATCATGTGGGGGCCTTGGGGAGGATTCTTAGGCCAAGGTCGTGGGCGAGGGTCGCCACTCAAAGGACGCTAAGGAGGGGGACAAAGACAGTGGTGGAGTGGTGTCCTCGTCCTGCGCCGGAGCCGCCACCGCGGACAGATGCCCACCCAGACCCTCCCCTTGAGTTTTAGGGGTGCGTTCGGAGTCCGCACCTCAGGAGGGGGGTACTGTAACGTCCTGACCAGAGTTCTTATGTGTTTTGCTTGTTTAGTGTTGGTCAGGACATGAGCTGGGTGGGAATTCTATGTTGTGTGTCTAGTTCGTCTGTTTCTGTGTCCAGCCTAATATGGTTCTCAATCAGAGACAGCTGTCAATCGTTGTCCCTGATTGAGAATCATATATAGGTGGCTTGTTTTGTGTTGGGGATTGTGGGTGGTTGTTTCCTGTCTTTGTGTTTTGTCTGCACCAGCTAGGACTGTGACGGTTAGTTTGTTTTGTCATTTTGTATAGTGTCTTGTTTTGTGTTAATTAAATCATGGAAAATTACCACGCTGCACATTGGTCCTCAGATCCTTCTCGCCTCTCCTCGTCTGAGGAGGAGGACGACTTAGACTGCCGTTACAACAAGGCTCTCCATCACATGATTGGGGGTGGCAGGTAGCCTAGAGTGTTGGGCCAGTAACTGAAAGGTTGCTAGATCAAATCCCTGAGCTGACAAGGTAAAAATCTGTTGTTAAAAATCTGTTGTTCTGCCCCTGAACAAGACAGTTTACTCACTGTTCCTAGGCTGTCATTGTAAATAAGAATTTGTTCATAACTGACTTGCCTAGTTTAAAATATTATAATTGGGCCTTCCTCACAGGCTACAAGTGAAGGAGGATGTAATTACGTCCGTCCTTATACAATTCCGAGGTGCATATTGAAGATATTGGAAGAGCTGTCTTCAAGCCAACAAGATGAGTAGGCTATTCTGTTCTGTGTGAGAAATAAATATTCCAAACATAGTCTGGGACAGTTGTGGGATGCAATAGATCCCAAAATAATACAAATTTTACGCAATGTGGCTGATGCAACAGATCAGAACATTTAGCTTAAAATGTTGATAAACTATCAGGCTATTTCTTCACATTATAAGCGCAGCAATGTGCACATGGCAGTAGGCTATATGCACACATTTTCCATTAGCGTGAAAACACCAATATCAAAAGTGACCGCAAAATTGATCATGCATGTAAGGCTTTTATTATGAAGGTGCATTTTATGGTGAAAATGATCTTCCCCGAACTTGAAACTCCACGCGCTGCTTATGTATGCCAGTTAGGCTCTAAACCCCTTGTAAAGCGGATTAATGTGCTTCATTTTAAGAAGTTATTTGGCCACTTTAGTTGTGATACAAACCTTATCAAAACATATACTGTAGGCCCATGGGCTAGGCTACATGAGATGTGCCACTATGATTAGAAAAAGTAGCAAAATAAAAGGCAGTTTCTTATGCTGGGCATCATTCAACAGTGATAATGTATAATTCACAAGTTATAAGGCTGATATTGTCACCCATCAGACTATTTTTGATTTAATCTTGTTTTTACATATACTAAATAATACATGTGTGAAATTTGTTTTTATTTAGAATGGACCATTAGCATGCACCTGTCTCGAAACAGGGGCAGGGGAAAAAATACATGTCATCTATGCACTTAAGTAGCAAATGGAAGACGCTTTTCCCATAGTTAATTATAGCCAGGTAGGCTATACTCCTGTTGTAAAGATAAACAATGTACTTAATATTAGGAAAGTTGAGAAAAAATATAGTAGGCCTATAGAAAGCTGATGGGATCCTCCTCTTTTTAGTAGAGGCCATCACTCTGTTTTCTCACGTAATTGCATAGCCTATAGAAATATTGCGCAACATGAAGTGTTTGATTAGATTTTTGATTACATTTGCATTGATATTAGAGTGATTAGAGGGAAAATAGAGTGCTGAGTACCAGGTAGTTAACAAGTTTGGTAGGCTACTAATGACCATCATCAGAGATTGGAGAAGCCTAATTACCGTGAATAAACGGTCACGTGGAATTTGACTGCCTTCATGACTCGTGACCGCTTAGCCTACATTTTAACACCACTGCAGAAGCTTCAATATTCGGCATCTTCCCAATTAAGTAGCCTAGTTTTGTTGTTTGGCTACTTGAAGAGAACTAGGGCCTATCACTTGCAGCCCACCTCTTCCAATGCATTGTGGAAAAGTGGAATTCTACTAGATGAGTATGTGAGAATGTTATAGGTTAATTTCGGTAGCACAACCCCATATCTAATTATCAGCTGTTGTCAAAGCAGAAATTAGCATAACATCTGGTCATTTAAAGTGTACTCGATTTTAGAAATGTCACATACTATAAAACATTATACTATAAACTAATAATACTTACTTACTAATATTTTATGATACTATAAAACATACTTTTCCCCCCCATACTAAAACAGTCTACTATTTAGGACTTAAGTATGTATATTCGAACACGGCCTGTGATCTCCATCATTCTTAAATGGAAGAAGTTAAGACTCTTCCTAGAGCTGGCCGCCCTGCCAAACTGAGCAAACGGGGGAGAAGGGCCTTGGTCAGGGAGGTGACCAAGAACCCAATGGCCACTGACAAAGCTCCAGAGTTCCTCTGTGGAGATGGGAGAATGTTCCAGAAGGACAACCATCTCTGCAGCACTCCACCAATCAGGCCTTTATGATAGAGTATGGTCAGACGGAAGCGACTTCTCAGTAAAAGGCACATGACAGCCCGCTTGGAGTTTGCCAAAAGACACCGACAGGACTCTCAGACCATGAAAAACAAGATTCTTTGGTCTGATGAAACCAAGATTGAACTCTTTGGCCTGAATGCCAAGCGTCACATCTGGAGGAAACCTGGCACCATCCTTACGATGAAGGATGGTGGTGGCAGCATCATGCTGTGGGGATGTTTTTCAGCAGCAGAGACTGGGAGACTTGTCGGGATCGAGGGAAAGATGAACGGAGCAAAGTACAGAGAGTTCCTTGATGAAAACCTGCTCCAGAGCGCTCAGGACCTCAAACTGGGACAAAAGTTCACCTTTTAACAGGACAATGACCCTAGGCACACAGCCAAGACAATGCAGGAGTGGCTTCAGGACAAGTCTCTGAATGTCCTTGAGTGGTCCAGCCAGAGCCTGGACTTCAACCCGATCGAACATCTCTGGAGAGACCATAAAATAGCTGTGCGGCGACGTTTCCCATCCAACCTGACAGAGCTTGAAAACATCTGCAGAGAAGAATAGGAGAAACTCCCCAAATACAGGTATGCCAAGCTTGTAGCGTCATACTCAAGAAGACTCGAGGCTGTAATTGCTGCCAAAGGTGCTTCAACAAAATACTGAGTAAAGGGTCTGAATACTTATGTAAAATTATGTAAAACAATTTAATACATTTTAGAATAAGGCTGTAACGTAACAAAATGTGGAAGAAGTCAAGGGGTCTGAATACTGTCCAAATGCACTGTACATATTCCGGACTCTGACATTGCTCGTTATAATATTTGTATATTTCTTAATTCCTTTCTTTTTATTTTTTGGACTTGTGTGTATTGTTTTGTATTGTCAGGTATTACTGCACTGTTGGAGCTAAGAACATAAGCATTTCACTACACCCGCGATAACATCTACTAAATATGTGTACGCGACAAATAACGTTGTATTTTATTGTTCTATCTAATATTTTTTATTCATATCTGATATTATGACATCTTGTAGCCCTTTGGGGTACTTTAGATTAGCACAGGTGTCTGTAATTATCTCTGGCTCACTGTGTGGCCTTATCTGACCCACTATTGTTTGTGGAGACTCTGATGAAGGTCGACTGACCGAAAGCTCAGCCACAATTAAAGAAATGTGCACCTGACGAAGTGTGAGGAGACTTTTTCCTGTTTCTACAGTTTTGCCTTTTGCCTCCAGCAACTTCACTAATCAGCTCTGGGTTTGTGGTAGATTATGCCTATTATCTGAAAGGTGAATGTAAAAAGTCACTTTAAGGACAGAGAAATTAATTAGGTTTGTCAGAGTCTATTTTTGCAGGATCAGGTACAATTACATTCATAGGTATGTTTAGATTCTGCTGAATTTCTTCATCTCTCTTTCTTGGCCATGTTTTCTCTGTTAATTAACCTTGCACTCTGAGATGGATTTAGGGTACAACGTGGCCAACAATCACATTATGATTCCCCTGCCCTTATTACTCAGGGCGTTCAAACAGATTTAGCCAAGTGTAAAGGAGCAGGCAAAGGCTGTATTGTTTAGAATAAGAGCATAAGCTGGAGGAATAACAATAGTAATACACTTTATTACATCAGATGTCCTGTATAAGCTAAATGTCTTGCCCTGCTACAGTATGGCAATCCATTCTGACACACAGAATGCAATCCTTTCTGAGGCGTCTGTAAATGCCCCTTTGACCTTTGATTATCATCTGATTTTCCAGCAAAACATTAAAGGCTGAAATGGAAAAAATGTCAAAAAAGAGACCTTGACTCTGCCTCCCACACCGTGCCCTTTCACAATCATGTTTCACGAGAGTACAGGTTATCCAGAAGGTTTTCTCAGCTCCAGCTCAGCTAGCCAAGGATTAGGACAAGACTCAGCATGACATCTATAATAATAATAATAATTTGGTGGGTGCTTATACAGTATTGGTCCTATTTCAAGTGTGTATTACAGTGGGGCAAAAAAGTAAGTAAAAAAAAAAAAGTATTTAGTCAGCCACCAATTGTGCAAGTTCTCCCACTTAAAAATATGAGAGAGGCCTGTAATTTTTATCATAGGTACAAAATGAGAAAAAAAATTCCATAAAATCACATTGTAGGATTTTTAATGAATTTCTTTGCAAATTATGGTGGAAGATAAGTATTTGGTCAATAACAAAAGTTTATCTCAACACTTTGTTATATACCCTTTGTTGGCAATGACAGAGGTCAAACATTTTCTGTAAGTCTTCACAAGTTTTTCACACACTGTTGCTGGTATTTTGGCCCATTCCTCCATGCAGATCTCCTCTAGAGCAGTGATGTTTTGGGGCTGTTGCTGGGCAACACGGACTTTCAACTCCCTCCAAAGATTTTCTATGGGGTTGAGATCTGGAGACTGGCTAGGCCACTCCAGGACCTTGAAATGCTTCGTACGAAGCCACTCCTTCGTTGCCCGGGCGGTGTGTTTGGGATCATTGTCATGCTGAAAGACCCAGCCACGTTTCATCTTCAATGCCCTTGCTGATGGAAGGAGGTTTTCACTCAAAATCTCACGATACATGGCCCCATTCATTCTTTCCTTTACACGGATCAGTCGTCCTGGTCCCTTTGCAGGAAAACAGCCCCAAAGCATGATGTTTCCACCCCCATGCTTCACAGTAGGTATGGTGTTCTTTGGATGCAACTCAGCATTCTTTGTCCTCCAAACACGACGAGTTGAGTTTTTACCAAAAAGTTCTATTTGGGTTTCATCTGACCATATGACATTCTCCCAATCTTCTTCTGGATCATCCAAATGCTCTCTAGCAAACTTCAGACGGGCCTGGACATGTACTGGCTTAAGCAGGGGGACACGTCTGGCACTGCAGGATTTGAGTCCCTGGCGGCGTAGTGTGTTACTGATGGTAGGCTTTGTTACTTTGGTCCCAGCTCTCTGCAGGTCATTCACTAGGTCCCCCCGTGTGGTTCTGGGATTTTTGCTCACTGTTCTTGTGATCATTTTGACCCCACGGGGTGAGATCTTGCGTGGAGCCCCAGATCGAGGGAGATTATCAGTGGTCTTGTATGTCTTCCATTTCCTAATAATTGCTCCCACAGTTGATTTCTTCAAACCAAGCAGCTTACCTATTGCAGATTCAGTCTTCCCAGCCTGGTGCAGGTCTACAATTTTGTTTCTGATGTCCTTTGACAGCTCTTTGGTCTTGGCCATAGTGGAGTTTGGAGTGTGACTGTTTGAGGTTGTGGACAGGTGTCTTTTATACTGATAACAAGTTCAAACAGGTGCCATTAATACAGGTAACGAGTGGAGGACAGAGGAGCCTCTTAAAGAAGAAGTTACAGGTCTGTGAGAGCCAGAAATCTTGCTTGTTTGTAGGTGACCAAATACTTATTTTCCACCATAATTTGCAAATAAATTCATTAAAAATCCTACAATGTGATTTTCTGGATTTTTTTTTCTCATTTTGTCTGTCATAGTTGAAGTGTAACTATGATGAAAATTACAGGCCTCTCTCATCTTTTTAAGTGGGAGAACTTGCACAATTGGTGGCTGACTAAATACTTTTTTGCCCCACTGTATACACGTGTGAATTGGAAATGTGTTTTTTGCATAACCCATTCTCCCTGAGAGTGGGGTCACGGCCAGGGTCTGCCATTATGAACGGCAACCCTGGAGCAAATAGGGTTAAGTGCCTCGAACTAGTGACCTTTACGGCTACTGGCCCGACGCTCTAACCGCTAGGCTACCTGCCGCCTTGCTAGCCACTGTTAAATCCCAAGTCCTCTGTACTCATTTGGTCACCTTAACAAACCCTGCCAGAGACAGACTTTAATCAAATGTCTCATAGAACCACCACCTTAACGGAGTTACAGCATCACAAAACATTCTGGATTGTGATTATACTGTAGATCTGAACTCATTCCAAACCACGGTGCTCATGTATTACTATTGATTGTAGTACAGGGTGGTATTTGTGCATGGCAAATTGACTGTGTCACTCGCTCCATCTGTGCGCTCCAGCACACACAGACATCCCCACGTATTTATCTCCTCCCTCCTGTAGTGTTTTAGGCCAATAGGGGGCGATACCATCCGCATGTTTTATTAGTACATAATCACGATGGGATAAAGGTTGACATCACCCAACCCAGGTCTATGTTGTGAAAAGGTGACTGGGTTGGAGTGACTACAACCCCCAACTTTACAGATCCCCCTCTGTCCTCAGTATGCTAGGACTAACTGCCCTACAGAACAGAACAGGAGTCAGTAGGGTCAGAGGACTAACTGCCCTACAGAACAGAACAGGAGTCAGTAGGGTCAGGGGACTAACTGCCCTACAGAACAGAACAGGAGTCAGTAGGGTCAGAGGACTAACTGCCCTACAGAACAGAACAGGAGTCAGTAGGGTCAGGGGACTAACTGCCCTACAGAACAGAACAGGAGTCAGTAGGGTCAGGGGACTAACTGCCCTACAGAACAGAACAGGAGTCAGTAGGGTCAGGGGACTAACTGCCCTACAGAACAGAACAGGAGTCAGTAGGGTCAGGGGACTAACTGCCCTACAGAACAGAACAGGAGTCAGTAGGGTCAGGGGACTAACTGCCCTACAGAACAGAACAGGAGTCAGTAGGGTCAGGGGACTAACTGCCCTACAGAACAGAACAGGAGTCAGTAGGGTCAGAGGACTAACTGCCCTACAGAACAGAACAGGAGTCAGTAGGGTCAGAGGGGTTACTACACTACAAGCCATTAGTGACCCTGCTGATGCTTCAGGTTCCTCTTCCTCCTCCAGGCCAGGGGCGTCCAGGGCTTTGCCTGCCCTGCATACACCCACTTGACCCCTCCGTCTATGGGACACAAAGGCCAGGGTCACCCCCGACCAGATAGGTGTCAACAGAGACCCCCAGCCCAACCTCTTGTGGCTAATGCCATGTGACAGGCAGAAGACACTGGGATAGCGGGAGGTCGAGGTGGCTGGTTGTTGTGCTGCGTGGCGTGGAGCCGTGGAGGCGTGGGTCTGTGACGGGGTGTCAGTGTTGGGCCCTGCCTGCAGAGAGGCTGGCTTATTCAGCTGACAGGCTTTGTGTTCAGTGAGCAGCAGATGGAGGCCATGCCACTAAGACAATGTGACAGGCATGGAGACCATGGAGCATGATGGGGGAGACCAAAACTAAACGTTCCCCCAATTCAGCCCCACCATGAGGAATACGAAATCACCTCTTAAAACAACATCAATCATCTTGAACTGTTTGTACAGTATTTGAAGCACTATTCCTTCCTTATATCCCTCTCCCACAGTTGCTGTATGGCTTTCCTTTTAACCTGTAGGTGGAAGGGTTTGAGGAAAATAATTGTGGGAAAGATATTCAAATATATAGTAGCAAAGAATAAAACAAGCCATCAAATAAAATGTAAACATCTTGTTGTGTGTGTATTTGCTTGATGGACTAGTTACAGTATAATGATTGATAGATGAGCCTCTCCTATACTACTTTATGGATGCAGCTTAATGTCAAGTTTCCTGTCTGCCCAAATTCCCTAAAGAGAAATCTTGAGAAAAAATTCCATTACTGACAGCCAGGCTGCACACAGGTATAACAAATCAATATTGCATTGACCCAGTGCAAGGATTTGTGGATAATTACACTCAAAAATCAAACTCTCTCCCTCGGGTTTGTTAAACCCTGTGACCACGACCTTGGCTTTAGAATAACATTAACTGACAGGTTACTTAGAATTCCAGAGTAAATTCTCAAACCCAAACACTCAGAGACCGCCAACAAGTTGTCCCAGTTAACTCCTCTGCTGTTGTTGTTGTTACAGGGAAGAGCCAGGCTCAATATTGTGCTTCAATTCGACTGGCCGAGACGGTGACACTCCAGAGAGGGAGAGATTGGGAAATGGATCCTCAGAAAGCTCTGTTTCCCACCTCTCCTCGGCCTGGGCCTCAGCTTTTGGGTTCTCTGGTTCTCTGAACCAGCTCTCATAAGGCTAAACGCCCCATAGGAATCTGGTTCCCCACAAAAACAACCCTCATTTGCAGGCCATTGATCCAGCCAGCCTGCTCCTTGGCAGATGGGAGTGGCCCAGAGGATTTCACACTCTACACAAAGTGCACTTTGAGATCAGTGGTGGAGACCCATAAGAGTGATAGAGCAGCTAGGGTGCATGGAGCGCATCCTACCACCATCTCTGTTTATCCCAAACAGGAGGCATCTTTTCTCTCTTTATCTTTCTTTTCCATCATCACAATGGAACCATTCTGAACATGACCAGACTGTGTGAATACGACAGACATGGGTTTGACCTCGTTCATGGGAAACATAAAAGACTTCATAGACACACTCACCCGTTGGTACGTTCACACACATCATAAATGTGATCCAGGCTTTGAGTAGGACGCAGCAGGAGTGGTGGGTGGGGGTTAGGGGGAGAAAAAGGAGTGAGAAAGAGTCGGCAGGGTGCTCTGACTGACAGGGAGCTCCTCAAGGCTGTCACCCTCCTCTCTCTCGTTCCTTTGCCTGTTAGGCATGAATGAATGAAGAGTGGAGGGGGATATGGAGGTGGAGAGAGAAAGAGAGGGGGATGATGAGGTGGAGAGCTGTCAGTCAAGACCATTCCTCTGCCTTGCTGTGGAAGTCTGTCGCTGCTCTGAGATGAAGGTAATGATAGTGTGAACAGAGGGAGGGACAGAGTGAGTGGAGGTGTTGGGGGGGGGAATGGAGGTTGGGGGAGGGGGTGTCTTAAGGAATGCTGGGAGACGGAATTATTACAGAAGGTTATTTTGATGGAAATAGTGGAGAAGAGCTAATGGAAGAGATTCTAATGGCAGTAAACGGTTGACAAAACATCTCATAGTCACACCTATTTTTCTGCCCTACCCATTTCCCTATTGAAAACACTCCTCTCTTAGCAGTATCTGTCTCTTTAGGTTGTTGTGATACGAACAGGGTCTCTGAATGGAGGCCGGTTTGACAGGGCGAGAACATTTCCTATCAGAGGTGTGAAGAGAGATCTACCCTACACCTGCTGCCCAACATGAAGTATTGAATGAACATATGGGGCGTAAATTTTATATCTTGCATGGGAGAAGTAATCTGGGGTCCAAACTAATATACAACCTGTCCGTTGTCCTATGGAACATGTGGCCGTCTGTTTGTCTCATACATGAGACTGATAGGAAAAGGACAAATAAAAGCCAGCACTTCAAACCTAATGGGTTGAATATTCAAAAAATAATTGCAGGCTAAAACTACCATTTACATTCCAATAGTGCAAATTAATTTGCTTTGAAATGAAGACAAAACATGTTGGCAGCCATTACATCCACCCAGCCAGCCACTTTAGCCATTTCATGTTTGACGGACAGACAGGACATCCTACCCTGTACCTTTTTTCTCACCCATGACAACTAGGGTCAGAGTGGAGTCTAGGGTTATGTGGGGGAGTTGGAGGAGACTTTGCATTGCTCCAGTTACTCCCAGAAATGGTTAAAACCCTGTGAAGTCCATTGAATGTTCGTATCGCTACGGATCACTTTACACATCTATACAGAGCCATCAATGAATGAAGATAAAGCCTACAGACGGGTTGGCTGACAACGTCACGAAAATTATGCTAACGCATCGATGTGGCCGGAAGCCGTGCTTTGTTTTGGTTCTGAACGGTCAGATAGCCAGCAACAATGACAAGAAGCTGCCATGTGGGGAATCCTAGGTGACTGATTTCATGTCAATGCTAAAATGGCTAAAATTCAATAGCTATCTAACCAACAACTGTAATAATGTATTTGAGAGACAACAAGTGCTCATTGTGCAAATGTATTTATGTTATCAATACATTTGGAGACAAAATACAGTTTTCATCTAGTCAACAATCTAAGCCAACCCCGTCTGTTTTGCCCCATAGTTGCGCACTCAACCAACCCGTCTACAGACACAATTATCTAAGAGGCACAGTAAAGAGAGAGAAAGAGTGAGAGCGCTAGCCCATCTTGTCTGTCACACTCTCTAACAGAGACCCACCAGAGCCCCAGCTTTGGTGCTGATCCGTCTAGTTCACAACATCCCTCTCATTAGTGCAGTCCAATGATGTGTATAAACCCTGGATGACTGACAGGGGGCGCTGTATTGAAGCCACCATCCAGCCATCTTGGTACTCCTCCTAAATAATTTTTTTGGGGGGAAAGCTATAGAAATGCATGTCTACATTAAATGTTCACATATTTATTCTATTACAGACACCTTAATGCATACTTTTAAATTATATTATATGAGCTAAACAAAAAAACACAAAAACTTCAAGTTCCTTGGCGTACACATTTCCGAAGAGCTGAGATGGTCAAACCACATGGACACCGTGGTGAAGCAACCACGTCAGCGACTCTTCAAAGTCAGGATGCTGAAGAAATTCTTCCTGTGCCAGAGGGCCCTCGCCGTGTTCTACAGGAGCACCATTGAGAGCATACTGTCGGGCTGCATCACAGCCTGGTACAGCAACTCCACTGCCACAGACCAGAAGGCTCTACAGAGGGTGGTACACTCAGCTTAACGAACCACTGGGTACACTGCCCGCCCTCCAGGACACCTACAACACCAGGTGTCGCAGGAAGGCCAAGAAGATAATCAGGGACAGAGAGGATTTTTTATTATTACTTTAATTGTTTTTATTTTACTTTGTCCTGCATTGTTGGAGCTCGGAGCTTAAGATTTTCACTGTACCCTGTAATTACATCTGCAACCCTGTACATGTGACTATTCAACTTCTAATCTAATCTAAAACCTTCATCAGGATAGATTGCATAAGGATTAGACACTTTCTGACTGTCTATTAGCTCCTCAAATGGGCCATGTTTATCCCTCCAACATAAAAAAAATAAAAATATTTCACCCTTATTTAACCAGGTAGGCCAGTTGAGAACAAGTTTTCATTTACAACTGCGACCTGGCCAAGATAAAGCAAAGCAGTGTGACACAAACAACAACACAGAGTTACACATGGAATAAACAGACATACAGTCAATAACACAATAGAAAATAATCTATATACAGTGTGTGCAAATGAGGTAAGATTAGGGAGGTTAGGCAATAAATAGGCCGTGGTGGCAAAGTAATTACAATTTAGCAATTAAACACTGGAGTAATAGATGTGCAGAAGATGAATGTGCAAGAAGAGATATTGGGGTGCAAAGGAGCAAAAAAATAATAATAACAATATGGGGATGAGTTAGTTGGATGGGCTATTTACAGATGGGCTATGTACAGGTGCAATGATCTGTGAGCTGCTCTGACAGCTGATGCTTAAAGTTAGTGAGGGAGATATGAGTCTCCAGCTTCAGTGATTTTTGCAATTAGTTCCAGTCATTGGCAGCAGAGAACTGGAAGGAAAGGCGGCCAAAGGAAAAATTGGCTTTGGGGGTGACCAGTGAAATATACCTGCTGGAGCGCGTTCTACAGGTGGGTGCTGCTATGGTGACCAGTGAGCTGAGATAAGGCGGGGCTTTACCTAGCAAAGACTTAAAGATGACCTGGAGCCAGTGGGTTTCGCGACAAATATGAAGCGACGGCCAGCCAACGAGAGCATACAGGTCGCAGTGGTGGGTAGTATATGGGGCTTTGGTGACAAAACGGATGGCACTGTAATTGCCTCCAATTTTCTGAGTAGAGTGTTGGAGGCTATTTTGTAAAATGACATCGCCGAAGTCAAGGATCGGTAGGATAGTCAGTTTTATGAGGGTATGTTTGGCAGCATGAGTGAAGAATGCTTTGTTACGAAATAGGAAGCCAATTCTAGATTTAATTTTGGATTGGAGATGTGAGTCTGGAAGGAGAGTTCACAGTCTAACCAGACACCTAGGTATTTGTAGTTGTCCACATATTCTAAGTCAGAACCGTCCAGAGTAGTGATGCCGGACGGGTGGGCAGGTGAAGAGCATGCATTTAGTTTTACTTGCATTTAAGAGCAGTTGGAGGCCACGGAAGGAGAGTTGTATGGCATTGAAGCTCGTCTGAAGGTTAGTTAACACAGTGTCCAAAGAAGGGCCAGAAGTATACAGAATGGTGTCGCCTGCGTAGAGGTGGATCAGAGAATCACCAGCAGCAAGAGCGACATCATTGATGTATTCAGAGAAGAGAGTCGGCTCTAGATTTTAACCCTTTGGCACCCCCATAGAGACTGCCAGAGGTCCGGACAACAGGCCCTCCGATTTGACACACTGAACTCTGTCTGAGAAGTAGTTGGTGAACCAGGCGAGGCAGTCATTTGAGAAACCAAGGCTGTTGAGTCTGCCGATAAGAATGTGGTAATTGACACAGTCGAAAGCCTTGGCCGGGTCGATGAATACGGCTGCACAGTATTGTCTCTTAACGATGGCAGTTATGATACCATTTAGGACCTTGAGCGTGGCTAAGGTGCACCCATGACCAGCTCTGAAACCAGATTGCATAGCGGAGAAGGTACGGTGGGATTCGAAATGGTCGGTGATCTGTTTGTTAACTTGGCTTTCGAAGACATTAGAAAGGCAGGGTCGGATAGATATAGGTCTGTAACAGTTTGGTTCTAGAGTGTCTCCCCCTTTGAAGAGGGGGATGACCGCGGCAGCTTTCCAATCTTTGGGGATCTCAGACGATACGAAAGAGAGTTTGAACAGGCTAGTAATAGGGGTTGCAACAATTGCGGCGGATAATTTTAGAAAGAGAGGGTCCAGATTGTCTTTCCCAGCTGATTTGTAGGGGTCCAGATTTTGCAGCTCTTTCAGAACATCAGCTATCTGGATTTGGGTGAAGGAGAAATGGGGGAGGCTTAGGCAAGTTGCTGTGGGGGGTTCAGAGCTGTAGACTGGGGTAGGGGTAGCCAGGTGGAAAGCATGGCCAGCCGTAGAAAAATGCTTCTTGAAATTCTCAATTCTAGTGGATTTATCGGTGGTAACAGTGTTTCCTAGCCTCAGTGCAGTGGGCAGCTGGGAGGAGGTGCTCTTATTCTCCATGGACTTTACAGTGTCCCAGAACTTTTTGGAGTTTGTGCTACAGGATGCAAATTTCTGCTTGAAAAAGCTAGCCTTTGCTTTCCTAACTGCCTGTGTATATTGGTTCCAAACTTCCCTGAAAGGTTGCATTTCGCGGGGGCTATTCTATGCTAATGCAGTACGCCACAGGATGTTTTTGTGCTGGTCGAGGGCAGTCAGGTCTGGAGTGAACCAAAGGCTATATCTGTTCCTGGTTCTACATTTTTTGAATTGGGCATGCTTATTTAAGATGGTGAGGAAAGCACTTTTAAAGAGCAACCAGGCATCCTCTACTGACGGAATGAGTCCAGTATCCTTCCAGGATACCCGGGCCAGGTCGATTAGAAAGGCCTGCTCGCTGAATTGTTTTAGGGAGCGTTTGACAGTGATGAGGGGTGGTAGTTTGACCGCAGACCCATTATGCATGCAGCCAATGAGGCAGTGATCGCTGAGATCCTGGTCGAGGACAGCAGAGGGGTATTTAGAGGGCAGGTTGGTCAGGATGATATCTATGAGGGTGCCCGTGTTTACGAATTTGGGGTTGTACCTGGTAGGTTCATTGATAATTTGTGTGAGATTGAGGGCATCTAGCTTAGATTGTAGGACGCCCGGGGTGTTAAGCATGTCCCAGTTTAGGTCACTTAACAGTACGAGCTCTGAAGATAGATTTGGGGCAATCAATTCACATATGGTGTCCAGGGCACAGCTGAGCGTAGAAGGTGGTCTATAACAAGCGGCAACGGTGAGAGACTTGTTTCTGAAAAGGTGGATTTTTAGAAGTAGAAGCCCAAATTATTGGGCACAGACCTGGATAGAATGACAGAACTCTGTAGGCTATCTCTGCAGTAGATTGCTACTCCGCCCCCTTTGGCAGTTCTATCTTGTCGGAAAATGGTGTAGTTAGGGATTTTTTATTGGCAGGATTTTTGTTGACCTTCCTAAACCAGGATTCAGACACGGCTAGGACATCTGAGTTGGCAGAGTGTGCTAAACCAGTGAATAAAACAAACTTAGGGAGGAGGCTTCTAATGTTAACATGCATGAAACCAATGCTTTTACGGTTACAGAAGTCAACAAATGAGAGCGCCTGGGGAATGGGAGTGGAGCTAGGTGCTGCAGGGCCTGGATTAACCTCTACATCACCAGAGGAACAGAGGAGGAGTAGGATAAGGGTACGGCTAAAGGCTATAGGAACTGGTCGTCTAGTGTGTTCGGAACAGAGAGTAAAAGGAACAGGTTTCTGGGGCGGAAGAATAGATTTAAGGCATAATGTACAGACAAGGGTATGGTAGAATGTGAATACAGTGGAGGTAAACCTAGGCATTGAGTGACAATGAGAGAGGTTTTGTCTCTAGAGACATCATTTAAACCAGGTGAGGTCACCGCATGTGTGGGAGGTGGAACAAAAAGGCTAGCTAAGGCATATTGAGCAGGCTGGAGGCTCTACAGCTAAATAAGAGAATAATCACTAACCAAAACAGCAATGGACAAGGCATATTGACATTAGGGAGAGGCATGCGTAGCCGAGTGATCATAGGGACCAGTGGATAGCTAGGCGAGCTAGAGACACAGCTATTCAGACAGCTAGCGGGCCGGGGATAGCAGGCTAGCAGAAGGGCCTTAGGGGGACTTCGCGACGGAAGAGTCTGTCGTAGCCCCCTCGGACGGTTACGTCGGCAGACCAGTCATGTTGGATTGGCAGGGCTCCGTGTAGGCAGTAAAAGGGTCCAGGCCAATTGGAAAAATAGGTATTGTAGCCCAAGAAATTGCCTGATGGACCTCTTCAGCTAACAGTCCGACATGCTCTAGACAGCTAACGGGCCGCGTCTAGCAGGCTAGCGGATGGGCCTTCAGGGGACGTCGCGACGGAGGAGCCTGTTGAAACCCCCTTGGGCGGATTACGTCGGTAGACCAGTCGTGATGGATTGGCGGGGCTCCGTGTCGGCAGTAAAAGGGGTCCAGGCCAATTGGCAAAATAGGTATTGTAGCCCAAGGAGTGGCTGATGGAACTCTTCAGCTAGCCGGGAGATGGGCCTAGCACGAGGCTAGTTCCAGGCTAACTGGTGCTTGCTTCGGGAAAGAGACGTTAGCCAGGGGTAGCCACTCAGATTACAGCTAGCTAGCTGCGATGGTCCAGGTGAAAAGGTTCAGAGCTTGTGGTAGGAAACCGGAGATGTGGAGAAAAAGCAGTCCGGTATGCTCTGGGTTGAATCACGCTGAGCAGACTGGCAGGAGTTGACCGGGCTAAGGTTAGTTGATGACCGCTAGCAGTGGCTAACTGACTACTAGCTAGTAGCTAGTTAGCTGGCTAGCTTCTGTTTGGGGTTCTGGTTCTAAAGTATAGAAAATAGCAGATCCAAACCACATTGGGTGAGGTGGGTTGCAGGAGAGTATGTTGAAATTAAGGTTAACCTGTTGAGGACAGAGGGCGCTGTTTTCACTTTGGGGGAAAATCGTGCCCAATTTCAAACGGCCTCGTACTCAATTCTTGCTCGTACAATATGCATATTATTATTACTATTGGATAGAAAACACTCTCTAGTTTCTAAAACCGTTTGAATTATATCTGTGAGTAAGACAGAACTCATTTTGCAGCAAACTTCCTGACAGGAAGTGGAAAATCTGAAATCGATGCTCTGTTCTAGGGCCTGCCTATAAATGTCCTTGATATTTATTAGTATACATGCACTTCATACGTCTTCCACTAGATGTCGACAGGCAGTGAGAGAAGAAATGGAGTGTATAACTTGATCTGGGGTCGAATAAAAGCTCTTTGTATGACGTGTCACCAGTTTCCTGTTTTCTGGAGCGCACGCGAAGGGACCTGGTATTGCCTTCTGAAAGGCTGTCGTTATAGACGACTAATATCTCCGGCTTTGATTTTATTTGATAAATGTGACAATATCATCGTAAAGTATGTTTTTTCAATATAGTTTTATTAGATTATTGAAATTTATTCGGGACGTTAGGCGTGTTGCGTTGTGTGCCTTTGTTCAGGAAGGAGAGCTTCGCGCTACTTTGCTAGCTTTCCGTGCTAATTGACTGGAGAAGAGGACATTCTAAAACCAAACAACGATTGTTCCCGACAAAGGACCCCTTGTACAACATTCTGATGGAAGATCATCAAAAGTAGGACCCATTTTATGATGCTATGTCATATATCTGTCGAACATGTTGTACTAGTAGTTTGCGCCCAGATTTTGGGCACGCTCTCGCTATAACTAAGCTGGATGTCGTAATGAAGTTATTTTTAGAATTCTAACACGGCGATTGCATTAACTTCTTATGGCTGCAAGCCCGACGTCGGTACACTTATGACAACAGCCAGCTCAAGTGCAGGGCACGAAATTCAAAATATATATTTTTTTAATATTTAACTTTCACACATTAACAAGTCCAATACAGCATATGAAAGGTACACATCTTGTGAATCCAGCCAACATGTCCGATTTTTAAAATGTTTTACAGGGAAGACACAATATGTAAATCTATTAGCTAACCACGTTAGCAAAAGACACCACTTTTTTTACTCCACCAGTTTTTTACTCCATCAGTAGCTATCACAAATTCGACCAAATAAAGATATAAATAGCCACTAACCAAGAAACAACTTCATCAGATGACAGTCTGATAACATATTTATTGTATAGCATATGTTTTGTTAGAAAAATGTGCATATTTCAGGTATAAATCATAGTTTACATTGCAGCTACAATCAGAAATTGCACCGAAAGCAGCCATAAAACTTACAGACACCAACGTCAAATACCTAATTACTCATCATAAAACATTTCTGAAAAATACATAGTGTACAGCAAATGAAAGACAGGCATCTTGTGATTCCAGCCAATATTTCCGATTTATTAAGTGTTTTACAGCGAAAACAAAATGTAGCGTTATATTAGCTTAGCACAATAGCCAGAAACACTTGGGCGCCGACGACTAGTTCACATCTACGACAGATATATGAAATAGCATCATAAAATGTTTCTTACTTTTGCTGATCTTCCATCAGAATGTTGGACAAGGTGTCCTTTGTCCAGAACAGTCGTTGTTTGGATTTAGAACGGCAACTTTCCCTCTTCATTTAGCACGCGCACTAGCCAAGTGGCACGGATCTCTCCATCGTCAACAAAGTCAGAGAACGGAACACGGCAAAACTCCCGAAAAAATGTCAATAATCTGATTAAACTATATTGAAAAAACATACTTTACGATGATATGGTCACATGTATCAAATAAAATCAGAGCCGGAGATAGTAGTCGTCCATAACGGCAGCTAAACAGAAGGCAAATCCCACTGTCCACCTCGCGCTCCCAAGAGTACCGGAAATGAGGGACACGTCATACAAAGAGCTTGTATTCCAATTCAGACCAAGATAAACACTAAATTTCTTCTCTCACAGCCTCTTGACATCCAGGGGAAGGTCTATGAAGTGCACGTAGACTCTTACGTATCATGCCCATGTATAGGCAGGAAGAAGAACAGAGCCTCAATTTCAGACTTTCCACTTCCTGGTCAGGAAGTTTGTGCCAAATGAGTTCTGTTTGACTCACAGATATAATTCAAAACGGTTTTAGAAACTAGAGAGTGTTTTCTATCCAATAGTAATAATAATATGCATATTGTACGAGCAAGAATTGAGTACGAGGCCGTTTGAAATGGGCACCTTTAATCAGAGCTACTCAATACTGCCCCTGCAGCCATAAAAAGTGAAGAACTAGTGTATCTATCATTTCCTATACAACATGTATTTTCTAGTAACGTTTATGAATAGTTATTTGGTCAGAATAGTTGAGTGTCATAAAAATATCCGCACATTCTGGGAAAAAGATGCTACGTTAGCACAATGTATAACCACTGATTTCAGCTCTAAATATGCACATTTTCGAACAAAACATAAGTGTATGTATAACCTGATGTTATAGGACTGTCATCTGATGAAGGTTTATGAAGGTTAGTGAAAATTAATGTCTTTTGCTGGTTTATTCCCTATCGCTAACGTGCCTATTGCTATCGCTAACGTGCCTTGATGAATGAATGTGGTAGTGTGGTAGGCTATTGTAGTAAGCTAATATAATGCTATATTGTGTTTTCGCTGTAAAACACTTAAAAAATCGGAAATATTGGCTGGATTCACAAGATGTTTGTCTTTAATTTGCTGTACACCATCGATTTTTCAGAAATGTTTTATGATGAGTATTTAGGTATTTGACGTTGGTGTCTGTAATTACTCTGGCTGCTTCAGTGCTATTTCTGACGGTAGCTGTGATGGTAGCTGCAATGTAAAACTGATTTATACCTCAAATATGCAAATTTTTCGAACAAAACATAGATTTATTGTATAACATGTTATAAGACTGTCATCTGATGAAGTTGTTTCTTGGTTAGTTTGGTTGGTTCTTGGTTAGTTAGGTTGGCTTTGTGCATGCTACCTGTGCTGTGAAAAATGTCTGTCCTTTTTTGTATTTGGTGGTGAGCTAACATAAATATATGTGGTGTTTTCGCTGTAAAACATTTTAAAAATCGGACATGTTGACTGGATTCACAAGATGTGTATCTTTCAAATGCTGTATTGGACTTGTTAATGTGTGAAAGTTAAATATTTCTCAAAAATATTTTTTGAATTTTGCGCTCTGCCTTTTCAGTGGAATGTGGGAGGAGTTCCGCTAGCGGAACCCCGGTGCCAGACAGGTTAAAAGTATACAAAATATATACGAAGAAAAAATATATATATACACGGGACAAGACAAAGCCAAAGATGTCTGAACTGCTACACCATCTTGGAAAATCTTGAATTTCTTTATAACATTCCTAGTATTTTCAATTGGGGCTCAAAAACACCAACACACCGCTGTGGGAGATGCTCAGACAGGTTGGAGGAGAGGAAATATTAGTTGGAAGCATCTGTTTTTCTGTGGCCTGTAGGTTGAGGGCGGGGGGAAAAAATAGTTTTATCTGCTGGGAGAAGCAACATGCGTGACAGTGGGAAGTGGTGATCATGGTTCCTGCTTCTCTCCCTTTCTCTCTATGCCAGTGATTCCAGTCAGTGACACATTGAGGGGCTTAAAACTCTCTTATCACACACTATTATACCTGCTACCAAATCAATAATCACCCCATCCGCTCTGGACCGGTAAGAAACCCAAACACAGACCATTCCACACAGGGAGTGGAGAGAGACGCACTTCTCCTATCTGGTTTTAGGAGGCCCCTTTCTTGCTCTCTTTCTCCCTCCTATGACTGCTATCTGTTTTTTACCCATCTGATTCCAACAGGTGTTATTTTTAAACAAGTCTTTGTTTGTCTGCAGCCTGACAGATTTTCTCTCACAGCCTCCCGCTCCAGAGTTCAATTTGACACCGACGAATGACTGCTCAGATTGTTCACACAGGAAAAAGCTGTCCAACTCATGGAAAATAATACTGAGTCTTGTGATCTTGTGCAAAATATTAAGGGACAAAGCTTGTCATTTCAATTTAATTTCCTGGGTAACTGTAGCCACAACAACATCGCCATGGTAACATGAGCGTGTCAGTCACAGTTTAGCCTGGAGACTTCCTCTTGAGAGTTCAGAAACTCGACCTGCATGAACGTTTGGACACCTGTTAAAGTATTTCATCATTTCATGTGTAGGATAGATTAGGACATTTTTTATGTTTCTTATTGACCATCTTGTTGAATTATTACAATGATGGGCAGTAAATTAAATAATTATCTTAAAAGGAATGGAGATATTAGTCCTAAGCAGACCAAAAGACTTCAGTGTCATCTAGGCCTATATTATTCTTCATGTGAGCAGAGGCAGACTTGAATTCTTCCCTGGCCCACATTAAATGTTTGGGGCCAATTCTTAATCTCTGAAGCTTTTATTACTGTTGCAACATAAGGATGTAATACTACATTTAAACCGTATTCTGTTGGCTTGGTGATTTCACACAGCATTGAGAAATCCCAGTCCTCTAACTTAATTAATCACTTTGTTCTCTTCCCCAATCTTCTTGCAACATTGCACAGGGTATCCAGTACTGCACAGCACACTGAAAAAGTTTTAGTATTTTTAAAACAGTTGAACCTTTCCACTTCTGTCAGTGGCAAGGAAAGAGACCAAGAAGATTTATAGAGCTCATCTTTCCTTTGCCAACAGTAGGGCGGTTGTAAATTGTAAAGCTATCAAGTAAGCCTTTCCATCATTGGGATGCATTCTGGTCTAAATGAATGTCTTAATTTTATTGTTAATGATGACTTAACCATGGATTTGCAGTTTAATTAAGCACAAACATGTTCAATAACAAGAAAAACGTAATCTGGTCACGGATGTTAGTATGTAAATCTTGCTGTAACCATTCCCTAGTGATGTTGGATTAATCAACAGTCAGGCTAATATATTCCAGACTGACTGAGATTCAATACAGGAGGTGATTATTGATGAAAACCCTGCCTGTTTCCTCCCCATCGTCTTCATGCCAAAAGAGTTTGCTTTTGTTTCCTATCTCTTTGTTGCTCAACTGAGTGGACACCATTAAAAAGGACTCAGTCAGAACGAGGCTATAGAGAGAAGGCATGCCATGAGAAGAAAATGCCATGCACACAATGCCCCCCGATTCACATGCGCCCAATGTACATCAGCCCCTTTGAAACCGTAGAGCGCCACTTTATCTTAATGTGAACCATGGGGACCAAAGCCAGCGTAAGGGATACCAGTGAAGATGTAAGGTATATTGTGGGTTGGTTCCAATAGAACAATAGCACTGGAATGGGTAGAACTATCACATGCTCTGACCGTTCCTGGGATTCTTAAAAATACTGTCTCTGCAGTACAATGGCATTGTCTAACTGATCATGACATGAATGTTCACCATGAGGTTCCCAGAGGACAGCAGACTCCCATCACTGTATGGAAGGTTTAACGCTGGGTACAGCGGAACACATCAATTCATGCAACGTGAAATTCTCAAAAACAGCTTCGGATCATTTCCGAGTTCTGAGTAAATATCATCCTAGCATGGGCACCAAGAGGGGAAAGTGGAGAGAAAGAATGGAGAAAGTGAGAGGAAGAAAGAGAGAAAGATGCATTTAACCAATGTTGTCTGCCTCCTTGTGTTGAAGCCTCCTGGCTTCCCTTCAGACGTGAATGAAGTCAGTGAATTGTGGACCAGCCCACATAAACGCCCCTCTACTGTTGAGACGTAGCACTCCTTTCACTGGGATTAGAAAGGAGGCGACACCAACAACAACAGCAACACATTGGGAACGGAGGCCTCTGTTCTTCTTTCTCATTCTCTCACAAACATACACACACACACACATGCACACGCACACACACACTTTTCCACACAGGCCCACATTGCCAGCATACCATTGGAGACACCTACAGAGGGTGCCTGAGAACAGGGGCATCCGACAAAGCAGGAGGGTTAGAGGGGAGTGAAGGGGAGTGAACGAGGCAGGACATGGGGAGAATCTTGGCATCATGTCAATGCAATCGCCACAATGACTGCGGATGAGAAGCCATCTCCTCCACCAACAATCAGCACATTATCCACGCAAAAGAAACCCCATCAGTACATGAACCCAGAAAACAAGGTCTGGAACCCAGAAAACAAGGTCTGGAACCTCATGTCCCACCACACAGGGCCTAAAATCCCCCAGTTCCTTCATTCCAAATTCAGGGCCTTTCCCTTCTCTATTATTCTTCCAGGAAGTGGTTCATTGGAGGGATCAGAGCCTTAGCCCACCCAAGGGTGATCTCTGAGGAGTGTCACTGCTCCTCAATGTTCTGACACCCACACTGACTGACTCTCACATGCACTCTGCCTTCCCTAGCCTGAAAGCCACAATGACTATGGAAAAGAGATGTGAAAACAAATCCAGTTGGATGGAGAACAATCCACCATGGATTCTTGGCCATGTACATTATGCTACGCCTGAAGCATTTGACTCAATGACAGTACATCTGTGAGACCACACTTGTTGAATTGATGTTCAGTTTCCTACAATATGCATGCCGCATGAAAGGTGAGAGCGAGAGCTAACACTGGTTACAGGACGTGAGTGGTCTCATATATAGTAGCTTCCACATTTATGTGGTGTGTGACCAAACCAGAGTGTGCCAGACAAAACACTTGCTCTGTTCATTTTTATTTAACATGGGTGAACATTGATACCCTCCAAGTGCACCTGATGGATGAGCAGAGAGGGGTGAGGGGGAGGCTGTAGGGTGTGACCTCATTGTTGCTTAGGGTAGCAGTGAAAGGAACTGGGGTAAAATAGTGCAGTCACTGAGGTAGGAGGAGGAATGCTGCTGAGGCTGTTTTAAATCTAGCAGTGAAGCACAACTACAAACCTCCCTCCCACCAGATCAGCGTTCGCTCTCAACCACACTCTCCATCTCCAACCCTGATCCCTCTCATACTCCCAGAGACAGACAGCTAGTTGGTCCTCATCCCACCAAAAGCATTGAGCTTAATGGGTTTCAGGGTGTTCCAATGGGTAAATCGTTTCTCTCTAGTGAACTTGTGTTCAAAGGTTCTGCAGCTGGGAGTGCTCCTGGGTGACACACACATGCACAAACACGCAAACACACATGATAGGGATGCCTGAACTCGCCCAGACCTGTTTCTTAAAGCTGCAATATGTAACTTTTTGGGCGACCTGACCAATATAAATGTCAGTTATAGATCTGTCATTCTCATTGAAAGCTAGTTTAAGAAGCTGTAGATCTGTTCAATGTGTGCTATTTCTATGCTTCCCTGTCTTAAGTTTTGTTTTTGTGTCTTTCACTTTTGGTTTTGTACATCAGCTTCAAACAGCTGAAAATACAATATTTTTGGTTATGGAAAATATATTTCACAGCGGTTTAGATGGTACACTGATTCTCTACACTATACTTGCTTGTTTTGTCAAATAAACTGAAATTAGGCGAACTATTTGAATTTTAGTAACCAGGAAATGGCAGAGTGATTTCTGCATAGTGCACCTTTAAACAGAACACACTATCCTCAAAGTAACTATTGATGTTGCCAAACTCCTGCTTGAACAGAAAAACAATACACAGCTTCTCATTTAAGAATGATTAGTTGAGAGTTTCCCAACAGGCAATGCCAAGTCAGTTCACTGAGAAATACATACTCCCCAATGCTCAGTAAAATAGTAATTTCTCATTTTGGCAGACAACCACTTATATGGTCAGTGAGTGAATGGTATGGCTCAGTTATACTGTCCAGGCTCTAGTCCAAATTAGCTCACATGCCAAGTGATCTGAAACAGTTGGTTTAACACAATTTGTATGACAATTCAAAAGTGTAAAGAAAGTCAGGGGTTTGTTGATGTTCAGATAGGACCTAACAGTAGAGGAGAGGAGAAGGCATGAGGTTACTGTCAGGGCATTGGCATGAAGGTGTCCCAGCACTCAACCACCATGAGCTAAACCATGTCAACCAACACTCAGAGACAGCTAATAAGAAACAGAGAGACAATTTGTTCTGAGTACGCCTCCAGCTCCCACGCTCCTCTCCTCCTCCTCCTCCTCATCCCGCCATCTATCCATCCTTCTATCTAGCCAGCCATGACCTTTCTAAGATACGAGGCCTGACACTGATGCCCCTCCATCCATTAGTAGTGTCTCAGCCAGCCCTCCCCAATCCCTCCCTCCAGGTTCAACACATCACCTACTCTCTCCCTCACTCCCTTTTAGTCTCCCACGCCTTGCCTGAAGCACTTCCTCACTCCCTTTCTTTCTTTCACTCTTTCTCCCTCTCACCCTCTCTCTCCAGCACCATCTCCTCTCACCCCCTCTCTCTTCCCAGATGAATTCTCTCTCCCTCTTCCAGAGACAAGTCCAGTCCATCAGTTCATCATGTCCCACTAAGTCTCACCACAAGGAGGAGAGCAGAGCCAGGCTAGCTCAGTCCCTGGTGATTAGTCACTCCACATTTAAAGCACATTACTGGGATGGGAAGAGAAAAGGCTCTCCCTCCTCCCCACCAACAATAGAGTACCACAGTATGAGTCATAATACCCATAAAATCTAGAGGTCAAACAGGGAAATAGTTCCAATTGTTTTTCCACCATAAATGTTTCCCATAGGTTTTTTTTATTTTTAGAAACACTCAAATAAGGGTTGTGTTTAGTGTAGGCTTACCCTGGCGTGACTTTTTGATAACCGTGTAAATCTCTCTAGGACAAGGTGACTTTTATCATTATATTTCGGCTCTATTTACCCCCCAAAATTAAATGCCAATTAGCTGCTAATGTGGCTATCAAAAATAACTACAAATGCCATGATGATCTGGATGAGACTGCCGAATAGAGGCAAAGGTAAGAATCTCTGGATTAACTATCTAATATTAGCTAAATGTAGTAATGAATAAATTGCCAACATTTCTTTAAATGTACAATTCTGTGAACTGTCTTGTACAAGTTTTAAATTGACACAATAATTGTTAGCAAAGGTGTCAACTAGAGATGACGTGCAGGAGCTTGCAGGGATTTGTAGTCTTGCATGATGGCTCCTTTGATGCTAATTATCATTTTAGAATCTGAGAGTAAATAGAGACGAAAATATTGATAAGTCACCTTGTCCGAGAGAGATTTACACTGTTATCAAAGTGTCACGCCAGGGTAAGTCTACACAAAACACAGCCCTTATTTTAAGTGTTTCTAAAAGCCCTTATGAGAAAAACGATTGGAACCATTTCCCTGTTTGACCGCTAGGTATTATGGGTATTATGGCACCTCTACTGTTGGGCTCTTTAGGTCCAGAACTAACTACCCTTGTACCTTTCCTCAGCCCCCTCCCACTTATGGACATATATAATAAATGAATACTATATACACTTGAAGTCGGAAGTTTACATACACCTTAGCCAAATACATTTAATCTGTTTTTCACAATTCCTGACATTTAATCCTAGTAAACATTTTGGCCTATTCCTCCTGACAGAGCTGGTGTAACTGAGTCAGGTTTGTATGCCTCCTTGCTCGCACACTCTTTTACAGTTCTGCCCACAAAATTTCTATAGGATTGAAGTCAGGGCTTTGTGATGGCCACGCCAATACCTTGACTTTGCTGTCCTTAAGCCATTTTGCCACAACTTTGGAAGTATGCTTGGGGTCATTGTCCATTTGGAAGACCCATTTGCGACCAAGCTTAAACGTCCTGACTGATGTCTTGAGATGTTGCTTCAATATATTCACATAATTTTCCTCCTCATGATGCCATCTATTTTGTGAAGTGCACCAGTCCCTCCTGCAACAAAGAACCCCCACAACACGATGCTGCCCCCCCCCTGTGCTTCACGATTGGGATGGTGTTCTTCGGCTTGCAAGCCTCCCCCTTTTCCCTCCAAACATAATGATGGTCATTATGGCCAAACAGTTCTATTTTTGTATCATCAGACCAGAGGACATTTCTCCAAAAAGTACTATATTTGTCCCCATGTGCAGTTGCAAACCGTAGTCTGGCTTTATGGCGGTTTTGGAGCAGTGACTTCTTCCTTGCTGAGCGGCCTTTCAGGTTATGTCGATATAGGACTCGTTTTACTGTGGATATAGATACTTCTGTACCTGTTTCCTCTAGCATCTTCACAAGGTCCTTTGCTGTTGTTCTGGGATTGATTTGCACCTTTCGCACCACAGTACTTCATCTCTACGAGACAGAACATGTCTCCTTAATGAGCGGTATGATGGCTACGTGGTCCCATGGTGTTTATACTTGCGTAATATTGTTTGTGCAGATGAACGTGGTACCTTCAGGCATTTGGAAATTGCTCCCAAGGATGAACCAGACTTGTGGAGGTCTACAATTTTTTTCTGAGGTCTTGGCTGATTTCTTTTGATTTTCCTATGATGTCAAGCAAAGAGGCACTGAGTTTGAAGGTAGGCCTTGAAATACATCCACAAGTACACCTCCAATTGACTCAAATTATGTCAATTAGCCTATCAGAAGCTTCTAAAGCCATGACATAATTTTCTGGAATTTTCCAAGCTGTTTAAAGGCACAGTCAACTTAGTATATGTAAACTTCTGACCCACTGGAATTGTGATACAGTGAATTATAAGTGAAATAATCTGTCTGTAAACAATTGTTGGAAAAATTACTCGTGTCATGCACAAAGTAGACTGACTTGCCAAAACTATAGTTTGTTAACAAGAAATGTGTGGAGTGGTTGAAAAATGACTTTTAATGACTCCAACCTAAGTGTATGTCAACTTCCGACTTCAACTGTACGTATCCCTCATATTCAACTCTGGACCTCGAAGCCAGTTCCACTGCTATTTTAAATTCTAACCCTCTAATCAGAGAATGATTTAGACCTGGGACACCAGGTGGGTGCATTTAATTATTAGGTAGAACAGAAAACCAGCAGGCTCTGGACCTCGTGGAGTAAGCGTTGAATACCCTTACTATATATGACATATTTTTTGTTTGTTATTGAAGTATAAATGACCAAAGTCACAATAGATTGCCATAGATTTTCTGTTAATTACCTAAATTACTTTGGTAAATTACAGGTAGCTTTGCAACCCTAGCTGTTCTCCCTACTCCCCAGACATAACCCGTATCTCTAATAAGATAGCCAGTCAGCTGCTCTCCCTACTCTCCAGACATAACCAGTATCTCTAATAAGATAGCCAGTCAGCTGTTCTCCCTACTCCCCAGACATAACTAGTATCACTAATAAGATAGCCAGTCAGCTGTTCTCCCTACTCTCCAGACATAACCAGTATCTCTAATAAGATAGCCAGTCAGCTGTTCTCCCTACTCCCCAGACATAACCAGTATCTCTAATAAGATAGCCAGTCAGCTGTTCTCCCTACTCCCCAGACATAACCAGTATCTCTAATAAGATAGCCAGTCAGCTGTTCTCCCTACTCTCCAGACATAACCAGTATCTCTAATAGGATAACCAGTCAGCTGTTCTCCCTATGCCAGGTGCCTGTCTCTGTCTCCCTCCTGTCCAAACTCTGTCTGTCTGTCTTTGTATGGCCATGTCTCAGCAGCATCATGGTAACAGAACCTAGCCCTGACAGACAGATGGTAATAAATTATGTCTGACTGGATAAACAGGACCAGCAGGGCGAGAGAGAGGCGCCCTTGACCCCCCATCACTGCCATCCCCTTAATTTCAGCCCTGGGATCAAGCCTTGACCGCTAACCCCCAGAGAACTCCCACACACACATGGGGTCACATCTGGAGGGCCCATGGGGTTTGTGTCCTTGAGGAATCTACTCTTCCACTTTCTCCTCTCCATCTCTCTCCGTCTTTCTCCTTCTCTTTCTCAAACAGACAGACACAAAGCCTACACACACCAACCACAACCTCAATCACATTCCCAATATTGAATTGGTATGAAGGTTAAATTGTCTCCCAAAATCCACTTTTAAAGTTCCCATTTATCTTAACTAGCAGACCTCTATCCTTGTTAATTTCAGACTCCATCTGTGTGCAGACACGACAACACACACCAGGGGAAATAAGACCAATCCAGAGATTGCATTCATTTCCCCTCTGAAGAGAGTCATTTGAAATCAGTTCGGTTTGTTTGAGAGGACAAGTGACAGGTAGTAACAGCCATGCTGCTATGGCAACCAAGCCAAAGAACTGTCACACTCCACCTCCAAACATGGGCTCTGTTGCGGTTTCCACACACACACACACACACACACACACACACACACACACACACACACACACACACACACACACACACACACACACACTTGAAGAGATGAATATTCAAGCAGTCATCCTCCTCCTCTGTCACTTTGAATCTTACAGTTTTTTACGATTGCTTACACACTAAAATTTAACTTTTCCCACAATTAGCAAAACCTTACACTCAAGGAGCAAAACACAAGGCTAGATTTGCACAACTCTAAGCACATTGTCAGCTTCACACTATTTGCAAAACATTACACACAGTGATTTGCAAAAAACTAAACACACTTGTATACATCAGACACAGAAGTATATCATGATGTCACTTCCTTGCAATTCCAAAGCACTGACTGTCAAATTACCACACCTATGAGCCAATCTGTTAAACACAGCCATCAGTTGCACAAACACATGATTGCTAAATTGTAGACACACCAATCAGGTTTAAGCACTATAAAAATGCAGCAGGTAGGTTCAACCAAAATGGAAGGAGTCAGAAGAAGAGTGAGGGTGAGAGGAGGAGTACACAGAGGAGGAGAAGGAGATAGAGGAAGAGGCAGAGCCCGAGCCAGAGGTCGAGGAAGACCTGAAGCAGGAGGAGAACGTGCACAAAGAAGAAGAGGACCAAACTTATCAAATGACATTTGTGCAACACTAGTGGACCATGTTGTGAACCACGGATTGACGCTGAGGGAGGCTGGTCTGAGAGTTCAGCCAAATCTTAGCAGATATACAGTGGCATCTGTCATAAGGACTTTTCGACAGGAAAACAGGTAAAAGAAGATCTGTCTACAGTTATAGTAATCAGCCGCTTATTGTATGCACCATATCAGCACTTGTGATACCCCTTCCTGTGACATTGTCCAGTAAGTTACATGTATTATTCTCCACATAGGATTGAGGGTCGGGAACGGGGGTAACATCACCCTTTGCGCTGCCATTTCACAGCATGGGGTTGTCCTCCGTCATGCCAAAATGGGCCCTTACAACACACCTCATATTCTCACATTTTTGGACCGATTGCACCACATCGTCACAGCAGGAAATGAAATGCACCAGATGCAATACACGGTCATCTGGGACAATGTGTCATTCCACCGCTCTGCTTTGGTCCAGAACTGGTTTCAACACCATCCACAGTTGACAGTACTATACCTTCCACCATACTCTCCGTTTCTAAACCCTATCGAAGAGTTTTTCTCTGCATGGCGGTGGAAGGTTTACGATCTCCAGCCCCAGGCTCAGGTACCCCTCATTCAGGCCATGGAGGACGCCTGTGACCAAGTCGACGCCGCAGCTGTGCAAGGATGGATTCGACATTCAAGACGGTTCTTCCCGCGTTGTCTGGCTAATGACGATGTTGCTTGTGATGTTGATGAAATTCTCTGGCCAGATCCAACTAGGCGAAGAGATAATGTATAGTATGTTTACTGTAGTATTTTCTGTACAATATTGTCAGTTTTTTTGTTATTTACTGTAATTGTAACCTGTACTGGATACAGTATTTTACGTTTGTCTGTTTGCTGAGCTAACAGTGTTATGCACACTACTGTAGTAGCATGAAAACTGGGACATGTTTTGTTGTGATTCTCCATGTTGACATGTTGACTGATTTGGGTATATGGAGAGAAATAAATGATATTTTCCTCAGTCTGCAGCGTTGGTCTTGTGTAGTGTTTGTATAGTTGCACTTTCTCTGTGTACTTCATTTACACTACTCTAATCACTGACAATTAGACTTGCTAAAAGTGTTTTAGGTTAGCAACAGCAGTGTGTAACTGGTTCAAAAAGATTGAAGTCATATGAAATGTGTGTGTTTCGTATGGTAACAAAATATTCTTTTTATGAAGTCGTGTATAGTTTTGACAAAAGTGTTCCATTTTGCAAATGATCTGAAGTGTTGTGCTACTTTGGTGTAGGGTTGTGCTAATTGTGTGTAGTGTTTTGACAAACCGGGCCCTGTTTTCAAAATTGTGCTTAAACAATTGAAAAAAACTGTAAGAGAAACACTTCTTGAAAAATCCATTATCATCTATCTCTGACTTTCATCTGCAATGCTCCCCTTATCCTCCATCCCTCGCCTTTCCACCGCTGTCTCAGTAACAGGGGCTGAGGTTTACTCTATTACTCTACAGCCTCTGCCTCCATACTTTTTCATTAGAAGCAAAGGATCTACAAGGGTTCACCAAGGAGTTTCTTACATTCATAAGGAACAATAGTCAGAAGATCATTGATGCCTGTAGTCAATGGTCAATTGCATGTGAAAACAAAACACATCCTAACATGGGCAGTGTGGATGTCTGAATGTTCAGCGCTCCTTGGGTCCTGCTTTGAAGGGGCTAAAAAAATGAGACGACAACATCGCTGCATCTACTACTGTGGCTAAAGCCTATTTTTATCCGGTCTGTCAAATTTCGATTGGATAAAAAGGCCGCAGAAGACACCAAGAGACATGAACACACACACACACACACACACACACACACACACACACACACACACACACACACACACACACACACACACACACACACACACACACACACACACACACACACACACACACACACACACACACACACAAATCCATCAGAGGGGTAGTCTCACACCCCTGCTGAGCGTTGAAACCCTTTGCACAGCAGAGAGTGTGAAATAGAAGGGCCATTTATCAAGCATGCCAAAGTGGCCCCATGTGAAGAAGACCATGGTCTACATGTGATTTTGCATTCTGAAAAAGCATTTAATGTATAGGGAAAACTAAAAACTGCACTGTGGGAAAACCAGAAAAGCTTTATCCGATCTGGTGTTTTCATGGTTGGCAGAATTATAATCAAAACATAATTCCACAGATGCACACATGCATAGATAGTCAAATTCATAAGGGTACATAAAGCAGTTATCTTAAAACATCAGGCTGTTACCGTACATGCCCTAGGGAGCATAAAAGTAATGGGGAGGGAAAAACTGTTGAAAGGTTATATTAATGTGGGTGAAATAAAGAGAACGGAGTAAAGAAGGCTGTTAAAACGAGGAGAACATGGGAGAGAGTGGTGTGTGTATGTGAGTACTATAAGAGTAAAGAAGGCTGTGAGAATGAGGAGAACATGGGAGAGAGTGGTGTGTGTATGTGAGTACTATAAGAGTAAAGAAGGCTGTGAGAATGAGGAGAACATGGGAGAGAGTGGTGTGTGTAGGAGAGTACTGTAAGAGTAAAGAAGGCTGTGAGAATGAGGAGAACATGGGAGAGAGTGGTGTGTGTAGGAGAGTACTATAAGAGTAAAGAAGGCTGTGAGAATGAGGAGAACATGGGAGAGAGTGGTGTGTGTATGTGAGTACTGTAAGAGTAAAGAAGGCTGTGAGAATGAGGAGAACATGGGAGAGAGTGGTGTGTGTATGTGAGTACTGTAAGAGTAAAGAAGGCTGTGAGAATGAGGAGAACATGGGAGAGAGTGGTGTGTGTAGGAGAGTACTATAAGAGTAAAGAAGGCTGTGAGAATGAGGAGAACATGGGAGAGAGTGGTGTGTGTAGGAGAGTACTATAAGAGTAAAGAAGGCTGTGAGAATGAGGAGAACATGGGAGAGAGTGGTGTGTGTAGGAGAGTACTATAAGAGTAAAGAAGGCTGTGAGAATGAGGAGAACATGGGAGAGAGTGGTGTGTGTATGTGAGTACTGTAAGAGTAAAGAAGGCTGTGAGAATGAGGAGAACATGGGAGAGAGTGGTGTGTGTATGTGAGTACTGTAAGAGTAAAGAAGGCTGTGAGAATGAGGAGAACATGGGAGAGCGTGGTGTGTGTATGTGAGTACTGTAAGTGACTGACAGGAAGACTCTGGACCTGACGACTCTTTCCTCTTCTCTCTCTCTCCATCTTAACTTCACTCCACACCACAATGTCTCTCTCCCATCCATCCGGTTCAACAGTGCCCTTTCCATGTCATGCCACCTCAGTGCCCATTCCTTTCTGCAGCCTGTCCATAGACCGGGCTATGTTAGACAGGCTGATGAGCTGATCCCTGAGATGAGGGAATCTGTCCTGTTCCTGTACACAGGAACAGCTCTGACTCTAATTAAAAGGCCTGGCTATCCCAAACCACAGATTAAGAATAATAAAAACGCAGTGATTCTGATTTAATTTGGATGGTATGTCTTTATAACTCTACGGAGAGAGATTGCAGCATGATTAAATACTTAGTTATGGGCTCTGTCTGATCACTGTCGCCTGCTGTCATGAAATACTCTGCTCACACTGGTATAAACAGCACCAGCCTGCCTGCTTTTCATTTGCTGTTCATTCCCTTTGATTGAGAAGGATAGTCTTGAAGTGCTTCACGTCTTTCTTTTAAAATCCATGACATCACTTTGAGGGGGAGAGACAGGGATCATAGCTATACGGTAGTACTATAGCAGCAGTCAGATTCATCATTATGCAACAGGGCTGACATAAGACCACACAGAACAGAGGAGATTTAACACGCTCTATTTTCCCTCAGGCCTGTGATCCTAGTTACCGTGACGGTGACGCTGTGACAGAGCTGGTATGTCAAACCCTTCTGCCCTGAGAGCCCCCCCCCCACCTTGCGGCCATCTCCCCTTTCCCCTTTGAAGCGTGCTAAAACAGGGTGCCCATGCTGTGCTAGGTAATCCCCACTCCTCCCTCCCCCTGCCTCCTCTCCCCTCCCTGCTTCTTCCTCCCCTCCCTGCCTCTGACACCCCTCCCTGCCTCTGCCAACCCCTTACCAACAAGCAACAAGAGAGGGTGTGAGGAGGAGGAGGAGGAGGAGAGGAGGAGGAGGATATAGAGAGAAACAGAGACAGACACTATATTTAGAGCTCAAGCTGTCACCTTCTGTTTTCCCTCCTTGAATAATCAGTCTGACAGCACAACTCCTGCAGAGCAGAGGTTGCTGGGATGCAGTATGCCCCCCCCCCCCCCCCCCCCACCATCTCTAGAGAGAGACACAGCCAAGGTAATAATAATTGCTGCAGGCTTGCGTGCCACAGCCACTGAATATAATTCTGTTGAAGCAATTTTTCAAAGACCTGAGAGATAAAAAGACAGTCACAGAGTAAAGGAGCGACTGGTCTAGACAGGAAATGTGTGTCAGCATGGTCAGTGATGGTCAGTGATGGTCAGTGATGGTCAGTGATGGTCAGTGATGGTCAGCATGATCAGTGATGGTCAGTGATGGTCAGCATGATCAGTGATGGTCAGTGATGGTCAGTGATGGTCAGTGATGGTCAGTGATGGTCAGCATGATCAGTGATGGTCAGTGATGGTCAGTGATGGTCAGCATGATCAGTGATGGTCAGTGATGGTCAGCATGATCAGTGATGGTCAGTGATGGTTAGTGATGGTCAGCATGATCAGTGATGGTCAGTGATGGTCAGCATGATCAGTGATGGTCAGTGATGATCAGTGATGGTCAGTGATGGTTAGTGATGGTCAGCATGATCAGTGATGGTCAGTGATGGTCAGTGATGGTCAGCATGATCAGTGATGGTCAGCATGATCAGTGATGTTCAGCATGATCAGTGATGGTCAGTGATGGTCAGCATGATCAGTGATGGTCAGCATGATCAGTGATGGTCAGTGATGATCAGTGATGGTCAGTGATGATCAGTGATGGTTAGTGATGGTCAGCATGATCAGTGATGGTCAGTGATGGTCAGCATGATCAGTGATGGTCAGTGATGGTCAGTGATGGTCAGTGATGGTCAGCATGATCAGTGATGGTCAGTGATGGTCAGTGATGGTCAGTGATGGTCAGTGATGATCAGTGATGGTCAGTGATGGTTAGTGATGGTCAGCATGATCAGTGATGGTCAGTGATGGTCAGTGATGGTCAGCATGATCAGTGATGATCAGTGATGTTCAGCATGATCAGTGATGGTCAGTGATGGTCAGCATGATCAGTGATGGTCAGCATGATCAGTGATGGTCAGTGATGATCAGTGATGGTCAGTGATGATCAGTGATGGTCAGTGATGGTTAGTGATGGTCAGTGATGGTCAGCGATGGTCAGCGATGGTCAACATGGTCAACATGGTCAGAATGGTCAGCTTGGTCAGCGATGGTCAGCGATGGTCAGCGATGGTCAACATGGTCAGCTTGGTCAGCGATGGTCAGCGATGGTCAACATGGTCAACATGGTCAACATGGTCAGCTTGGTCAGCGATGGTCAACATGGTCAACATGGTCAACATGGTCAGCGATGGTCAACATGGTCAGCTTGGTCAGCGATGGTCAACATGGTCAACATGGTCAACTTGGTCAACATGGTCAACATGGTCAACATGGTCAGAATGGTCAGCGATGGTCAGCATGGTCAACATGGTCACTATGGTCAGCATGGTCAACATGGTCAGCTTGGTCAGCGATGGTCAGCATGGTCAACATGGTCAGCTTGGTCAACATGGTCAACATGGTCAGAATGGTCAGCGATGGTCAGCATGGTCAACATGGTCACTATGGTCAGAATGGTCAGCATGGTCAGCATGGTCAACATGGTCACCATGGTCAGCATGGCCTGCAGACTAGTAGCTCCCCTTCACGCTATGACTGCCTTTATATCTCCGGTCTCTGAAAAATGTTCAGCAGAAAAAAGCCAACCTAAAGAACTCCATTCACCACCCCAAACATATAGATCAGCGGACAAGCACAGACTCACTTACATGCTGTCGTTGAACTAAAATGTCAGAGCACCCGTCGTGACCCACGTGACACAGGGACTGACCGCACTCACTGCACTTGACTTGGCTTGTCTGAGCTCATTCCGAAAACATGCTGCTTATATGTATTAAACATCTGCTATCCTGGACATCTATTATAAACGCTGTATACATGCACAGCTGGCAGAGCGGAGCGAGCGATAGGGAGGGAGGGAGGTGGGATGCAGATTAGAGATGACATGGCATATATCTGTGCAGAGTAAGGGGACGGAATAGCACAGTTTGAGCAGGGAGAGGAGAGGACGGCAGGCAGGGGCCTGTCACACTGATGTACTAGCTACAGTGCGTCCGCTGCCTCTTACTTACATAGTGTGTCTGACATAGCACTCTCTATCCTTACCTAACAGCAGTGGCTCTCTGTGTCAGATGGGTTAGGTGAATATGTCTTCTGGAGGTGGGAGTGTTCCCATTAATAAGTAATTATGCAAATCATCAGGATATAAAAAGACTGCAAATGTGTTCTGTTTTCAACCTGTCACATCTTGCATGTCCCTGTTCGTATGGTTTAATGTCATGGAATCAGAATGAACTTTAAGACCAAATGAGCACTTAGACAAATAGCAGCCGCCTCTACCTGCTCTGAAAATGAACTGTGAGTAATCCCAAGTAGCAGACATAACTGGAGACCCAGACACGGTCTCCCCAGTGAGTATTATACCTTGACAAAGCTTCTTGTCATCTTCAGTGAACCATTGTTTTAAAACAACAACAACAGTTGAACCAGCCAGTGGATACAGTATATCCTAACTGATTGGCGAGCAAGAACCCTTGTACCTTGTACCTTACATGTTTTGGTTCTGGTCTCATTGGGAGTGTTACACTCTGAAACCATGTTTCTGTCTGTCTGTCTGTCTGTCTGTCTGTCTGTCTGTCTGTCTGTCTGTCTGTCTGTCTGTCTGTCTGTCTGTCTGTCTGTCTGTCTGTCTGTCTGTCTGTCTGTCTGTCTGTCTGTCTGTCTGTCTGTCTGTCTGTCTGTCTGTCTGTCTGTCTGTCTGTCTGTCTGTCTGTCTGTCTGTCTGTCTGTCTGTCTGTCTGGGGCCCAGGGAAGGTTTTGTTCTGCCCAGAAAAACTTAGGAAAGCAGTGGGCATAGTCACCCTGAGACTGTCTCTTGACAGGTTAGCTGTGGACAAGATTCCAGCAGATCATTGATTGGCATGGGCCTCTGTTCTGGTAAGGCTGGGGCACTTAGCTCTGGCTCTAGTGTCACAATGGACCCAACTAAATAGGAACCTAGGAGCCTGGAAGAGAGATGGATGGAGATCTACTCTGCCAGTCTGGACATGGGCATCTAACTGTCTCTGTTTCACTCTCACACTCACAGACACCCATCGACACACATTCCCACCTCGTGTCCATTACATGGAGTCCGGACTGTGGCCTTTTCCCCTATCACTCTTGCCTTTCTTTCTTGGCTGGCCATCTCTCTCTCTTAGGCCCTGACAGGGGTGGAAGGCTCAGTTCAAGGCTGGCTCTCAGACACACTGCGCACAAATAGACTGCCATAATGCTCTCCCTTTCAGTAGACATGTCAGCAAGGGTTTCAGACAACCCATACAGTATAGTAACTAACCACAGGCAGGCGGAAAGCTGAGAGAGCACCTCCAGCAAGGCATTTAACCATGAATAGGCTTTCCTCTCTTACCAGCCACAGTAGGCATGTCTGCATGTCCGCCCACATTTCTTTCTCTAATCTAAGAAACCTGGGCTATTGTAATCGTAGAGCCGTAGAGAGACACTGAGTGAAGTCTAAGTGAAGTTCACTGTGAGTAGTAGCATAATTCACATAATAGGGAAGCAGAAATATAGCCAGAGCAGATCTGTGTGTTAATATATTCCACCCTGAGAGCACAGACAGGAGAGGTGAGCTAACACTGAGCTCTTTGTGCTACTGTGATAATCACTTAACCATTAGGTTACATGATAGAGAAAGAGAGAAGCTAGGGGAAGTTGAAATAACCTTGAGATTCTGTTTGAGAAATAGTCCAATTATATGACTGTCTGGCTGTGCATTTTCTCCCCCATTTAGAGTGTTCTATTTCCCTCCCTGCCTCACTCACCACCAACTCTGTTTCCAGGTGTTTCACCCTGGACCAAAGGCAAAAAGAAAACAACGTTAAACACTTTAGAATGTGACTGAAGATTAGCGTAACGAGCTATTACTAGCTAATATGCTCCCATTCTCCCAAAGTGTGTGTGTGTGTGTGGGGGGGGGGGGGGGGGGGGGGGTGCAGTTAGTGTGACTGGCTCCTGTTTTGGGGTTCATGACCCCTGAGGAGCCCCACACCTTGAAATAGCACGTGATTATAGAGCTTGTTGGAGGATAAATATAAGAGTTCTTCTCTCAGAGGCTGAAACCAGTCAGTCCTATTAGCTCTTTACAAATAAGATGGCAATGGGTACCCTTCATAAGGAACACAACTGTGGTGCTTTGTTTGTGTTTGTAACATTGTATTACAACGTCCACCATCCACTTTGCAATTTCCACTGACCCCAAAAGAAAAACACCCAACCAAAAACCGGAGAAAGTGTGGCAATGTCTATATGTCTAATAAAAAGCATGAGCTGCAGCTCCCCCAGAGAACATGATGTAGTGTCGAGGTGCTGACTAACGGAGAACAAACTGGAAGCTAGAAAAACAAAGAAAGTCGCACACTCCATTAGTATAACCTCCCAGTAATTTATTGGATAAAAAAACACCAACGTTTCGGCATAACTGTGTCTTCTTCAGGGTGTCTATATGTCTACCATAGGTCTCAACGATGTCTGTAAACACGCTGTCTGTTCTTTGAAAACCTAAGCGCCCACTTTATCTTCATAACCTTAACATGTGTTTGCTAACCAGCCTGCGATAAGCATTTAGAAAAGGCGTTTAACGTGTATGCGAGCATGTAAGTGTGTTTTTGCGTGTGTGACTAACTGGGAGCATTGTGTTCAACAGTGCTTTAGTGTATTCAATAGGTGTAAATGGTGTGTATGTCTGTTTTCTTCACCATTCATCTCATACTACTAAAGCAGTGTGGGACATGATCGATGCTTACGAGTCCTGAGTGGACATTCCTTTACTCTCAGTTGCTGTTTACTCTTCCCTTATCACGAGTGATAACTCACAGCCCTGCACCGACTCTGACCCCCTCATCGGCTGCTTTTATAGACCTCACTATATACTACAGACAACTGATATAAACTTACATAGAGAGCTCAGTGCTGATAGGGACTTAATCTATTTCAATTCAAGTATTAGAAGATAAGATAGGCGGACTGATGTTATGGACAACATTCAACAGAAACTATAGACAGATCTGGGACCTTTACTCAACAACAAAAAAATCTGAATCAAGTAAAACTGAAAATGTACTCAATACTTGGGAGGAAAATGTCAGTTGAAGAAATAAATATGATATAACAATTTATAGCTCAGAATGATAGAAAACTACATTTTAAACAACATGAGCAACAATTCCCGAGAGAGCATTTTGCTTTGTGTCTTTTCTTAACCATTGTGCTGGGAAATAATCATAGGGAATGTGCTGTCATGTCACAATGAAGTTATGTGATGGCTAGCTAGCATGTGACGCGTCTCTCCCCTCTCCCCCCCGGGCCACCCTTTAGCATGTAAATCCTTAACGCTTTCACTCATGTAGCAGAAAGATTTTCTCTCTCCGCTTAGGAAAAAAACGACAGAAGATAAGAGATTTTAAACATTTCTATGAAAATAGAACCTGGATTTTGAGCTGTGAAAAGGAGACAGTAAATGGCAATGTGAACTAATATGACTTGAATATGGATTCAACCAGTGTAGTAGCATTAACTGAAAACGGCCCCCTACACATCTTAGATGAATCAGTCTGGCAGACCAAGGTCTCTGTGAGATGGTCTGTAGCGCAAGTTCCCTGAGTGAGTTGACTGATGGACACATCCATCTTTCCTCTCCATGTAGCAGGAGCCTACATGTACTCAAGTCCTCATCCAAAGGAAATAAATTCTCTCTAATGGCCCCTGCCCTTTACTCCATGTGTTGATGTTTTAGGTGCATGCCATGTCTGTGCTTTTATGTTTATACACACAGTTAATGTGTGTGTCTGTGTTGCAAGGCACCCACACGCAGCTTCAAAGCAATCAATAATGCCAGACATACTAAACAAACTCCTGAACTAGCTTTAGTTAAGCCGTCTGACAGTCTGAGTCCTCAGCAGAAAGGACTGGCCCAAGTCTAACCACACTGATGACCAGCAGGTGGTCGACAGCAACTACAACTCATCCAAGATTATGACATATAATAACACAAAACATTACATGAAAAAAAATGATTTAGAACAAACTGTCTACAAGTCTGACATTGAAACTGGAGGGTAAGGTTTTAACCTCAGTGTTTGACAATAGACCAACCAGATTAGAGAATACCTTTGGACCACCAGACCACACTGGTGGTATTAGCCAGAAGTCACACTGATGCCACAGGTTAGGATTCACATTTAGGCAACACAGTCCACAATGTACTGTACCACAACTGCTCCAATAGACAGAGATTGCCATCATGAAATAGTAGGTGCAAGAGGTTGTGTAAAGCTTGGAGTGTCGAAATCAAAAAGCTTGTTTAAAAACAGTTGGATGGCTAGAAAGAGATTAGTTGCATTTTTAAGAGGTTAGATATACACTTGTTAAAATTCAGCTAAGCACCCTTGGCAAGCTCCAAGGAATCTTGACCCCATGGATATGCTTTTTAAAATGTGTAGCAAAAAAATTGGCTCACCAAGGTCCATAAAGGAATCAATATGGGCACATTTAAAAGCGTGAGCCAAAATGACACAATTAGAAAATGTGCAGCTCATGTTCAATTCTAGTCACCAACAAAGTAAAGATGCTCTGTTAGGCATATAGGTCTCTCAAAAACCAATTTAAAAAAAGGGAACTAATTGAAAGGAAATTGGAAAGAAATTACCAATTTGGAGCAGTGTGATTGTGAAAACAAACTTGATTAGAGAGTGAAAACAGACAGGTAAGAGAGAGCGAGAGAGAGAGAGAGAGAGAGAGAGGTTGCCCAATTCTACATACTTGCAGACAAACATAAAAAGTGCAGAATCTCCTCTCAGTCCCCAGATGAGGTGATGAGGATTTAAAGTCATCTGGAGGCTTTGCGAGTCCTCCGCTCCTTTGAGCTCCATCCCAGGGTTCACCTCACGATTAGCCTACAGATGTAGGATATTAGTTTGAGGCCATTTGCTACAGCAGGAAAATAATCCTGCAGCCACAGGAAATGTGAACATGTGGATTATAATTAATACATTTTTGTAAGGGTTGATACATTTTTCACAAGGGAACATTTTCCAAGTGGGAATTAAAAACTTCAGAAGCCTTTTTATACCTCAAATACACTACAAGTTTTACATTCCCTGCATTGCAGGAAAGTTCTACTGCAACAGGGTGATCAAAGTAAGCCCCTACACCTGTAAATAGACACAGCAATTAGGTCTACAAGACATTAGAGATGATGTCCATAAAGAACCATTTTGAAGGTACAGTTCAAAACACAGACAGGGCCTCATGTGACATTGAAAGGCATTCATAATACGCTGGGCCCTCTAAATGTGTACACAGCCAAGTGTTAAATCCAACTTGATTTCAGAGGGGGGCTGAGGGCAGGCAAAGCCCTGTTGGAGGACTGTGGTAGTCAGTCAGTCAGTCTGTTTAATGAAGATGTGCTCTCTGGCCCTGAGCAGTAGGAACAAACAGCACCTCTCCTCATCTCTCTCATCGCCCCCTCTCTCAGGAGATAATCAGGTTTCAGCCAGAGAGAGAGAGGGATGGGCTCTGACTGACACCGTGGTGTGCCAAAATAAGCGCATAGCTGGCTATAACGGCAGTCTAGTCCCCCTAAACCCTACATTTCACCAAGAGCAGACAAAGCTAGGAGGAACCGTGAAAATAAAAACCTAGAAGCAACCACAAGAGCTCACATACAAGGACATTCTATCCACCTATTTTCAGTCACAGAGAACCACACAAACTATTTGAGATATCTGAAAGTGTGAGTGGCTTACCTTTGAAGGAGAGGAAAACCCGAGGGGCAGAGAGGGGCTCAATGGGCAGTGTGGGCAATGCTTCGGCCGACAGGGCCAGCAAGGTGGACAGCCACCATAGTTTGTCCCACAGCATGGTCCCTCCGCTTCCAGAAACAGAGGAGAAACAGTCCAGGAAGCTGGAGAGAGAGAGAGAGAGAGAGAGAGCGGGAGAGAGGGAGAGAGAATGATCAGCTCTGTACCACACCCCATACTCACACCTGCAACATACTGGACCTACCAACTCCTTCTGGGTTAGGGTTCTGTGCCATTTTTCAAGAAAAAAAAGTGTTGCATGTTGTAACAATCAACACTAAGTGAATGTTTATGCATCCATTTTGAGGATATTTATCATACAAATTTCAACTTTCACTGTCACTCCTCTTATAAAAAGGGAAGTGTCGTTGAGGGGGGATATATCACAGATGAGACCTGCAGTCTCTTGTTCTCCCAGGTAAGTCGGTACAGGTACAGACTACTACAAAGCAACAGAGCACGTCAATGTAGGGATGGAATTGTTGGGGCGCGGCCCGAGCTCGGCGTTCGTTCACATTGAATTACAGTTTCCCCCTTAACTATTCTGCATCTTCATTAATCTAATTTTACTCCCGAGACCCCCGCAACCCCCGCAACATCCCCATCGCTGTCCCATTCTATAACGCACCACTCCACAGTTCCCTCCTCCCCAGCGTCTCCGGAGACCCCAGAGAGCAAAGAGCACCAGAGGTGTTACCACATCCCTAAATAACGTAGGTCTGGCGGGTCTGCCACACACCCGCTAACCGCTGCCCTGTCACGACAAAAACAATTTTTTTTAAAGCATACACGCATATAGGTTTACTTTTATGCCCAGTGAACGAGTCTGTTGTCAAATATGTTATCTGGAGATATTTTACGCAGACGTAGCACAGAACACTGGCATCTCCAAAAATGGACAGTAATCTCAATAATAAAACGTGCGACGTTTAAGGTGACATGATAAAAGCCTATGAATAACCTAATGTGGTAATTTAACAAAACACCACGTAAGTAGAGATAATCAATCAATAGACTGATTTGTGAGGTTTGGAGCTCATAAAGGCTACTTAAAGACATGTTTTGCCATCAAATCCCTCCTGCATGGCACTGTTCTGCTCGTAACGCGGGTCAACAGGGTATGAGGTCAAGCTGCCACGAAGGGATTTAGGATCAAGTTCCCAATGAGAGCCTCAACCCTCCAGGTTAGGACAGACCTCCAAGCGTAAAATTCCAAATTATAGCCTGCCATTTTGCCCAAATAAAGCATGACTGGGTTTAAAATGATACGACATTGTTATTGCTAAACATTAATTATTCCGTTGAGAAGTCTGTGCAATATAAGTTAAATTAGGCAACTCTTAACATTTTAGACTAGCTTTAACTGGGAAAATGCTTGTGTTATAACAGAATAACATCAGTCTATTGACTGTTTTAAACCACCCACTAATAGCAGCACAGATTTCTACAGCCTGTTGGATAAAGAAACTCGAGCGCTATAAAATGCTCTCTTTCTTGCGACGCTCGTGAGAAGTACAGTAGCTCAAAAGACCATGCAAGAGCTCCCACAGCAGTTTGAAATGCAGAGGAATCTGCAAGAAATCCAAACGGGTTTATTATGGCTAATATCATGCGATAGTCTACTACAGGGACTGAAAGCTTAGACAATATTGTTCCTCATGCCGGCACAATGCAACAAAATAATACATGATTATAATATTAACAATAAAAAGAAACCAATAAAACTGGATTTGATTACACAAAGAATTAGCTTCTTATTTGGCTACACTTAAATCAGTAGACTTAAAAGAGTATAGACTAGTATAGACAATAGGCCTAATTCACAATTATTGTTCGACTCAATTACTGGAGCCATTGTGTTTTGATTGTAATCTCTTAGGATAATAAATAATTCAACATGGACATATGAGTCATGATTTGACTGAAAAGCTTAGGCCCTATGCATCAAAACATTAGAGCTAAATAAAGTAGCCTACAGTTGTGCCTACCTGGTTATTATTGCCCGGTGTAAATTATGTTGAATCCAGTTATACAAGTCATTGAGAAGGTAGTAGACAAAATCCTATTCAATTCTTCTTCTCAGTGTAGCCTACGAATGAAGCAGCGGAGATCCTGCACGATTCCCTGGTAACAAATATATAGGTTCCAAATTAACTTGTTAATCACCTCAGCTTGCAATATTTGTGTCCTCTATGCTCTTTTCTCAGTCTATTGTGTACAATCCCACTTTGTTGTTCTCATAATGAGCGTTATTCCTTGAAATGGAGTAGTTGCTAAAGTTGAAACGCGGCGCACGCAACACAGCTCTCTCTGTAGGCTACTGAAGGGGAAACGCATTGGCAGGTGGATACAGCGCGCTCGCCGGTATCCTGCATAGACACACCCATGGGGCGGGAACTTACCTTAGCGGCGACGCCTCTGTACGTCCCTCTTGAAAATCAACTGTCTGGAACACAACCGCAAGATTTCACGTCTACAATATCCAGGGTCCACAGGTATAGTAATTTCAAAACTTGACGTTTCTGAATATATACTGAACAAAAATATAAACGCAACATGCAACAATTTAATCTAATCTGTGGATTTCACATGACTGCGAATACAGATATGCATTTGTTCATCACAGATACCTTAAAAAAAGGTAGGGAGGTGGATGGAAAACCAGTCAGTATCTTGTGTCCACAATTTATCTAATGCAGCATGACACATCTCCTTTGCATAGATCGGGCTGTTGATTGTGGCCTGTGGAATGTTGTCCCGCTCCTCTTCAATGGCTGTGCAAAGTTCCTGGGAATTACAAACATGCTCAATGGGTTACATGTCTGGTGGGTATGCAGGCCATGGACGAACTGGGACATTTTCAGCTTCAAGGAATTGTGTACAGATCCTTGCGACATGGGCCGTGCATTATCATGCTGAAACATGAGGTGATGGCGGTGGATGAATGGCACAACAATGGGCTTCAGGATCTCGTCACAGTATCTTTGTGCACTCAAATTGTCATCAATAAAATGCAATTGTGTTCTTTGTCCGTAGCTTATGTCTGCCCATACCATAACCCCACTGCCACCATGGGGCACTCTGTTCACAACGTTGACGTCAGCAAACCGCTCGTCCACATGACACCATACACGTGGTCTGCAGTTGTGAGGCCAGTTGGATGTACTGACAAATTCTATAAAATGACACTGGAGATGGCTTATGGTAGAGAACTGAACATTCAATTCTTTGGCAACAGCTCTGGTGGATATTCCTGCAGTCAGCATGCCAATTTCATGCTCCCTCGAAACTTGAGACATCTGTGGCATTGTGTTGTGTATCTGTACATTTTAGAGTAGCCTTTTATTGCCCCCAGTACAAGGTGCACCTGTGTAATGATCATGCTGTTTAATCAGCTTCTTGATATGCCACACCTGTCAGGTGGATGGATTATCTTGGCAAAGGATAAATGCAATAAGGCCCGAGGAGGTGTGGTATATTGGCCATATATCACAAATAACAGCCCTTAGCTGTGGTATATTGGCCATATACCAAACTCATGAGATGCCTTACTGTTATTATAAACTGGTTACCAACATAATTAGAACAGTAAAACGTCTTTGTCATTCCCATGGTACATCATGGCTTTCAACCAATCAGTATTCAGAGTTCAAACCACCCAGTTTATAATTGTAAATAAAATCCCTTTTGCGCATGTGCACAACTATAGATAAATCCGACAGGAGAGTTTGAGTGATAAAAGTTGGACAGAGGATCTCAATCTCCGTGCAAGAAACACTTGGACGAACTTCAAAGAACAAACGTTAGACCATTTTCTGCTAATTGTGACATTACTATGTGCCAGATGTTAAGACTACAAACTGTTATAAATGGCCTATTTGCTAGATGTACTTGTTATTTCAATACGCATAGGCTACTGACTAAAATCTGGGTTTATAAATTACAATTCAATTTTGCCATGGTTTGCCGAGCTAGATGCAGGCAGCCTATAGCCCCTGATAGGCAAACATGCCAACATCTCATTTCAGGGAAAAGTCCACAATGAAACTGACCAGTGTTGCATGTTATTTTGGAATTAATACATGTCAGATTGCAAACAATGTAAAAAAATAAACATGGTCTCTTTTTTGCTTTCTTGAGTAAGGCAGCTCCAAAATGCAGGTGTTTCAGCCTAACTCAGTGCTTTCTGTGGTGGTGGGGCAGCCAGCAGAAAATACGGAGTGTAGGGGTTGGTAATGTTCTCTAGTTGCGCCGTCATTGGCTCAGTGTTCTGTCACTCATGGGGACACTACATCATTACAAAGTCTATGTGGAGAGCTCGAATATTCAAGCCCCTTGGGTGCTGCCATAGATTTACATTAGAAGTGCCCATCAAAGAAGACTCAAGGTCATTGGCCACAGATAAAATGACATCAAATCACATTGTATCTACAGTAGATTTGATTGGACTGATAATGTCAACATCATACTTTCAAAATCTTAGCTAGCAAGCTAGACAAGCAGTTATCATCATGAATCAAGTCGATAATCTACTGGCAAATCCTTGTCATATGACGAAAAATTATAGAAAAACGTATCTGTTCTCATCGGCCATTGGACATAAAAATTACACAACAAGTTGGAAATCGCAAATTCAATAATGAGTGGTTTGGAAGGAATCAGTGGCTAACTGCAAGAGTTGCAAAGCAACTCATAACTTAGCCTACTGTTCTGACTTGGTGGTGCACCTGTAGCCCATAGCCTGTTTTAGAGAAATGTAATCATTGAAAATTGTAAGAGCTTTTATTTTCTGCTTATATGCCCCCTTTATGTATCCTACGTTCTGACTTGGTGTACAGGGAGTATACTGTAAGAACGGCCCATGTTCTGAATTCTGTCTCTGTATTTCAAAAGTGCTGAACAAATAGTTATATTGACTACTAGTCCTAGCTCGCTCATTAATGTCTTATATGAATTATATAGGAATTAATAGCCTACTTGATGGCCAACAGATGCAAATGTAGCCTATCATTTTTTACACTTAAAGTCATTTTCATTGTGGACTTTTTCCCCATAGCACAAGCACGTGAGCGAGTTCCATAACCTACATTTAAAAAGTCAACTCGCACAGCGCTCCAGACCCTAGAACTGAGCATGAGTAAAACCCTTCGCTTTATACTGTTATCCATAAGAAAAGTCGACATTAGAATGCAGTTTACTTTAAACCACGTCTGAGAGAATTTATCTAAAGAGCTCTAGTGCGCCTAAAGTGGTTTTCCAATGCTTTGTCGCCGTTATATCAGTTCTAGCTCGTTAACATGTTTTATGGAAAAAGGGTGTCTCCATAATGCCAAATCTAAATAGCCTAACTACAACAGGTAAAAAGTTGTCACGACGTGCGCACACAGCTGCCTCTGCTGCAGCACTCTCTCAACCCTTGCTCTCAACGCACACACCCCCCTCTCCACCATTCACTCACTCACTCACTCATTCACTCACTCACTCACTCACACGCTCACTCACTTACTCAGTAACAGCCTGCTCACTGCCTGATAGTCAGCAGCAGCAGGTCACAGTGAAATATATATATTTATTAAAGAAAAATGCCATGGCGGCCGCGGTGCAATTTAGAAGTAGGCAACAACAAAAAACCACCCGCGACCAATACATTTTGACCCGCGACATCGTTTTCAAAGTAGCCCAATTTGGCAGAATACCGCGAACACGGCAACACTGGGCAATTGGTGGTCACACCAGATACTGACTGGTTTTCAGATCCATGCCCTAGTTTTTTTTAAAGGTATCTGTGACCAACAGATGCATATCTGTATTCCCAGTCATGTGAAATCCATAGATTAGGGACTCATTTATTTATTTAAAATTGGCTGATTTCCTTGTATGAACTGTAATTTATTCTTTGAAAATGTTGCATTTATATTTTTGTTCCGTGTGCAATGGCTAGCCCCAAGCCGTTTTACTTTTTTATAGTGCTATTTGGTCCATGTGTCACGTTCCTGACCGGTTTTCTGTTATTTTGTATGTGTTTGACGGTCAGGGCGTGAGTTTGGGTGGGTAGTCTATGTTATGTGTTTCTATGTTGGTTATAGGGTGACCTGATATGGCTCTCAATTAGAGGCAGGTGGTTTTCATTTCCTCTAATTGAGAGCCATATTAAGGTAGGTGTTTTCACATTGATTGTTGTGGGTGGTTGTCTCCTGTGTCAGTGTCTGTGTATGTTACGCCACACGGGACTGTTTTCGGTTTTGTTTGTTCGTTCGTTTTATGTAGTCATTTTTCCTGTTCATGCGTTCTTCGTGTTTCATGTAAGTTCGTCGTCCAGGTCTGTCTACATCGTTTTATTGTTTTGTAATTATTCAAGTGTTCGTCGTGTTTTCTGTTTTGTTTATTAAATATCATGTCTTATCACAACGCTGCGTCTTGGTTCAATCCATGCTCCTCCTCTTCGGATGAAGAGGAAGAGGAAAGCCGTTACAGAACCACCCACCGAACCAGAACCAAGCAGCGTGAGTTCGAGCAGTGGCCTAGGAAACAGGAATCCTGGACATGGGAAGAAGTATTGGAGGGAAAAGGACACTGGGCTCATATTGGGGAATATCGCCGCGCTCGTGAGGAGATGGAAGCAGCGAGAGCCCAGGAGCGGTGGTATGAGGAGGCAGCAAGGAGACGTGGCTGGAAGCCGGAGAATCAAGCTCAAGACCGGAGTTATGAAGGTACGCGGCTAGCACGGAAGCCCGTGAAGAAACCCCAAACATTTCTTGGGGGGGGGCTAAGAGGTAGTGGCCAAGGGCAGGTAGGAGACCTGCGCCCACTTCTCAGGCTAACCGGCTAACCTATGGTGCGTGTCTCCAGCCCAGTGCCTCCAGTTCCGGCACCACGCACTAAGCCACCTGTGCGTCTCCAGAGCCCTGTACGCACTGTTCCTTCTCCCCGCACTCGCCCTGAGGTGCGTGCCCTTAGCCCGGTACCACCAGTGCCGGTACCACGCACCAGGCCTATAGTGCGCCTCATCCGGCCAGAGCCATCCGTCTCCCCAGCGCCATCTGAGCCATCCGTCTCCCCAGCGCCATCTGAGCCATCCGTCTCCCCAGCGCCATCTGAGCCATCCGTCTCCCCAGCGCCATCTGAGCCATCCGTCTCCCCAGCGCCATCTGAGCCATCCGTCTCCCCAGCGCCATCTGAGCCATCCGTCTCCCCAGCGCCATCTGAGCCATCCGTCTCCCCAGCGCCATCTGAGCCATCCGTCTCCCCAGCGCTATCTGAGCCATCCGTCTGCCCAGTGCCGTCTGAGCCATCCGTCTGTCCCGAGCCATTAGAGCCGCCCGTCTGTCCCGAGCCGTCAGAGCCGTTAGTCAGTCAGGAGCCGCTAGAGCCATTCGTCAGTCAGGATCTGCCAGAGCCGCCAACCAGACAGGATCTGCCAGAGCCGCCAACCAGACAGGATCTGCCAGAGCCGCCAATCAGACAGGATCTGCCAGAGCCGCCAATCAGACAGGATCTGCCAGAGCCGCCAACCAGACAGGATCTGCCAGAGCCGCCAACCAGACAGGATCTGCCAGAGCCGCCAACCAGACAGGATCTGCCAGAGCCGCCAACCAGACAGGATCTGCCAGAGCCGCCAACCAGCCATGAGCGTCCAGAGCCGCCAGCCAGCCATGAGCGTCCAGAGCCGTCAGCCAGCCATGAGCGTCCAGAGCCGTCAGCCAGCCATGAGCGTCCAGAGCCATCAGCCAGCCATGAGCGTCCAGAGCCGTCAGCCAGCCATGAGCGTCCAGAGCCGTCAGCCAGCCATGAGCGTCCAGAGCCGTCAGCCAGCCATGAGCGTCCAGAGCCGTCAGCCAGCCATGAGCGTCCAGAGCCGTCAGCCAGCCATGAGCGTCCAGAGCCGTCAGCCAGCCATGAGCGTCCAGAGCCGTCAGCCAGCCATGTGCGTCCAGAGCCGTCAGCTAGCCATGAGCGTCCAGAACCGTCAGCCAGTCATGAGCTGCCCCTCAGCCCAGAGCGGTCATTTATCCAGAACTGCCCCTCAGTCCAGAGCTGTCTCTCTGTCCGGAGCTGCCCTTCAGTCCGGAGTTGCCCCTCTATCCTGAGCTACCTCTCTATCCTGACCTACCTCTCTGTCCTGAGCTATATCTCTGTCCTGAGCTACCTTGTCCCGGTGCTGCCCCTTATCTTAAAGTTACCAGTTAAATTAAGTGGGTGTAAGATGAGGGTGGTCATTCTAAGGGGGAGACGTAAGCTGGGATTGACTATGGTGGGGTTTGGGACCTCGCCCAGAGCCTGAGCCACCACCGTGGTCAGACGCCCACCCAGACCCTCCCCTAGACTTTTGGTGGTGCGTTCGGAGTACGCACCTTGAGGGGGGGGTTATGTCACGTTCCTGACCGGTTTTCTGTTATTTTGTATGTGTTTGACGGTCAGGGCGTGAGTTTGGGTGGGTAGTCTATGTTATGTGTTTCTATGTTGTTTATAGGGTGACCTGATATGGCTCTCAATTAGAGGCAGGTGGTTTTCATTTCCTCTAATTGAGAGCCATATTAAGGTAGGTGTTTTCACATTGATTGTTGTGGGTGGTTGTCTCCTGTGTCAGTGTCTGTGTATGTTACGCCACACGGGACTGTTTTCGGTTTTGTTTGTTTGTTCGTTTTATGTAGTCATTTTTCCTGTTCATGCGTTCTTCGTGTTTCATGTAAGTTCGTCGTCCAGGTCTGTCTACATTGTTTTATTGTTTTGTAATTATTCAAGTGTTCGTCGTGTTTTCTGTTTTGTTTATTAAATATCATGTCTTATCACAACGCTGCGTCTTGGTTCAATCCAGCTTCCTCCTCTTCGGAGGAAGAGGAAAGCCGTTACACCATGACTCCTGCAAGCTTTGTTGAGTATGCATTTGCTCCTTTACCCAGACAATGTTTATTCCCACACTTGTGACTCTGACTCTCTATTGGTTACACAGACTCTTGGCCTCCCATCTTATTCTAAACCCTCTCTTGCCAGCTTTGTATTCATGTGACCTGAGGAAATTCCTTTACAATATGATCTTGTTGCCATCTGATGCACATTCAAATGTCATAAAACAACACTGCAAAGCTCTCCCTGTCCTCTGCCATGCCCTGTGTATTACTACTGATGATATGTACAGTTGAAGTTGGAAGTTTACATACACTTAGGTTGGAGTTACTAAAACTCGGTTTTCAACCACTCCACAAATTTCTTGTTAACAAACTATAGTTTTGGCAAGTCGGTTAGAACATCTACTTTGTGCATGACACAAGTAATTGTTCCAACAATTGTTTACAGACAGATTATTTCACTTATAATTCACTATATCACAATTCCAGTGGGTCAAATGTACATACACTAAGTTGACTGTGCCTTTAAACAGCTTGGAAAATTCCAGAAAATTATGTCATGGCTTTAGAAGCTTCTGATAGGCTAATTTACATAATTTGAGTCAATTGGAGGTGTACCTGTGGATGTATTTCAAGGCCTACCTTCAAACTCAGTCCCTCTTTGCTTGACATCATGGGAATATCAAAAGAAATCAGCCAAGACCTCAGAAAAAAAATTGTATACCTCCACAAGTCTGGTTCATCCTTGGGAGCAATTTCCAAACGCCTGAAGGTAACACGTTCATCTGAACAAACAATAGTACGCAAGTATAAACACCATGGGACCATGCAGCCGTCATACCGCTCAGGAAGGAGACACGTTCTGTCTCCTAGAGATGAACGTACTTCGGTGCGAAAAGTGCAAATCAATCCCAGAACAACAGCAAAGGACCCTGTGAAGATGCTGGAGGAAACAGGTACAAAAGTATCTATATCCACAATAAAACGAGTCCTATATCGACATCACCTGAAAGGCCACTCAGCAAGGAAGAAGCCACTGCTCCAAAACGCCATAAAAAAAGCCAGACTACAGTTTGCAACTGCACATGGGGACAAATATCGTACTTTTTGGAGAAATGTCCTCTGGTCTGATGAAACAAAAATAGAATTGTTTGGCCATAATGACCATCGTTATGTTTGGAGGAAAAAGCGGGACGCTTGCAAGCCGAAGAACACCATCCCAACCGTGAAGCACGGGGGTGGCAGCATCATGTTGTGGGGGTGCTTTGCTGCAGGAGGGACTGGTGCACTTCACAAAATAGATGGCATCATGAGGATGGAAAATTATGTGGATATATTGAAGCAGCATCTCAAGACATCAGTCAGGAAGTTAAATCTTGGTTGCAAATGCGTCTTCCAAATGGACAATGACCCCAAGCATACTTCCAAAGTTGTGGCAAAATGGCTTAAGGACAACAAAGTCAAGGTATTGGAGTGGCCATCACAAAGCCCTGACCTCAATCCTATAGAAAATTTGTGGGCAGAACTGAAAAAGCGTGTGTGAGCAAGGAGGCCTACAAACCTGACTCAGTTACACCAGCTCTGTCAGGAGGAATGGGACAAAACTCACCCAACTTATTGTGGGAAGCTTGTGGAAGGCTACCCAAAACATTTGACCCAAGTTAAACAATTTAAAAGCAATGCTAACAAATACTAATTGAGTGTATATAAACCTCTGACCCACTGGGAATGTGATGAAATAAATAAAAGCTGAAATAAATCATTCGCTCTACGATTATTCTGACATTTCACATTCTTAAAATAAAGTGGTGATTCTAACTGACCTTAAACAGGGATTTTTTTACTAGGGCTAAATGTCAGGAATTGTGAAAAACTGAGTTTAAATGTATTTGGCTAAGGTGTATGTAAACTTCCGACTTCAACTGTACATTAGTGATGGTTTGGTTGACTCATAACCTGCAGTCCCAACTGGACAGTTCAGGCTAATTAAATAGTGACGAAAGAAGATGATAGCAGTGCAGACTTTGTTATGTGTGATGATTGTGAGGCTCCATATAAATTCGACAGTCACAAGGTGGAACTTCAAATAGACCTATGTCATGTCAAGGGAACTGTAGCCTACTGTTTGGATGGGTTAAATGGGAACTGAAATCTGGACATTGACTAACCAGAATAACCTACAGTTTTTTTGGCAAACTCCAAAATTCTGCTATTATACTAGTCCCGTGCAAATTGACATCCTTGTGCTTTGATAGGAATGTCTGAGTTTAACAGGTGTTGCTCGCGTTTTCTGCAAGAATATAATAACTGATTCAATAAATTGAACGAAGTGCTGCGCTTTATCTATATATTAAGTGTCTACATGTATCGACTTTCACAGTGAATGCTTTTGTTTATACGTTTAGTGTGAATGAATTGAGCATCGCCAAATGCATCATTCAAAAATATTGCGCCTGCTGTTAATAGATCGCAAAGCAGCATGCAACTGATCTTAACGTTTGGAACAAGCTCACTTTCTCATTCATAGCCTACAAACGCATATGAAGTGAACGTTAGCTCTTTAGCTCACATCTGAAGGCTGGGGGCATTTAGGACGTATTCTACTTCGGATCGCTAAAATATCCGACTGATGATGATCACACTTCCTCAATTCAAATATTATGGCGACACAATACCAAAGATGGTTTGGAAACTTGCGAACAAAACTCGAGTTATCAGTGGCTGTTATCGCCTAGACTTGATTAAATATCTTCACACCTAGAAAAAAAACTCTTTGCTTTCGTCATAACTGTTAATTTATTGAAAAAAGGAGAAAGCATTACAGCAGGCAGTTTTGAAAACAAAACGAATCCCGTCAGATCTGGAATAATGGACATTCTGGGGTAATAAATACCAACGTTCTCTAGTAATACTAGTCCGGTGCGAATAGGGCTAAAGCCCAGTGGTGGAAAAAGTACTCAGTTGTCATACTTATTGACTCATGTAAAAGTCACCCAGTAAAATACTACTTGAGTAAAAGTATTAAAGTATTTGGTTTTAAATATACTTAAGTATCAAAAGTAAATGGAAATGATAAAATGTACTTAAGTATCAAAAAGAAAAGTAAACGTATAAATAATTTCAACTTCCTTATATTAAGCAAACCAGACAGCACATTTTTAAAAATTTGTATTTATTTACGGATAGCAAGGGTCACACCAACACTCAGACATAATTTACAAACGAAGCATTTGTGTTAAGCATTTGAGTCCGCCAGGCAGTAGGAATGACCAGGGATGTTCTCTTGATAAGTGTGTGAATTGGACAATTTTTCTGTCAGAATGAAACGAGTACTTTTGGGTGTCAGGGAAAATGCATGGAGTATAAAGTACATTCTTTTATTTAGGAATGTAGTAAAGTAAAAGTTACTAAAAATATAAATAGTAAAGTACACATACCCAAACAACGACTTAAGTAGTACTTTAAAGTATTTTAACTTAAGTACTTTACACCACTGCTATAGCCTTAATAACTACTGCAGAATTAAGCATTACTTGCAGTACAATTATACACCAAATAAAGGCAACATTTGGACTTGTGAACAGGAGTGGAGAAATATGATTTATTTATTTCTGCACCTTGAGAGAATGCAATGCTCAGCTTGATACCATCTGTAGAGGTGCTGTCTTCATCATAAAAGTTGATAGTATTTCAACCATATAAAATATGCTTCAAAGCCGAACTGAAATGTTATCAGAAACATGATGGGTCGTTTTCACAGCTTTATTTTTCCTTACAACCGGTCAAACTGATTTCTGTTTTTTGTGCTTTATTGTATTTTCTCCCCAGTCCCTAAACTTATTTGCACTGCGAAAGATGACAGAGATAATTTTACCAATGCCAACTAAATTGACCGAGGTTAAGACAGTTTCGAGTTGGATATTCAACGGATATTCACGTTTTCAAACCTCAATGGCTTTCAAACCACTTGCCACAGACTCCAAATAAGTGTCATGATGTTGGAAAAATTGCGCACAACATTGCACAGGTCTTATTTTCACAATTTGGACATTAATTCACTTTCCAAAGCTAATAAACATGTGGAAATGTGAGCAGCATTTTGTATTCCAAGTTGAATTAGTTAAAAAGTACAAACTTCTTTTACACTCAAATTTCAAATGCTCCTTGGTCATGTGACCTAATGACTTCAAACAAGGTTCAGTATGTCCACTGATTACCATTCTATATTGCACACCCTTTAGTTCATCCATTTTCATCCATTTTCATCTCACATGGTTTTACATGAATTTTTCAAAATGTAAAATTTCAATAGCTCCTTGGTCATGTGACCTAATGACTTCAAACAAGGTTCAGAATATCCACGCAGTGGCCCTACACATTGCACACCCTTTAGTTTGTCCATTTCCATCCCACAAGATTTTAAAATAATTTTCAAAATGTAGAATATCAATAGCTCCTTGGTGATGTGACCTAGTGACTTCAAACAAGGTTCAGAATGTCCACTCAGTGGGCCTACACATTGCACACCCTTTAGTTTGTCCATTTTCATCTCACATTGTTTTATATTACTTTTTCAAAATGTAGAATTTCAATAGCTCCTTGGTCATGTGACTTGGTGACTTCAAACATGTTTCAGAATGTCCACTGACTATACCTTCATATCGCACACTCTGTTTGTCTACTTTCATTTAATGCTATTAGACTTAAATCTGTAAGCTTTGCAGGCCTTTTTTTAAGTCAACAAATATTCCATCTTCGCAATAACTATCTTTCACATGGACACTGAAAAGATCCACAAATGTCTGTATGTGGAATGGATGAAGGACAGGAGAGGTGTTCAAACAGAAGTGCTTAAAGGAAGGCGCACAGGTCGGCCTCATGAAAAACACTGTTTCATATGCTCTTTTTAATCACAGTAATAGGCAGGGATTTGTCAGTCACAGTGAGCTTGATAACATGAAAGAATAATTTTCATAGCATCACTTTCATATACTGTACATTAAGACAAATGGCCAAGTGTTTTTGGTTGACCCTGCTGGACAGAAAGAGAAGGAGGAATCGGAACACGCTGCATTCAAATTCAGGTCTTAGTTATTCCATTGTACTTGGATCTAATACATATTAGTATTTTACATACATTCATAAGTGTAATAGTTTTTTTATAACATACTGTGAAAAACTCTCTTGGCTGCTGGCTCTGTCACTTTCAGACATGCTCAGAGCAGACAAGAACCACAGGGGTTCTCTGTAAAGAGAGAGTAATCCAAAAGGCACAGACACACCCCTTGACTTTCAATTGGCACCGTTGACCTGTATGTATTCTCTCCTGATTGGCTCTGTGGTGCACAGTCTGGCAGTCTGACTAAAGTGCCAGAGGTATGAGGAGAGACATCCTCCTTTGTATTTATGGGAACAAATATTTACTAACACTTTGGATTCTTTTCTTGGACAGTTAGAAGACACAATGCATCAATGCAATTTTTTTAAATTACTAATTACTGTCCATGAGTAACCTCAACCTTGTGGGTCTTTGGGTGTTTGGGCCAATAAAGTGCCAACTCAATTATAACAATGCCCCTATCAACGGGGACACAGAGCAATAGTTTTTAATCTAAACCAGCCCTTTTTTACTGGAGTACACTAACCCCTAATTGGGGCTCTTTTCTTGACACACAGTAGCAGTTTACCAGATAAGAAGTCAAGAAGATCAAAAAGTAGATTGTTGTCAGGGTGTATTACATCCTGTGCCCCATTGTCATATCCATTCTGGATTCTGAGTGGTAAAATCATAGCTGAAAAATGCCTCTGTATGTGTATACATTTTCCGCCAAGACAGAACTGCCAAAGGGGGTGGAGTTGCAATCTACTGCAGAGACAGCCTGCAGAGTTCTGTCATGCTATCCAGGTCTGTGCCCAAACAGTTCGAGCTTCTACTTTTAAAAATCCACCTTTCCAAAAATAAGTCTCTCACCGTTGCCGCTTGTTACAGACCTCCCTAGGCCCCCAGCTGCGCCCTGGACACCATATGTGAATTAATTGCCCCCCATTTATCTTCAGAGTTTGTACTGTTAGGGGACATAAACTGGGATATGCTTAACACCCCGGCCGTCCTACAATCTAAGCTGGATGCCCTCAATCTCACACAAATTATCTTGGAACCTACCAGGTACATCCCCATAATCCGTAAACTCGGGCACCCTCATAGATATCATCCTAACCAACCTGTCCTCTAAACACACCTCTGCTGTCTTCAACCAGGATCTCAGCGATCACTGCCTCATTGCCTGCGTCTGTAATGGGACCGCGGTCAAACGACCACCACTCATCACAGTCAAACGCTCCCTAAAACACTTCAGCGAGCAGGCCTTTCTAATCGACCTGGCCCGGGTATCCTGGAAAGATATTGATCTCATTCCGTCAGTAGAGGTGGCCTGGTTATTCTTTAAAAGTGCTTTCCTCACCATTAAATAAGCATGCCCCATTCACAAAATGTAGAACCAGGAAGAGATATAGCCCCTGGTTCACTCCAGACTTGACTGCCCTTGACCAGCACAAAAACATCCAGTGGCGTACAGCATTAGCATCGAATAACCCCCGCGATATGCAACTTTTCAGGGAAGTTAGGAACCAATACACACAGGCAGTTAGGAAAGCAAAGGCTATCTTTTTCAAACATAAATTTGCATCCTGTAACACAAACTCCAAAAAGTTCTGGGACACTGTAAAGTCCATAGAGAATAAGAGCACCTCCTCCCAGCTGCCCACTGCACTGAGGCTAGGAAACACTGGCACCACCGACAAATCTACAATTATCGAGAATTTCAATAAGCATTTTTCTACGGCTGGCCTTGCTTTCCACCTGGCTACCCCTACCCCAGTCAACAGCTCTGTACCCCCCACAGCAACTTGCCCAAGCCTCCCCCATTTCTCCTTCACCCAAATCCAGATAGCTGATGTTCTGAAAGAGCTGCAAAATCTGGACCCCTACAAATCAACTGGGCTAGACAATCTGGACCTTCTCTTTCTAAAATTATCAGCCGCAATTGTTGCAACCCCTATTACTAGCCTGTTCAACCTCTCTTTCGTATCGTCTGAGATCCCCAAAGATTGGAAAGCTGCCGCGGTCATCCCCCTCTTCAAAGGGGGAGAAACTCTAGACCCAAACTGTTACAGACCTATATCTATCCTACCCTGCCTTTCTAATGTCTTCGAAAGCCAAGTTAGCAAACAGATCACCGACCATTTCGGATCCCACCGTACCTTCTCCGCTATGCAATCTGGTTTCCGAGCTGGTCATAGGTGCACCTCAGCCAAGCTCAAGGTCCTAAACGATATCATAATCGCCATCGACAAAAGACTATACTGTGCAGCCGTATCCATCGACCTGGCCAAGGCTTTCGACTCTGTCAATCACTGCATTCTTATCGGCAGACTCAACAGCCTTGGTTTCTCAAATGACGGCCTCGCCTGGTTCACCAACTACTTCTCAGACAGAGTTCAGTGTGTCAAATCGGAGGGCCTGTTGTCCGGACCTCTGGCTGTCTGTATGGGGGTGCCACAGGGTTCAATTCTTGTGCCGACTCTTTTCTCTGTATACATCAATGATGCCGCTCTTGCTGCTGGTGATTCTCTGATCCACCTCTACGCAGACGACAGCGTTCTGTATACTTCTGGCCCTTCTTTGGACACTGTGTTAACTAACCTTCAGACGAGCTTCAATGCCATACAACTCTCCTTCCATGGCCTTCAACTGCTCTTAAATGCAAGTAAAACGAAATGCACGCTCTTCAACCCATCGCTGCCCGCAACTGCCCGCCCGTTCAACATCACTACTCTGGACGGTTCTGACTTAGAATATGTGGACAACTACAAATACCTAGGTGTCTGGTTAGACTTTAAACTCTAGTTCCAGACTCACATTAAGCATCTCCAATCCAAAATTAAATCTAGATTCGGCTTCCTATTTCGCAACAAAACATACTTTACTCATGCTGCCAAACATACCCTCGTAAAACTGACTATCCTACCGATCCTTGACTTCAGCGATGTCATTTACAAAATAGCCTCCAACACTCTACTCAGAAAATTGGATGCAGTCTATCACAGTGCCATCCGTTTAGTCACCAAAGCCCCATATACTACCCACCACTGCGACCTGTATGCTCTCGTTGGCTGGCAGTCGCTTCATATTCGTTGCCAAACCCACTGGCTCCAGGTCATCTATAAGTCTTTCCTAGGTAAAGCCCCACCTTATCTCAGCTAACTGGTCACCATAGCAGCACCCACCTGTAGCACGTGCTCCATCAGGTATATTTCACTGGTCACCCCCAAAGCCAATTCCTCCTTTGGCCGCCCTTCCTTCCAGCTCTCTGCTGCCAACAAATTGCAAAAATCACTGAAGCTGAAGACTCATATCTCCCTCTCTAACTTTAAGCACCAGCTGTCAGAGCAGCTCACAGATCACTGCACTTGTACATAGCCCATCTATAAATAGCCCATCCAACTCCCTCATCCCCAAGTCCTCAACTGGCAGCTTCATTAAATGGTACCCGCAAAACGCCAGTCTCAAAGTCAAAAGTGAAGTCAAAAAGCCATATCTCAGACTGGCCAATAAAAATAAAAGTTTAAGATGGGCAAAAGAACACAGACACTGCACAGAGGAATTCTGACTAGAAAGGCCAGTATCCCATAGTCACCTCTTCACTGTTGACTTTGAGACTGGTGTTTTGCGGGTACCATTTAATGAAGCTGCCAGTTGAGGACTTGTGAGGCGTCTGTTTCTCAAGCTAGACACTCTTATGTGCTTGTCCTCTTGCTCAGTTGTGCACCAGGGCCTCCCACTCCTCTTTCTATTCTGGTTAGAGCCAGTTTGCACTGTTCTGTGAAGGGAGTAGTACACAGCGTTGTATGAGATCTTCAGTTTCTTTGCAATTTCTCGCATGGAAAAGCCTTAATTTCTCAGAACAAAAATAGACTGACGAGTTTCAGAAGAAATGTCTTTGTTTCTGGCCATTTTGAGCCTGTAATCGAACCCACAAATGCTGACGCTCCAGATACTCAACTAGTCTAAGGAAGGCCAGCTTTATTGCTTCTTTAATCAGCAGAACAGTTTTCAGCTGTGCTAACATAATTGCTTGTTCTAGCAAGGAACACAAGCATTTCGCTGCACTCGCAATAACATCTTCTAAAAATGTGTGTGACCAATAAAATGTGGTTTGTTTTCATTTAATTTATTCCACCCGCTAACACCCCCCCTCCTCCCAAGTTGGGTTGTCATCCCATCCCAGTTACCGGCAGACCATCTCGGTCCCCACACATCCCAGGGCCCCTGAGAGACCGGGACCCATCCTTCAAAAAGAGCACACAGTGCCACCCACAGAACAGAAGCAGATCAACCGCCAAAAGCACTTCCAATGCCCTCACCTCGATATGTATTATATATGGTTAAAACATATATAAAAAAATCCTGCGTTTCTAATTTCCACCATTAACAAATAATATGCAGTTCATGCAAAGATTATATTTTTGGCAAGCAATTATTATTTTAGCAAACATTTATTGTGATTCATCCTATATTGTCCCTAACATCATTACCCCATAGCAACAGATGTGGGATACATACACACACGACCCCTCTCCCCAACTGTAACGGCTTTCTTCCATTGGTGAAGGAGAGGACCAAAATGCAGCGCAGCTAGTGTTCAACATATTTAATAAAGAATGTGTAAACACTACAAACAACAAAAACAATAAATGTGAAAACCGAAAACAGTCCTATCTGGTGCAGACCACAAACACAGAGACAGGAAACAATCCCCCACAAAATCCCAACACAAAACAAGCCTCCTATATATGATTCTCAATCAGGGACAACGATTGACAGCTGCCTCTGATTGAGAACCATATTAGGCTGGACACAGAAACAGACAAACTAGACACACAACATAGAATTCCCAACCAGCTCACGTCCTGACCAACACTAAACAAGCAAAACACATAAGAACTCTGGTCAGGACGTTACAGTACCCCCCTCCTGAGGTGCGGACTCCGAACGCACCCCTAAAACTCAAGAGGAGGGTCTGGGTGGGCATCTGTCCGCGGTGGCGGCTCCGGCGCAGGACGAGGACACCACTCCACCATTGTCTTTGTCCCCCTCCTTAGCGTCCTTTGAGTGGCGACCCTCGCCCCCGACCCTGGTCTAGGAACCTTCACAAAGGTCCCCCCTAGATAGAGGAGACAGCTCAGGACAGAGAGGTAGCTCAGGACAGAGAGGTAGCTCAGGACAGAGAGGACAGAGAGGTAGCTCAGGACAGAGAGGTAGCTCCGGACTAATGGCAGCTCCGGACTAATGGCAGCTCCGGACTGAGGGGCAGCTCATGACTGAAGGGCAGCTCATGACTGAAGGGCAGCTCATGACTGGAGGGTAGCTCATGACTGGAGGGCAGCTCATGACTGGAGGGCAGCTCATGACTGGAGGGCAGCTCATGACTGGCTGGCGGCTCTGGCAGCTCCTGACTGGCTGGCGGCTCTGGCAGCTCCTGACTGGCTGGCGGCTCTGGCAGCTCCTGACTGGCTGGCGGCTCTGGCGGCTCCTGACTGGCTGGCGGCTCTGGCGGCTCCTGACTGGCTGGCGGCTCTGGCGGCTCCTGACTGGCTGGCGGCTCTGGCGGCTCCTGACTGACGGACGGCTCTGGCGGCTCCTGACTGACGGACGGCTCTAACGGCTCGGGACAGACGGGCGGCTCTAACGGCTCGGGGCAGACGGATGGCTCTAACGGCTCGGGGCAGACGGATGGCTCAGACGGCGCTGGGCAGACGGATGGCTCAGACGGCGCTGGGCAGACGGATGGCTCAGACGGCGCTGGGCAGACGGATGGCTCAGACGGCACTGGGCAGACGGATGGCTCAGACGGCACTGGGCAGACGGATGGCTCAGACGGCACTGGGCAGACGGATGGCTCAGACGGCACTGGGCAGACGGATGGCTCAGACGGCGCTGGGCAGGCAGGCAGCTCAGACGGCGCTGGGCAGACGAGCAGTGCAGGCGGCGTTGAGCAGACGAGCAGTGCAGGCGGCGTTGGGCAGAAGGCCGACTCTGACCTGCTGAGGCGCACAGTAGGCCTGGTGCGTGGTACCGGAACTGGAGGTACTGGGCTGGAGAAACGCACCATAGGAAGAGTGCGTGGAGCAGGAACAGGGCACACTGGACTCTCAAAGCGCACTATAGGCCTGGTGCGTGGTACCGGAACTGGAGGTACCGGGCTGAGGGCACGCACCTCAGGGCGAGTGCGGAGAGAAGGAACAGTGCGTACAGGGCTCTGGAGACGCACAGGAGGCTTGGTGCGTGGTGCCGGAACTGGAGGTACTGGGCTGGAGACACGCACCATAGGGAGAGTGCGTGGAGGAGGAACAGGGCTCTGGAGACGCACTGGAAGCCTGGTGCGTGGTGTAGGCACTGGTGGTACTGGGCTGGGGCCACGCACCATAAGGCGAGTGCGGGGTGCTGGAACTGGAGGTACTGGGCTGGGGCGGGAAGGTGGCGCCGGATATACCGGACCGTGCAGGCGTACTGGCTCCCTTGAGCACTGAGCCTGCCCAACCTTACCTGGTTGCATGCTCCCCGTAGCCCGACCAATGCGGGGAGGTGGAATAACCCGCACTGGGCTGTGTAGGCGAACCGGGGACACCATGCGTAAGGCTGGTGCCATGTACACCGGCCCGAGGAGGCACCAGCCCGAGGAGACGTACTGGAGGCCAGATATGTTGAGCCGGCTTCATGGCACTTGGCTCAACGCTCAATCTAGCCCGGCCAGTGCGGGGAGGTGGAATAACCCGCACCGGGCTTTGCACACGTACAGGGGACACCGTGCGCTCTTCCGCATAACACGGTGTCTGCCCGTACTCCCGCTCTTCACGGTAAGCATGAGAAGTGGGCGCAGGTCTCCTACCTTACTTCGCCACACTACCCTTTAGCCCCCCCCTCAAGAAATGTTTGGGATTTCTTCTCGGGTTTCCGTGCTAGCCGCGTACCTTCATAACGCCGGTTCCTCTCCCCGGTTGCCTCTGCTCTCCTAGCTGCCTCCAGCTGTTCCCATGGGAGGCGATCCTTTCCAGCCAGGATCTCCTCCCATGTGTAGCAACCCTTGCCGTCCAAAACGTCCTCCCAAGTCCATTTCTCCTGGTCCCGCTGCTGCTGTCGCTGCTGCCCGTTGCCACGCTGCTTGGTCCTAGTTTGGTGGGTGATTCTGTAACGGCTTTCTTCCATTGGTGAAGGAGAGGACCAAAATGCAGCGCGGCTAGTGTTCAACATATTTAATAAAGAATGTGTAAACACTACAAACAACAAAAACAATAAATGTGAAAACCGAAAACAGTCCTATCTGGTGCAGACCACAAACACAGAGACAGGAAAGAATCCCCCACAAAATCCCAACACAAAACAAGCCTCCTATATATGATTCTCAATCAGGGACAACGATTGACAGCTGCCTCTGATTGAGAACCATATTAGGCTGGACACAGAAACAGACAAACTAGACACACAACATAGAATTCCCACCCAGCTCACGTCCTGACCAACACTAAACAAGCAAAACACATAAGAACTCTGGTCAGGACGTTACACCAACAAACAACCACAAGCTCAGATGTTCAACAGTTGTTCCATCCCTGAGCCCAACTCAAGAAAGGACTTGATGTGCGAATGCATATACAGTTGCAGCTGTTTGATAAGGCATGCAAAATTTAGCACAAAAAAATTGCACAAATTAGGAAATTTGTCCTAGCTGTTGGAGATCAGGTACATCCCCTTCCCTTGAAAACACACACACGCTGGTCCCCCGTTGTGACCATTTCCCCAAGCATCTGAGTGACCTTTGTTCATTCCGTGCCACCAGGGCCACAGTAATTTGCCACATCTCTGATTGTCCGAGTGTGACACCCTCCCCATGGGTTCCTGCAGCTAGTGTTGCCAGCACTGCCACTGCCTGGGTGGGCGCACCCCACCGGAATCCCCACCGGCTAGGTACAAGCTTGTCAAGGTTCTCATTAGCAGCTTTGAGAAATTCCTTGTATATTATGCTCTCCCTTCAGGGGGCTTTGGCTTTGTAGGACCAATCCTACCAGGCAGGCTCAGAATCTTGAGAGGGTGGTGCTGCTGTAGTGGGTCTCTGACCCCATTTATCTTTCTGTTTTGGCTGAGTGTTTTTTTATCCTGACTTGTTGAACTTGCTAGACAGCTAATGACAAATGTAGCAAATCATGTTTTTCCCCCAATTTGTTTACAGGGACAGATGGCAACTGATGCATTAATTTCACTCCATTGCATTTGTTTGGCAGAACAAAACAGTTGTGCCCGACTGGTTTGGAGGTAAGACATTTAACAACATTTGATTAAAAACCTAGGAAATGCAGCTAGCTGTGTTCTGTTCTATCTAGGTTTGCTAGCCAGCCAATTTATTTTTTGCATTCTTACAGTCAATACATAGCTTACTTTCTTCTTGTCACTTTTTCATCCTCTCCTGTGTTGCACCATTGCATATGAAGATTTTTTTTGCGTTATGAAATTATCAATTAAAAATACATCGGTAACAACTTGATCAAGCCTATGAATATGCAAAACGGTTTACAAAACCACTGCACATAACTAAAGGTAGTTGTGGTTCTTAGCAACTTGAGGCAGCACTGGAATTTGAGCAGTGAGGTTAATTTCTCCCCCCTTGTGTTTCTGCTCCCACCCCATCACCCAAAACTTGGGAACCTTCCGTCCACCAGGAACAGCCCCCTATCCCAGGAGTTTAGTCAGGAGTTTATTCAGCAGTTTGCAACATCAACATGTTAGATAGAAATAGATCAACACATTATTTTCTATCATGCAGAATTGCCAGCTCATTCTAAAATACAGACATGGGTGATTTCTGTCATAGAATATTTTTATTCCTGACCAGCACAAAAACATTTTTCAACTATTCATGTTCTACAATTTAGACCACAATTAGTTGAACAAGGTGTTAGTGAAGGGCTGCAAAAAAAACTGTTAACTCCTGTGGCTGTCATGACAAAGTTTGCCCTCATCTACTGAACAAGCTTTTAAATGTTGGAAGTTAATCTCCTTGAGATGTCTCTCACTTATGGGATGACTTCTTTTAAAACATTTTTTTTTTACAATGGACAATGTTCTAAGGATTCATGCACAGACACAGGATAACCAATAAAAGTGTTGATATTTATAAAAGATGACAAGTGTTGATTTCTACCCACAGTTCTGGTTTTGAGGCTTGGCCATCTGCGGGTTGCAGTTGATCTGTCTAATGCCATGCAAGGAGAGAGAAAGGCATTAATAATATTACAATGGTGTATTAATTTCATGTAATATACACTCACCGGCCAGTTTATTAGGTACACCCATCTAGTACCGGTTTGGAACCCCCTTTGCCTCCAGAACAGCCTGAACTCTTTGGGCTATTCTACAAGGTGTTGGAAACGTTCCACAGGGATGTTCATCCATGCTGACGCGATGGCATCACACAGATGACAACAGATTGGAGGACAGTACATGCATGCTGCGAACAGGCCATTCCATCTTATCCCAAATATGCTCTATTGGGTTGAGCTCTGGGGACTACGCAGGCCACTCAAGTAAACTGAACTTGCTGTCATGTTCCAGGCAATGTTTTTCCGCTCCTCCAGTGTTGGTGATTGTGTGCCCACTGGAGCCTCTTCTTAACTGATAGGAGTGGAATGCGGTGTGGTCGTCTGCTGCAATAGCCCAGCCGTGACAAGGATCGACGAGTTGTGCGTTCCGAGATGTCACCCTGCACACCACTGTTGTACTGAGCCATTATTTGTCTGTTTGTGGCCCGCCTGTTAGCTTGCACGATTCTTGCCATTCTCCTTTGACCTCTCTCATCAACGAGCTGTTTTTGCCCTCAGGCCTGCTGCTGAGGGGATGTTTTTTGTTTGTCACACAGTTCTCGGTAAACCCTAAACACTGTCGTGCATGAAAAGCCCAGGAGGATGGCCGTTTCTGAGAAACTGGATCCGGCGCGCCTAGCACCGACGATCACACTACACTTAAAGTCTCTTAGGTCACTAGTTTTGCCTATTCTAACAGTAACTGGATGCATTTCTGCCAGCTTTATATAGCAAGCCATAGCCACATGATTCACGGTCTGCAGGAGCTAACTATTTCCGTGAACGTGTGGTGTACCTAATAAACTGTCCAGTGAGTGTATATTTCTGTTTGATATGCAGACATATCATTTAATTGGACAGGTTCCCCATTATAATATGCCAGTGTTTGTTTTTTATCCAATGTGTTTAGCTTACATTAGGATGAAGTAGCCTAAGCCTTCTAATCTAGTTATATTGCATATCACTTATCAATATTAGCTATCTATGCATAAGGTGAATGAATATAAAACCAAGCCATCTTGAACGTCAGTGTCATTTAATAATATCCATTGTTGTTAATGTTGTATGAATTTATCACAGTGCAAGCCTGCTCACTAGAAATACAACACCAGCAGTCCCAATGCAATACTAGCTTCACATTGAAACAACACTATTCTGGCTATATTATTCTCAAACAGTAAGCAAAATATCTTATTTAGTGGAGGTGTAGGAGTTCACCAAACCCAAAGTTTGGTATGTATTGCGCTTTTGGTGTCACGGGTTGGTTTCTATACAGTGGGAAATTCACAATGTTCCTTGCATTGTCTGTTGTGAGCGGATTGTTATGATGGGCCTCTCAAGTTTCCACTCTGATGCTGCATTTGTAACCATGTGGGAGGTGAGAATTTACCAGTTGTGAAGTCATGAATTCCAGTTGGATGCGTTCATGTGATTTGAACTCGTTGAGAAACGCCAATTGGCTAATAGCCAACAGGCTGTGTCAACCATAAGCTAAAAGTACAGCTTTTATGCATGTAAACAATTTATAGTCTTCAAAAACTACATTAATAGATTGCCTTTTATAAATAATGTTTAGTTGTTGCATTTAATTGCCGAAAATGCTGTTATAGAGACCATTTCCTTAGTAGGTGATGTCAGAGGTCACCATGTGGGAGAAGTCGGTGCTCAGGATGATAGACTAGTTTTCCACTAGTAATTACCAGTTTGAGGGCCGTTGAAGTGGATATTTCCCAGTCGTATGTGGTAAATTCCCACTTGGCTACGACAGCACCATGAAACTGCCTCCTTCAGTGCCAAATGCACACTTGTGACTCTCATAAAGGGGGAATGTGTCTCTAGCGCAGTACATCTCCCACTCCGGGGTAATGTGATGAGCTGCCATTGTTAAGTAAGTGCAACACAGGGTGCATTGGCCAATTCATTGAAAATGTTAGCTTTGGTTTGCTTAAATAGAGTGGGTACTACCTCTTTACTGAAATGGGTGCAAGAGGGAAGTTTGTCATGTAGCTCGAGCACTTTCACAAGATGCTGAAACCCCCTATTCTCAACCACCGAGAATGGGAGCATATCTGTGGCTATAAACCAAAGACAAAAAAGTGATAAACATAGCATACTTTCTTTGGCCCTGTCAGAGGGGAAACTGTGTTGTGTTGGTGTTTCTTTCCATTTCCGTCTTGCTCTGATGTACTGGGGTGATGTTGAAGTAAATGTATCAACGTATGAGGTGTTGGCAGGTGCATAGGCTATTCTCGTTGAGTGTGATGGAGCCTCCACCAATTCTGGTTTATTGACCCCGCCACTTGCCATCATCCAGAACTAGTTCTCGGCTGCGCCCTCACACAAGGACAGTTTAAAATATGTAAATTTAAGATGCACATTTTGGTTGCAACGTGTGCATAGGCAGTTGTTGTTAAAACAGAATAGCCAGAAATGTTTTATTTAGCTCACTTGAGGCATATGCCTACAAAGCAGCATAGACATAGCCTATAGGCGTAGTGTTGCAATTATGGATGGGATGAGCAAGCTTCAACCCTGCCACCAAATTAGCGGGAACGTCATCAAAAGGTTGGCCAAGCTCAAACGGCAAATGGTCCTAAGAGAGGAGGAAACACAAACGGTGCAATATGATAGCAAGTCAGCCAAGCGAGCAACTGCAATGCAGTAGATCACTTCCATCACTAACTGTAATATAAATAGGCTACACCTGTAAATATACAGTACCAGTCAAACGTTTGGACACATCTACTCATTCAAGGGTTTTTCTCTATTTGTACTATTTTCTACATTGTAGAATAATAATAGTGAAAAACAGAAAGGAAAACACCACACACTGCTGCTCATGCTCCCAGGTGATATTTATTTTAAAATGTTTCAACCCTTAGGTCTTCATCAGGCATCCAGAATAATAATGAAGACATCAAAACTATGAAATAAATAAATATGGAATCATGTAGTAACCAAAAAAGTGTTAAACAAATCAAAATATATTTGAGATTCTTCAAAGCAGCCAAACTTTGCCTTGATGACACCTTTGCACACACTAAGCCTTCTCTCAACCAGCTTCATGCAGTAGTCACCTGAAATGCTATTCCAGCAGTCTTGAAGGAGTTCCCACATATGCTGAGCACTAGTTGGCTGCATTTCCTTCACTCTGCGGTCCAACTCATCCCAAACCATCTCAATTGGATTGAGGTCGGGTGATTGTGGATTCAGGTCATCTGATGCAGCACTCCATCACTCTCCTTCTTGGTCAAATAGCCCTTACACAGTTTGGAGGTGTGTTTTGGGTCATTGTCCTGTTGAAAAACAAATGATAGTCCCACTAAGCGCAAACCAGATGGCATGGCATATTGCTGGAGAATGCTGTGGTAGCCATGCTGGTTAAGTGTGCCTTGAATTCTAAATAAATCACTGACAGTGTCACCAGCAGAGCACCACCACACAATCACACCTCCTACTCCATACTTCACGTTGGGAACCACACATGCAGAGATCATCCGTTCACGTACTCTGCGTCTCACAAAGACACCGCAATTGTAACCAAAAATCTCAAATTTGGACTCATCAGACCAAAGGACAGATTTCCACCAGTCTAATGTCCATTGCTCGTGTTTATTGGCCCAAGTAAGTCTCTTCTTATTATTGGTGTCCTTTAGTTGTGGTTTCTTTACAGCAATTCGACAATGAAGGCCTGATTCATGCCGTCTCCCCTAAACAGTTGATGTTGATATGTGTCTGTTACTGGAACTCTTGAAGCATTTATTTGTGCTGCAATCTGAGGTGCAGTTAACTGCTTATGGCTGCAGGGGCAGTATTGAGTAGCTTGGATGAAAGGTGCACAGAGGTGCCCAGAGTAAACAGCCTGCTCCTCAGTCATAGTTGCTAATATATGCACATTATTATTATTGGATAGAAAACACTCTGAAGTTTCTAAAACTGTTTGAATTATGTCTGTGAGTATAACAGAACTCACATGGCAGGCAAAAACCTGAGAAGTTCCACTTCCTGTTTGGATTTTTTCTGAGGCTGGTAGATTTTCAAACAAGCTCCCATTGAAATTACAGCGAGATATGGATGAGCTTTCACTTCCTACGGCGTCCACTAGATGTCAACAGTCAATAGAACTGTGTCTGATGACTCTAATGTGAAGGGGGGCCGTAGGAGACAGGAATGATTCACCACTGCCATGAGGTGACCACGCATTGAACACGCGCGTTCACGTGAGAGGCAGCTCCGTTCCATCGCTCAACTGAAGTCAATGTAATTCTCCGGGTGGAACGTTATTCAAGATGTATGTTAACAACATTCTTAAGATTGATTCAATACATCGTTTGACATGTTTCTACTGACTGTTATGGAACTTTTGGACATTTCGTCACGTTATAGTGGACGCGCTTTGTGACTTTGGAATTGTTTACCAAACGCGCTAACCAAAGTAGCTAATTGGACATAAATAACGGACATTATCGAACAAATCAAGCATTTATTGTGGACCTGGGATTCCTAGGACTGCATTCTGATTTTTTATATAAATATGAACTTTATCAAACAAAACATGCATGTATTGTGTAACATGAAGTCCTATGAGTGTCATCTGGTGAAGATCATCAAAGGTTAGTGATTAATTTTATCTCTATTTGTGCTATTTGTGGCTCCTCTCTTTGGCTGGAAAAATGGCAGAATTTTTCTTTGAGTTGGTGGTGACCTAACATAATCGTTTGTGGTGCTTTTGCTGAAAAGCCTATTTGAAATCGGACACTTTGGTGGGATTAACAACAAGATTACCTTTAAAATGGTATAAAACACATGTATGTTTGAGGAATTTTAATTATGAGATTTCTGTTGTTTGAATTTGGCGCCCTGCACTTTCACTGGCTGTTGTCATATCGATCCCGTTACCGGGGTTGCAGCCATATGAAGTTAATTGCCGATTTCTGAGGCTGGTAACTCGAATGAACTTATCCTCTGCAGCAGAGGTATCTGGGTCTTCCTTTCCTGTGGCAGTCCTCCTGAGAGCCAGTTTCATCATTACGCTGGATGGTTTTTGCGACTGCACATGAAGAAACTTTCCAAGTTCTTGACATTTTCCGGATTGACTGACCTTAATGTCTTAATAAAGTAATGATGGGCTGTCATTTCTCTTTGCTTATTTGAGCTGTTCTTGCCATAATATAGACTTGGTCTTTCACCACATAGGGCTATATTCTGAATACCAACTCTACCATGTCACATAACAACTGATTGGCTCAAACACATTAAAAAGGAAAGAAATTCCACAAATTAACCTTTAATAAGCCACACCTGTTAATTGAAATGCATTCCAGGTGACTACCTAGCTGTCATCAAGGCAAAGCGTGTTTTGGTTACATGATTCCATATGTGTTATTTCATAGTTTTGATGTCTTCACTATTCTACAATGTAGAAAATAGTAAAAATGAAGAAAAACCCTTGAATGAGTAGGTGTCCAGAATTTTGACTGGTACTGTACATATACATAATTGTCACGCCCTGACCATAGAGAGCTGTTTATGCTCTATGGTGGTTGGGGTGTGACAATGACTAGGGTGTGTTATCTAGGTGATTAATGATCTATGTTGGCCTGGTATGGTTCCCAATCAGAGGCAGCTGTTTATCGTTGTCTCTGATTGGGGATAATATTTAGGCAGCCATTTCCCCATTGTGCTTTGTGGGATATTGTCTAGGTATAGTTGCCTGCGAGCACTACTTTGAGCTTCAGGTTTATTTTTTTTAATTTTTTTTGCTTTATTGTATTTTCTTTGAGTTTCTCTTCCAAAATAAAAGGATGGAAACATACCACGTTGCATTTTGGTCCACTCCTTATAACGATCGTGACAATAATATATGTGAATATGTAATCAACAGTGAATGTGTAAACATGTAGTGGCCCCAGCTTCTATTATGAGGGGCAAGAAACTCAGAAGAACCCAAACATCCTGCCGTGCTGTCAGGATTTCCACAAGGGTGCCAGGAAGTTTGGCACAAACCCGATACTGCCATGGCTCCAGTCCAGGGGTTTGGGTCTTTCAGCGCCATAGACAAGGCAGGTGAATTAGGTTACCTCGCCATGCCAGAGGGACCAAATCTGCTGCTGTAGCTAGCTATCTCTGGTGTTCTATTATTTCATTTTTTTCATTGTATTCGCAGAAATGTCCCTGTATTGATGTGTAATATTGTCATTATTGTTGCAATATTATTATTATTTTTAAATAAACTATCTCTATAACTAACATCCTTAGCATCAAGAATTCCGGACAATCTCCCGAATGTCGTTAACGTGGTATACCGACAGGCAAAGAGAAAGCAAGATGGATCTCCACGAACAACCATGATGCGGTTCACAACGAGAATATACAGAGAAGTCGAGGAGTCCAGGTTGCATTTATAGATGGCAACAAGGTCAACGTCTTAAATATGGAATCCTTAATTGTGAAACTGCCATGACCGTTTGCAATATTAAAACAACAAAGTTAATGCAAACAACGACACAGTTTCCCCCCCGCTCAGTAGGCTGGACAATAGAACGAGTAAAAATTTACCCAAGGCTGAAAAACGGCAAAATAATGGTGGCTAAGCTGGAACACTAACGCGAGCCCATAGCAAATGAATGGAATCGAACGTTCGCAGAGCCTGTATTGACTGGAGTGACACTTAGAATTCCATTTTGGATAAATGGCACCAATTTTTTTTTATTATTTTACCACTACAATCTGTTCTTAGGACGAAACTGAAAAAGAACAACTGGTGTAGAAAGTAAACATCCGCACCTCGATGGTGCCAAGTGTGCTTATGTCTGCATAATGAGGAAGTAGGGAAAAATGGCAACTTTTGACTTTTTCTGGTCTAGCAATCGATCACAGCAGAGTACGCTGCCCAACTTCATGTAATTAGAAAGAGGAGATTATCATGTTTATAATGGTGTCCAATTTGAAAACATCTAAATATACACATTGCGAGATATTTGGCAAAATAGACAGACATACCTATATTTCCTTATAGTAAACAATGGGACGATCTCAGAGTTCCATGAGTCATTTTTTGTTGTTTACATTTTAACTACCAGCAACGAGGTAGGTCTCATTGCCAACGATAGCAAAGCAGGTTTTGTGACTTAGAACAATAAACTGGGAATAGAACGTTCAGGACGGCGAGTTGGTGCCATGGTAGGAGCTGGCAGGGTGAAAAATGGCCTAAAATAAGGCCAGTTTGTTCGTGATTACTTCATAACTATGGCAAGCAGCTGGGACATGTGGTAATATTATGAAACTGGGGTCCACGGCGGATGCAATCAACTCGTTTTCATCAGAAAAAAGCATTGTTAAAAATGTGTCCAGCCTACCCTCAGACATCATTGCACATGCGAGAACAGCAGCATATGTACTGTTTTGTGTGTGTGTGTGTGTGTGTGGGGGGGGGGGGGGGGGGGGGTTGATGAGCGACGCTCCCCAGCTTTGCTTTGTCAACAAAACAATAAAGGCTTTTTCAGACGGCCAGCGGTGGGTTGAGCGGATGTTCACTGATACCAACTTATCCATAGTCACACATGAGGGCGACAGCTCCAGGTGACCATAGCAACGAAATAAACAAACATTATCGACGTGCAAATGTGATTCGCTATAACACCATAAGCATGCAACCTAAATGATTAATCCATTTAGATTTTTTTTTTTATTGTTAAACATTGGTAAACTGATAGTGTTAGCTAGCTAGAGGGGCAGCCCTGCTGTTGAAACGTGTGGAACGGACATGCCGGACCGAAAACAATTCGGTGCCAGCCCTAGCCTACAATTGCAGTTTTTTAATATACTGTTTATGAGAGTTTTATTTCATTTTCCGGAGTTCAGAATAGTAGCGGCGTAGCAGGACAGACATTTTTGATTTGCGGAGGGGGGCATAACAACCCAACAATAGCATCAATAACGTGAACAAGAACCAGCACATTACAGATATTTTCCGAGATGAGATTGTTAAATTGTTCTCTGTAATATCATAGTTTTTATTATTGTGACATTACGGACTTTTGAGGATAAAAAGCATTTTCTTGTAAGTTTGTGCATGGCAGAGGGAGAAAGAGATCATGAATGGGGAGAAAAATAAAGATTTAGCGAAGGGTAGCGAGAAAAAGAAAGAGGGGTCATGTTAAAACAGTAGACAGGTTTTGAAGGTGTGATGGACAGAGTGACAGTGTTTCCTTATGAATAAAGGTAAATCAGATCAGAGCACAGCTCCTGTAGCTACCACTAATCACAGCTCAACTCATAGAATGTATAGCTACTAGCACTTTGAGTGTGCGAGCAAAACCTTCTAATTATCTGGACAACTCTGATTCTCTATAGAGATTAGGCAACACCCACGATGAGATCAATTCAACCCACAGGAACCAAATAAAGTGAGAAATAAAACACCATAAATTAAATGAAGCATGATTTTTAATGGAAGGGAATATTTTATTTGTCCATGACAGCGGTTTTATTTGTCTTTGAAGCAGGAATGTGGGCACTGGTAGGAGGGTTTGTTGCTTCACAGAGGAAACTGTTGAAGAAATGCCAAGATGCAGATAAGGGAGATTTTTTCCAACACCTTGACATTCTGTCTGACAGAGAAGAGAACCAGTGCAGCTGTGGCACTTAGAAAACACAGACAGAAATGTGTATTTGTATTTATTATGGATGGCAGCAGCTACTCTTCCTTGTGTCCAGCAAAATTAAGGCAATTTATACAATTCAAAAACATTACAAGACATTCACAGATTTCACAACACACTCTGTGCCCTCAGGCCCCTAATCCACCACTACCATGTTTTTTAACATCAAATGTTACTGCTTGCATCAGTTACTTGATGTGGAATAGAGTTCCATGTAGTCATGGCTCTATGTAGTACTGTGCACCTCCCATAGTCTGTTCTGGACTTGGGTACCGTGAAGAGACCTCTTGTGGCATGTCTTGTGGGGTATGCATGGGTGTCTGAGCTGTGTGCCAGTAGTTTAGACAAACAGCTCGGTGCATTCAACATGTCAATACCTCTCGTAAATCAGAGCTACACTATTCACAGGCAGTGTACCTGACACGCCTCTTACCCAATCCATCCGTCCACCCATGCCCTTGTTCCTGCTTGCATCTTTAGCTGGGCATCTCTTCTGTATGGGGGATGGACAACTTTAACTGAAAACATGCAGAATCTGTCCATTTTTCTATATTTCTACTGGAGCCATACATGCTAGACTTATGCCATCATACCTTTCTTTTACACGGACACCTAGGTGATCTGCTCTGATGTCAATGGAAACAGGCTGAAATCTCAATGTCCTCAAGATAAACTCCATCATATTACACAGAATAGTTTGAAAGTGTTCTCTGGGTATTGTGCAGCTTTTGTCAACCATAATGTGTAACATATGATTTAACCATAAGCAGAGGGGCTTACGACTCCAATATCTGCTCGAAGTGTATCCCATGTTTCCCAGCCCCAGACATCTAACAGCCTATATGCTGGTCACTCCATGTAGATCCCTACTGAAAACAGAATCGGAAATTGTCTCAAGCCTACGGTTGGTAGCATATTCCTCCTGCTACAGCATAGAGAGCAACCAGTTTTGAAGCTTCAGTACGAGAATCTTTTGGGTTAGATTTATAGCCACATCTTCTACACATGGAGCTTTGACCAGACCATGGGGCAAAGAAAGCGGTGGATGATGGCTGAGATTGACTTAGAGATTTTCAATTACATTATGTGGGACTTTCTAACTGTCTGGGAACAGAAAAAGCACATAGCACACTGGTCTGTCTGGAAAAGAGTGGCCTTCACAGTGATCTATATTTACCTCAAAACTTGATCAATGCAACAGAGAAAGAAAGAGACCAGAGCAATATATACTTTGGTTGTAAAAGTAGTTTTTGAATTTTCCCTAGCTGCTTCTGAGAAATAATTACTTCTACGTGAGGATTCACACTGACACACAGTACAGTCTTTCAGTAATGGAACAGGTAGGCAAGTGTGTGATATTCAGGGCGGACGGGTGGTAAAGCTTCTGAATTTTCTTTTATGTTCTCCCCCTTCAAATCTCTCAACACTTCCAGTTTTCTGTGGAGATAAAGGAAAGTTCAGTAGTTCCTGGTATCTGTATATTGTTCCTCCTGACACATTCCTCACATTGTTTTAAAATTTCACACCCCTCCATTCTATTTTGGTCTTGTAACGGGCCTCCTCCTTCACTTCATCCGAAGAGGAGTAGCAAGGATTGGACCAAAGTGCAGCGGGTTGTGAATACATAATGATTTATTAAATCAAACGATGAAACACGAAAACAAACACTTGGAAGGATTTTACAAAATAACAAAACGGAGTAGACAGACCTGGACATGGAACTTACATAAAATACACGCAGAACTCACGAACAGGAACAGACTACATAAACCGAGACAGTCCCGTGTGGCGCGACAAACACTGACACGGACGACAATCACCCACAAACAAACAGTGAGAACAACCTACCTTAATATGACTCTCAATCAGAGGAAACGTCAAACACCTGCCTCTAATTGAGAGCCATACCAGGCAACCCAAAACCAACATAGAAACAGAAAACATAGACTGCCCACCCAAAACTCACGCCCTGACCAATAAACACATACCAAACAACAGAAAACAGGTCAGGAACGTGACAGAACCCCCCCCTCAAGGTGCGACCTCCGGGCGCACCCCTACAACTCAAGGGGAGGGTCTGGGTGGGCATCTGTCCGCGGTGGCGGCTCCGGCGGTGGACGAGGACACCACTCCACCACTGTCTTTGTCCCCCTCCTTAGCGTCCTTTGAGTGGCGACCCTCGCCCCCGACCATGGTCCAGGAACCTTCACTAAGGCCCCTCCTACATAGAGGAGACAGCTCAGGACAGAGAGGTAGCTCAGGACAGAGAGGTAGCTCAGGACAGAGAGGTAGCTCAGGACAGAGAGGTAGCTCAGGACAGAGAGGTAGCTCAGGACAGAGAGGTAGCTCCGGACAGAGAGGTAGCTTAGGACAGAGGGACAACTCTGTACTAATGGCAGCTCCGGACTGAGTGGCAGCTCCGGACTGGGTGGCAGCTCCGGACTGGGTGGCAGCTCCGGACTGGGTGGCAGCTCCGGACTGAGTGGCAGCTCCGGACTGAGTGGCAGCTCCGGACTGAGTGGCAGCTCATGACTGTAGGGCAGCTCATGACTGTAGGGCAGCTCATGACTGTAGGGCAGCTCATGACTGTAGGGCAGCTCATGACTGTAGGGCAGCTCATGACTGGAGGGCGGCTCATGACTGGCTGGCGGCTCCTGACTGGCTGGCGGCTCTGGCAGCTCCTGACTGTCTGGCGGCTCTGGCAGCTCCTGACTGTCTGGCGGTTCTGGCAGCTCCTGACTGGCTGGCGGATCTGGCAGCTCCTGACTGGCTGGCGGATCTGGCAGCTCCTGACTGGCTGGCGGCTCTGGCAGCTCCTGACTGACGGACGGCTCTAGCGGCTCCTGACTGACGGACGGCTCTAATGGCTCGGGACAGACGGGCGGCTCTAATGGCTCGTGGCAGACGGATGGCTCAGAAGGCGCTGGGCAGACGGATGGCTCAGAAGGCGCTGGGCAGACGGATGGCTCAGAAGGCGCTGGGCAGACGGATGGCTCAGAAGGCGCTGGGCAGACGGATGGCTCAGAAGGCGCTGGGCAGACAGATGGCTCAGAAGGCGCTGGGCAGACAGATGGCTCAGAAGGCGCTGGGCAGACAGATGGCTCAGAAGGCGCTGGGCAGACAGATGGCTCAGACGGCGCTGGGCAGACAGATGGCTCAGATGGCACTGGGCAGACGGATCTCTCTGACCCGCTGAGGCGCACAGTAGGCCTGGTGCGTGGTGCCGAAACTGGAGGCACTGAGCTTGAGACACGCACCACAGGAAGAGTGCGTGGAGGAGGAACAGGACTCTGGAGACGCACTGGAAGCCTGGTGCGTGGTGTAGGCACTGGTGGTACTGAGCTGGGGCGGGAAGGTGGCGCCGGATATACCGGACCGTGTAGGCGTACTGGCTCCCTTGAGCACTGAGCCTGCCCAACCTTACCTGGTTGCATGCTCCCCGTAGCCCGTCCAGTGCGGGGAGGTGGAATAACCCGCACTGGGCTGTGTTGGCGAACCGGGGACACCATGCGTAAGGCTGGTGCCATGTACACCGGCCCGAGGAGACGTACTGGAGGCCAGATATGTTGAGCCGGCTTCATGGCACTTGGCTCAATGCTCACTCTAGCCTGGCTAGTGCGGGGAGGTGGAATAACCCGCACCGGGCTATGAACACGTACAGGAGACACCATGCGCTCTACTGCGTAACACGGTGTCTGCCCGTACTCTCGCTCTCCACGGTAAGCCCGGGAAGTTGGCGCAGGTCTCCTACCTGACTTCGCCACACTACCCTTTAGCCCCCCCCCAAGAAATTTTTGGGTTGTACTTGCGGGCTTCCAGCCTTGCTTCCGTGCTGCCTCCTCATATCGTCGCCTCTCCGCTTTAGATGCCTCCAGCTCCGCCTTGGGACGGCGACACTCCTCTGGCTCTGCCCAGGGTCCTTCTCCGTCCAGAATCTCTTCCCATGTCCAATCCTCCTTGACCCACTGCTGCTGTCGTTGCTGTCCGTTAACCCGCTGCTTGATCTGGGTTTGGTGGGTGATTCTGTAACGGGCCTCCTCCTTCACTTCATCCGAAGAGGAGTAGCAAGGATTGGACCAAAGTGCAGCGGGTTGTGAATACATAATGATTTATTAAATCAAACGATGAAACACGAAAACAAACACTTGGAAGGATTTTACAAAATAACAAAACGGAGTAGACAGACCTGGACATGGAACTTACATAAAATACACGCAGAACTCACGAACAGGAACAGACTACATAAACCGAGACAGTCCCGTGTGGCGCGACAAACACTGACACGGACGACAATCACCCACAAACAAACAGTGAGAACAACCTACCTTAATATGACTCTCAATCAGAGGAAACGTCAAACACCTGCCTCTAATTGAGAGCCATACCAGGCAACCCAAAACCAACATAGAAACAGAAAACATAGACTGCCCACCCAAAACTCACGCCCTGACCAATAAACACATACCAAACAACAGGAAACAGGTCAGGAACGTGACAGGTCTGTCTTTCTCTCTCCTTGACATGCTCTCTCCCTCTCTCACAGTCTTCTAGCCATCAGATTCATTATTTTCCCTCTGTTTACTTTTAATTAACTTTATTATTTTCATCTTCAGGCCAGCGACGGCCAGACATCTGTCACTTGCGTGAGACAAGAGCAGAGTGAAACAGGAACATGGCAACAGGGAGACAAGAGCAGAGTAAAACAGGAACATGGCAACAGGGAGACAAGAGCAGAGTAAAACAGGGACCTGGCAACAGGGAGACAAGAGCAGAGTAAAACAGGGACCTGGCAACAGGGAGACAAGAGCAGAGTAAAACAGGGACCTGGCAACGGGGAGACAAGAGCAGAGTAAAACAGGGACCTGGCAACAGGGAGACAAGAGCAGAGTAAAACAGGGACCTGGCAACAGGGAGACAAGAGCAGAGTAAAACAGGGACCTGGCAACAGGGAGACAAGAGCAGAGTAAAACAGGGACCTGGCAACAGGGAGACAAGAGCAGAGTGAAACAGGAACATGGCAACGGGGAGACAAGAGCAGAGTAAAACAGGGACCTGGCAACAGGGAGACAAGAGCAGAGTAAAACAGGGACCTGGCAACAGGGAGACAAGAGCAGAGTAAAACAGAGACCTGGCAACGGGGAGACAAGAGCAGAGTAAAACAGGAACATGGCAACAGGGAGACAAGAGCAGAGTAAAACAGGAACATGGCAACAGGGAGACAAGAGCAGAGTAAAACAGGGACCTGGCAACAGGGAGACAAGAGCAGAGTAAAACAGGGACCTGGCAACAGGGAGACAAGAGCAGAGTAAAACAGAGACCTGGCAACGGGGAGACAAGAGCAGAGTAAAACAGGAACATGGCAACAGGGAGACAAGAGCAGAGTAAAACAGGAACATGGCAACAGGGAGACAAGAGCAGAGTAAAACAGGGACCTGGCAACAGGGAGACAAGAGCAGAGTAAAACAGGAACATGGCAACGGGGAGACAAGAGCAGAGTAAAACAGGGACCTGGCAACAGGGAGACAAGAGCAGAGTAAAACAGAGACCTGGCAACAGGGAGACAAGAGCAGAGTAAAACAGGAACATGGCAACGGGGAGACAAGAGCAGAGTGAAACAGGGACCTGGCAACAGGGAGACAAGAGCAGAGTAAAACAGGGACCTGGCAACAGGGAGACAAGAGCAGAGTAAAACAGGAACATGGCAACGGGGAGACAAGAGCAGAGTGAAACAGGGACCTGGCAACAGGGAGACAAGAGCAGAGTAAAACAGGGACCTGGCAACAGGGAGACAAGAGCAGAGTAAAACAGGAACATGGCAACGGGGAGACAAGAGCAGAGTAAAACAGGGACCTGGCAACAGGGAGAAAAGAGCAGAGTAAAACAGAGACCTGGCAACGGGGAGACAAGAGCAGAGTAAAACAGGAACATGGCAACGGGGAGACAAGAGCAGAGTAAAACAGGAACATGGCAACAGGGAGACAAGAGCAGAGTAAAACAGGGACCTGGCAACAGGGAGACAAGAGCAGAGTAAAACAGGGACCTGGCAACAGGGAGACAAGAGCAGAGTAAAACAGGGACCTGGCAACAGGGAGACAAGAGCAGAGTAAAACAGGGACCTGGCAACGGGGAGACAAGAGCAGAGTAAAACAGAGACCTGGCAACGGGGAGACAAGAGCAGAGTAAAACAGGGACCTGGCAACAGGGAGACAAGAGCAGAGTAAAACAGGGACCTGGCAACGGGGAGACAAGAGCAGAGTAAAACAGAGACCTGGCAACGGGGAGACAAGAGCAGAGTAAAACAGGGACCTGGCAACGGGGAGACAAGAGCAGAGTAAAACAGGAACATGGCAACGGGGAGACAAGAGCAGAGTAAAACAGAGACCTGGCAACGGGGAGACAAGAGCAGAGTAAAACAGGGACCTGGCAACGGGGAGACAAGAGCAGAGTAAAACAGAGACCTGGCAACGGGGAGACAAGAGCAGAGTAAAACAGAGACCTGGCAACAGGGAGACAAGAGCAGAGTAAAAAGGGGACCTGGTAATGGGTAGACAAGAGCAGAGTTAAACGGAGACCTGACAACGGGGAACATCTAGTTAAACAAAGTCTGTGTCACACCCTGTTATGCTTCACCTGTCTTTGTGCTTGTCTCCACCCCCCTCCAGGTGTCGCCCATCTTCCCCATTATCCCCAGTGTATTTATACCTGTGTTGTCTGTTGCCAGACTGTTTTGTTTGTCAAGCCTACCAGCGTTTCCCCCCTTGCTCCTGTCTGTTTCTAGTTCCTGTTTTCTAGTTTTCCCGGTTTTGACCATTCTGCCTGTCCTGACCCTGAGCCTGCCTGCCATTCTGTACCTTGTCACACCACACTGGATTATTAACCTCTGCCTGCCCTGACCCTGAGACTGCCTGCCTTTCAGTAACTTTTGGACTCTGATCTGGATTACTGACCTTTGCCTGCCCTTGATCTGTCATTTTGCCTGCCCCCTGTTCTAGTAATAAACTTTGTTTACTTCGACACTGTCTGCATCTGGGTCTTCCCTAAAACGTGATAGTCTGTCCAGCATTCTGCCAGGAATGCAGTCGCTAGAAGTTCGATAGATAATCTACCAACAAAGTGTCTCAAAACGTCTAGGCCAGGCCGCAAAGGGAGAACTCCATCAATTACTGTTGATCGTATAAATAATATATACAAGAGGGGTATGCTGACTTGGTGCTTATGTGAAGAACTTACTCTGAGTCTCGTTGCAGAGTAAGTTCTGCAATAAGTTCTTACTCCCCCACCCCATTTGCTTGGCGTTACTGTAACACTGCATTAATTCAGTGGACGTAGTCTATTCTGGAGTGCACTTGATCTGATGTTTGTTTGTTTCTCAGGTCTGGTTACCCTTTCTCACCCTCACAACACTTAATATATTGTATTACGAAAGAGTGTTAGTGAACAGGAAACTGATGGTGGCCTTCCTATCTGTTATGTAACCTCTGTGAACCTTTCTTCTCTCCCTCACTCTCTCCCACTTGTTTTGGCTTGCTGTAACCAATAGGTTTCAGAAAGGCCAGACTTTTGATAGTTGTTTTAAATTAAATCTACTTGCTATTAAAGTCTGAATTTAAACCTTATCTTCGAAGCATCGCGGAAGATCCGTGTAAAAATATTAAGGTCATTTCAAATTGAGCCGACATATGCAGCATTTACCGTGAATGCAGTCTCCGCCACAGTAGAAACATTGCTTTTAATTGTCAATCGCGCAATAAAGCGGATCTCAGCGCTACGGATTGAATAGAGCCCTAAGTGTGATTCCATTATAAGGCTGTCTGGAGTTATCAGCAGTGTCGACTGCTTGGGACAGAGCCCAAACCTCCCCTCCCTCACACCTACTTAAATTGATGTCTTGTCTGCAAAATACTGTTACTGTGCTTTGCTTTTATCATGCCAATGTCCATCTGTGTCACCATAAACATACAGCATAGTATTTTTCAATATGTGCTTTCCATTCCATAGTAAATTGCATTGCAATTTTAAAATCTATGTAAATCCCCCTGAACACTCATTACATTATCTGTATGTACTGTATGAGAACAAGAGCCAGGGGGGTGACTGAATAAATGTAGAAAACAGGGTAGCATGAGGGCAGGGGTTATTCTCCCAGATGAATTTGAATAGACATTATGAATTTTCCCCTGACCTTGTGCCATCCACACGGCGGCCAATGACTATAGCAGATGGGGCAAGTCATTTTTTAAGCGGCTGTGACAACCTTAACCCGTTAGCTTGGCCATAGGATTGGGAACTAATTAAGTAGCGTTCATTATTGATGAGTTGCAGATACAAGCTCACTCACACAAATGAGATAAAGAGGCGTTAACACACAGACCCACACACGATGGCATAGACTCAAACTCACGCAGGCTAGCACGCGCACACACACAGAGACCACACATACCCTACCTCACAGAATGTCCCTCGGCTCTCCCTGTGGGTCAGATCACCTGTGTTGAATTTAATGAGTGAACATGTAGTCATCCCTCAACGAGAGCGCTGTTACCTTTGGGGTGAGATAAGATATAAAAAATTCACAGTCTCCGCCACGCTTTGAATACTACAGCAGCGGAACACTCATTAGCATTTAAATGGGGAAAAGATAACGCTGCATTTGGCACTGTCATACCTCCATCACACTGCAGCCTGATGGCAGGGAGAGAAGGAAACTTGAATGTGGCTTTTTAAAAACGTTTTTAGAAAGTTTGTATCATAAATAGTAGATGCGTTAGTCCTATTACCTTCTACAGTAATTGCTTGGGGAGTTCATTCTGAGATTTGTATCACTGTGTGAGGAAAACTACTAGATTTGTTTGTCTAGTTATTTTCATCTCGTTAACTCCTCCTGTGTAGTTGATGTTGTTTAGGCAGAAAAGGAGGACGCCACACATGCAAAAGTGTATGAATCAAAGTAGCTGATAGCCTTTGTCTGGACTTCATAGACCACTTGTCCATTAAACATCTAAACCCCTGCTCAACCACAGCATGCCATTCAGACAACTCACTTCCTCACTTAATGCTCTTACATAGATTATGAAGGTAAAAACTGGACCATTAGTCCATGAATGTTGATCTCATTAGCAATTTCACTGGGAGCCTCCCTCCCAGAGCTAGTCAGCTGGAGCTTTGCGTGTTAAAAAAATGGGACAGCTGCTATTTCAACATGACACAAGTCTGTCTCTTTCTATCTGGCTCACATTTCCCTTCCATGAAAAATAAGCGAAGAGGGCAGCTGCGGTGGGATGATTTGGGATGAATTAAAGGCTTCCTATCAGGCTCCGGAGGGTCTGATCCCCCCATCCCCACTTGTCTGGCTGCACCCCTCTTTCCGCCTGATACAGCATCTAACTGGAGGAGCACAGGGATTCAATTATATCAGCACCCGTCACTGTAACGTGTCCCACAAATAATAACAAAGGATTTTAGATCCAAAATGTCCCAATCTACGGTTGAGGTTGATGAGGTTGTATAATAGTGTCTCCCAGCTTTGTTGACGGGTCGGCCCCCCACTTCCCCCCCATCCCGTGGTGTCATTATTCACCCCAAGCAAACCACAGGTCCCAGGCCTGAGGGGGAGACTGAGGGCAGGCCGGGGAAATTACTCGTTTTTTCAACATGTTACAAATGAAGCATGAAATTGTGAACTTATTCTCCAAATCAGGCTGCACAAAAACAATGGGTGTCACAGTGGGCGATAACACGGGCTGATGTTATTTAATTTGTCTTGTCAGTGATCTTGGTGGCTAGTTAATGGGATCTGAAAGTAGTCGCTGCAGCTTTACACTGTGTTCTGCAAAAGCACACTTTGATTCTGTGCTATTTTTTGGTCCCCCCCCCCGTCCGTCTGTCCGTCCCCCCGTCCTATCCCCATCTAAATCCTGTCATCACCTCCCTCTGATGAGGCCGCGAAACAGGTGGCTGTGGGCCTGTGGCACAGTAAAAGCAGGAAAGCTGCAAATTGACTTCACAGTGTGTATGTGTGGGGGGGTTCCCTCAACATATCTTCCTTCAGCCCTATGTTCTCTCAGCACTATGTTCCGTAAAGCCCTATGTTCCCTCAACCCTATGTTCTCTCAGCACTATGTTCCGTAAAGCCCTATGTTCCCTCAGCCCTATGTTCCCTCAACCCTATGTTCCCTCAGCCCTATGTTCCCTCAGCCCTATGTTCCCTCAACCTATCCTCCTTCAGCCCTATGTTCCCTCAGCCCTATGTTCCCTCAGCCCTATGTTCCCTCAACGCTATGTTCCCTCAACCTATCTTACATCAGCCCTATGTTCCCTCAAACTATCTTCCTCAGCCCTGTGTTCCCTCAACCCTATGCTCCCTCAGCCCTATGCTCCCTCAGCCCTATGCTCCCTCAGCCCTATGCTCCCTCAGCCCTATGCTCCCTCAGCCCTATGCTCCCTCAGCCCTATGCTCCCTCAGCCCTATGTTCCCTCAACCTATCTTCCTTCAGCCCTATGATCCCTCAACACTATGTTCCCTCAGCCCTATGTTCCCTCAACCCTATGTTCCCTCAGCCCTATGTTCCCTCAACCCTGTGTTCCCTCAACCCTGTGTTCCCTCAACCCTGTGTTCCCTCAACCCTGTGTTCCCTCAACCCTGTGTTCCCTCAGCGCTATGATCCCTAAACATATCTTCCTTCAGACCTATGCTACCTCAGCCGTATGTTCCCTCAACCCTTTGTTCCCCCATCTCTATGTTCCCTTAACCTATCTTCGTTCAGCCCTATGTTTCCTCAGCCCTATGTTCCCTCAATGTATCTTCCTTCAGCCCTATGTTCTCTCAGCCCTATGTTCCCTCAGACCTATCTTCCGTCAGCCCTATGTTCCCTCAACCCTATGTTCCCTCAGCCCTATGTTCCCTAAACCTATCTTCCTTCAGCCCTATGTTCCCTCAGCCCTATGTTCCCTCAGCCCTATGTTCTCTCAGCCCTATGTTCCCTCAACCCTATGTTCTCTCAGCCCTATGTTCCCTCAACCCTATGTTCCCTCAGCCCTATGTTCTCTCAGCCCTATGTTCCCTCAACCCTATGTTCCTTTAACCTATCTTTCTCAGCCCTGTGTTCCCTCAACCCTATGTTCTCTCAGCCCTATGTTCCCTCAGCCCTATGTTCTCTCAGCCCTATGTTCCCTCAACCCTATGTTCCCTCAACCCTATGTTCCCTCAGCCCTATGTTCTCTCAGCCCTATGTTCCCTCAACCCTATGTTCCTTTAACCTATCTTTCTCAGCCCTATGTTCCCTCAACCCTATGTTCCCTCAGCCCTATGTTCCCTCAGCCCTATCTTCCTTCAGCCCTATGTTCCCTCAACCCTATGTTCCCTCAAACTATCTTTCTCAGCCCTGTGTTCCCTCAACCCTATGTTCCCTCAGCCCTATGTTCCCTAAACCTATCTTCCTTCAGACCTATGTTCCCTCAGCCCTATGTTCCTTCAGCCCTATGTTCCCTCAACCCTATGTTCTCTCAGCCCTATGTTCCTTCAGCCCTATGTTCCTTTAACCTATCTTCCTTCAGCCCTATGTTCCCTCAGCCCTATGTTCCTTCAGCCCTATGTTCCCTCAACCCTATGTTCTCTCAGCCCTATGTTCCTTCAGCCCTATGTTCCCTCAAACTATCTTTCTCAGCCCTGTGTTCCCTCAACCCTATGTTCCCTCAGCCCTATGTTCCCTAAACCTATCTTCCTTCAGACCTATGTTCCCTCAGCCCTATGTTCCCTCAACCTATCTTCCTTCAGCCGTATGTTCCCTCAGCCCTATGTTCCCCCATCTCTTTGTTCCCTCAACCTATCTTCATTCAGCCCTATGTTCCCTCAGCCCTATGTTCCCTCAATTTATCTTCCTTCAGCCCTATGTTCTCTCAGCCCTATGTTCTGTAAAGCCCTATGTTCCCTCAGACCTATGCTCCCTAAACCTATCTTCCTTCAGACCTATGTTCCCTCAGCCCTATGTTCCCTAAACCTATCTTCCTTCAGCCCTATGTTCCCTCAGTCCTATGTTCCCTCAACCTATCCTCCTTCAGTCCTATGTTCCCTCGGTCCTATGTTCCCTCGGTCCTATGTTCCCTGAACCCTATGTTCGCTCAACCTATTTTCCTTCAGCCCTATGTTCCCTCAGCCCTATGTTCCCTCAGCCCTATGTTCCCTCAGCCCTATGTTCCCTCAGCCCTATGTTCCCTCAAATTATCTTCCTTTAACAATGTGTTCCCTCAACCATATGTTCCCTGAACCCTATGTTCCCTCAACCTATCTTCCTTCAGCCCTATGATCCCTCAGCCCTATGTTCCCTCAACCCTGTGTTCCCTCAACCCTGTGTTCCCTCAACCCTGTGTTCCCTCAACCCTGTGTTCCCTCAGCGCTATGATCCCTAAACATATCTTCCTTCAGACCTATGCTACCTCAGCCGTATGTTCCCTCAACCCTTTGTTCCCCCATCTCTATGTTCCCTTAACCTATCTTCGTTCAGCCCTATGTTTCCTCAGCCCTATGTTCCCTCAATGTATCTTCCTTCAGCCCTATGTTCTCTCAGCCCTATGTTCCCTCAGACCTATCTTCCGTCAGCCCTATGTTCCCTCAACCCTATGTTCCCTCAGCCCTATGTTCCCTAAACCTATCTTCCTTCAGACCTATGTTCCCTCAGCCCTATGTTCCTTCAGCCCTATGTTCCCTCAGCCCTATGTTCCCTCAATGTATCGTCCTTCAGCCCTATGTTCCCTCAGCCCTATGTTCCCTCAATGTATCGTCCTTCTATGTTCTCTCAGCCCTATGTTCCCTCAACCCTATGTTCCTTCAGCCCTATGTTCCCTCAACCCTATGTTCTCTCAGCCCTATGTTCTCTCAGCCCTATGTTCTCTCAGCCCTATGTTCCCTCAAACTATCTTTCTCAGCCCTGTGTTCCCTCAACCCTATGTTCCCTCAGCCCTATGTTCCCTAAACCTATCTTCCTTCAGACCTATGTTCCCTCAGCCCTATGTTCCCTCAACCTATCTTCCTTCAGCCGTATGTTCCCTCAGCCCTATGTTCCCCCATCTCTTTGTTCCCTCAACCTATCTTCATTCAGCCCTATGTTCCCTCAGCCCTATGTTCCCTCAATTTATCTTCCTTCAGCCCTATGTTCTCTCAGCCCTATGTTCTGTAAAGCCCTATGTTCCCTCAGACCTATGCTCCCTAAACCTATCTTCCTTCAGACCTATGTTCCCTCAGCCCTATGTTCCCTAAACCTATCTTCCTTCAGACCTATGTTCCCTCAGCCCTATGTTCCCTCAACCTATCCTCCTTCAGTCCTATGTTCCCTCAGTCCTATGTTCCCTCAGCCCTATGTTCCCTCAACCTATCCTCCTTCAGTCCTATGTTCCCTCAGTCCTATGTTCCCTCAGACCTATGTTCCCTGAACCCTATGCTCCCTAAACCTATCTTCCTTCAGACCTATGTTCCCTCAGCCCTATGTTCCCTAAACCTATCTTCCTTCAGCCCTATGTTCCCTCAGCCCTATGTTCCCTCAGCCCTATGTTCCCTCAGCCCTATGTTCCCTCAGCCCTGTTCCCTCAAATTATCTTCCTTTAACAATGTGTTCCCTCAACCATATGTTCCCTGAACCCTATGCTCCCTAAACCTATCTTCCTTCAGCCCTATGATCCCTCAGCCCTATGTTCCCTAAACCTATCTTCCTTCAGCCCTATGTTCCCTCAGCCCTGTTCTCCATCAGCCCTATGTTCCCTGAATTTAAATCAAAATTGGCACAGAAAGGTAGAAAATAAGGATTATTATTATTATCTACATTTGTAAGGGTATACAGTATATGGAGCTTACTGAATATATTCAATCACTATGACCGTGACCTTTTGTCAATATTACATTCAATATTACATTTTGAGATTTATTTGTTTTATCTCAGCATCTATTTTTTATTAATGGTTGGCTTTAATATGTACAATTATATGGCCTATGACCCACTGAATTGTTGAATCATTGGTGACCAGAAACACATTTCTGAGTTGAATAAGTGGTTATTTATCTTGGCACTTACATAAGCTTCATTCTATAGCTAGAGGACTCCTGATATCTCTTTTTGTCTTTATCTGTATTTGTCTAGTACTGTCTTTTTGCTAGCTAGGGCCATGTACTTTAAATGCTGCCTGTCTTCCCAGTAGCCTACCTAGTGTGTGAACTGCTGACTGATCATAACTTGCAGGTAATTGTTGACACGTCATCTAGGATTAAGGGGCAGGGCAGTTTGACTGTTGATATTTTGGTAATCAGTGGCTGTATTGGAGGGGGAGTGGTTTCACCTCTCCTAGGCAATCAGCAATTAGTACTGGGAGGTGTGCTCTTCACCTTTGCAAGGCAATTAGCAGTTAGTGTTAATACTTCAGTCTCCCCTGTTTTCTCAGCAGCCGCTTAGGTCGTGTCAGCGGTGGTCTCGTCGTCAAAACTAAGACGGTTCTGCCAAGTTTTTCTGCGGAGTTGTTTGAGGAAGGAAAGAGAGGAAGAATCCACACCACTCTCTCATTTGAGTATCTTACCTAGTAATTTTCAGATCTAATATTGCTATTTTGTAGCTTTGGAAACTATGTGTGTGTTTTCTATACATGTTCGCTCCTATCCCTGTAGGTTTTACAGACGCTCCCACCCCTTGGCTGCAACCGTTCTAATTTAGTTTACCCTGCGCTCACAAACCATGTGGAATTCCTGGTCTTTGGCAACGTCAAGAACGCCGAGTTCATCTCAGCCTATGCTGCCATTCAGTCCCTTGACTTTTTGGCCCTGACATGGATCACCCCAGAGAACACTGCTACTCCAGCAGCTCTCTCTTCATCTGACTATGTTTTCTCTCATAGTTCGAGAGCATCTGGCCGTCGTGGTGGTGGGCTACTCATTTCTCATTTCTCCTAAGTGGAGATTTTATTTTCTCCCTCTCACCTGTTTAGCTACTCATTTGAATTCCATGCTGTCACTGTCACTTGTCCACTCAAGCTTAACGTTGTTGTCATCTATCGCCCACCAGGTGCCCTTAAAGAGTTCCTCGGTAAGCTTGACACCTTGATAAGCTAATTTCCTGATGATGGCTCACTACTCTTTGTACTTGGTGACTTCAACCTCCCGACGTCTGCCTTTGATGAATTTCTTTCCAACTGTCTCTTTCCCCTCCTTGCCTCTTTTGACCTCACCCTTTTCCATTTCCCTCCCACTCACAAGGCAGGCAATACGCTTGACCTCAACTTTACTAGAGGCTGTTTGCCTAAAATGTACAAATGTAAATTTCAATCAAATTTGCCACAAATAAGCAAGGCCATTAGGATGACAAAAAAATCGAAATAGTACTTGGCAGAAGGTCAAGGTCACAGTGACCAGAAATGTATATCTGAGGTAATGACAGATTTATTATAGCCTATCAAGTTTATTTGAAAAATGATGTGTTACTGACCATCTTGTTTATCATTGGTTTTACAATAAACATGCCTCTGAACTGTTTTTGATGGTCCTTATTAATTCATGCAAAAGTGGATCAACTCACCAAGAGACCTGTGTACATCAAGGGTGTGAAAAATATCCCCTATGAATAATGTCTTGTCACGTTTTTGTCTATAATGTCCTATTTTCCATTTCCCCCTTAAATGGGTACATTCCACACAGCTCCAAAAAATACTAGATAGAGAGAATTTGAAAAATGTATCTTCCCCTCATTTGGGTTGACGATCCCTAGTTTAGAAGATAGAATTGATGGAACATAAGGCTGAGGGAACATAGAACTGAGGGCTGAGAGAACATATGGCTGTGGGAGCATAGACATGGTCCTTGTGTTTGTGTGGGAGAGAGCTAGTGATCATGGATAGATATTGAGAAATAGAGACTAACTGGCTAGTGAATTGAATCAGTTTATTTCCTTCACTTTCTCTGTGTCTATCCTTTCCATTTAATCCACTTACTCAGCCCCTTCCCTCCCCATTTTTTTTTGGGTGGCAGGTAGCCTAGTGGTTACAGCATTGGGCCAGTGACCGAAAGGTTGCCAACATCAAATCCCCAAGCTGAGAAGGTAAAAATCTGTCATTCTGTTCCTGAACAAGGGAGTTAACCCACTGTCCCTAGGCTGTCATTATAAATAAGAATTTGTCCTTAAACTGACTTGCCTATTTAAGTAAAGGTTTGAAAAATTATGTTCCAAGTCATTATTTACTTTCAGAAGACATTTCTCTGTCCAGAGTTAAACTCAGTTTAAACTTCCAGAATTACATCACACTGTCCCATATAAGCCTCCTGGAACACATCCAGGACTAACATAGAACAAATGGCTTACATGTCACAAAGAATCAGGGGTTGGAACCAAAATTATTTCGTTCTGAACAGAACCACAATTTGCTTGGTTCCGTTCCAATGTTCCAACAAGAAAAATTAAGTTCTGAAACGGTTCAATCCCCCAAAAAGTACAGGTTTATATTGTTCTTTTCTGTTCCTTTAACCTGTGAAATACAATGTTTTATACCTAGGAGGATCAGCTTATATGGAGGAACTATGAATGTCCTTTGAGCTAGCTTGCTAACAAGCTTGTGTGTGCAGAGTGGCACCAGAATTAAAAACACGTCTTACCTTTTTGTAGTTAATAAATCCAACGTGATAACTGAGCCTATAGGATCCTTAACTAGCATTGAATAAGTTAATCCATTCTCCATCTAATTAAAAATCTCTCTCCCTATCTTCTGAAATAACATCAGTACAGTAGCATATGTGTCACGGTTTTCTTCCTGGGATGAAGGAGAGGACCAAAATGCAGCGCGGCTAGTGTTCAACATGTTTAATTAGACGAATAAACGGTAACACTAATGCAAGTAACAAAATAACAAATGTGAAAACCGAGACAGCCCTATCTGGTGCAGACAAAACACAGAGACAGGAAACAATCCCCCACAAAATCCCAACACAAAACAAGCCTCCTATATATGATTCTCAATCAGGGACAACGATTGACAGCTGCCTCTGATTGAGAACCATATTAGGCTGGACACAGAAACAGACAAACTAGACACACAACATATAATTCCCACCCAGCTCACGTCCTGACCAACACTAAACAAGCAAAACACATAAGAACTCTCGTCAGGATGTTACAATATGCTTCTGAGGGGGGAGGGGAAGGTAGCCTAAACACACACAGGCAAATATTTTCAGCTTGCAGGCAGACACTGGAATACGTTTCTGAGTGACAGAATGAGGGCTTTGTTGCGTTTTTTGGGGGGACTAGAGAAAAATGCTTGGATTGTAAATGAACATTGTTATCCGGTTCCCATGCTTTTAAAATAACGGTTATTTTCCGGAACAATATGGATCACTTTCGTTCCAGGTTCCGATTCTGTTCCTTGAAAAAGGTCGTTATTTTCCAGTTTTCGGTTCTGTTCCCTGAACTGGTTCCAACCCCTGCAAAGAATAATGGGAAAAAAGGTCCCCAACACTTCATGCATGTGTTCATACAATACGATTGCCTGCAAGTTGCGATGAAGAGGCTACTGCACAACAATGAACTTCAGAATTCAAAATTGAAACTGATATATTCAGATTGGAACAGACAAGTAGCTTTGATAAGATTATGTCATTTGTATATAATATTAAAATTATCTTGGTAAACACAGCAAACCATAGGCTGTGTCCTCGTGCCCCTCGTGTTTCACATTCACATGAAAGACCCAGAGACTCGCTTGCTGAGAAAAAACATTGCCCAGACATCTGTTCCTGGAATTTCCAACCAGTTGTGTTGTAAAAAGATCCCATTATCTCGACAAAGTTGCCTGGAGACTGTATGGCGCATCAAGTGCATTTTCATAACTAGTTTTTCCCCTCTACTTCTCAGGGATTAGTGGCTTAGTTCTCAATCTAATTAAGTGTGGCCGCTATGTTGTCAGAATGATGTCACAAGCTCCGGTGGTTCCTCTCAGTGAATCCCAAAGGAAAGTCCCTGTCTGTTATCTTTGTACTCTTTCCCATTCTTTCTGTGAAATGTGCGTTGTAAATCAAGCCCTCATGAAAACACCACATCGACAACATACTGAAGTTCACCATGGGGTTGGAATTGGTTTGACGGACGGGTCAGTGTTGGAATCACCACTGGTTCAGCTTTCTTAACTGTGAATCCCACTACCCTTTTGACACTTGCCTTTTCCACTATTCTCCCGTTGATGTTTAATAACAAATATTCATCCCTGACCACTATATTCAATGTACCGCCAAAGAGAAACCAAGTGCTGGATTCAACCCGCAGAGCTGAAGAGCACGAAACAGCGTGATAAACATTTAAAGGCTATGCTCCCGCATTAGCGGAGACTGCAGTCACGGTCATTTTAATTGCTCAAGAGCTCTGAACTTCATCGCTACGGATTGAATCCAGACCCAAGTTCCCAACAAGAGCCAACAATGTGAGCTGACACGTGCACGGACTGCATAAGCACTTTAACCTTTTATTTTCTACTGTATTATTGACTGTACATTTGTTTATTCCATGTGTAACTCTGTGTTGTTGTTTGTGTCGCACTGCTTTGCTTTATCTTGGCCAGGTCGCAGTTGTAAATGAGAACTTGTTCTCAACTAGCCTACCTGGTTAAATAAAGGTGAAATAATAATAATAATTTAAAAAATCATTACTTGATTCTGAGAAGCAATAAGAGGCTTTTTATTGAATATATATTGTATATCAAATTATTTACTGACAGTGACAGTGGGTTGGAGTGTAAATCTCATCATGATGTCTTTATAGGCCATCACAGAGGATAGACTGTCCCTCCCCATAATGATACATCTCATCACTAAAAACACTGATACTGGTGCGTACTAATGATGTGGTAATGACCAGTAGCCTCAGCTCTACAGCTAGTCAGCCAAGATATACGAACCCAACGCTCCCCTCACTTTAAACCGTGTACAGCTAGCTGTCAGCTAGAAAGCTGCCTGCGAGAACACTCACCACTGTTCTGTTCCCTGTCTTTCCACACCGCAATAAAACGGCCCTCGGACAGTATTCTGGAGAGGTGTGGTGCTTAGAAAAAGGCTGTTGGTGGAGGTGTATGCGTGTGTGTGTGCTCTTGCTTGTGTGTGTTTGTGCTTGTGTGTGTGTTCGTGTGTGTCTATGTTTGTGTCTGTGTTTGTTCGTGTTCGTGCATTTGTGTTCATGCGTGTGTGTGTTTGGGAGATGTAATGGAGAGGCCCACATGTTCCTCACAGAGGCCCACATGTTCCTCACAGAGGCCCACATGTTCCTCACAGAGGCCCACATGTTCCTCACAGAGGCCCACATGTTCCCCACAATTTTTCAGAGGATCTCGAATTCCAGAGAGGTAGAGAGAGTTGATGCAGTATGAGGAAAGTCAGCAGCTCTCACAAAAAAAAGCTAACAATTGATAATGCACAATCAGTGACAGTACATTAGATTACAATGTATGTTGTCTACATTGTAGAACAGCTAATTTAGAACCAGATATTTCTCTCTCTCACTCTCTCTCTGCGTTGCTTTATGGAAATTGAATTAGCTTTATTAGATGTGTGACAGTGGTAGCACAAACTCAGATTTGGACACGTTTCCAATATAAACAAATATGCCAAAGTTTGTTCAGCCTAAGCTGAGACACTGCAGCGGCGGTGGAGGAATTCCTCTGGGCTTGTCAGGGATGTTTGCCTGGGCACAGAGAGAGCGAGGACGTTAGGGCATGTAGTCTAAAACAAAGATGACAGCCTCATCTGTTGAATAAATACTCTCCCCTCCACAAGCCCCTGAATTCTCTCTTGAACAAATATACAGCCCTACTGCACCACGTAGCAGTGTGTGTGTACGTGTAGGTGTGTGTGTGTGCATGCATGTTTGTGTGTGTGCCAGCTAATGAGGATGTTAAAGCTCTGGCTAAAGGTGACACGTTAATTTTCAATCAGACAAACGAGCTGCTAATGACCGGCAATGCTGATGCTGAACATAGATGCTGAACGCTGATGCTGAACACGGATGCTGAACTTTGGTGCTGCTGGCACAGAACCCCATAGAGCTGCAGATTGATGACCTGAAGTGAAGTTTGACTCCTCCCCAGCCGTGCCTGGATCTCACCAACACTTCCCTCTCTCCCTTTCACATATACGCTTACATGTATAAACACATGCCTGCTCTCTCTCTCTCTCTCTGTCTCTCTCTCTCTCTCTCTCTCTCTCTCTCTCTCTCTCTCTCTCTCTCTCTCACACACACACTTTCACACACCCACTGTGCATAAAGCAGCAACATATGCGTGTGGTCAGGGATCTGAATCTGATTGGAATAGAGACAGCAAAAGACAGACAGAGTGCTGGGAGAGAAGGGGCGCCCATCATGTGGAATGGATCTCATTAAAAGAGGGCCCCGGGTCACACTTTCAGACGTCAGTCATCTGCTGAGTGGATTAGTACAGAGGCTCCCCCCAGGAGAGCCCGCAGGATACCAAGTGTGTCCAGGCACACTCATATGATCCCCCCCTTCCTCCTCCCCATCATCCCAGCCAATCACAGAAAAACACACACCTACATACAAACTCTAATATCCTGATTTTGATTGACTGGGCTCACAGTTGAAAAGATGTCCCATCTGATATAGAAGTAGTAGAGAGATATGTGCTAAAAGTTTTTGCCCAATTCTCTGGTAGTGTAGTGTCCCACTGGACAGCCTCCCCCGTAGTTCAGCATAGCTCCGTGTTCCTCTGTCCTTTACTGGCGCTGGTATTTTTATGACCCCCACAATCCAAACACTTTGCTGAAAGTGAAATATGCGTGCCGTTTCCCAGTCTTGTAACATAAATGACTCTCCATTAGAAACAGAAGCCAGTATCAGTGCCTTTCTCTCAGGACATTGTTACAACTATGGCTACAAACAGTCCCTTTATAAAGGAGGCGATCTTTAAATAATGAAGTGAACTATTGTTAATATGTGCATTGTGGTGACGTTGCTAACAAGGCTAAATGCTAACAAGGTCTGTGTTTCTCCATTCATCCCCCTCCCTTCGAGGACAAGGACATGTAGTGTCCCACTGTATATCACACCATTCCCAAAAGAGCACATCTCCAACAATAGACCAGTGGTGGCAGGATGCCCAGGACAAGGACATAGTGGGTGGCAGGCAGCAGTCATACAGCACAGTCAGTGCCTGTATGTCAAGCAGGGCTGTCCTAACAACCTCACCTTCACCCAACTCCCTCCATGATCAGATCAAGATTTCCAAGGCTCCTTGGCACCCTTTCACACTGCTCATCTGACGTAATCCAGAGTCCATGCATTTGAATCACATCTAAATCTCGGGCTGTTATAATTGCCATTTGCAGCAGCTGACAGTGTGGAGTTCAGGGCAGGCGCCTGGCAGGGCACAGCCTGCCTATTTAGAGGGGTGAGAGGAATACTGTTAACACTTCATTTGAATGGTCCATCGTAATGCCTACATAAGGATGTTATAAACATGACTTTAGAGCTTGGCATGTAATGTAGTGTTTATGTCCCAATTTATGGCTCGTCACTTGACACTAGACCTGTTATGGAGCATGACAATTCTAAACTTTTATGAAACCTGAATCCCTTACAAACCTTTCAGCCTGTCATGCCACATGCATATGAAATGATAAAGGGCAAAGGTAGGCAATAGAGAGCTATAAAGCTTTGACCACTAGGATAGCAGGATGGTAGAATCAACAGAAGGTACTGCCAGTCACGCACCCAGTGTGCCTGATGGCTACTGGAAAGAGTCAACAAAGATTCCACATCTTCTGACTAGACCCTGGCTCTGGAGACAGCATAGCTCCACAAGAATTGGAATTCACTGTATTTTATTGTCTTGGTTTCTATTGATGTTGAATCTCTGTAAGACTAACTTTGTAAAGACAAAGTGGGATTGAGATGAGAAAGCTGTGAATGGCAGGCTCACTGAGAAGAGGTGAAGAGCACTGCAGGGTCACATCCAAAGAAAAATAGTGTGTTCTGAGGTGTTACTCAGAGTGACTGAGGTCGAAGGTGGTCAGCAGTGGGTGAAGCGTTAGCGTTACCTTTCTGAGGGATTATGACATTTTTAGGGCTTTGGAATCCGATCAGTCCCCAGAGCGTTCTGCTGGGGCTCTCCTCCAGAGGTACTCGGGACCAGGTTCAACCTGATCCCAAACGCCTTCCAAACTCACCCCTTGGGGAATACATATTTGCTTGGGCATTGGAATACTTGGAAAATGTGGAATGGAAGAAACACAAATAACTTTTAATGGAGACAAAATTATTGAGCTGATACCCATTTGGCAAAAATACCATTCCAGTAGTGTTACAAATCACACAAAAATCACCATGTTTCTGGGTCAAGCATACAGAATGTGTTACCTATGGATTCCACAGTGAAACCAAGCATTTAGTTGAGATGAATTCTATCTGGGGGCCTTTCAATAAAATGTTTCAGATCAGCTCTTCCAGGTTAATGTGTGTAAACCCCCCAGCGTGTTGAGGTTGGCCCATGAAAAGAGGGGTGGGGGAGGGGACTGCAGCTTCCTGTACAATAAGACAGGATAAAAGATAAAAGAGGAGTTTACTAATTCACGAGGGGAGATACAAAGCACCAGTAATCACTCCACCTTTACTAATCCCTCCCTAAAACAGTAGGGAAACAGTAGGGGCTTGCCTGCCACCCCTAAAACACAGGTCTCCCTACAGCACAAATACACCCTCCCACATCCCGTCCCCCGTCCCCTCTGGACTGGATGATATGGTCAGAACTTGGGTTTTAAAAGGGAGGAGGCTGTGGATTCAACCCTCCGTTACACTAACAATGACATTTGACGGCCTTTGATGGTCAGTAAACTGGATTTAAGATAGTCTTTGAGATTGAAAGAGAGGGATAGGACAAAAAAAGGGAGGAAGGAGAGAGAAAGGGAGGAAGAGATCAAGTGAGGAGCGAGGGAGTGAGTAGAGACATAGCATCTTATAAACTGTAAGGGAGTCAGGGCCACCCAATATGCCATGATATCAACCAGTATCACAAACAGAATGCTAACTACAGAGTCACTGAAGTCCTGTCTCTGCGGAACATCACAGAGTAAGTGTTTTTAGTCTCTTTTTCTACGTAAGAAAATGATGCTGCAGTGGATAGCAGCCTTTTTACAAGCTCCTGACCAATTCTGCTATTTTCTGTTATTTTTACATTGATCTTAACATTTTTTTAACATAGAGTCTCCGCCATCATTTCCTATGACCGGAAACAGGTTCTGGACACCAGAACAGCTGTGGATGTTCTGCTTACTACAGACCAGGCCCTAATCCCCGGGACTCAAAAGAGGAAACGTTGTCACGAAAGAGGTAGTAGAGCCTGAGAAGTCTCACAAGTCTTCAACTAGCAGTTTCATTAAATAGTACCCGTAAAACACCAGTCTCAATGTTAACAGTTAACAGACTCCGGGATGCTGGCCTTCTAGGCAGAGTTCCTCTATCCCGTGTCGGTGTTATTTTGGCCATCTTAATCTTTTCTTTTTATTGGCCAGCCTGAGATATGGCTTTTTCTTTGCAACTCTGCGTAGAAGGCCAGCATCCCACAGTCACGTCTTCCCTGTTGACGTTGAGACTGGTGTTTTGCGGGTACCATTTAATGAAGCTGTCAGTTGAGGACTTGTGAGGTGTCTGTTTCTCAAACTAGACGCTCTAATATACCTTTCCTCTTGCTCAGTTGTGCACCGGGGCCTCCCACTCCTCGTTCTATTCTGGTTAGAGACAGTTTGCACTGTTCTGTGAAGGGAGTAGTACACAGCGTTGTACGAGATCTTCAGTTTCTTGGTAATTTCTCGCATGGAATAGCCTTCATTTCTCAGAACACGAACAGACTGACAAGTTTCAGAAGAAATATCTTTGTTTCTGGCCATTTTGAGCCTGTAATCGAACCCACAAATGCTGATGCTCCAGATACTCAACTAGTCTAAAGAAGGCCAGTTCAGGTCAACAGTTTTCAGCTGTGCTAGCATAATTGCAAATGGTTTTCTAATGATCAATTAGCCTTTTAAAATGATAAACTTGGATTAGCTAACACAACGTGCCATTGGAACAGAGGAGTGATGATTGTTGATAATGTAGATATTCCACAAAAAAATATGCCATTTCCAGGTACAACAGTCATTTAAAACATTAACAATGTCTACGCTGTATTTCTGATCAATTTGATGTTATTTTTATGGACAAAATATTGGCTTTTCTTTAAAAAACAAGGACATTTCTAAGTGACCCCAGACTTTTGAACAGTAGTGTACATCTCGGTGGTTTTTCCATGCATTGTCTAGACCAGATGGCAGCTTCAGGTAAGACAAAGGGGGGAGGGGTGTGTCTCTTTGGTAACAGCTGGTGTGCAATTTCTAATGTTAAGGAAGTTTTTGCTCGCCGGAGTTAGAATACCTCATGATAAGCTATAGACCATACAGAGAGTTTTCATCAACAGTCAACATCAACTACAGCTGCACCATTGAGAGCATCTTGACTGGCTGCATCACCGCATGGTATGGCAACTGCTTGGCATCCGACCACAAGGCGCTACAGAGGGTAGTGCGTAGGGCCCAGTACATCACTGGGGCCGAGCCCCCTGCCATTCAGGACCTTTAACCGGCGGTGTCAGAGGAAGGCCATAAAAATTGTCAAAGACTCCAGCCACCCGTCATAGACTTTTCTCTCTGCTACTGAATGGCAAGCTGCACCGATGCACCATGTCTGGAACCAACAGAACCCTGAACAGCTTCTACCCCCAAGCCATAAGACTGCTAAATAGTTAACCGGACTATCTGCATTGACACTTTTTGCACCAACTCTTTTGACTCATCACATACACTGCTCCTACTGTTTATTATTTATCCTGTTGCCTAGTCACTTTACCCCTACCTATATGTACATATCTACCTCAATTACCTCATACCCCTGCACATCAACTCAGTACTGGTACCCATGTATGTAGCCAAGTTATCGTCCTTGTGTTAATATTTTTCTATATAATTTTTTCTCTCTGCATTGTTGGGAAGGGTCCATAAGTAAGCATTTCACTGTTAGTCTATTGTTTACGAAGCATGTGACAAATACAATTTGATTTGATTGATTTGTTATAGAATTGCCAAGAGCGCCAGCAGCCTCCCTAGTTGTCCTGTGGGATGTAATCACATTAGAGGAGTCAGTGATGTGGGGAGGAAGGAATACTGTGGTAAATTAATACAGGCTTTCTTTATACCTCTTGGCAATCAAAGGGCTTTCATGGAGCTCTGCTCATTATCATAACATACATTTGGTTCAGAAGGAACGAGTCTATGTACATAGCTAATGACAGTTTGTTTAATCCACATCATACAAATGTTGCCGGTGCATTGGGGAATACAAGACGAGCCTAAGTATCTAAACCTTGGCTTGAAGCAATCAAGTTGGAGCTCAAAATGCTGAATTCTGATTAGATATCTGACTTTGGTCCATATGAGATTAAAGGGCCGTCCACACCAAGGACGATAACTATAACGGTAAATAATAAATAACTGTAAATGTTGGCGAGCAGTCACACCAGCGGACCGTTTATCGTTTATCGTTCTCTAGTATGCCTGTCCATCAACTGATCAACGCATCCTACTGCATGCTGTAGTTCTATTAATAAGATGGTAACACAGACCGTTCAGTGCTTCAGGGTGTGTTTATTGTCATAGTGACAACTGCAAATACAGTGCCTTCAGGAAAGTATTCAGACCCCTTGACTTTTTCCACATTTTGTTACGTTACAGCCTTATTCCACAATTGATCAAATGTCCATTTTTCCTCATCACTTTACACACAATACCCCATAATGACAAAGCAAAAACAGGTTTTTAGAAGTGTTTGCTAATTTATTAAAAAAAAAATGAAATATCACATTTACATAAGTATTCAGACCCTTTACTCAGTACTTTGTTGAAGCACCTTTGGCAGCGATTACAGCCTCAAGTCTTCTTGAGTATGACGCTACAAACTTGGCACACCTGTATTTGGGGAGTTTCTCCCATTCTTCTCTGCAGAGCCTCTCAAGCTCTGTCAGGTTGGATGGGGAGCGTTGCTGTACAGCTATTTTCAGGTCTCTCCAGAGATATTCGATCGGGTTCAAGTCCGTTCTCTGGCTGGGCCACTCAAGGACAATCAGAGACTTGTCCCGAAGCCACTCCTGCGTTGTCTTGGCTGTGTGCTTAGGGTCATTGTCTTGTTGGAAGGTGAACCTTCGCCCCAGTCTGAGGTCCTGAGCGGATGAGTGACCATCGGGTTCTTGTTCACCTCCCTGTCCAAGGCCCTTCTCCCCCGATTGCTCAGTTTGGCCGGGCGGCCAGCTCTAGGAAGAGTCTTGGTGGTTCCAAACTTCTTCCATTTAATAAGGATGGTGGTGTTCTTGGTGTTCTTCAATGCTGCAGAAATGTGTTGGTACCCTCATCCGATCTGTGCCTTGACACAATCCTGTCTCTGAGCTCTACAGACAATTCCTTAGACCTCATTGCTTGGTTTCTGCTCTGACATGCACTGTTAACTGTGGGACATTATATAGACAGGTGTATGCCTTGCTAAATCATGTCCAATCAATTGAATTTATCAAAGGTGGACTCCAATCAAGTTGTAGAAACATCTCAAGGCCGATCAATGGAAACAGGATGCACCTGAGCTCAATTTCGAGTCTCATAGCAAAAGGCCTGAATACTTATGTAAATTAAGGTACTTCTGTTTTTTAATTTTGCTAAAATAAAATAAAAACTGTTTAGCTTTGTCATTATGGGGTATTGTGTGTAGATTGCTGAGAAAATTAAATATTTGATCAATTTTAGAATAAGGCTGTAATGTAACAAAATGTGAAAAAAGTCAAGGTGTCTGAATACTTCCGGACGCACTGTAATACCTCAATGTACTGAAAAATAATATTGGAACTCATATTTAAATGCAGCAATTCAACAACACATGCTGTTTAGCCTGTGCATCTTTTACATCATGTCATTGCATGCCTCATTGCTCAAATGGTTTGCAAGTGATTTCCATTTTTCTAATGATTGTCAATTCATTTGGATCTTTTTTTTCAGGGTGCTCATCTAGTCTGTCCTGTGCAATCATTTGCAATGTATCAGTAGAGCAATGTCGATAACCTATTGTGCACGGGAACACCTGGAAGAGAGAGGCTAAAGATGTGTAGCCGAAGTAAGAAGCTAAATGTTATCTAGATATTAGGCCATTAATTTGCTAAATATTAGGGCTATAAATATTTACCCGTCATTCATTAGCTAAATATTAGGCCTAATTCTGCGGTGCAAAGCCTATACCCAATGAATTGACACAGTGAAATATATTTTGGAATCCGAGAAATGACAGGTAGCCTAGTATAGTGTGCTCCCCAGGCTGCTCTCCAGACCCCGCAGGCACGCAGCTCGAAAATCTCCCTGATTAATTAAGAAAATTATCATACCCAGCTAGCAATGAGGAATTGGCCCAGAAGCGGCCCTGTTCAGGGGGGCCAGAACTGATTGAATCGGCCCGGAATCGGGTATCGGTCTCGGCCCGGAATCAAAATTAATGACTGCCCAGAATAGTCTCAAGTACATCGGGTCATTTCCGTCTACCAGAATTCAGCCGACTTTGCCAGCATCTTACCAGAATCCCCCCAGAAGTGTCCCAATGCAAATTTAAATGAATGTATACAAAATTACCCAATTTAGTCATTTTAAATATTACTATTATACGTTTTATACATACAAATTACACCCATCCACCAAAAAATATTTGTGTACAGAAACACCGTACTCCTGGTGACCGTGTCAGCATGCATGCGCCTGGCTCGCCACAGAAGTCACTACAGCGCGATGGGATAAGGACATCCCGGCCGGCCAAACCCTCCCCTCACTCAGACGACGCTGGGCCAATTGTGCGTTGCCTCATAGGTCCCCCGGTCGGCACGGGTCTCAAACCAGCATCTGTAACAACACAGTTTCCACTGCGATGTAGTGTCTTAGACCACTGCGCCACTTGGGAGGCTCCATCTTCAAAGTTTTTAAGGCTTATCAATTACCTTGCACAAAGTATCAAAATACTAAAATACTACACAGGACTCTAAAAGAATTTCATTTAAATGTTAATAGCATTTTGTGATCACAGAAACAATGAGAAAATATGGAAAAATAAATAATGAAATGTTAATTATATAAAGCAGCCCGTGTAATCATCTTCCAGAGAGTAACGTTAGCCCCAATCGGCCTGAGCAGCAAGTAATACATTTGGGCCAGATAACTCACACCGGAATCAGCCCGAACCCCAAGTAATACATTTGGGCCGATAACTCACACCGGAATCTGCCCGAGCCCCAAGTAATACATTTGGGCCGATAACTCTCACCGGAATCTGCTCGAGCCCCAAGTAATACATTTGGGCCGATAACTCTCACCGGAATCTGCCCGAGCCCCAAGTAATACATTTGGGCCGATAACTCTCACCGGAATCTGCTCGAGCCCCAAGTAATACATTTGGGCAGATAACTCTCACCGGAATCGGCCCGAGCCCCAAGTAATACATTTGGGCCAGATAACTCACACCGGAATCGGCCCGAGCTCAATCCCCGCATCCTAGCCATAAGTAATACTGCCGAAGGTGGCCCAGACTCGGGCCACATGACGTCAGCCAAGTCTGACTCTCAGCCGAGTGTCCCGACTCTCAGCCGGAATCGGCCCAGATCCACTGTGCTAGCTGGGTACCTAACAACACAATGCAATAATGCATTTCATAATTTTTTCTAGTTCGTAAAGAATTTTTGTCTAGGCTGAAAACTGCACTGAATATGCCATATCAATATCAATTTCATTCCTAAATATTAATAATCTAGCCTGAACCTGATTAGGCAACCATTTGGATCAATAATGGGTCATTACTCGACAGTTTACAAGGTCCAGAACTGCAGGACGTATCGGCGTTAACAGATAGGCCTACCATTGGAAAATATGGCCTTCTCATGCACTGTTTGTCGTGCATCATCATTCTCCCAAGTCATCCTATAATTAATGTGGCCACCAGTGTTCTCACACATGCCAGTTATTCAGGCAAGCCTACCATGCGCTCTGCCTTCTCTCCGAACAGCCTCTCGCACCTGGAACCCAGAACGCTACAATAGAACGCGTTTTTGATCGGTTGTCAATGTTTTATCGTCTGACAGTGATTCAAACCATAGCTCTCGTTATAATTCTCCACTGTTTTTGTAGTTATCGTTGTAGTGAACAATATTTTTGGTTATGGAGAAATATACAGTATTTCACAGAGATTTAGATGGTACAATGATACTCTCTATGCTCTATCTTATTTAGTCACATGAACTGAAATTAGGCAAGCTATTAGAGTTTCAGAACCAGCAAATGGCATAGCGATTTCTACATAGTGCAACTTTAAGTCAGGGATTTAAAAATACTGTTTGATATTTGCTGTGATTCTTGTATGTGAACATATCAGAACCGGTGTGAATGATTCATTGGATTTAGCATTTTTTTCAGATGGTGTGGATGTTTATTGTAAACGTGTACACTACTGGATATTAATCATTAAATATGCTGATAATCAATGTTCTAATTCATTCACTGTGGGGCTTGGTGATTTACCAGCAGGTTACCTAGCTAACTACTGGAATTGGAATCTTTCTCTCATTAAACTGCTATAGAGCGCCTGCATGCGGTTGCACCATCCACATCAATAGATAGTGACTGATTAAGGAATCAAGCTGGAGTTTTTTATAGGTTGTTGCTCCGTTCATGTTTCCCTCATTTGGCTGTCACTCGGGGTGATCTGACGTTATTTTAATAATCTGTCATTCCTGCTAATGCAAATCAACTGCTGGTGCCGTGAAGGAAATCATCCACATCTTTACTGTCACTTCTCATTAGCAGAGTAGTCAGGTAAATGAGTCCATCCACATCTTTACTGTCACTTCTCATTAGCAGAGTAGTCAGGTAAATGAGTCCATCCACATCTTTACTGTCACTTCTCATTAGCAGAGTAGTCAGGTAAATGAGTCCATCCACATCTTTACTGTCACTTCTCATTAGCAGAGTAGTCAGTAAAAGAATCCATCCACCATAGCAGTGGTGCATCATACAACACAAGTAACCTGGAACTGCTAATCCTGAGAGGGTTTCTGATGTCCATGCTTTCCTGCTGCTTTGAGATAACTATATATTAATACATGGGGGAGGATTGTTTTGTTCAATAGAGGAATGGCCAATTATAAAGCCCAGAACAGCCCTAATGTTGGCTGTACTGTGATTGTCTCATTTCCCTTTACAGTACATTTGAAAGTCATGAGTATACTTAAAAGTTACAGTACACTTAAATGTTCTTTGAAGTATCTTAGTTGTAGGTTGTGTGCCAACTTGGTCTTCTCTCTCTCCACAGCTCCTGTCCTCCTCTCCCCCTCCTTTCCTCCCCCATGCAGGTAGGGGAGGGCTCCGTCTCCCCCAGGCAGTGTCGCCCCACAGTGCTCCATGAACGCTGCTCAGGTCTGTCATCTAGTGAGGAGCGACAACGCTTCTTTAATATGAATGGAGCATTAGCAGGTTCCAACCTGACACTCAGTTCACCCTCCGTGCACAGCAGAGAGGGAGACCTGCCTGCTAAGAGCCCATATCATGCCTGCCTGACAGCCCCATCATGGAAGAAGGTGCTGACACACTGATGATTCCAGGGCTCACCCTCCTTCTCCCTCTTCCCTGGGCTCATGTCCCCATCCTCCCCAAGCGCCCCCCACCCCCCACAGGCAGTGACAGCTGAGAGCAGGCCATGCCGGGTTCAGCCCATGCGGGGTGATGTGTGTCCACCTGTGAAACTCACTGAATCTACATACATCAATACATAACCACATAACCCCCCTCCTCCCTACTGCCTGTGGTGTCCCAACTGATCCATGTTACCATGGCTACATCAGCCATACAACACACTGAGGACTGCCTTCTTGTAAAATGAGCAAATGGGAGCTTTATCTGGATGACACCTTAAGAATGCCCTCTATGGTTTAATCAAGGATCTCTTGTGACATGATCGGAACTAGCTTCTCAAATAACAAAACAAGACTCTTGTTGTCATGCCCTGACCTTAGAGAGCCTTTTTATTTCTCTATTTGGTTAGGTCAGGGTGTGATTTGGGTGGGCATTCTATGTTTTCTGCTTCTTTGTTTTTGGCCGGGTATGGTTCCCAATCAGAGGCAGCTGTCTATCGTTGTCTCTGATTGGGGATCATACTTAGGCAGACCTTTTTCCCACATTTAGGTTGTGGGATCTTGTCTTTGTTTTGTTGCTTTAGGCACGACTAGCTTTACGTTCGGTTTGTGTTCATTGTTTTTTCCCGGTGTTACATTTTCCAATAAAGAGATAATGCACGCCTACCACGCTGCACCTTGGTCCAGTCATTTATCATCCGACGACGAGCGTAACACTTGTACATATTGTTGTTTGTTAACCTAGACTATTGTAGACATTCTCTACTTTCTTTCAAGTCATAAATTCCTAGGTAAAGAATTCACTTGCCCCTTGGTGAACTCTGGCCCAATATGACCTCAATCACCCCCCCCCCCCCCCCCATACCTTTTCACCACCACCACACAACTGTGACATCAACTCTGTTCTGCATGTTTGTCTGGTTACGCTTTAAATCTCCAGCAGACCACCCCTCTGCTCTTTGTTGTTCCTCACACAGACACAAGCTGTGTCTGGTTTCTAGGCTACAGGCAGAGGTGTGAGATCTTAAAACCACAGAAGCCTGTGTGTGTAGTGTGTAACATTTGCATGTCAAAAACATACACAGCTTACACAGCATAGTGTTACCAAGAAGCAAATGACTAACTCACTTAAGTTCGTCTTCAACAACACATGAATCAACTCATGTAGGCCTTTTTGTCATTAAATGGCCACCATGAACAATCTCTCTATCGTATAGGGAGGCCCAGGCTTCTTACCCAGAGCTGAGCCCTATGATGTCCTCTCCATGGGCCACTCAGAGCCACTCACATTCATTAGTGAGTCTCTGGAGCGGCTGAGAGGGTCTGCCTGGTGTGTGTGTGTGTGTGTGTGTGTGTGTGTGTGTGTGTGTGTGTGTGTGTGTGTGTGTGTGTGTGTGTGTGTGTGTGTGTGTGTGTGTGTGTGTGTGTGTGTGTGTGTGTGTGTGTGTGTGTGTGTGTGTGTGTGTGTGTGACTATTCAACAAACTAAATGCAAATAAGATCATAACGGGTCTGCATAGTTTACTTTTTTACTTCCTTAGCGTTGTGATAATCCTTTCAGAAAAGTACAATTTAGCATATTCACTTGCCCTCCATGTTAATTAGATATACTGTAACTATTGATTGTATGAGAAGGAATTAATCAGGTGATTCAGGAGAAAATCCATCTCAACCAACTCAAATAAAGATATACTTTCTACTGCTGTCTCTTGGGACATAGGACCCAAAGGGAACAGGGGAATAAGAAAATAGACAGGCAGCCATGTCCTACCTTTCTGTGTTTCATTATTTATCAGCTGAGGGTTGATCTGATGCTGGTGTGACTAGGAGCGTGAGGCTTGGCTGGTCAGAAGGCTGACGAGCTGCTGGGACCCAGGTATGGAGGAATACTCTGGGCTCGAAAAGGGAAGGAACAGCCGACACATCCCATCAGTCTGACCTGTCCTTCTCTTCCTGTCACACACAAACAGACAGGATGATAGTCTGACAGCTCTCCAAACCTTACCTTCCCCCAGCTCAGCGGGATTCCATTTCCATGGAGACTGAGTGGCCGGTGCACTAACGAGCGGAGAGTGTGTGTGATGAGGGGCAGGTGTGAGGAGGCAGAAAGGGAGGCCAGGTGTTGCGAAGCGGCCAGTCTTTCAGTCTCCAGACCCTGGTCAGCACAGCTGAATTGGGCCTGGTCAGGAGAGAGGAGAGTGTTAGCCTCAGCTGCAGCACCAGAGAAACCTCTGGCCTCCTTCCGCTGATCCATATTATAAGGCCAATGACGTTCTTCACACGTGTACTAATAATGCCCAGCTTAGTGGCATGTAAAGCCACCCTGTTAAACCAGCAACAACTATGGTTATTGCCTGTTATCTGATAATCTGTCAAGATGCAACAAAACTACAACAAATTGAGAGAAAACATAACATGGAAAAAATGGCATCTTATGTCAGTACTGAACCTCCACCAAGCCACATTTTAAACCAGAGGGTAGAAGCAATTAAAGCAGCAAAACGCCATGCACTCTTATGGGTCTGTAGCCAGATGATCTTGGAGATAAAGCAGATGGCTTGAATGATGTGCTAAAACAGGATCCACACTGTGTTTACATGACCTTGAGGGATTGCTGTCCCGCCAACGCTCCCATCAGCTCCTGTGATTAGACCAGACACGCTTTGATGGGCCGCCAGAAAGCTCTCCTAAAAATAAGAATGTCAAATCCTTGTCATACCTAACGGGGAAACATCCTTTCCAATAAGGCATCTCTGATCTGACGATGGCAATCAACAACCTTATTTACCACACCTATTCAGATGTTATGTGTTATGTGTTTTGGCTATGAAAGTACTTTTCCATAGGCCGTGTATTGTGGTTGTATGTGCACATAGTGAACATACTGAGCCTATATGATGCAACTTATATGTTACCGTATAGCTATTGCTACAATGGCTCTTGTAAAACATACAGTATCTCAGTCTCTCCACCCTCTGCTCTCTCTGACAGGTGGGGTGACAGTGAATGACCGAGCTCCCGCATTGTCCCACATTGTCCCGTGAGTATTCATGTACACCACACGCCACTGCAGCGAGAAGAAGAGGTTATCACGTACAAGTATTGACAATAGAGTGAGATGGTGAATTAGAGAGGACCAATGCATTATGGTGCTACGCAGTAAATCTGATGGTCACTGTTTATCAGAGCAACAGTACAGTGATGAAACGCACAAGGAATAACCTGTCATAAGAGGGGTCACTTCCTTTGTGATTATGTTATGGACAAATGGTGTAATAATGATCAAAATGACCCCAATGAACTCATGCTCTAGCTCTGCTTACAGTACATGGCTTCACAATCGGGAAGTTATGCAAAAGCCCAAATCTCCAACATGGCATGGCCCACACATCAAAGGGGACTGGCTGTATGTGTTGTTATTTACTGCCACCCCTGTCAAGGGGAGGATTCTTCCGGCCTAATCGGTAATCTATCACCCTGCTGTCTCAATGACCACGATGTGAACTGCCAGCTCGGAGGGAGGGCTGAGCTCACCCCATGGACTGGGGGACTGTGTCCTCTCTGTAGGCAGCCTTGGATTTACTCAGCAGGAAAATACAGGAGGGCAGAAAGCAAAGGGCATGAAACACAAGACAAGAACAAACACACTACATTTAGGACAAATTGACAGTTATGAACAAACCACACAGGAAGTGAATGTCCACCTTGTATGTCAAATGTGTTCTGTACTTTACTGTTTGCTTAAGTAGTTTTACAGATAATCAGAAAGTCCACAGTGCCGGATTCATTCATACTGAAAACCGCAAAAATATGTTAAAGGCGACAGTTCACATTCAGTTTTGTTAATAAGGTAGACAAAGAGGTTATTTTATCAACATGAGATTTGTAAAAATGTGTTAGAGTAGGAAGACATCTAGGCAATGAATGGCACCATAGAGTCACGTCGTTCTACCAGTAATATTACAATGTATTTCTCAGAATCGATCTAGAAGTCCCTGAAAATTACAGAGAGCTGGAGAAGGATTATGAACCAGTTAAGAAACAAACCCCAACATTTTCTGTTTAGAAAAAGGGCTATGTATACTGACCTATCTGAGGCTGAGCATTGTTTCACACATTCCTCACCGCTCACAAAGACAGAAACCAGGGTGTGAAATCACACAGAGCCAATGCAGCCAGTCTTTGACCCCACGTAGAACCCTCTGCAGTATGGAGGCTCCACTTCCAGACCTGGAGACAGACTAGACCCAAGCCAGGTGCACGACCACAAACCTCATCCGCTATTTGGAAAGGCTCTATCCTCTCTTCATGGGCCAGTACAGAGGTTGTGTGTGTGTGTGTGTGTGTGTGTGTGTGTGTGTGTGTGTGTGTGTGTGTGTGTGTGTGTGTGTGTGTGTGTGTGTGTGTGTGTGTGTGTGTGTGTGTGTGTGTGTGTGTGTGTGTGTGTGTGTGTGTGTGTGTGTGTGTGTGTGTGTGTGTGTGTGTGTGTGTGTGTGTGAACTTCCTTTACCTCAGCCACACATCCAGAGGATTCGTGCTCCATAGACTCTGAAGCCCATCTGTCTGGAGATGGTATGAGTGTAGAAATACCTCAGGCCTATAAGGGGACATGCTTTACTTTTCTCTTCTAGACAGAATCCAGACATTTTTATTCTTTCATACAGACACTCATTCTGTATATTAGGCAAAGTTTTCTGGAACATTATGGATTATATATTGCAACATCACACACATGCTTAAACCATGACACTCCCCTCATCTTACATGCAAACAGTTCTCCACCATTAATATTTCCTCCGTCTACACCACTAGTCTAGCTGGCAGGGTGGACGTATGGGAAGTCATTGCGTGATATTGATGCCCAGCCACAGCTCCATGGAAGACGCAGGCAGAAGCTGAACATGTCTGGCAACATAAGAGCGTCTACTAAATGACTAAATGTAAAATGCTGGCATATCTCTAGGTTCCTAAGCAGGGCCCTAATCCTACAAAATCCCTCCACAGGTAGTGTGGTGCAGCAGGGAGGAGGGTAGATGGTAGCACGAAGTATAGCAGGTGGATGAAATGGCTTGGCTTGTAGGGACCGTGTACTTTCATCCTTGTCCAGCCCTGCTCGCTCTCTATTTCATGTGTCTGACCAAGGGCTCCAAAGCATGTGAACTAGCTGGGCCATTAACATACATGGATGCCTAACCTCGCTGGCCCTCACAGGCATGTCAGAGGGTAACACTGTTTGTACTGTTTTAAAACCCCTGATGTCAATATGAAGGTGAATCTGTTTTCAACATACTCTCACAAATCACTGTTGGGTGGGCCTGGGAGGGCATAGACACACCCACTTGGCAGCCAGGCCCAGCCAATCAGAATTTGTTTTCCCCCACAAACAGAAATACTCCTCAGCAAACCCACCCACCCCCCCTCAGACGATCCCGCAGGTGGGGAGGTCCTGGGCTGGCGCGGTCTGACACTTGGTCTGCGGTTGTGAGGCCGGTTGGACTTACTGCCAAATTCTCTAAAACGACGTTGGAGGCAGCTTATGGTTGAGAAAATAACGTTCAATTCTCTGGCAACAGCTCTGGTTGACATTCCTGCAGTCAGCATGCCATTTGCATGCTCTCTCCAAACTTGAGACATCTGCAGCATTCTGTTGTGTGACAAAACTGCATATTTTAAAGTGGCCTTTTATTGTCCCCAACATAAGGTGCACCTGTATAATGATCATGCTGTTTAAACAGCTTCTTGATATGCCACACCTGTCAGGTGCATGGATTATCTTGTCAAATGAGAAATGCTCACCAATAGGGATGTAAACAAACATTTTAGAGAAATAAGCTAAGCTAAGTATGGAACATTTCTGGGATTTTTTTATTTCAGCTCATGAAACATGGGACCAACACTTTACATGTTGCGTTTATATTTGTGTTCAGTGTAGTTTGCCATTGCAAGGTAACCTTAATTCATATCTGTTACCACTCATATTTCTAGTATCTCGTCCACCTCCCTCCCTATCTTTCCCTGACTTGGGAGGCCAGACCAAGCTAAGGGAGCAGTCTGCTCTTTCAACCATGACTGAGTCGTATAAACCAAATCAAGCCTGTGTGATAATTGTGGACGTGGTGCACTCTACCCTCACCCTCCCACCGAGCGCTATGGTCATAAATCAGACTCTGACTAGCTGTCTCATGCATTTAAAAGGATGAGCAATGGCATTCACCTGTCCCTCCCTGATGTCACATCCCAGAGAGGCCATCCACTCCAACTCCCCTGGCCAGGAGTAACAAAGATGGCCTGGCTAGATGGCCTGGCTATTTGTCCCCACTGGCTCCCACTGGGGGGTGTTGTCCTTCTAATCAGCAGACAGGACCCTATGGCTTTAAACGTTGTTAACGTGCCATGGGGATCATTAGCACAATGCTGCTGTACTACAGTCTGACCTGACAATAGGCTCTAGAGTCAGTGATTCCTGGTGGAGGATCAGCGTGCTAATATAAAGAATGTATGCATCGTAGGCCTTCAGCTGACTTTTACAGGGCAGTAAACTAACAACTTTGGTTTCACGCTAATGCAGTGTTTGAAAGAGGAACAACATCATACAATGTCTTTACTCACTATGATTTACAGTGCCTTCAGAAATGATTCACACTCCTTGACTTATTACAGATTTTGTTGTGTTACAGACTGAATTCAAAATGGATAAATGATATATATATTTTTTTTACACACAATACCCCATAATGACAAAGTGAAAACTTATTTTTGCAAATGTATTGAAAATGAAATACAGAATTATCTTATTTACATAAGTATTCACACCCCTGAGTCAATAGTTGTTAGAGTCACCTTTGGCAGTGATTACAGCTGTGAGTCTTTCTGGGTAAATATCTAAGAGCTTTGCACACGTGGATTGTACAATATTTGAACAAAATTATTTTATAAATTATTCAAGCTCTGTCATGTTGGTTGTTGATCATTGCTAGACAGGCATTTTTAAGTCTTGCCATATTGCCATAGATTTTCAAGCCTATTTAAGTCAAAACTGTAACTAGGCCACTCAGGAATAGTCCATGTTTTCTTGGTAAGCAACTCCAGTGTATATTTGGCTGTTTGTTTTAGCTTCTTGTCCTGCTGTAGGTGAATTTGTTTCACAGTGTCTGTTCGAATGCAGAATGAACCAGGTTTTCCTCTTGGATTTTGCCTGTGCTTAGCTCTATTCTGTTTCTTTTTATCCAAAAAACTTCCTTAGTCCTTGCCGGTGACAAGCATACCCATTGCATGATGCAGCCACCACCATGCTTGGAAATATGAAGAGTGGTACTCAGTGATGTGTCGCGTTGGATTTGGCCCAAATATAACGCTTTGTATTCAGGACATAAAGTTAATTTCTTTGCCAAATTCCTTGCAGTTTTACTTTAGTGCCTTATTGCACACAGGATGCATGGAATATTTTTCTGTACTGGCTTCCTTCTTTTCACTCTGTCATTTAGGTTAGTATTGTGAAGGAACTACAATGTTTTTCACCCATCCTCAGTTTTCTCCTATCACAAACATTTAACTCTGTAACTGTTTTAAAGTCACCATTGGCCTCATTGAGAAATCACTGAGCAATTTCCTTCCTCTCCGGCAACTGAGTTAGGAAGGATGCCTGTATCTTTGTCGTGACTGGGTGTATTGATACACCATTCAAAGTGCAATTAATAACTTCACCATGCTCAAAAGGATATTCAATGTCTGCCTTTTTACCCATCTACCAATAGGTGCCCTTCTTTGTGAGGCATTGGAAATCCTCTGTGGTCTTTGTGTTGAATCTGTGTTTGGAATTCACTGCTCGACTGAGGGTCCTTACAGAAAATTGTATGTGTGGGGTACAGAAATGAGGTAGTCATTCAAAAATAATTTTAAACACAACTATTGAGTCCATGCAACTTATTATGGGACTTGTTAAGCACATTTTTACTCCTGAACTTATTTTGGCCTCGCCATAACAAAGGGGTGAATACTTGTTGACTCAAGAAATTTCATTTTTCATTTTTAATTAATTTGTAAAAAAAAACTTTTACATTATGGGGTATTGTGTGTAGGCCAGTGACACAATATCTACATTTAATACATTTTAAATGCAGGCTGTAACACAACAAAATATGGAAAAAGTAAAGGAGTGTGAATACATTTGGGAAGAAATATGAAAGATCGCCTAATTAATATACAAAAAATAATAATAATACGTTTCCATAACTAATTCATTGCAAAAAATGAAATACTCTACCAGATTTGCGGTCCGTTCCAGTGTAGATTGACATTCCTGTCCCAGTCTGAACTTTTAAGAGGTTATTGTGCTCTCATTTCCCCCGTCTGGACTCCATATAGAGGCCCCCTCAGACCAAATAAACTGGGAAGCAAATATTAGTGGAGCGTAGGTCCGGTGGAGAGGGGCTTCCAGCCATGTCAATGGCATCAAATGACCACAGAGGATGTGACCTTTGACCTCAGTCTGTGTCCAATACTTTTAATGAATGAACCAGTCTGGAACACAGTCACCAAGCTGCCAATCCACGTGTCGTGAATTGGTTCACTTTCTTCAGGTCCTGAGAGGGATCAGCAAATCAAATGGGGGATTTATAGAACTACTGGTTTTCACATGAAATCCTTAGGTATCAGGAAATAGCGTTTATGTAGCCATAGGCCCATGTATTTCTCTGAGGAAATTTAAAAAGTAAGTGTTTTTCACTACTAAACCAGGGCAGAATAATTGAAAAGCAGGAGCCATCTCTATACCATTTGCTCCCCACTGCCCACTCTGCCTTTGATTAGTAGAGACAGGACTCCTTCACAGAGACCAAACTTATGCTACTTTTTTTGTGACCCGTGGTTTAAACACTTTTCAATCCTCTGCACATGTGTGGTAGAATATATCAAAACGCTAAGGGAACTGTCAACCTGTGTCAGAATTAATCAATGTTGGTGAGACAACCCTAGACACACACGCTCAGGCAAACACACATACACACGCACACAGACAGGCACACAGGCATGCTCAAACGTTAATGGACTCGCACGTATCCACTTGCACCTGTATAAAATCCATCCAACTCCAGATCAAAACTTATTTTGTCATACAACCTAGACTTACCGCTAACGTACGACCAAACTCCCACACATACTTTGGATGTCACCTCTGGTTTGGTATAAAATGTATTATTGACTTACAGTAAATAATTACACAAATATTCTAACCATTAAGGATTAAACACAACTTTTAGATGGTCTTTTATGGGAGATATGTCCATCCTCCATTTAGGCCATCTTCTCTATATAGAGGGTTGATGTCACTGGCCGTAGCCCTTGTAACGCCTTGGCATGAGTCTTGGTGAGCGAAGGGAGAGTGATATTCTTCAGAAGTGTTTACGACCACCCTACCTCCTCCTCCTGCACACCCCGGGTCTCTGATTACAGGGACCTCGGCATACATGCTTACTCCTTGCGCTTCAAAGCAGACGCACCATTCACACATTCACACATTCACACAGTCTCCATGAGCAGAAAGAATAACAGCTCCAGCTGTTGCCATGTCATCAGAGGCAACTCCAGCAGCACCATGGGGTCACAGGTCAAATACAAACCCAGAAACCATTGTGTTTATCTGGATTGGCAGGATGGCTTAATTTCTTGGTTCAGAGAAGAAAGCTTTGCACCAGAGCTGGTCTGTCTTTCAGCTGGTCTGTCTTTCAGCTGGTCTGTCTTTCAGCTGGTCTGTCTTTCAGCAAATACTCATAATAGTACTCCGACAGCACTCATAATAACTACAGAACTGGTCATTCAATGTTATTTGGAACCACAAGGTGCCTTCTGCTGAACCACCAAGTTTATTTTACCTTATTGATTTATTATCAAATGTCCGACAGGTATATCACTTGGAAAACCATTACTATACTGTAAAATAGACACAGATAGCTATGTGCTGTATTAAAAATGATGGTTCTGCGTGTCATTATCTGTCCAGAGATCCCAGGGCAGCCTGTTTGTATGTTGGGTGCAGTGACAGACAGCATCGCTCCTGGGGAATCAAGAGGATAATCACAGGCTACATTAACTGATCAGAATGTCAATGATGTCAGGCCCTGCTGCATTTCACTGATCTATGATTGTCTCGGCCTCCTTGGAGTATGTTTACATAGGGCCCTTGATTTGAATAGGCCTTTCTGTTTTATTTTCAGACAAATGGGGTGGACGAATAGATACTGTAGAGTCAGAGAATTTCAGAGCTCCCCTAGATTGGTTTTCAAACCTCAAGAGGAAAATGTTCTTGCAATTCAATCTCCACACCGCTCGTATCAGTCCCTCAGGTGACGACACCGAAGTGTTATTTGCACTGCACACAGGGATCTTGAAATCACTATAAATAATATGACCAACTCTATTTCATGATATTAAGTTAAGGGCAAAAAGCAGCTGTACTGAATAAGTGGAAGTAGAAAAAGAATGCTTTGGACAGGCCTGAGACTGTTTTTCCACTGGCAAATAACATAAAAGCAATTGGATTACAACATTAAAGCCAATGGGTTCTCATGATTCAGTAATTTAACTATTCAATTATGCAGCCTTATAAAAGACTGTGGGGACTGAAGTAAGCAAATAGTAGGTCATTGTAAAATATGTTTAAGCGAAGGAAAAGTGTCTGGGTGTCGCCTCAGTGACACATGTAAACTGGTTGTAAGATGATGTCAGATTCTGATGGGTGGTTTAAGAAATGCAAGTTATGTTTTTGCGAGTATTTTATGGATGGATGAAATACATTTTCACTTGGATATGTCTTATGTGAGGCTGTCAATGGCATAATCTCCTCTTATGAGTTCTACATCCACTGTGGATTCTCCAGTAGGTCGTCAAGGCTGCTTAAGCATTTTGCTGGAGCGTTGATGTACAGGGCCAACTGTATAGAAGAGGCAGACAGAGACAGTGGCAACCTCTATTACAATGTCTGAAACTCATGAGCTCACCCAGCAGTGACCTCTCGAGTTAGCCAATCCAGTGATCCACCCACACAGATCAAGGTTTATCTCCAGTCTGGACAATACAGAGGAAGCATCTCAACGTATCACACTGTTTATCTGTCTGTTAGAGGTCTGTTAAATCATCTGACCTTTGACTGCTCCAGTAAACAGAGTTGTTGGGTTAGTTATGTCTGTACCTCCTGGAGCCCGAGAGGCTGCAGACTAGGCTCACAGTGAGACATGAATAAACGTAGTAGATCTTTTCTACTCCATTTAGCCTCAGTCATTGAAAGAGTGAGAAGACAGAGACCCACAGACACAGAGAGTGAGAACCACAGACACAGAGAGAGAGACAGACACACAGAGAGAATACATTAGCTAAGCAGATGTTTGTGACAGAGAGAGACAGTCTGAAACAGATTGAGATTTAGGCAGGACATCCCTGAAACGGTTGTAAATTAGCCTAAAATATTTGCATGTGACAATGTCTTATTGAGGCAATTTGGAGTACAAAGTAATACACCATAATATACAACAAAGGAAACAAGAATAGCACTTATCTATCAATTGCATTACCTGACATCACCAATACCCAACCCTTATCTTTAGTCCCTGTGTGTTGGTGTGCCAACACCTGGCCTCTATATCCAACTTAATGCCCTCCCCCACCACCACCCTCGTAGCCCACCATCCCCACAGGCGCCCTCATCTCATACCTAAACGAATTGGTCATTGATACAGATTGTGATTATCTGTGCCTGAGGGGTAATTATGTAGTGTGAGCCTCTCTAAATCAGGTTCTGGGAATGAGGCTATCAGTGTGTCAGCTCTCTGGGGATGAGGGGTGAGGAGGGTGGGTCTGGGCCAGTGTGTATTATCTCCACTCTGGCCTTATCTCAGGAGCGTGAGCCTTGGGAGAAACAGCCACACCAGAGAGAAAACACCTAACAGCAAACATGCACACACGCCACAGGCATACTGACGCACACGAATGGACGGATAGACGGACTGACTGACAGGCATACTGATACACACATGAACGGACGAACGGACGGATAGACTGACTGACTGGCATACTGACACACACGAACAGACGAACGGATAGACGGACTGACTGACAGGCATACTGACACACACAAACGGACGAATGGATAGACGGACTGACTGACTGACAGGCATGCTTACGCACACAAAACGATTTAGTAATTGCATAATTGTCACGACTTCCGCCGAAGTCGGTCCCTCTCCTTGTTCGGGCGGCGTTCGGCGGTCGACGTCACCGGCCTTCTAGCCATCGCCGATCCACTTTTCATTTTCCATTTGTTTTGTCTTTGTTTTACACACCTGGTTTCAATCCCCCAATTACTTGTTCATTATTTAACCTTCTGTTCCCCCATGGTTTTTGTGAGTGATTGTTTGTATGTATACGGTCCGTTATTGTGGGCTAGTTTCAAAAAGCAAAGATCAAAACCGGGACAACTAGTAGAAGAGAATAGAAAAGTAGGAGCACGGGAAAAACCACACTGGTTGACTTGAATGTACAAGACAAACTGGCACAGAGAGACAGGAAACACAGGGATAAATACACCAGGGAAAATAAACCTGGAGGGGGAGGAGACAATCACAAGGACAGGTGAAACAGATCAGGGTGTGACAATTAGTGGTGGAGTGCTTTCATGACTGGGCGTTTTGACATCATAACATATGATAACAAACAGCTTGTGTGGACGCAAACGGAGGCCAGAACAGACCCAGCCAGCGCCACAAATCCTCATGTGTTAAACCGATGTGAGAGAGAGAGTTAGAAAACTACACCCACCCACTGCCCAAATCAACAGCATCAGATCAGGACAAACCACTGCCCAAATCAACAGCATCAGATCAGGACAAACCACTGCCCAAATCAACAGCATCAGATCAGGACAAACCACTGCCCAAATCAACAGCATCAGATCAGGACAAACCACTGCCCAAATCAACAGCATCAGATCAGGACAAACCACTGCCCAAATCAACAGCATCAGATCAGGACAAACCACTGCCCAAATCAACAGCATCAGATCAGGACAAACCACTGCCCAAAATCAACAGCATCAGATCAGGACAAACCACTGCCCAAATCAACAGCATCAGATCAGGACAAACCACTGCACACAAAAGAGGAAGAAATCATGAGTACTCTGATCTCTGATGTTCAGCTACCAACGTATACTGTGTTAAATGAAAACATATGACAGATAATCAGGGACAAAGATTAATTACTAACAGTGAAAACAGAACAAAGAAGATGAACACTCAGTACCAACGCATGTACATACACTATAAAGAGCTCTAACGTTTCAGTGCCCATGGTAGAGTCATGAATCCTGCAGTGTAAATACCTTCAGTGTCAGAGAAGTGCCCTACTGGCCTTGCCTTTCAATGATTTTGTTGTATCCACTGTTCCATGCGCTATGTGTGTGTAGTGTTTGCTCTCCCATACAGCTCACGTTCTACAGGGGGGCCTGTCTGTCAGTCAGTCAGCAGCCTGCGTCCCAGTGCCCGCGTCAATGAGCTGAGCTGGTGCTGTCGCTCTGAAGCTCCGCTCCCCTCGCACGGGAAGTACTGTGATAATTACTCAGTCAGGAGCGAGCGGCCTGGATTTAATTTAATTTCACATCCAATAACAATCCAGCAAGAAGTGGGCGATAAATCAAACACGACTCTGCTGCTCTCTCTCTCAGGCTCCCAGAGCTCCACAGGGACTCCTCTGTGTGGATTAGCAATGTGCACTCTGATTAGCACTGTATGACTGAATTTCTCATGTCTCTCTCTGAGACAAGAAAAAACATCGGGCAACTCATTTTCTCCCCCCATCTTTTTACCTCCCCAGTGCTCACTCTCTCCCTCTCTTTTTCTTCATATCTCACTCTCTCTCTCTCTACCCCCCTCTTCCCATCAGTTAACTGTTTTACTGTACAATCTCCTCATGTTGTTTGATCATCGCTGTTATCATCAACATCATATTAATTTGCTTTATCACTATCAATGTCATCGTCCTCTGTTAAATGACATTCATCTTTATCAACATTGCCAATGCAAAATACATAATTACAACCCCCAATGTCATCCGATCATAGGGCAGCGTGATGAGAACAGTAGATGCACCGACAACAATCAGAGCTGGGATCATTTCCGTTCACCACATGCTTATTTGTTTAAACTCAAATACTGGTAAGAGTGCTGTTCTCTAACAGCCTGCACACGCATATTCATGACTGCTGAAAACCTCAATAACAGGACCGGGGCCCAATCTGAAGACATCACTCAGTAATCTCCTGGAATTGTTTTGGTGTGTCTGTTCAGTTTCACAGTCACGTATGTGCCTGACATCTTGCGTGTTGTGCAACGACGGCTCTGACAACCAAGATTTCCCACGACATAGTATCCATTCTTTAGATGTCTCTCTGTATTGAGTCCGGACGGGCTTGCCTCCCATTCCAGACTCCTAAGAGGGGGCATTCCAGAGACTTGGAGCTATGCTATTTATTTCTCTCTCTCTCTCTCTCTCTCTCTCTCTCTCTCTCTCTCTCTCTCTCTCTCTCTCTCTCTCTCTCTCTCTCTCTCTCTCTCTCTCTCTCTCTCTTTCTCTCTCTCTTTCTCTCTCTCTCGTCTCAGGCAACAGTTGTTTAGGTTTAATGGTAACCCTGAGAACTGGCCAGCGTTATGGGAAGCTGTGTATAATGTCACTTGAAGTACATCCACTTGTCTTGTCACACAGACTTTGCATGTTGAACATGGGGAAGATGGAGGGAAATTGCCAGAATCCAGAATGAATAGTAAGCATCCTGATTCCCACAGAATGGAGTCGAAAGTGAGCCACCGATCCATGTAGCCGGTGTCACAACTCTAGTGTGTTCCAAGCTGAACAAGGCTAGACTTGGGGATAACTATAGTCAAAATAATACATTTGAGTATTCATAAAAATTACAATGACCCCTAGACAGAAAAAGTACTTCCAAGTTATTGGAAAATACTGCCTCTGTGAGTTGAGGGCCAGTGACCAGTTTAATGTACAGGAACTGTGAAAGAGCTGGACGTTGTAGGCACATTTCAAGACAGTACCTCTATTCTACAGGTTGCTCTTATGGTTCAATTAAGACTCTCTGATATATTTCTCTGAGATCACCATGACTTCACCAACCAGAACCTAACTGGGACATGACCCGGCCATGTTTATGAGTGAGAGCTGTGTTTAGTCTAGCATTCCCCTCATTTGGTAGAGTACAAATAAAAGCCATTCATGCCATTCAGTGGAGGGTTGGGTTTGTCACTGCTGGCCAAGCCAGTCACCAATTAACACATCAAACCTCATTCAGGATGACGTGTATAATTGGGCCTGTAGCCCGTCACCTTCCCTTACCTCCCCCCGCTACTACACACCACCTACACCAAACAAATACAACTGGCTGAGAATCAAACCAGAGTTGTCTGCAGAACTCGAGACCTGACTAGCTGAAACAAGTATTTTTCATTATGAGAGCTGTAGTTAGTTCAAACTGCCTCTGCTACACAAACACACCGGTGTGAGGGCCTCTGAGACCCTGATGCTCAATGACATTATAGTGGTGACAGAGTTCAGTCTCTCCCACCAACCCTCCTGACCCAGCTAATCTCACAGAGTACACAGAGGGTGAGGCAGGGTAAGGTGACTGCTGAGTGAGCAAATGTAATCACTGACTCAAATTTGACCTGGCAAATATTAGACTCCCGTTCTAAAATTTTGAAGGTGAGATAGAGATGGAATTGTAGGTCCCCTTGACACGGACATCCTCGTTTCAAAATGGCGCCGTACACTTGATGTTCGACGAACAACAGTTTTACAACAGAAAGCGCAAACAGAGCGGTCCTTCAGTAAAACAAATCCGTATTCCTTTGTCCAAGAGGCAATAAATGAGCTGACATCTGCCTTTTTTTTCTTTGCTGATGAAATTTTGCACCCTGAACTTTTTTAAATAACAAAAGAAGGCTTACTAGCTGCTAGCCATGTGAAAACAAGTCTCTCATCTTCAGTGCTGCCTTGGTTTGGCAGGAGAGGCGAGGCTGGTTGTCTTGTGCTGAACTAATAATATGAAACTCCTGCAAAATCATGAAACCCCATTGGCTAATCAGGATTGACATACCTTGGGAACTACAACATTGCAGCGACCACCAACGGAATTTCGAAACCAATGCATGCAATTTCAATTATTTTCTCCAGTTTATAAAAAAAAAAATTGTGGCTTGCCATACCTTGGAGTGCCTTAGGTTGCCGACCCCTGGTCTATAGGAACTAACCATGATGAGACATCCCTAACAGCCATAGTCAAAACCAGCTTCCTATCCATCCTCCACACCATCTCTGAAGTCACAGTAGGGTGTTGTTGGACTCTCTTCATTTGATCTTGCTTTGTTATCACATTCTTCAAACAAAAGCAGCCAGACTCTCCTCCAAAACATCATCCAGCAAGCGAAGAGGCTGCCTTTTGGTCTGCTAGCGTTTTCCCTCCCTCTTGCACTCTCACCGCACGGAATACAGAATGTCGGCAGAACGTCCCTTTGTTGTTGCATAGAGGGGATAAGGGTATTTAAGTAAGATCTCCTCGATAGGATTCGGAGCTTGCCCACACATATCTAGACTCCATTTAATGCTAGTTAGGAGTCTCTCATGCTGACAGTGTAGCTTATGCAGGGGGCTGACAGATCCAGCCACAGCAACTTACACTGGCACTGATGTGGTGAAAGTTTGTCCAAAGAAAACCACCATGGAATGGCAGCAAAGCGGTCTAAGCAATGATAGATTATCATGGCATGAATCTTGTTCTTTGTCATAATTAACTGTAATACCTTAGTGATAAATTGGTAAGTAGGTTGTATTGTGTAAATTATATGTGTGTTTGTATCTGTGTATCTGTGTATCTGTGTGTATGGGTGTATGGGTGTATCTGTCCCTTGCACTCTCTCATTATCCTCTGTCTCCCAGTCCCATAGTCTCATTGTCTTCCCATCTATCTACTGAGTCTTATTCCTGGAAGAGGAATCCAAGGCAGCAGACAGACAGGCAGGCAGACAGGCAGGAGGTAGACAGGCAGCAGGCAGGCAGGCAGACAGGCAAGAAGACAGGCAAGCAGGCAGACAGGAGGCAGACAGGTAGGCAGGCAGACAGGAGGCAGACAGGCAGGAGGTAGATAGGCAGCAGGCAGGCTGACAGGCAGGCAGACAGGCAAGAAGACAGGCAAGCAGGCAGACAGGCAGGTGGGAAGGAAAGCAGACAGACAGGCAGGCAGGCAAGCTGGCAAACAGACAGACAGACAGACAGGCAGGCAGGCAAGCTGGCAGACAGGCAGACTCTGTCAGACCAGCTCCTTCAGAGAGACAGCTCAGCGATGTTGCTGTTGGTAGCGTTATGGATAGGCCTTATCAGTGCCTGCTCTTGGTAAAGCTGACAGCTTGAAGAGGAGATCTCATCTGCCATGTTCTGTTTTGATTACCTCAGACTGTTATCAGACTGTTATCTGTGGAGGAGCTGGGTGCAGGCCAACCTTAGACCTACAGTCCAGAGGAGACACCACGCACTAACTAACAGGCTATCATCATCATCATCTCCCCCTTGCTGTCACGCGTGACCCGCCTTGTCACGGACGTCCGGAGCTCCCACCGTGGATAGGTATAGCAGGCTCCCGTCTCTGAGGGCCGTGGTGTTTGAGTTTTAACATATGGGAAATAGGGACATTTTTAATTTGTCTTGGAAATATGCCCTCATTTGTTTCTTTGATGTTTACCGCTGTACCATTATTGTACACAATGTGATTCGTTTTGCACTAATCCTAATCCTGCTGTTCATCACTTTTTTGTTATAAATTGGCTTGCTCTGCCTGTCCTCATTGACATGCCTTTGCTTGGCTTTTGGCCAATACATTTATAAAATGTTAGAAATAATATGTTATTGTCAAATCTCTGCATCCCATTATGAGGAATGGATTAAATGTACCATTATTACCAACACCCCAGCAGGGATGTTAAATGTACCATTATTATCAACACCCCAGCAGGGATGTTAAATGTACCATTATTACCAACACCCCAGCAGGGATGTTAAATGTACCTTTATTACCAACACCCCAGCAGGGATGTTAAATGTACCATTATTACCAACACCCCAGCAGGGATGTTAAATGTACCATTATTATCAACACCCCAATAGGGATGTTAAATGTACCATTATTACCAACACCCCAATAGGGATGTTAAATGTACCATTATTACCAACACCCCAATAGGGATGTTAAATGTACCATTATTACCAACACCCCAATAGGGATGTTAAATGTACCATTATTACCAACACCCCAGCAGGGATGATAAATGTACCATTATTACCAACACCCCAGCAGGGATGTTAAATGTACCATTATTACCAACACCCCAGCAGGGATGTTAAATGTACCATTATTACCAACACCCCAATAGGGATGTTAAATGTACCATTATTACCAACACCCCAGCAGGGATGTTAAATGTACCATTATTACCAACACCCCAATAGGGATGTTAAATGTACCATTATTACCAACACCCCAGCAGGGATGATAAATGTACCATTATTACCAACACCCCAGCAGGGATGTTAAATGTACCATTATTACCAACACCCCAGCAGGGATGTTAAATGTACCATTATTACCAACACCCCAGCAGGGATGTTAAATGTACCATTATTACCAACACCCCAGCAGGGATGTTAAATGTACCATTATTACCAACACCCCAATAGGGATGTTAAATGTACCATTATTACCAACACCCCAGCAGGGATGTTAAATGTACCATTATTACCAACACCCCAGCAGGGATGTTAAATGTACCATTATTACCAACACCCCAGCAGGGATGTTAAATGTACCATTATTACCAACACCCCAGCAGGGATGTTAAATGTACCATTATTACCAACACCCCAGCAGGGATGATAAATGTACCATTATTACCAACACCCCAGCAGGGATGTTAAATGTACCTTTATTACCAACACCCCAGCAGGGATGTTAAATGTACCATTATTACCAACACCCCAGCAGGGATGTTAAATGTACCATTATTATCAACACCCCAATAGGGATGTTAAATGTACCATTATTACCAACACCCCAATAGGGATGTTAAATGTACCATTATTACCAACACCCCCGCAGGGATGATAAATGTACCATTATTACCAACACCCCAGCAGGGATGTTAAATGTACCATTATTACCAACACCCCAGCAGGGATGTTAAATGTACCATTATTACCAACACCCCAATAGGGATGTTAAATGTACCATTATTACCAACACCCCAGCAGGGATGTTAAATGTACCATTATTACCAACACCCCAATAGGGATGTTAAATGTACCATTATTACCAACACCCCAGCAGGGATGTTAAATGTACCATTATTACCAACACCCCAGCAGGGATGTTAAATGTACCATTATTACCAACACCCCAGCAGGGATGTTAAATGTACCATTATTATCAACACCCCAGCAGGGATGTTAAATGTACCATTATTACCAACACCCCAGCAGGGATGTTAAATGTACCATTATTACCAACACCCCAGCAGGGATGTTAAATGTACCATTATTACCAACACCTCAGCAGGGATGTTAAATGTACCATTATTACCAACACCCCCGCAGGGATGATAAATGTACCATTATTATCAACACCCCAGCAGGGTTGTCAGATTGGGAACCTAACAATAGGTGCCCTGGCCTCACCAGCTGGTAAATACATACACAGTACAGGGATAGTGGAATTATGTTATGTGTTTTTTCCCTATCTTTAAAACAGTATTTTCCGAAAGCTATGTTTAGGTAATGAATAGGATGCAACAAACAGACTAATTTAAATTGAGATAAGCCTTGGAAGCAAACAGACAGAGAGGGGGATTGTCACGTTCTGACCTTAGTTCCTTTTTTAGGTCTTTATTTTAGTTTGGTCAGGGCGTGAGTTGGGGTGGGCATTCTATGTTTTTTTTCTATGTTTTGTTCTGTACGTTATATTTCTATGTGTTTGGCCTAGTATGGTTCTCAATCAGAGGCAGGTGTCAATCGTTGTCTCTGATTGAGAATCATACTTAGGTAGCCTGTTTTCCCACTACGGGTTGTGGGTAGTTGTTTTCCGTTTGAGTGTTTTCACCATTCGGGACTGTTTCGGTTTTCATTTTGATTCTCTTGTTCTTTTTGTATTTTGTATTCATTCTCATTAAAAGTTATTATGGATACGTACCACGCTGCACATTGGTCCGACTTTTCCTACTCCTCCTCAGACGAAGAGGAGAATCATTACAGGGATACACAAGAACATGGAAAGGGCAACACTATAGTATTTTCAGATGACCAAAGTGGGTGGGCAGTGGGTACATTCTGCGAGGGGAAAGCCCTGATGGAGGGTAAGCCCACACAGAGACTGGCCACACCATGTATATAAACCACTGCAGTCTCACCTCCACATATAAACATATTAAAGCAATATTTACAGCTCCATCTGCGGTAGATTGCGGTGAAGCCCATTCATTTTTGATTAAAGCTTTTTATTGTATCAATCTAGCTATTACTTGTTATAAATGGTGTCTACAATAACAAAAAAAGCCTCTCAGATAAGCACTGTATATGTGATCTTATTTTAAGATAAAAGCATTAGTGGTTGTCATGAATACATCTTCCATGTGCTCTTTGTAACATAGATAGGATATTTGGACATAGATGAGTGGCTTAACTGGTAATAAAATACACCACATCATAAAACAGAATGAGCCAAATGGATGTTGTACTGTAGCACTAGTACAATGTTCCTCTGAGTGTTCCATCTCAATGAGGGGGGCCTAGGGTCATTTCTCAAAGCAGAGAGAGGGAGAGGATCATCCCACACTCTTAAGAGACCTCATCCATCTTTTGCTACCAGACACATACCTAATGGAGGGGTGTAAAGACAAGCTGCTCCAAAACACTCCACAGTGAGTTTTGTTCAGCATACTTTTATCATAGCGTGCAGTGGGAATGGAAATACACATGATCTGTGCTATAGTACACTGTACGTTTATCCTAAAGGAGCCAAAGGCCAGGGGACTAAGCTAAGAGCTGAGAGATCAACCTTCTAACAGCAGTGTTCCTCTCAGGCAGACTCAGCGCAGGCCCTGGCATGGCTGTCAGGCCATAACAAACAGCCATAACAAATGAGCATCATGGAGAACTCATCACACTTTACTTCGACAGCAATATCAAGAGTACAGGTTTGTCCCCTCACCCGTGTGAGTTTAGTCTCTCGAATGAGAGCAGTCCTTCTGAGCGTTCCATCTTTGGTGCCTCATTTCTCTGATATTCAGAGAGAGATTGATGTCCTCTGCGTTGATCACCAGTCCCTAACAAAGTGCTTTATTTAGCCTTTGTGTCTTTTTCAAATGGCTCTGTCAGTGCAGTGAAGTACTGCTGCTGTTTTGTTCCCTTTTAGTCGGTCACTGTGTATAACATACTATGGGGAGTCAATAACCAATCACATTTACCTGAAGAAAACTGAAATCACACCCAACTGGCCAACGGATGCTGAGCCCGCCCTCGAAAGCCCCACCTTCCTGGCTATAATACCTAGGCTCGTATCAATTTCCTAAATTCTTTGCTCTTCAGCTCGCCTGAAGGAAGAACTTGTCACGCAATTTACAAACTTTTCAAGCACATGAAGACTATACGATTTTGGCTCTGACTTAAGTGTGTGTTAGAGGGGAGAGAGTACTCATCCCCGTAGATGTTGTGAGTTTTGGGTGTTTGCAAAAAGCTACCTACTTTCTGCTCCGCTTGTGTAGTCATTGCTTCTTTCCTTGAGTAAGATGGCCAGTGGTAAGAATATGTTCAAAAAGGCTAACCAGCCGAGTTTAAACCTCCGACCGTGGCCCAGGGTATGTGATTTTGCAATGAAAATTAAAGATACCCACGAGCACTGTCCTGTTTGCCTGGGGTGGAAACACGCTCAGGAGGCTTTAGCTCGGACCAGTTCGTGTGACCATCGTCTCTGGCTGGGCTCAACTTCCATTGGGTGTCGGGCTGACTTTGTGAGAAAGATTAGAGCTGCTGGCGAAGGGTCTTCCGGTGAAGCGACCTCGGGAATGGAGTTCTCTGAGGCTGTGAGAGAGCAGCAGCGCTGGTGGGAGTTGATTGGGGTGTCATCCCATTCTCTGGCAGTGTTCAGAGTCTGGATTACGGGGATGATATAATATCCCTGGTTGGCTATGGAGGGTTTTCAGAGTGTGAATCGGATGACAGTCTGGATTTGTCGGGGGAGAGTATGCTACTTTGAGGAAGCTGTGTTGTAGGGTGGCAGATCACCTAGGGGTGGATTGGCCGTCTTTTCCCCCACTGTAGAGTTCCTCCAGGTTTGGGGGAAGGTATTTACCTCTTGTCCCTGCAGCGGTGAAGCATTGCTTACCCATGTTTAAAGATTTTTCCGGTGAGCTAAAGTCAACCTGGGATTCCCCTCATTTAGCCAGGTTGGTGCTATGGCAAGTTCATGAATGCAGAAGGTATGGAGGAGGTGGGGCTCATTTGCACACCGCCGTTGGATGGAAAGCTGGCAAATGACTTAGCTCCAAAGGCTAACAAGGGGGCTAATCCTAGCACGGTGCCTCCGAATAAATAGTGCCAGTTCTTAGTGGATCAGCTGAACAAAGTTTACCAGGCTGGGGGTGTGGTTGTTTGACTCGGGTATGGAGTCCTTACAGGCCCGGGTCGAGGAAAAACAAAAACAGGACGCAGCTCTACTGGTCCTTTTACTGAAAATCCTTTGTGTGGGTGGCTCGGCAGTTCCCAAGGCATAAAGGAAAGAGTTCAGGCCAGAGGCAGGTTGCCCCGGGCCAGGGGGTAGCTTTGAGGTCGATTTTTTAACGTCTTGGTGCTTCTGGGCAGCGGCGGACGTCTTGGCACAGATGCCGTGCTGGGTCAAAGGAGAGCGGGTGAAAGCTAATTCTTCCGTAGAGTGGGGGAAGGAGCAGACCTAGCAACCATAACTGGAAGCCGAGGGTGTGAGCATGTTCTCGGGGCTCTCCTCCTCAAGCATTTACTGTGGCAACAGTGCTCCCAAGTGGCTAGGTCAATGGAGGCAAGTTACTGGTTGCCAACATCCCCGAACCCAGTGTGGGCTGGTTATCAGAATGGCGGTACGACAAAAGCCCAAAAGGCTCTGTCCCTTCAGGACATAATTTTGGCATTGTGCTCCATCCAGTGGCGGGCAGGTATAGTTTCCCCATGGGTGAGGAGGACAGTGACGAGGGGGTATGGTCTGCAGTTCGCTATGCGCCATCCTCCTTTTCGTGGCGTGATTATGTCACTCGTCCCTAGGTCCTAGCGTCTGTCTTGAGAGAGAATATTTCCTCTCTCATTCAAAAGCAAGCTATTCAGATGCGTCCCATCCTAGACTTGCATGTTTTAAACAAGCACCTCAACGTTTGCAAGTTCAAAATGCTCACACTTAGCTGGCTATTGCAGTCCGTGCGTCACAGTGATTGGTTCACATCCATAGACTTGAAGGATGTGTATTTTCATGTGGCTAAAGATCCTCCCCGCAGAGAGTTCTGGTCCTGCCTTTCGTGCTCTCCCTATCGCCCGCACCTTTTCTATAGTGGTGGTGGCGGCTTTGGCACCGGTGCGGTGCCAGGGGATCAGGGTATTGGCCTATTTGGAAGATTGGCTGGTCATAGCGGAGTTGAGGGAACCATTGGAGCTCCACACTGCCATCCTGGTTTCCCATATTCAGTCTCAGGGGTTCATAATGAATCACACAAAAAAATCACATCAAAAGTTTTTGAATCTGGCTCAGCGCATTCAGTTTCTGGGTCTTGTTCTGGACTCGGTTCTGAATCATGTGTTTTTGTCCCAACGTAGAGTCGCATTCCGGGTCTGTCTAGCACGGTTCCTCTATGATAGCTGTGGTGCCTCTGGGACCCTTGTTGATGCATCTGTTTCAGCGCTGGGTGATTGCTACATGTCTGGACGCATCTCGCTACTGCCATTGGTTGCTCAAGGTATCCCCGTCGTGCCTAAGGTCGTTGACTCCTTGGCGGGACTGCTGTTGCAAGGAGTTCTTATGGGCCGAGTAGTGTCCCGCATGGTGATCACAACAGACGCATCCTTACTGGGATATGCAGCAAAGGGTGCAGCATATCAATTACCTAGAGCTACTGACTATTTGCTGGTGCTGAGGCATTTCCTTTTGATGTTGGAGGCCCAGCATGTGCTGGTAAGGTCCGACAACAGGATGGCGGTGGCCTACATAAACCTGTTGTCACAGGTTCCGTTTATTTGATTGTTGTTCCCTTGGGTTACCGGTGGAGGGCACCCTTGCCTTGTGTTCTAGTTTCCAGGTTACCCTACTTATTGGTTTCACCTGGTTTTGATGACCTTCTCTGTTCACCTGGTTGCCTTGCTATTTAGGTTCGTCTGTTGCTTGTATCTGTGCTTAGGTCTTATGTTCTGTTTAGTGGACCCTTGTGCTGTTGCCCGGTTTTTGTCAAGACTTTAAGTAAAGAGCTGAATTTACCTTTACCTCTGCTTGCTGTGTTTCTCTGCGACTGGGTTCGAGTTTGTACAAGCATCACTGTAACACCTGTCCTATCTCTATGGAGTGGAGACTGCACCCCCAGTGGTTGTCCAGATATGGGACTGGTTTGGCAGGGCTGACGTAGATCTTCATGCATTGCTCGAAAACCCGCATTGTCATCTGTACTTCTTAATCAGGGATCGGAGCGCTCCGTTGGTAACGGATGCTTTGGTGTATCAGTGGCCTCGGACCCTGCTCTATGCGTTTTCTCCGGCGGACCTGATATATGCTATGTAGTGTGCATGTGCACTTTACCAAGTCCCTACAGGTGTTCTGTTGTTTTGGACTTGTTTTGGTTCCTTGTATGAGTTCTGACATTTCAGGCTCATAAGGTAAGTATTGTTCTTGGAATCGTGGGGTCTATGGACTTGGGCTGCAGTGTCAGCTTGTCTGTGCGCATAGCCAAGTTGCAGCAGGTTCTGGTTCCCTATATGGGACTCTGACAGTTCAGGCTTCCCAGGTAAGTATTAGGGAAAAAGGTGGCTTCTGTAACCCCTTTTTGGAGCCAGTGGACCTGTGTGTGCTTGGGCTAGTTTGGTACCCTCCCGCTTGGGACGTGATTGTATGTCCCCTGAGTATGTTATACTGAGTGACCACCTGAAAAGGAACTTACAGTTATGAAAATAACTACCGCTCCCTGAAGGAGGGAACGAGGTATAACATATTTTGACCCTGCATCGTTAGGGGATTTGGGCACGCCGAAGAGCGGTACAGAATTGAGTAAATGGATGCGCCCTGGTATTATAGCCAGGAAGGCGGGGCTTCCGAGGGCTCGCTCGGCATCCATTGGCCCGTTGGCCGTGATTTCAGTTTTCTTCTTGTGAATATCATTGGTCATTGACTCCCAATAGTATGTTATACCTCGTTCACTCCTTCAGGGAATAGTTATATTCATAACTGTATGTTCTCCTCTAGGACCCTCAAAAGGGACCGCTTGTGTTTAGGAACTCCTCTCATGCCACTGCCAGATGACGCCACTTGTCTTCCGCCACTGATGCGGGCACCAGGTCCATAATGAGACTGATTCAAATAATCATTTAGGGGAAGAAAGATATGGGATTGATTGATTGTAAGAGGATCAAAAAATCTAGTATTTGTTGTTCTCTCCATCTGACTACTAACCAGGCTAAAAACAATGGCCTATCTTCACCCTCAATCTGGACTGATAAACCAGGCTGGCACTGGGTCGAGGGAGAGGGAGGACTGATAGTGAGAAGGAGAGGAAGGTGGAGGGAGCTGAGGAGATTAATGTGAGCCTCTACTCTGCGGCACACAATGGCAGATTGGGTAACACATGATTTACGGGAGGGACAGACTTTGGTGGTGTCCTCCTCTCTCTCTCTCTCTCATTCCAAGCACTCCAAGTCCAGGGAGTGGCCCTCTAAGGCGATCCTCTTTCTGCTTCACACACCACCCGGCCCGGCGGTGTCTGTGAAACCTGAGAGACCCTGGACAGGGACAAGCCCCATGAGGGAGGGCAGCAGGGGGACAGCTCCAGCTTCAGGGTGTTACTGAGGGGGATAGTGTCTGATGCCTTCCCCTAGCAGTGAGGTGGGGGAACCATGTCTGGCCACAGGACTGTTGGAGAGATGAGAAGGGAAGAGGGAAGGCCACCCGACATCTGTAAGAGGATCAGGTTTCCTCACAACTTGTTGCCCAATGCTAAATAAACTCTGGCATGCGGTGTCGACACCTGATCTGGACTAAAAGGGCCGCTGGAGTAGTTCTCTGCAGCAGCAGCAGTACCCATGTCCTTTCCCTTGTTCTTTTAACCCTTCTCCCCTCACCCTCACCCAGTCCTCCTTGCCTGGCATGGTCTGGTCACCCTCCCTCCCTGGCCCCTCAGTGGCGCTCCACAAGTCTGTCTCTGTCTCTCTCTGGTGTTCCACAAGGCTGTCTCTCTCTCTCCCGTCATTGGTGTGCTAATGAGGTAGTGAGGGAGTGCCTGACTACGTCTCTTGGGGGCATAATGGGAGAGGGGTCAGAACAGGAGTTCCCTTTAGCCACTGTGACAGAGGGGACTGCCTCCCGCCTCCATTCCTCTCAATGTGAGCAGGTCTGTGACAGCTGTCCCTCTGCACTGTCAATCACTCTGAATTCCACACTGAAAGGGAAACGGCTTTGTGGTTGAAAACAAAACAGGGATTATACGGAATAGTAAACGTAGAATGTGCCATTGAGACTAATGATGTGATAAGAAGGTACTTTTGGATGTAGGATGAACTTACTAAATTAAATTACATTTTATTGGTCGCGTACACATATTTGGGTGTAGCAAAATGCTTATGTTCCTAGCTCCAACAGTGCAACAATACAAAACAATACATGCAAATCTCCAAAATAAAAATAAAAGAATGAACTAATATAGAAATATTAGAACGAGCATGTCAGAGTCCAGAATATAAATATATATATGTATATGATGGTGTGTATAGACATTATGGACAGTATATGAATAGAAAAGGTGTGTACAGCAGTAGTTGTATAGGATGATCCTTGACTAGAATACAGTGATTCTCAATATTATATATAAACAAGTGATCCTCAAGATTATATATAGTCAATTAATTAAGTCTTTTGACACACCTGTGCTTCAATCTAAGCAACATAATAAAAAAATCCCCATCAAAATCCGTCAGTTTAACCTAGAGATATCATTTTTTTTGCATGAGCTGCATCTCAATCCACCGCATCCACCTATGTCAGTCTTCCACATCTACAGTGGGAGGTGACCGAGCTACAACGTTGTTTGTCAGACCTTGAGACATTGCGAAAATCGATCTTCTCACAAAAATGCCAGTTGTGTCCGAACGGTTTGGGCTACAAACTATTATGACCACACTGTGGAAAGGGGAGACTCTAGCGAACACAATGTTGCTCTACTACCCTTACAAGTGTCATGGGACTCGTCAGAAGGTAACCCATACACATGAATAGAAATATGGAGGTAGTTTTATGCCAACAGAATAATGGTTTAAATATGTGTCCAAAAAAACGTTATATTACCTGAGCTTTCTTATATCTCCTAGATATAGGACAGACACTTCAAAACCTTATTCCTTATGATTTATTTTTGGACTGTATTTTTTTTATACCTGAAGGGGTCATTTGATTCGAAATTATAGCTAAATGATCCATGGTGTATGACCCTCTTAAAAGTATTCCATATGTTAGCTTAGTAGAACCCCTCCTCCCCCAACATCTTAGACTTTTAGAGGTTAAGAGAAGAATCTCTGAAGTCTCCTAACTGTGTTGCCTTTTCAGATTCCCAACAATGGTTTCACTGAAAACAAACATCACTTGGATGAACAGGAGCCGTTGTGACTAAGTCATGGCTGCCTAGGCAGTACATCATAAGAGAATAACTCTCACATCAATTATTCAACCTTATTGAATGGAATAGGTTTATTCTGCTCTCCTTCTCACAACAGAAACCTGCAGTGCTGAGCTGGCCAGCAGCCTCTGAGAGTAGCCTTCAACAAGCAGCATGCAATAACGTTATCATCACAAAGACATAGAACCAATCAATACCACATACCCCTGTGAAGATCAAGCTAATGCACAGTCCTGATTGAGGCTTGTTAGCCAAGAAATAGTGATCTACTAGAGGACGGATAGAGTGAGGGAACAAGGGAGAGAAAAAAAAAATTGATGACCCCCTCCCCTCCCCTCCTCTCTCTCCCGGGCCTCATTCAAGCGTGTGAGACACCGGTAATGCCGACTGCTCTAACGGTAAAACTGGAAGGTTCCACAAATCAGCATGTCGCTGAGTTTATAAGGCAGAAAAAAGGGAGAAGGAAGGAAGGCTTAACAGTGTGTATTTATATTGAGTCCTCCTATGAAGATGTGTTCCAGCCCGTGCCAAAGCAGTATGCATTATTGGGTTGCATTAGGTTGCATCGGTGGTTTACATTGCTGGTTGAAAGAGTTCCCATCCAGATATGTGTAAGGCCCATTAGCTTTGAAATGCTTTTCTTTCCAGCAGAAAGAACCCTGGACTAAGCAGCTGCGGGACACCTTTCTTTGGACATAATCGTCAGTTCCAGAGATATAATAGACTATAGCATTATTTCATGCTAGCACGGTTTCTCATTGAAAATATACAACTGTCTTGGCTGCTTTGCCCATGAGTGTCCTCTGCCTAGTGTTGCTTTTTTTCGCTATGCGCCATCCTCCTTTTCGTGGCGTGATTATGTCACTCGTCCCTAGGTCCTAGCGTCTGTCTTGAGAGAGAATATTTCCTCTCTCATTCAAAAGCAAGCTATTCAGATGCGTCCCATCCTAGACTTGCATGTTTTAAACAAGCACCTCAACGTTTGCAAGTTCAAAATGCTCACACTTAGCTGGCTATTGCAGTCCGTGCGTCACAGTGATTGGTTCACATCCATAGACTTGAAGGATGTGTATTTTCATGTGGCTAAAGATCCTCCCCGCAGAGAGTTCTGGTCCTGCCTTTCGTGCTCTCCCTATCGCCCGCACCTTTTCTATAGTGGTGGTGGCGGCTTTGGCACCGGTGCGGTGCCAGGGGATCAGGGTATTGGCCTATTTGGAAGATTGGCTGGTCATAGCGGAGTTGAGGGAACCATTGGAGCTCCACACTGCCATCCTGGTTTCCCATATTCAGTCTCAGGGGTTCATAATGAATCACACAAAAAAATCACATCAAAAGTTTTTGAATCTGGCTCAGCGCATTCAGTTTCTGGGTCTTGTTCTGGACTCGGTTCTGAATCATGTGTTTTTGTCCCAACGTAGAGTCGCATTCCGGGTCTGTCTAGCACGGTTCCTCTATGATAGCTGTGGTGCCTCTGGGACCCTTGTTGATGCATCTGTTTCAGCGCTGGGTGATTGCTACATGTCTGGACGCATCTCGCTACTGCCATTGGTTGCTCAAGGTATCCCCGTCGTGCCTAAGGTCGTTGACTCCTTGGCGGGACTGCTGTTGCAAGGAGTTCTTATGGGCCGAGTAGTGTCCCGCATGGTGATCACAACAGACGCATCCTTACTGGGATATGCAGCAAAGGGTGCAGCATATCAATTACCTAGAGCTACTGACTATTTGCTGGTGCTGAGGCATTTCCTTTTGATGTTGGAGGCCCAGCATGTGCTGGTAAGGTCCGACAACAGGATGGCGGTGGCCTACATAAACCTGTTGTCACAGGTTCCGTTTATTTGATTGTTGTTCCCTTGGGTTACCGGTGGAGGGCACCCTTGCCTTGTGTTCTAGTTTCCAGGTTACCCTACTTATTGGTTTCACCTGGTTTTGATGACCTTCTCTGTTCACCTGGTTGCCTTGCTATTTAGGTTCGTCTGTTGCTTGTATCTGTGCTTAGGTCTTATGTTCTGTTTAGTGGACCCTTGTGCTGTTGCCCGGTTTTTGTCAAGACTTTAAGTAAAGAGCTGAATTTACCTTTACCTCTGCTTGCTGTGTTTCTCTGCGACTGGGTTCGAGTTTGTACAAGCATCACTGTAACACCTGTCCTATCTCTATGGAGTGGAGACTGCACCCCCAGTGGTTGTCCAGATATGGGACTGGTTTGGCAGGGCTGACGTAGATCTTCATGCATTGCTCGAAAACCCGCATTGTCATCTGTACTTCTTAATCAGGGATCGGAGCGCTCCGTTGGTAACGGATGCTTTGGTGTATCAGTGGCCTCGGACCCTGCTCTATGCGTTTTCTCCGGCGGACCTGATATATGCTATGTAGTGTGCATGTGCACTTTACCAAGTCCCTACAGGTGTTCTGTTGTTTTGGACTTGTTTTGGTTCCTTGTATGAGTTCTGACATTTCAGGCTCATAAGGTAAGTATTGTTCTTGGAATCGTGGGGTCTATGGACTTGGGCTGCAGTGTCAGCTTGTCTGTGCGCATAGCCAAGTTGCAGCAGGTTCTGGTTCCCTATATGGGACTCTGACAGTTCAGGCTTCCCAGGTAAGTATTAGGGAAAAAGGTGGCTTCTGTAACCCCTTTTTGGAGCCAGTGGACCTGTGTGTGCTTGGGCTAGTTTGGTACCCTCCCGCTTGGGACGTGATTGTATGTCCCCTGAGTATGTTATACTGAGTGACCACCTGAAAAGGAACTTACAGTTATGAAAATAACTACCGCTCCCTGAAGGAGGGAACGAGGTATAACATATTTTGACCCTGCATCGTTAGGGGATTTGGGCACGCCGAAGAGCGGTACAGAATTGAGTAAATGGATGCGCCCTGGTATTATAGCCAGGAAGGCGGGGCTTCCGAGGGCTCGCTCGGCATCCATTGGCCCGTTGGCCGTGATTTCAGTTTTCTTCTTGTGAATATCATTGGTCATTGACTCCCAATAGTATGTTATACCTCGTTCACTCCTTCAGGGAATAGTTATATTCATAACTGTATGTTCTCCTCTAGGACCCTCAAAAGGGACCGCTTGTGTTTAGGAACTCCTCTCATGCCACTGCCAGATGACGCCACTTGTCTTCCGCCACTGATGCGGGCACCAGGTCCATAATGAGACTGATTCAAATAATCATTTAGGGGAAGAAAGATATGGGATTGATTGATTGTAAGAGGATCAAAAAATCTAGTATTTGTTGTTCTCTCCATCTGACTACTAACCAGGCTAAAAACAATGGCCTATCTTCACCCTCAATCTGGACTGATAAACCAGGCTGGCACTGGGTCGAGGGAGAGGGAGGACTGATAGTGAGAAGGAGAGGAAGGTGGAGGGAGCTGAGGAGATTAATGTGAGCCTCTACTCTGCGGCACACAATGGCAGATTGGGTAACACATGATTTACGGGAGGGACAGACTTTGGTGGTGTCCTCCTCTCTCTCTCTCTCTCATTCCAAGCACTCCAAGTCCAGGGAGTGGCCCTCTAAGGCGATCCTCTTTCTGCTTCACACACCACCCGGCCCGGCGGTGTCTGTGAAACCTGAGAGACCCTGGACAGGGACAAGCCCCATGAGGGAGGGCAGCAGGGGGACAGCTCCAGCTTCAGGGTGTTACTGAGGGGGATAGTGTCTGATGCCTTCCCCTAGCAGTGAGGTGGGGGAACCATGTCTGGCCACAGGACTGTTGGAGAGATGAGAAGGGAAGAGGGAAGGCCACCCGACATCTGTAAGAGGATCAGGTTTCCTCACAACTTGTTGCCCAATGCTAAATAAACTCTGGCATGCGGTGTCGACACCTGATCTGGACTAAAAGGGCCGCTGGAGTAGTTCTCTGCAGCAGCAGCAGTACCCATGTCCTTTCCCTTGTTCTTTTAACCCTTCTCCCCTCACCCTCACCCAGTCCTCCTTGCCTGGCATGGTCTGGTCACCCTCCCTCCCTGGCCCCTCAGTGGCGCTCCACAAGTCTGTCTCTGTCTCTCTCTGGTGTTCCACAAGGCTGTCTCTCTCTCTCCCGTCATTGGTGTGCTAATGAGGTAGTGAGGGAGTGCCTGACTACGTCTCTTGGGGGCATAATGGGAGAGGGGTCAGAACAGGAGTTCCCTTTAGCCACTGTGACAGAGGGGACTGCCTCCCGCCTCCATTCCTCTCAATGTGAGCAGGTCTGTGACAGCTGTCCCTCTGCACTGTCAATCACTCTGAATTCCACACTGAAAGGGAAACGGCTTTGTGGTTGAAAACAAAACAGGGATTATACGGAATAGTAAACGTAGAATGTGCCATTGAGACTAATGATGTGATAAGAAGGTACTTTTGGATGTAGGATGAACTTACTAAATTAAATTACATTTTATTGGTCGCGTACACATATTTGGGTGTAGCAAAATGCTTATGTTCCTAGCTCCAACAGTGCAACAATACAAAACAATACATGCAAATCTCCAAAATAAAAATAAAAGAATGAACTAATATAGAAATATTAGAACGAGCATGTCAGAGTCCAGAATATAAATATATATATGTATATGATGGTGTGTATAGACATTATGGACAGTATATGAATAGAAAAGGTGTGTACAGCAGTAGTTGTATAGGATGATCCTTGACTAGAATACAGTGATTCTCAATATTATATATAAACAAGTGATCCTCAAGATTATATATAGTCAATTAATTAAGTCTTTTGACACACCTGTGCTTCAATCTAAGCAACATAATAAAAAAATCCCCATCAAAATCCGTCAGTTTAACCTAGAGATATCATTTTTTTTGCATGAGCTGCATCTCAATCCACCGCATCCACCTATGTCAGTCTTCCACATCTACAGTGGGAGGTGACCGAGCTACAACGTTGTTTGTCAGACCTTGAGACATTGCGAAAATCGATCTTCTCACAAAAATGCCAGTTGTGTCCGAACGGTTTGGGCTACAAACTATTATGACCACACTGTGGAAAGGGGAGACTCTAGCGAACACAATGTTGCTCTACTACCCTTACAAGTGTCATGGGACTCGTCAGAAGGTAACCCATACACATGAATAGAAATATGGAGGTAGTTTTATGCCAACAGAATAATGGTTTAAATATGTGTCCAAAAAAACGTTATATTACCTGAGCTTTCTTATATCTCCTAGATATAGGACAGACACTTCAAAACCTTATTCCTTATGATTTATTTTTGGACTGTATTTTTTTTATACCTGAAGGGGTCATTTGATTCGAAATTATAGCTAAATGATCCATGGTGTATGACCCTCTTAAAAGTATTCCATATGTTAGCTTAGTAGAACCCCTCCTCCCCCAACATCTTAGACTTTTAGAGGTTAAGAGAAGAATCTCTGAAGTCTCCTAACTGTGTTGCCTTTTCAGATTCCCAACAATGGTTTCACTGAAAACAAACATCACTTGGATGAACAGGAGCCGTTGTGACTAAGTCATGGCTGCCTAGGCAGTACATCATAAGAGAATAACTCTCACATCAATTATTCAACCTTATTGAATGGAATAGGTTTATTCTGCTCTCCTTCTCACAACAGAAACCTGCAGTGCTGAGCTGGCCAGCAGCCTCTGAGAGTAGCCTTCAACAAGCAGCATGCAATAACGTTATCATCACAAAGACATAGAACCAATCAATACCACATACCCCTGTGAAGATCAAGCTAATGCACAGTCCTGATTGAGGCTTGTTAGCCAAGAAATAGTGATCTACTAGAGGACGGATAGAGTGAGGGAACAAGGGAGAGAAAAAAAAAATTGATGACCCCCTCCCCTCCCCTCCTCTCTCTCCCGGGCCTCATTCAAGCGTGTGAGACACCGGTAATGCCGACTGCTCTAACGGTAAAACTGGAAGGTTCCACAAATCAGCATGTCGCTGAGTTTATAAGGCAGAAAAAAGGGAGAAGGAAGGAAGGCTTAACAGTGTGTATTTATATTGAGTCCTCCTATGAAGATGTGTTCCAGCCCGTGCCAAAGCAGTATGCATTATTGGGTTGCATTAGGTTGCATCGGTGGTTTACATTGCTGGTTGAAAGAGTTCCCATCCAGATATGTGTAAGGCCCATTAGCTTTGAAATGCTTTTCTTTCCAGCAGAAAGAACCCTGGACTAAGCAGCTGCGGGACACCTTTCTTTGGACATAATCGTCAGTTCCAGAGATATAATAGACTATAGCATTATTTCATGCTAGCACGGTTTCTCATTGAAAATATACAACTGTCTTGGCTGCTTTGCCCATGAGTGTCCTCTGCCTAGTGTTGCTTTTTTTATTAACACTCTACCCACATAAACAAATATTACAGTTTACTATAGGATTATGTAGTATACTGTAGAATACTATATTATCAATCAATCAAGTTTATTTTATATAGCCCTTCGTACATCAGCTAATATCTCAAAGTGCTGTACAGAAACCCAGCCTAAAACCCCAAACAGCTAGTAATGCAGGTGTAGAAGCACGGTGGCTAGGAAAAACTCCCTAGAAAGGCCAAAACCTAGGAAGAAACCTAGAGAGGAACCAGGCTATGAGGGGTGGCCAGTCCTCTTCTGGCTGTGCCGGGTGGAGATTATAACAGAACTATGCCAAGATGTTCAAAAATGTTCATAAGTGACAAGCATGGTCAAATAATAATCATGAATAATTTTCAGTTGGCTTTTCATAGCTGATCATTAAGAGTTGAAAAACAACAGGTCTGGGACAGGTGGCGGTTCCATAACCGCAGGCAGAACAGTTGAAACTGGAATAGCAGCAAGGCCAGGCGGACTGGGGACAGCAAGGAGTCACCACGCCCGGTAGTACCGACGTATGGTCCTAGGGCTCAGGTCCTCCGAGAGAAAGAAAGAAGAGAGAAGGAGAAAATTAGAGAGAGCCAAGATTTTCAAAATGTTCATAAATGACAAGCATGGTCAAATAATAATCAGGAATAAATCTCAGTTGGCTTTTCATAGCCGATCATTAAGAGTTGAAAACAGCAGGTCTGGGACAGGTAGGGGTTCCGTAACCGCAGGCAGAACAGTTGAAACTGGAATAGCAGCAAGGCCAGGCGGACTGGGGACAGCAAGGAGTCATCATGCCCGGTAGTCCTGACGTATGGTCCTAGGGCTCAGGTTCTCAGAGAGAGAGAAAGAAAGAGAGAACGAGAGAATTAGAGAGAGCATACTTAAATTCACACAGGACACTGGATAAGACAGGAGAAGTACTCCAGGTATAACCAACTGACCCTAGCCCCCCGACACAAACTACTGCAGCATAAATACTGGAGGCTGAGACAGGAGCGGTCAGGAGACACTGTGGCCCCATCCGAAGATACCCCCGGACAGGGCCAAACAGGAAGGATATAACCCCACCCACTTTGCCAAAGCACAGCCCCCGCACCACTAGAGGGATATCTTCAACCACCAACTTACAATCCTGAGACAAGGCCGAGTATAGCCAACAAAGATCTCCACCACAGCACAAACCAAGGGGGGGCGCCAACCCAGACAGAAAGATCACGTCAGTAACTCAACCCACTCAAGTGACGCACCCCTCCTAGGGACGGCATGAAAGAGCACCAGTAAGCCAGTGACTCAGCCCCTGTAATAGGGTTAGAGGCAGAGAATCCCAGTGGAGAGAGGGGAACCGGCCAGGCAGAGACAGCAAGGGCGGTTCGTTGCTCCAGAGCCTTTCCGTTCACCTTCACACTCCTGGGCCAGACTACACTCAATCATATGACCTACTGAAGAGATAAGTCTTCAGTAAAGACTTAAAGGTTGAGACCGAGTCTGCGTCTCTCACATGGGTAGGCAGACTGTTCCATAAAAATGGAGATCTATAGGAGAAAGCCCTGCCTCCCGCTGTTTGCTTACAACCTATAGTATCCCTCGATCATGTGTAGTACTTCGTATAGAATTGTGTAGTATACTGTAGAATATCCACAAAAAAACAGTGTATTAAATACTACAGAAATGTCAACAAAAACACTACCGTCCTTAGAAACACACAAAAAAATTGACTATAGTAAATACTATAGTATTTTATTTGCATATACCCTGCCCATTCCCCTCCCCCATATTCCAATTTGTGCCACCCGTAAGTAAGAAACCTACATGTCAAGTATACGCCATACAGAATATTGTGTTCCCTATGATTATAGAAAAAAACTCTGGGTTTTGAACTCTGTTCAGAACCCAGTCCTACCTACCTACAGATTATGGAACAGTTGCTCTTTCAGTATCTCTCCAGTAGGTTTCCTCAAGGAGAAAGCCCCCCACTTCTATGTCAAAGATAATAAAACAAAAACACTTCAGCAAATACTACAGTAATGTCACCAAAAACGCTACAGTAAATACTACAGTATACCATACTAGAGTCCGCAAAAACAGTAAAGTAAATACTACAGTATACCGTACTACAGTCCACAAAAACACTACAGTAAATACAAAAGTATACTATAGTCCACAGAAACACTACAGTAAATACTATTGTATACTACAGTCCGCAAAAACATTACACTAATTACTATAGTATATACTACTACGTTTAAAAAAAACAGTATTTATAAAGTATACTGCCAGTAAAGTATGCAAAAACACGACAGTGAATACTATAGAATTTATAAAATTGTATACACTACAGTATTTTTTCATGTGGGTAGTGTCTCCCCCTGCAAGATTTCACTTACCCTCATCAATCATTTCGTCTACACTACCGGTATTTTTACTATTTTCTACATTGTATAATAATAGTGAAGACATCAAAACTATGAAATAACACATATGGAATCATGTAGTAGCCAAAAATATATTTTCTATTTGAGATTCTTCAAATAACCACCCTTTGCCTTGATGACAGCTTTACACACTCTTGGCATTCTCTCAACCAGCTTCATGAGGTAGTCACCTGGAATGCATTTCAATTAACAGGTGTGCCTTCTTAAAAGTACATTTGTGGAATTTCTTTCCTTTTTAATGCGTTTGAGCCAATCAGTTGTGTTTGACAAGGTAGGGGAGTATACAGAATATCCTTCCCCTATTTGGCAAAAGACCAAGTCCAAATTATGGCAAGAACAGCTCAAATAAGCAAAGAGAAAAACAGTCCATCATTACTTTAAGACATGAAGGTCAGTCAATCTGGAACATTTCAAAAACGTTGAATGTTTCTTTAAGTGCAGAAGCAAAAAACATCAAGCGCTATGATGAAACTGGCTCTTATGAGGATCACCACAGGAATGGAAGGAATCTCCGCATGTGCATTTCCCACCGTAAAGCATGGAGGAGGAGGTGTTATGGTGTGGGGGTGTTTTTCTGGTGACACTGTCTGTGATTTATTTAGAATTCAAGGCACACTTAACTAGCATGGCTACCACAGCATTCTGCAGCGATACGCCGTCCCATCTGGTTTGCACTTAGTGGGACTCATTTGTTTTTCAACAGAACAATGACCCAACACATCTCCAGGCTGTGTAAGGGTTATTTTACCAAGAAGGAGAGTGGTGGACTGCTGCATCAGATGACCTGGCCTCCACAATCCCCTGACCTCAACCAAAAAGAGATGGTTTGGGATGAGTCAGACCACAGAGTAAAGGAAAAGCAGCCAACAAGTGCTCAGCAAATGTGGGAACTCCTTCAACACTGTTGGAAAAGCATTCCAGGTGAAGCTGGTTGAGAGAATGCCAAGACTGTGCAAAGCTGTCATCATGGCAAAGGCTGGCTATTTGAAGAATCTCACATTTTTATGTTTAACAATTTGGTTACTACATGATGGTTAGTTACTACATGGTTACTACTTGATTCCATATGTGTTATTTAATAGTTTTGATGTCTTCACTATTATTCTACAATGTAGAAAATAGTACAAATAAAGAAAAACCCTTGAATGAGTAGTTGTTCTAAAACTTTTGACCGGCAGTGTACTTCCAACAGGCCAAAGACCCTGATTTTCAATTCTGCTGTTTTGACTGGGCCTCCATTTTGATTTGAATAAGACAAATCCATTGAACAACAGCACACATTGGGGTAAGTGTGTAACTGTGTCTGGGTCTAGTCTCTATCCCTCCTGCTCGCTGCTGGCTGTGTCTGCTGTCTCTGCGACCAACCAGCCATTTAGAGCCCAGGAGAGGAGAGGCACTTCAGAGGAGGATTAGGACCGGGCGCAGGGGGCCTTTAGCAATGAGAGATGGCTCTTTTTGTTTCACCACAGAAAGAAAGTGGGAAAACACCCCGGATTTCTCACAGAAGGCTGCAAAGAAGCATATAAAGAAGAGGAAAGATCAGCTCAGCCAGTAGCTAGGCCTTTCTTAGTCCTTACTGGACCTGTTGTTTTTAATAGGCTTTTTAACCCCCCTGTACTGGCTCTGTGAAAGCTCTTTTGGGGTGCGGACTCTTTGTGTTGATGGATTGTAGGCTCTGTAGACTCTCACCATGCATCCAGTCAAGTGGTTGCATTATTAATGAAGATTCAGAGTTTGGTATGGCTTCCTTATTGAGTCTGTTGATGCCCCATCATGGAAGCATAATGAAGGGGACAATGAATTAGTGTGCTGTCAACAACTGCCTGAGAAAGACACACATGTTGGGTTTTATTGAAAATGAAGACACAAGACCCATCTGTTGAAGGGTGATATGTTTTGATTTGGGACTGGCCCTAAGGAGTGGCCCCCAGAGCATTTCACACTGGATTAGTTTGGATTTCAGCTCTTGTCCTCCTTCAGAGCAGCAACATGATCTGAGGTTAAACCTCGGGTTTGCCTTTTCTCCTCTTTACATGACATGTTACTGCCCCCATTTCTGGTCTGGAGCATGGCTATTTACTCCTCAGTGATTAAGAAGCCAATTCAATGAATTTTTTAAGAGGCCAAAAACAGGAATGCCAGTCAGCCAGTTAGGTTTAGTGCTGTGATTAGAGTTCACTGTGAGTTATACTCAGGGAAAGTGTGCCACAGTGTTAGACTGTGGTTTCTGCACCGCAGTCTACAATTCCATCTCTCAAAACCATCCACCCTTGATACACATGTAAGTCCGCAGGCATCAAATTCAAGCAAGTTGTCATACAATCCCCTCTACCTGCCAACCAAAAAGCTCTCAACAGTGTCTTGAATTTCATAATTAGTCAAAGTAATTATAAATATACTGAACAAAAACATGAACGCAACATGCAGCAATTTCAAAGATTTTACTGAGTTACAGTTCATATAAGGAAATCAGTCAATTTAAATAAATTCATTAGGCCCTAAGCTATGGATTTGACTGGTATTACAGATATGCATCTGTTGGTCACCTTTTTAAAAAAAGTAGGGGTGTGGATCAGAAAACCAATCAGTATCTGGTGTGACCACAATTTGCCTCATGCAGCTCGACATCTCTTTCACATAGAGTTGAGCAGGCTGTTGATTGTGGTCTGTGGAAGGTTGTCCCACTCCTCTTCAATGGCTGTGCAAAGTTGCTGGATATTGGCGGGAACTGGAAAACTCTGTCAAACACGTCGTTCCAGCGCATCCCAAACATGCTCAATAGGTGAGATGTCTAGTAAGTATGCAGGCCATGGAAGAATTGGGACATTTTCAGCTTCCAGGAATTGTGTACAGATCCTTGCGACATGGGGCCATGCATTATCATGCTGAAACACGAGGTGATGGCGGCAGATGAATGGTACAACAATGGGCCTCAGGATCTCATCACATCATCTCATTTAATGTTTCAGCATGACAATGCCCCCGTGCGCAAAGCGAGGTCCATACAGAAATGGTTTGTCGAGATCGGTGTGGAAGAACTTGACAGGCCTGCACAGAGCCCTGACCTCAAACATCGAACACCTTTGGGATGAATAGGAACGCCGACTGCGAGCCGGGCCTAATCGCCCAACATCAGTGCCCAACGCTCTTGTAGCTGAATGGAAGCAAGTACCCGCAGCAATGTTCCAACATCTAGTGGAAAGCCGTCCCAGTAGAGTGGAGGCTGTTATAGCAGCAACTCCATATTAATGCCCATGATTTTGGAGGGAGATGTTTGACTGCTACATGTAGTGTAGTAGTGTGTTTAAGTAGGCAGCTGAACGTGTGAAAGCTGTCAGGGTACCATCACCATGTGAAATCTGTCAGCCAACCATCACCATGTAAAAGATGTCAGCCTCCCATCACCATTTGAAATCTGTCAGCCTACCATCACCATGTGAAAGCTGTCAGCCTCCCATCACCATGTGAAAGCTGTCAGGCTCCCATCACCATGTGAATGCTGTCAGCCTCCCATCACCATGTGAATGCTGTCAGCCTCCCATCACCATGTGAATGCTGTCAGCCTCCCATCACCATGTGAAAGCTGTCAGCCTCCCATCACCACGTAAAAGCTGTCAGCCTCCCATCACCTTGTGAAAGCTGTCAGCCTCCCATCACCATGTAAAAGCTGTCAGGCTCCCATCACCATGTGAATGCTGTCAGCCTCCCATCACCATGTGAAAGCTGTCAGCCTCCCATCACCTTGTGAAAGCTGTCAGCCTACCATCACCATGTGAAAGCTGTCAGCCTCCCATCACCATGTGAAAGCTGTCAGGCTCCCATCACCATGTGAAAGCTGTCAGCCTCCCATCACCATGTGAAAGCTGTCAGCCTACCATCACCTTGTGAAAGCTGTCAGCCTCCCATCACCATGTGAAAGCTGTTAGCCTCCCATCACCATGTGAAAGCTGTCAGCCTCCCATCACCACGTAAAAGCTGTCAGCCTCCCATCACCATGTGAAAGCTGTCAGCCTCCCATCACCATGTAAAAGCTGTCAGACTCCCATCACCATGTGAAAGCTGTCAGCCTCCCATCACAATGTAAAAGATGTCAGCCTCCCATCACCATGTGAAAGCTGTCAGCCTCCCATCACCATGTAAAAGCTGTCAGCCTCCCATCACCATGTAAAAGCTGTCAGCCTCCCATCACCATGTGAAAGCTGTCAGCCTCCCATCACCATGTGAAAGCTGTCAGCCTCCCATCACCATGTGAAAGCTGTCAGCATACCATCACCATGTGAAAGCTGTCAGCCTCCCATCACCTTGTGAAAGCTGTCAGCCTCCCATCACCTTGTGAAAGCTGTATCAGGGGAAATCAGAAAAGGAAATGTGTTTAGAGGAAAGTTGAGCTCATGAGCTTATCTTGAAGTCTGAACAGACACCTCATTACAAAGGTCCCATAGAATGTAGCACCTGGGAACCACACCAGGGAGACATTACCAGAAACCACTCAACTGGCCACTAAAATAAATATGTCAATATGTGTTTGCATTTCCCATTACCATGAAAATCACAATCAAAATGTCATTACCACTACTAACTGTGTATTTGAAAGGACCAGTTGTGTCCTGGTTCCTTTATTGAAGACACAATCATTATAAGGCTATACATGTATCTATAATGTAGCTTGTCCTATCCTGTTCCCATATAGCTCAGTGACCATTCTGTATGAACTCAGTCCTGCAACACCTCATCAGGGTCACTGCAGCACCTTCACATTAGCCATGCCGCTCTATGTAATGGCCCTTTGGGACCGCTCCACCACGTACCAGCCCTGTCTCCCTGTCCTCTCTCCTGCATCCAGATGTTTCTAGTGCCAGCAAAGGTCTCAGTCTCAACTGTGGAGGATGAAAATGGCTTTGCCAGACTCTCCTCTCCTGTCGGTGCACTCAGCCAGGCCTCTCTGAATAGACTTGTGTTTTCTCTCTCTCTCGCCCAATGTGTTTAATTTCTGTGACCCCTGACCTGTGTGGAATGTCTGGAGACAGATCCAGATGTGCTGTGACTGTTACGTAAAAACAGCGATTTTGTGGTTTTCCAATTAAGACCCACTATTTCATGCATGCAAACATCCAACATACCTGCATGCAGCTATTTGGATTGTGCACTTCTTGAAGTAACCAGAGAAAAGACACAAAAATGTCAGCAGCTAACACAGCTGGGGAGCTGTTCGGTGCTCTGGTTGAGTGAGGTATGACGGATGCAGAGGGAAATGGTTACAGACACATTTCACACGGAAGGAACACAACACCCAATGGTCTGGCTCGGCATGCCTCTCTGCTTTCCCACTTTGTTCCTCAACCCTGTCTGAGAATTGATTTGATTCTGATTTGATTTATTAGGATCCCCATGGCAACAGCTAGTCTTACTGGGGTCCGACACATAACAAAAAATACATTACAGACAAAATACTTTACAATTTACATACATTTAAAAACATGAACATGTAGTGTGTGTGTGTGTGTGTGTGTGTGTGTGTGTGTGTGTGTGTGTGTGTGTGTGTGTGTGTGTGTGTGTGTGTGTGTGTGTGTGTGTGTGTGTGTGTGTGTGTGTGTGTGTGTGTGTGTGTGTGTGTGTGCATCTATCAGTTACACATACAGTGGGGCAAAAAAGTATTTAGTCAGCCACCAATTGTTCAAGTTCTCCCACTTAAAAATATGAGAGAGGCCTGTAATTTTCATCATAGGTACACTTCAACTATGACAGACAAAATGAGAAAAAAAAATCCAGAAAATCACATTGTAGGATTTTTAATGAATTTATTTGCAAATTATGGTGGAAAATAAGTATTTGGTCAATAACAAAGTTTATCTCAATACTTTGTTATATACCCTTTGTTGGCAATGACAGGTCAAACGTTTTCTGTAAGTCTTCACAAGGTTTTCACACACTGTTGCTGGTATTTTGGCCTATTCCTCCATGCAGATCTCCTCTAGAGCAGTGATGTTTTGGGGCTGTTGCTGGGCAACACGGACTTTCAACTCCCTCCGAAGATTTTCTATGGGGTTGAGATCTGGAGACTGGCTAGGCCACTCCAGGAGTGGAGTGGGATCATTGTCGTTGCGGTGTGTTTGGGATCATTGTCATGCTGAAAGACCCAGCCACGTTTCATCTTCAATGCCCTTGCTGATGGAAGGAGGTTTTCACTCAAAATCTCACGATACATGGCCCCATTCATTCTTTCCTTTACACGGATCAGTCGTCCTGGTCCCTTTGCAGAAAAACAGCCCCAAAGCATGATGTTTCCACCCCCATGCTTCACAGTAGGTATGGTGTTCTTTGGATGCAACTCAGCATTCTTTGTCCTCCAAACACGACGAGTTGAGTTTTTACCAAAAAGTTCTATTTTGGTTTCATCTGACCATATGACATTCTCCCAATCTTCTTCTGGATCATCCAAATGCTCTCTAGCAAACTTCAGACGGGCCTGGACATGTACTGGCTTAAGCAGGGGGACACGTCTGGCACTGCAGGATTTGAGTCCCTGGCGGCGTAGTGTGTTACTGATGGTAGGCTTTGTTACTTTGGTCCCAGCTCTCTGCAGGTCATTCACTAGGTCCCCCCGTGTGGTTCTGGGATTTTTGCTCACCGTTCTTGTGATCATTTTGACCCCACGGGGTGAGATCTTGCGTGGAGCCCCAGATCGAGGGAGATTATCAGTGGTCTTGTATGTCTTCCATTTCTTAATAATTGCTCCCACAGTTGATTTCTTCAAACCAAGCTGCTTACCTATTACAGATTCAGTCTTCCCAGCCTGGTGCAGGTCTACAATTTTGTTTCTGGTGTCCTTTGACAGCTCTTTGGTCTTGGCCATAGTGGAGTTTGGAGTGTGACTGTTTGAGGTTGTGGACAGGTGTCTTTTATACTGATAACAAGTTCAAACAGGTGCCATTAATACAGGTAACGAGTGGAGGACAGAGGAGCCTCTTAAAGACGAAGTTACAGGTCTGTGAGAGCCAGAAATCTTGCTTGTTTGTAGGTGACCAAATACTTATTTTCCACCATAATTTGCAAATGAATTCATAAAAAATCCTACAATGTGATTTTCTGGATTTTTTTTCTCTCATTTTGTCTGTCATAGTTGAAGTGTACCTATGATGAAAATTATAGGCCTCTCTCATCTTTTTAAGTGGGAGAACTTGCACAATTGGTGGCTGACTAAATACTTTTTTGCCCCACTGTACATGTCAGTACATACACACAACATGTAGGTCACATGGGGGAGAGGCGTTGTGCCGTGAGGTGTTGCTTCATTTGTTTTTTTAAACCATGTTTGCTGTTCACTTGCGGCTATATAAGATGGAAGGGAGTTCTATGCACTCATGGCTCTGTATAATACTGTATGTTTCCTTGAATCTGTTCTGGACCTGCGGACTGTGAAAAGACCCCTGGTGGTATGTCTGGTAGGGTATGTGTGTGTGTCAGTGCTGTGTGTAAGCTGACTATGCAAACAATTTGGAATTTCCAACACATTAATGTTTCTTATAAAAACAAGAAGTCTTTCCTCAACTCTTAGCCAAGAGAGACTGACATTCATAGTATTAATATTAGCCCTCTGATTACAATGAAGAGGAAGACGTGCGGCTACTAGGTCTTTCTTTTTTTGCATGAGTTCCTTTGTCCATAACAGAAAATTATACCACCACCCCATTCCTTCTTCCATGCAACTTCATCTAAGGATGTAGAGTGAGTTTCCTGTAAACAGTATATGTTATATTCCTTTTCTTTTAGCCATGTAGAGACTGATCTTCTTTTTTTATCATCTGCTAAACCATTACAATTATAACTGGCTATACTTATTTCACCCCTTACCATAACTAGATACTATTCTCAGTCTAAATTGACCATAATTAGTGCTTGTAAAGTTACTGCCATCAGAGGTATTATGACGGACAAAACTAGAGCCTTCAAATGTCTGATATTTAGAATTCAAGAAATAGGTTCTAGCAATATTTGTTTTATTCCCTTGCTTGTTTGCCTGTGAGCCAATGCCACAGATATTAGAAAATTGAGACAAGATATTATGTGTGTAGTAAATATGAGTGGGTTGATGTGCATGATATTGGATGAGATTTAGTGAGAGTGTGTACGATGGCTGTATAAGAGTAAGACTATAATGTGTGATGTCCAAATAAATAATAACTCTTTGCATGGTTGAGTGTCTATGTGTGTAACATGTAGTGCGTATAGCCTTAATATTCATGATGATAATGGTAATCCATATCGTATCACCGTCATAGTTGCATCATAATTACCTTTAACATCACTGAAAAACACATCCCAGCATTTCCATAGCAATTGATGTTTCACATGATCATGAAAGAGACCTAGCATTACTCTAGAGATGGCTTCACTACAGTACAAATGTATTCCGTACAATATGTTATTATTCCCCAATGCCCGTATTCTGATATCTTCCCCCTGTTTGTTGTAAACATATATAAACATGTAGACAAATACATAAAAAAGATAGACAAAGAATAACCACATTAAATTATAAAACAGTTCTCGACAATAGAGAGAAAGGGAGAGAAGAGAAGAGAGAAGAGAAGAGAAAAGAGAGAAAGAGAGAGTGAGACAAGAGAGTGATATCAGGTTTGTGTGTGTATGTATAAGTCTGTATGTGTAAGCGAGCATGTAATTGAGTACGTGTGTGTTCATATCCATTTCATAATGTTCAGATATTGTTACAGTTCCCATACTTTCTTTTTTTCGTAACCTGAAGTCCCTGTAGAATTTAGTACAGCCATGGTGTTATGGAGCTGTCTCGGAATAGCTGTCCATCATAAAGAGTTTGTCCACAATGAGAAAGGCACACTTAACCTTCTCCCTTTGTTGCCTTTGTACCGGATACAGTCTCTTACAACATTCGTTTATCTCCCTTGGAAATTGGTCATTGAGACCGAATTTGGTCCCTTTAAGCTCCCTTCCCCTGCTTTTGATCAGCTCCTTTTGTTGGTAGTGTTCAAATTTTGCGATGATTGGTCGGGGACCCTTGGTCTTGTCGCTCCGAGCTCCAAGTCTGTGTACTCTGTGGAAAGCCACCTTGTTTACAGTCTCTATAGGAAGTTTCAAGGCGGAATGCATGAATTCTCTGATCGAGCCCTCTGGATTATTGGATGCGTCCTCAGGAATCCCAGAAAAAAAATATTTTCACGCATGCTACGACTTTGTATGTCTAGTAGCGACTCCTTCCTCACCCTGTTTTCCCTGAGTAGACAATCCATGTTGGAATCATGAATTTTTACCTTGGCTGTGAGTGCCTTGTTTTCTCCTCGGAACGTGAGAATTTCACTCTGACTGACCTCCAAACTCCCCCTCAGCCCTGCTACCTCCTCACACAACTTTTCCAGTGTAGTATGGATTCCAGCCAGAGCACTAGGTCTTTCTTGACCATATGACTGGACAATAATCAAGATAAGATAAAACTAGAACCTGCAGGACTTGCTTTGTGGAGTGGGATGTCAAAAAAGTAGAGCATCTCTTTATTACGGACAGACCTCTCCGCATCTTTATAAACATTGAATCTATATGTTTTGACCATGACAGTTTACAATCTAAGGTAACACCAAGTAATTTAGTCTCCCCAACTTGTTCAACAGCATTCATTACCAATTTCAGCTGAGGTCTAGAACTTATTGAATGATTTGTATCAAATACAATGCTCTTAGTTTTGAAAATGTTCAGGACCAGTTTATTCTTGACCACACATTCCAAAACAGACAGCAAGTCTTTGTTAAGGGTTTTAGTGACTTCATTAGCTGTGGTTGCTGATGCGTATATGGTTGAATCAACAACATGGACACACATGCTTTGTTTAATGCCAGTGGCAGATCATTGGTAAAAAATAGAAAAGAGTAGAGGGCCTAGAGAGCTGCCCTGCGGTACACCACACATTTGCATGTTTGACATTAAAGAAGCTTCCTTACAGAAAACCCTCTGAGTTCTATTAAATAGATAGCTCTGAATCCACGATATGGCAGAGGTTGAAAAGTCATAACACATACGTTTTCTCAACAACAGGTTGTGGTCAATAACATCAAAGTCTGCACTGAAATCTAACAGTACAGCTCACATAATCTTATTATTATCAATTTATTTCACCAATCATCAGTCATTTGTGTCAGTGCAGTATATGTTGAGTGCCCTGCTCCATAAATATGCTGAAAGTCTGTTTTTAATTTGTTTACCAAGCATTGCATTTGGTCAAACACAATTTTTTGCAACAGTTTGCTAAGAGCAGGCAGCAAGCTTATAGGTCTGCTGTTAGACTTTGGCTTCCCTCCAGGCCTGAAGACAAAGAGTTTCCTCTAGGCTCAGATTAAAGATATGACACATAGGAGTGGCTATAGGGTCAACTATCATTCTCAGTAGTCAATGTTAGGAGGTTAGTCATTACTGATCGACAGCAATAATTTTTCCACCTTTCCCACACTAAATTTACAAAATTCAAACATATAATGCTTTTCTTTCATTTCTCTTTCAAAAAATTATATATGACTACGATGGCACACTGTTTGTTGTTGGCATTTCCTGCCTAAGTTTGCCCACTTTGCCAATTAAATAATCATTCAAATAATTGGCAAAATCAAATGGTTTTGTGAAGAATAAGCCATCGGATTCAATAAATGATGGAAACAACAACAATAAACAGCAGGGATCTAGACAGCCACAAGCCAGGGACAATCTGCGGTCCCAGCCACAATGGCTAACCGCATTGCGGGCTGCGTTCAAGCCCTTAAGACAACCCAGCTAGCTGCTACGCCAAGCAGCTCCTCAGACCCGACCTTGGTTGGCAGGATCACTGGAAAGATAGTATCGGCCCCAGCAACTGATGCCAACCGCGTCACGGGATCCAAACTCAGAAGGTAGCAAGCTAGTACTTTTTCAATAGACTTTCAAAACCTTCCAAAAAAACAAACTGAGCACTCCCTCGTTCCTCGTTGAACAGGAAGTGATGTGTTATGCAGTGCGTAAATTACTGAGATAGGTCAATCATGGTCAGCCATGGTCATACTGTGAGGTTTGAACGTGATAGAAAACGCTCATCTGTGAGATAGTATCCATTAAAGCACTGATAGATAGACTGTGTCTATAAGCGTGTGAGTGTGTGAAAAAATGTGAAAAAAATCAGGAAACCATAATATTATGCTGAGGGTTTTCCTAGTGTAAAATTGTACGTTAAAATGTGAAATGATTCTGTGTCTGTGTGTGTGTTTAATTTATGGACACACACAATATCCCAACTTTTCACTGTATCAACATATAAAAAAGGAAACACATGTTGTTGCTTCATGGATATCAGATAACATTGATAGATTACCATCTCTGACAGTAGGAGAGCTCCAGTAAACTGGGTGTCAGATTGTTTTTGTTGACAGGGATAGACGGAAACAACAAGCGGTCTGTGACGTTCTGATTAAATAATGGACAGTATTTATAGTTGGACTATTGCATGGGAGCAGTAGTGGTTGACATCCAGACCACCACAAGATTTAACCAATTTGGTGATCAGTCGTTACTCCTTTTTTAGTTGTTCAGTTTCTGTCATTATTTTGTTTTTTATATTATGTTTGTTGTGTAGTAAATATCTCAGCTTTTATTTTCATTGTTTTTTATTTGTTTTTTCCCCTGTAAAGCTCATTGCGTTGCATTCCATGTCTGAAGTGTGCGGTATAAATAAAGCATAATTTGGTTTGATTCTCCTTTGCCTTGACAAATCTGAATTGTCTCTCCAGCCAAGTTAGCTTCTAATGACTGTGGCCAATGTGCAGTGCTTAGGAAGGTCCGCTGCTCTCCAAAGTTTTGGAGGCAAAGTAGTTGAGTCCTGTTGGGGTGGTAACTTAACTTATATCCAGCCATGTAACCGTGTAGAAGTAGAGCTGCAGCCAGCTGCTGGCTTCTCATTAGCAGGCGTCCTGCTCCAGGGCTGTCTGGGGATCTGCCTGCAGGGATTCAGTAACAAGCACAAGGACCTTTTCTAGGTCCTTAAACTCTCCTGCAGAGTGGAATATGGATGGTTCTGACAGGTCGTGCCCAGGGGGTCCTATTGGCCAGGCTGGCTTCGTTAGCGTGTCTAACCCTGTAGAGTAGACTGACTGCCTCCTGCATGCGCTGCTATGCCCTCAGGTCTGTTATGGACGAGAGGGGCTTTTGAACAAGCCTTGTGTCAGACACACTGTGAGAGCGCTAAGCAGGAGCAGCTTTGACACAGCTAGCAGAGTGGCAGACTGAGAGAGTCCCGCTGGGCAGCAGCTAAACTTGACTAAACTACAGGAAGTAAATGCCTTTGTTTCAAATAAAACTTTTTCCAGAATATGTTGTTCGTGACATGTGTGAAACACTTTTTTTTCCCATTGTGGCTGGCAGAATGGGGGAAAAAACATCAAATTAATTCTGAAACGACAATCAGCCCCCTAAAAATCAATTTTTATACACAAGAATTGAAGTTGCATAACTGAAGGCCAAAAACAACATTGGGCAGTCTCTTGGAAAATGTCACACTGTGGGGGAAAAAACACAATAGTTAAAAACACAATAGTGTCCCATGTCATAGGCCTATGTGTTATGTTAAAGAACACAGATGCCCGTGCTCCATCATGTTTCAAATATCCCAAAAGACTACAGTTTCGGTATGTAATGCGGGAAGTATTGGATGTTCTGAAACTAACTGATAGAAGCTGTGGAATTCGTCAACATCGAGGTGCACGTATGTCGAGCAACAGAGGCCTGGTCTGAATCAGAAAGGCTTTCAGAGTCTCGTGTCTCAAATTAAAAGATAGGAAAATCCTGACTGACTGGCAACAGACTGCTATCTCTCCACATCAAACTACAGCAAGGAAATTCCAGCTCTCTCTGAGAATTATTTGTCAACATTAGGCTTGTACGTGCCAGCCATATAGACTAACATCAACATCTGGGCGACCCATTGCATTGTGAGTAGCAGCCACATGGCATTAGGATCCACTCATCTGGATAAACTTAGGTGGAAGTAAGGAGGGAGGCCTTGGGTGCAGCCCGCTCACCTGGGTGTCACACTTTTGCCTTCTTCATTTCCTCCCTAGCGCGCCCCCTTGTCCTGTGTCAGACTCCTTCACGCCATCCCCCTTACCTCCCCTCCTGCTCCCCCTCCACTGGCGAGAGACCTGATGAGGTCCAGATGTGGTCCAGATGGGGCTCATTTCCGAGGCATGGCCCAATGAGGAACCATGGACTCCAGGAGGGCTCCATCAAACTGCCATTGGTTCTGCTCACTCACATGTATCCGGTCAGGACAAGGGTCCCTACCTCATTAAGGGGTTGAACACAACAAATCTCCCTGGATACAGAAACAGAGGAGAAGCACATCTTCCCAAATTTCAACCATAGCTCAATGTTATATTTACATAGAAATAGTAAATATTCAGGACATAAAGTACAAGTCAAAAGTTTGGAGACACCTACTCATTCAAGGGTTTTATTTATTTTTACTATTTTCTACATTGTAGAATAATAGTGAAGACATCAAAACTATGAAATAACATAACACATAAGGAATCATTTAGTAAACAAAAAAGTTTTAAACAAATCAAAATATATTTTAGATTTTAGATTCTTCAAAGTAGCCACCCTTGCCATGATGACAATTTTGAACACTCTTGACATTCTCTCAACCAGCTTCATGAGGAATGCTTTTCCAATAGTCTCGAAGGAGTTCCCACATATGCTGAGCACTTGTTTGCTGCTTTTCCTTTACTCTGAGGTCCAACTCATCCCAAACCATCTCAATTGGGTTGAGGTCGGGTGATTGTGGAGGCCAGGTCATCTGATGTAGCACTCCATCACTTTCATTGGTCAAATAGCCCTTACACAGCAAATGATAGTCCCACTATGCGCAAACCAGATGGGATGGCATATCGCTGCAGAATGCTGTGGTAGCCATGCTGGTTAAGTGTGCCTTGAATTTTAAATAAATCACAGACAGTGTCACTAGCAAAGCACCCCCATACCATCACACCTTCATCATCCGTTCACCTACTCTGCATCTCACAAAGACACAGCGGTTGGAACCAAAAATCTCAGATTTGGACTCATCAGACCAAAGGACAGATTTCCACCGGTCTAATGTCCATTGCTCGTGTTTCTTAGTCCAAGCAAGTATCTTCTTATTGGTGTCCTTTAGTCGTGGCTTCTTTGCAGCAATTCCCACAGTCTCCTCTGAACAGTTGATGTTGAGATGTGTTTTTTACTTGAACTCTGTGAAGCATATATTTGGGCTGCAATCTGAAGTGCAGTTAACTCTAATGAACTTATCCGCTGCAGCAGAGGTAACTGGGTCTTCCTTTCCTGTGGCAGTCCTCTTGAGAGACAGTTTTATGGTTTTTGTGACTGCACTTGAAGAAACTTTCAAAGTTCTTGAAATTTTCCAGATTGACTGACCTTCATGTCTTAGAGTAATGATGGAATGTCGTTTCTCTTTGCTTATTTGAGCTGTTCTTGCAATAATAATGGACTTGGTCTTTTACCAAATAGGGCTATCTTCTGTATACCACCCTACCTTGTCACAACACAATTAATTGGCTCAAATGCATTAAGAAGGAAAACAATTCCACAAATGAACATTTAACAAGGCACACCTGTTAATTGAAATGCATTCCATGTGACTACCTCATGAAGCTGGTTGAGAGAATGCAAAGAATGTGCAAAGCTGTCATCAAGGTAAAGGGTGGCTACTAACACTTTTTTGTGACTACTTTGAAGAATCTTAAATATAAAATATATTTTTATTTGTTTAACACTTGGTTACTACATGATTCCACATGTGTTATTTCATAGTTGTCATGTCTTCACTATTATTCTACAATGCAGAAAAATATGAAAAATAAAGAAAAACCCTTAAATTAGTTGGTGTGTCCAAACTTTTGACTGGTACTGTATATGGTTGCTTGCTGTGGAAGGCTATAGCGATGCTAACATAGCCATGCGCTGCATTTATCAGGACAACCTCACAAGCAGCCAACCTTCCCTCAAGCAGACTAGATGAGAATTCCTTTCACAGAAGCCCATACTTATCCAATCATAGGGCAGTGAGGGTGTTCCACCACAATAAACTGGTAGAGAGAGAGAGGGATACCTAGTTGGCTATTTTGGTCCTTTTCTGAGGAACTCATCTGGTCAACCAAACGTAGATCACAAATCTAATAATGTCTCTATGGCATGTGTTCTGAACAACTTACTGTAATGATGTAAACCGACTGCATAGTTCTGTGAAGTGGGGCACGAGCTTTCCGTTGTATTGTACTAGTCAGTGACTGACAGTGAGTGGATGGCAGCTGGGTCCAAAGAGGGCAGCTATATTTAGGTCATATTAGCGCCTATGACACGACATATGACGACAAATGACATGATGTCAGCTCACGCATACACATCTGGGGTCCACATGTGACATTTGGAGGATGGGGGGGTTGGGTGACCGGTTGGTTTCAGAGTGTTACTGTCACGGTTGTGTTCAGCCCGTGTGAACACTGAACTGAGGCATGCTGTAGTCCAGGAAAGTAGTGCCCTGGGAGACCTCACAATGGCAACAACACAGCTGCAGACAGTTATCAGATGTTGATCAGTGGTTGGACAGATTTGATGTTTTGAAGAATGTTGGAGATGAATCGTGTGGTGTAGTGAAACACTCTCTGAGACAGAGAGGGAGGAGAGAAGAGGAGGAGGTGCGTAGTGTTGTTTGGCAGGAAGATAACCTAGAGCTGCACTCATGGTGTCCTCTCAGTCTCCCAGAGGATCTCCAGCTAGTCACATGGTGTCCTCTCAGTCTCCCAGAGGATCTCCAGCTAGTCACATGGTGTCCTCTCAGTCTCCCAGAGGATCTCCAGCTAGTCACATGGTGTCCTCTCAGTCTCCCAGAGGATCTCCAGCTAGTCTCATGGTGTCCTCTCAGTCTCCCAGAGGATCTCCAGCTAGTCTCATGGTGTCCTCTCAGTCTCCCAGAGGATCTCCAGCTAGTCTCATGGTGTCCTCTCAGTCTCCCAGAGGATCTCCAGCTAGTCACATGGTGTCCTCTCAGTCTCCCAGAGGATCTCCAGCTAGTCTCATGGTGTCCTCTCAGTCTCCCAGAGGATCTCCAGCTAGTCTCATGGTGTCCTCTCAGTCTCCCAGAGGATCTCCAGCTAGTCTCATGGTGTCCTCTCAGTCTCCCAGAGGATCTCCAGCTAGTCTCATGGTGTCCTCTGTCTCCCAGAGGATCTCCAGCTAGTCTCATGGTGTCCTCTCAGTCTCCCAGAGGATCTCCAGCTAGTCTCATGGTGTCCTCTCAGTCTCCCAGAGGATCTCCAGCTAGTCTCATGGTGTCCTCAGTCTCCCAGAGGATCTCCAGCTAGTCACATGGTGTCCTCTCAGTCTCCCAGAGGATCTCCAGCTAGTCACATGGTGTCCTCTCAGTCTCCCAGAGGATCTTCAGCTAGTCTCATGGTGTCCTCTCAGTCTCCCAGAGGATCTCCAGCTAGTCTCATGGTGTCCTCTCAGTCTCCCAGAGGATCTCCAGCTAGTCTCATGGTGTCCTCTCAGTCTCCCAGAGGATCTCCAGCTAGTCTCATGGTGTCCTCTCAGTCTCCCAGAGGATCTCCAGCTAGTCTCATGGTGTCCTCTCAGTCTCCCAGAGGATCTCCAGCTAGTCTCATGGTGTCCTCTGTCTCCCAGAGGATCTCCAGCTAGTCTCATGGTGTCCTCTGTCTCCCAGAGGATCTCCAGCTAGTCTCATGGTGTCCTCTGTCTCCCAGAGGAGAAAAGAAAGTAATAACATAATGACGGAGCCATCAGGATAACAACAATCCCCACTGAGAATCATGTGACCTGATCATTTGAAGAAAGGAACGAAAACAAAAGGTACAATTTAAGAATAAATCGAATTAGGGACAGATCAAAATTTTCTCGGGGGAATTGGCTGGTCCAACTCAAGGTGTCATAAAAAACTGCACCCCCCTCCCCAATGTAAAAAAAATATCTTCACATGACCCTCCCCTTGTACAGTAAAATACATGGAACACCTTCCCCCCCCCCCCCATAGAGCTAACTCTAAATAATGTTTACAACCACAAATAACAATAACCGCAGTGATCCTGTGTTTAGAAACGTGGATATCGACTTTGCCACTTTGCATGCTTTAGTGCACAGTCGATGCCATGCAGGGCTACGGGCCAGAAGGTTGGGGGTTTGCTGACCACCACAGACAAGCTCACTCTCCCTGCCTGTTTCATTACACTATGATCAGAGCTGGCTGCAGACAATGATCAGGTAGGGGGAAATCAGATTTTCAATATTTTGATCCCATATTTATAATTCTAGAAAATATATGCAACAAATTATCCACCAACAGTTTTCTGTACCAATACCAATATGTAGCCTATATAAAGAAAGAGACGCTTAGGCCTAACCCCAGAGAGCGATAGAGAGAGAGATATGCAGTGCCATGCTACGACACCGACATGCATTTCTTTATGCCAGATGGCTACTGCGTCTGCTATACAGATACAGACGTACGAAAGGAGGCTAATATGTACATTTGTTATCAGATTATCTTGCATAAAGATAAGCATTATATTGTTAGATTACAGGCGTAACTCTGGTAGGCCTGAAACAGTCTTCCTCACCTCAAATTCAACTGTCGGAGTCAGCTGGAATGACGGGGCGCACTGCTTTCATATCATAGGCCTGCAGTAGCAAAAGCTTAATGATAGAAACACCATACCAAACCTTCACAAACATTTCTATACATTATTAGGGTATTATCAAAAGTAAATCAAGCCATTGTTTATAGGGAAAATATGAGCAGAAGAGCAAATGTCAACCAGGGAAAAAATGCACTACCTCCCCTGTGCCCAATAAAAAAACACTCAACTCTCCCCTGTTTTTGACCAAACCTCCTCCCCTGTAAATTTCGATATGTCCCTTAGTTCCTTTTATTAAATAAACAGTTAAGAAGAATCCGAATTTTTTGGGGGGCTTTAGATGAATCCCACTTTGTCTGACCGCCTTATAGCAGATATCGGGGTAATGACCTCCTTACAGTAGATATCGGGGTAAAGGGTTTATCTATCAAAGTACATTAAAGTAACACATTGACCCATATTCCTGAGCAGCTGACATGATTTAGGTGTGAAGTTCAATGTTGTGGAAATAGAAGCCCATTCGTGGTTGAATACAGTATCCACCTCACTTCCCTGGAATTCAATAGAGCCCCATGTTTTGGGCTGAGGTCCTGTCTGCTCCATAGCACCCTCAGGAAGTGCACATACACAGAGGTCTCACTTTCTGCGTGTGGTGTTTATTAAACTTTACAGGAAATAACCGAGGATCCCATTTTCCTTAGGAACAGGACAGAGGGTGAGAAATAATTAAAACTCGTCTAGGGACCCATGTGAGATCCATGGCTCAGGACTCAGTATCCTGGGAGAACCAAGAGCGGAGCAGCGCCTATGCATCAGGTCCACGAAACTGGGTTAGTTAGGCACCTTGTCTGATGGATCAGAGGGACAGAAATATGGCTTACTGTTCACTATTCCACTGTCTTGTCTTCATTATCTCTCTCCAGTCTATGTCTCTCAGCTGTATAATCTGTCCTCTGTAAATTCCCATCAGGGAGAGACGGGTAGAGAACGAGTGTTGCTAAGGAAAGTTGTTTGGCCAAACATAAATATTATAAGTCAGCTAGAACGTTTGACTATGCAGCTATCAAGGCAATTTTCATTTAATTTAGGAAAGATGTACCAAGATTGCAAGTGATGGCACAAAATCACACAAATGTAGAATTATGATATATAACATTGACGGACGGTTTCCCAGACTCAGATCAAACCTATCCCTAGACTAAAAGGCACATTCAATGAAGAATCTCCATTGAGCATACTTTTTTGGTCCAGGAGTATACTGGGTCTGGGAAACTATCCCCCAGAGAATCCACATATGGTGTACATTCTGGCTACTACTCATGCGAAACAATGACTAGAGAGCAGATAGATTATGAAAATAGACCAGCATCTCTATGGGAACCGGAAGACTATGTAAAAAAATCCTATGATGAATCATCACATGTTAGGGATGGACCGAAATGTACAGAATGATTACCTGGAGGAAAATGGGGGAGTGTCATGCTTTTTCAATTTCAGTCAAGGGGAGGGTTTATTATATTTTTTGATCTAGTCCAGGGGAGGGTCATGTAATTTGTAATTGATGAAATTGTACTATTTCTCAGGGTTTTAAAATGAGTTGCCTGTAAGGCTATATATCAATGTGTGCCCGATGCCGCCCCTCATCTCTGATTCTCCACTGGGCGTGCAATATCAAGTGCGTCTATAGGCTATTTAGTGTGGTCTCAATCAAATGTTCTATAGGCTACGAAGTGCAAGTTATACAGTACTTCTAAGACATGTATTTTTTTCTTTGTATCTGCTGGGATGGTGTAAATAAAACTAGGCTGCATTACACATTGCAATGGATATTCCAGCCCCGGCCTGCTCTGCTCTTGCTCATCTACCACTTTGCTAACGCTTTACTTGACACCCAGTGTCATAACCTGTCATAATATGGTCATAACTCTGTCATGACCTATATATTTACACCTGTTGTGACATATATTGCTTTCTTTTATGGCTAGGTATGACAACGACATACAGTAAGTGTCAAAACCCACATTTATTCAAATTATTTTTTTCCCTGCTAAGAAGTTTCCTTTTGTTTGAAAGTTTGTTTCTTAAATCCTTTGTAGTTGTTGTAATGAATTCTTTATATTATTTTTCATCATATTTAAATAACTAGTAGAAAATACGCTTTATGACACTGTCATGAAGCATTATAATTATCTTTTGTCACTTTACTTGGACTAAGAAAATACACGGTGGTGCTGAAAGTAGGCAAGTTCAAGTAGGCATAATTCGTTTCAACCGTCTTCATTTTAATTATACTTTACTAACAACAAGAAGGCTTAGTGTTGGAGCCTATTTCTAACTATTTAAAGGGGAATTTCACCGTAGGTGAATCTGGGCTTGTTTTCATCATGTCTGACGCATTTCTAGGACAGTGAGATGTATTTCACACATATTTGCCCAGGAGGAAGGCAGGTCAGGGCTTTGTGCGCTGAATGATACACCCTCTGACGGCTTCCGGTGTATTGATGGGGGGGGGGGGGGGGGGCAAAAGCAGTCACAAGCAGACACATTTTTTCTAGTCTCTGAAAGACAACAACTTGCTCTAGCCCCCGTCCCTCCCTCCAGGCAGGCTTTTTTTTAAAGGAGTTTGGACACTAACAACAATCCTTTGGGCAAACCTGAAAGAACTGACCAAACGCAATGGATTCAAGTGATTCCTCTCAACAACACGAAATAGACGATGGATCATCTATTAGCTACATGGTGCCATTCAACCATACATGTTTCAACCGGAATATAGCGAAGAGGATTCTAAACAAAAAGTTGGATTTAGCTAACGTTAGAAGCTCAGCTACAGCCGATGTCTACACCAAGAGGGCAGACGACAAATACGGTGCCTAGCTAAGTAAGTTATTTTGCCTGAAAGCCACCTAGCTAACTTTAGTTTTCTACTGAAACCCATATGGTATATTGTTGGCTAACATACTACTGTGTTACAGTGGGGAGAAATCAAATAATTTTTCTGTTTGCTAACTTAGCAAGCTTGCTAGCTTGCTAACTAAGGGTGTGTTCGTAAATTCACTCTGGCTATCTCCTCCGATTTCAGAGTATTCACATCTGAGTGTGCTAGAACACAGAATAGCTGATGAATTTTATGAATGAGCAACACCGGTTGAATATGACCGCTGTCAGTAAACGTCGGCAAAAAAAGTAATTAAATTGTTGCTAGCAGCACAGTTACAGTCACCAACACCCTGGATAACATGAAAACCGCCTAACCAGCTCTGCTGTTTAGCCGTTTCCAGCTACAATAGTCATTAACAACATTAACAATATCTACACTGTATTTCTGCTCAATTTTATATTATTTTATTGGACAAAATGTTTTATTTTCTTTCAAAAACAAGGACATTTCTAAGTGACCCCAAACTTTTGAATGGTAGTGTGCATTTAAAAACATTAACATGTAGTGTGTGTGTGTGTGTGTGTGTGTGTGTGTGTGTGTGTGTGTGTGTGTGTGTGTGTGTGTGTGTGTGTGTGTGTGTGTGTGTGTGTGTGTGTGTGTGTGTGTGTGTGCGTGCGTGCGTATCTATCAGTTACACATGAATGTCAGTACATACACACAACAAGTAGGTCACATGGGGGAGAGGCATTGTGCTGTGAGGTGTTGCTTTATTTGTTTTTTTGAAACCCGGTTTGCTTTGCACTTGCGGCTATATAAGTTGGAAAGGAGTTCCATGCACTCGTGGCTCTATATAATACTATATGTTTTCTTGAATTTGTTTTGGACCTGGTACTGTGAAAAGACCCCTGGTGGCATGTCTGGTGGGGTAAGTGTGTATGTCACTGCTGTGTGTAAGTTGACTATGCAAATTTCCAAAACATTAATGTGTCTTATAAAAACAATAAGTGACGCAGTCAGTCTTTCCTCAACCCTCAGCCAAGAGAGACTGGCATGCATAGTATTAATATTAGGCCTCTGATTACAATGAAGAGCAAGACGTGCCGATCTATTCTGGACCAGCTGCAGCTTTTCTAGGATTTCTTTGCAGCACTTGACCATATGACTGAACAATAATCAAGATAAGATCAAACTAGAGCCTGCATGACTTGCTTTGTGGAGTGTGGTGTCAAAAAAGTAGAGCATCTCTTTATTACGGACAGACCACTCCCCATATTTACAACCATTGAATCTATATGTTTTGACCATGACAGTTTACAATCTAAGGTAACACCAAGTAATTTAGTCTCCTCAACTTGTTCAACAGCATTCATTACCAGATTCAGCTGAGGTCTAGAATTTAGGGAATGATTAGTACCAAATATCATGCTCTTAGTTTTAGAGATGTTCAGGACCAGTTTATTACTGGCTTCCCATTCCAAAACAGACAGAAACTCTTTGTTAATGGTTTCATGACTTCATGCAATCTGGTTTCAAAGCTGGTCATGGGTGCACTTCAGCCACGCTCAAGGTCCTAAACGATATCTTAACCCCCATCGATAAGAAACAATACTGTGCAGCCGTATTCATTGACCTGGCCAAGGCTTTCGACTCCGTCAATCACCACATCCTCATCGGCAGACTCGATAGCCTTGGTTTCTCAAATGATTGCTTCGCTCTGGTTCACCAACTACTTATCTGATAAGGTTCAGTGTGTCATATCGGAGGCCCTGTTGTCCGGGCCTCTGGCAGTCTCTATGGTGGTGCCACAGGGTTCAATTCTTGGGCCGACTCTCTTCTCTGTATACATCAATGATGTCGCTCTTGCTGCTGGTGAGTCTCTGATCCACCTCTACGCAGACGACACCATTCTGTATACTTCTGGCCCTTCTTTGGACACTGTGTTAACAACCCTCCAGATGAGCTTCAATGCCATACAACTCTCCTTCCGTGGCCTCCAACTGCTCTTAAATACAAGTAAAACTAAATGCATCCCCTTCAACCGATCGCTGCCTGCACCTGCCCGCCCGTCCAGCATCACTACTCTGGACGGTTCTGACTTAGAATATATGGACAACTACAAATACCTAGGTGTCTGGTTAGACTGTAAACTCTCCTTCCAGACTCACATCAAACATCTCCAATCCAAAGTTAAAGTTGGCTTCCTATTTCGCAACAAAGCATCCTTCACTCATGCTGCCAAAACATACCCTCGTAAAACTGACTATCCTACCGATCCTCGACTTCGGCGATGTCATTTACAAAATAGCCTCCAATACCCTACTCAATAAATTGGATGCAGTCTATCACAGTGCCATCCGTTTTGTCACCAAAGCCCCATATACTACTCACCACTACGACCTGTACGCTCTCGTTGGCTGGCCCTCGCTTCATACTCGTCGCCAAACCCACTGGCTCCAGGTCATCTACAAGACCCTGCTAGGTAAAGTCCCCCCTTATCTCAGCTCGCTGGTCACCATAGCAACACCCACCTGTAGCATGCGCTCCAGCAGGTATATCTCTCTGGTCACTCCCAAAACCAATTCCTCCTTTGGCCGCCTCTCCTTCCAGTTCTCTGCTGCCAATGACTGGAACGAACTACAAAAATCTCTGAAACTGGAAACACTTATCTCCCTGACTAGCTTTAAGCACCAGCTGTCAGAGCAGCTCACAGATTACTGCACCTGTACATAGCCCATCTATAATTTAGCCCAAACAACTACCTCTTCCCCTACTGTATTTATTTATTTAGCTCCTTTGCACCCCATTATTTATATTTCTACTTTGCACAGTCTTCCACTGCAAATCTACCATTCCAGTGTTTTACTTGCTATATTGTATTTACTTTGCCACCATGGCCTTTTTTTGCCTTTACCTCCCTTATCTTACCTCATTTGCTCACATTGTATATAGACTTATTTTTCTACTGTATTATTGACTGTATGTTTGTTTTACTCCATGTGTAACTCTGTGTTGTTGTATGTGTCGAACTGCTTTGCTTTATCTTGGCCAGGTCGCAATTGTAAATGAGAACTTGTTCTCAACTTGCCTACCTGGTTAAATAAAGGTGAAATAATAAAAATAATAAAAATATTAGCTGTGGTTGCTAATGTGTATATGGTTTAATCTTCAGCATTGTGGGCCTAGAGAGCTGCCCTGCGGTACACCACACATTACATGTTTGACATTAGAGAAGCTTCCATTACAGAAAACCCTCTGAGTTCTATTAGATAGATAGCTCTGAATCCACGATGTGGCAGAGGTTGAAAAGCCATAACACATACGTTTTCTTAACAACAAGTTAATGTCAATAATTTCAAAGGCTGCACTGAATTCTAACAGTACAGCTCCCCCAATCGTATTATTATACATTTCTTTTAACCAATCATCAGTCATTTGTGTCAGTTGAGTACATGTTGAGTGCCCTTCTCTATAAGCATGCGGAAAGCCTATTGTTCATTTGTTTACAGAGAAATAGCATTGTATTTGGTCAAACACAATTTTTTCCAACAGTTTGCTAAGAGCTGGCAGCAAGCTGATAGGTCTGGTGTTAAAAAACCAGTAAAGGCCGCTTTACCACTCTTGGGTAGAGGAATGACTTTGGCTTCCATCCAGACCTGATGACAAATAGTTTCCACTAGGCTCAGATTAAAGATATGACAGATAGGAGTGGCTATAGAGTCAGGAGTGGCTACCATCCTCAGCAGCTTTCCATCTAAATTGTCAATGACAGGAGGTTTGTCATTATTGATTGACAACAATAATTTTTACACCTCTCCCACACTAACTTTACAAAATTCAAACAGACAAATATTTTCTTTCATTATTTGTTTTGTGCGTGAGTACGATGGCATACAGTTTGCCCACTTTGCCAATTAAGTAATCATTAAAATAATTGGCAACATCAAATGGTTTTGTGATTAATCATTTTGTCAATTCATCAAGTGCAGCATCTAGATGCTCCATATTAATCACATCAGACCAACAAATATTTGCAACATTATCCACATAAGAGTCACAGCTAAATATTTTGTAATGTCTCTTACACACTATTTTAGGCCCACTATATTGCTCACTGCATCCGATGGATACGGATCCAGCTTTAGAACAGTTCTACAGTATTAGTAAAAATGTGATCAGTACATGTGGATGATCTTGTTCCGGTAGTGTTTGTAAACACCCTGGTACATTGATTAATAACCTGAACCAGATTACAGGCACTGGTTACAGGGAGAAGCTTCCTTTTTTGCAAACAGCTTGATGAACACTATATTCAATATTCAGGTCCTCAAGAATGGACCTCTCTTTTTACATCACATACACTATCAAGCATTTCACACATATTATTTAGATACTGACTGTTAGTACTTGGTGGCCTATAGCAACTCCTCAAAAGAAAAGGCGAACCTCCAAGTGAACCTGCAACCACAACACTTCAATAACACTTGACATAAGATCTTCTCTAAGCATTACAGGGACATGGCTCTGAATATATACAGCAACACCTCCCCAACAAGTATTCCTGTCTCTTCTATAGATGTAATATCCTTGTATTGCTACCGCTGCATCAAATTAATTATCTAAATGAGTCTCAGAAATGGCTCATTTCTGAATGTTATCTGATGTTAGCAAGTTATTGATTTCATGAACCTTATTTCCAAGGCTACATATATAAATATGGGCTATTTTCAGCCCTTTCCTGGGTAGCTTATCAGAGATAGACATAATATGGAAAAGAGCAAACTAAGCAAGAAAACAAATATACACATTCAGCAGTCCATTATTCAGTTTGTGTGTGTAAGTGTTTGTGTGTGTGCTGCGGGGTTGAAGCTACGAACCAATAGGCTTGGCTCTCTCATCCCTTCCAGGCTTTTGGGAGGGAGTATCGATAATGAGCCTGTCATAGCAGATCTAAGCAATTTCCTCACACGCTCTGGCAGCTTTCATGGCTGGGATAAGTTTTTTCCTCTTCTGGCGCACAGCTTCAGGATAGTCCTCATTGAGGAAGATGTACAGTTGAAGTCGGAAGTTTACATACACTTAGGTTGGAGTCATTAAAACTCCTTTTTCAACCACTCCACACATTTCTTGTTAACAAACTATAGTTTTGGCAAGTCGGTTAGGACATCTACTTTGTGCATGACACAAGTCATTTTTCCAAAAATTGTTTACAGACAGATTATTTCATTTATAATTCACTGTATCACACTTACAGTGGGTCAGAAGTTAACATGCACTAAGTTGACTGTGCCTTTAAACAGCTTGGAAAATTCCAGACAATTATGTTATGGCTTTAGAAGCTTCTGTTAGGGTAATTGACATCATTTGAGTCAATTGGAGGTGTAACTGTGGATGTATTTCAAGGCCTACCTTCAAACTCAATACCTCTTTGCTTGAAACCATGGGAAAATCTAAAGAAATCAGCCAAGACCTCATAAAAATAATTGTAGACCTCCACAAGTCTGGTTCATCCTTGCGAGCAATTTCCAAACGCCTGAAGGTACCACGTTCATCTGTAACAACCAATAGTATGCAAGTATAAACACCATGGGACCACGCAGCCATCATACCGCTCAGGAAGGAGACGTGCTCTGTCTCCTAGAGATGAACGTACTTTGGTGCGAAAAGTACAAATCAATTCCAGAACAACAGCAAAAGACCTTGTGAACATGCTGGAGGAAACAGGAACAAAGGTATCTATGTCCATAGTAAAACGAGTCCTACATCGACATAACGTGAAAGGCCGCTCAGCAAGGAAGAAGCCACTGCTCCAAAACCGCCATAAAAAAGCCAGACTACGGTTTGCAACTGCACATGGGACCAAATATCGTACTTGACCATCATTATGTTTGGAGGAAAAAGGGGGAGGCTTACAAGCCAAAGAACACCATCCCAACCGTGAAGCACAGGGGTGGCAGCATCATGTTGTGGGGGTGCTTTGCTGCAAGAGGGACTGGTGCACTTCACAAAATAGATGGCATCATGAGGAAGGACAATTATGTGGATATATTGAAGCAACATCTCAAGACATCAGTCGGGAAGTTAAAACTTGGTAGCAAGCAGTCTTCCAAATGAACAATGACCCCAAGCATACTCCAAAGTTGTGGCAAAATGGCTTAAGGACAACAAAGTCAAGGTATTGGAGTGGCCATCGCAAAGCCCTGACCTCAATCCCATAGAAAATTTGTAGGCAGAACTGAAAAAGCATGTGCGAGCAAGGCCTACAAACATGACTCAGTTACACCAGCTCTGTCAGGAGGAATGGGCCAAAATTCACCCAACTTATTGTGGGAAGCTTGTGGAAGGCTACCCGAAACGTTTGACCCAAGTTAAACAATTTAAAGACAATGCTAACAAATACTAATTGAGTGTATGTAAACTTATGACCAACTGAGAATGTGATGAAAGACATAAAAGCTGAAATAAATAATTCTCTCCTATTATTCTGACATTTCACATTCTTAAAAGAAAGTGGTGATCCTAACTGACCTAAGACAGGGAAGTTTTACTCTGATTAAATATCAAGAATTGTGAAAAACTGAGTTTAAATTAATTTGATTAAGGTGTATGCAAACTTCCGACTTCAACTGTTTGTTCCTCTCAAGTTCTTGGCTCTTTCCAGAACAGCTACCTTGTCCTTGACCCTCAGGAACTTGATCACTATCGGCCTGGGCCTGTCACATGGGCAGGCGGTGGGTTTTCCAGTCCGGTGGGCATGCTCCACCTGTAACGATTCTCTAGCTCTTCCTCCTCCTCGGACGAGGAGAGGCGAGACGGATCAGATGACCAATATGCAGCGTGGTAGTTTGACATTATATTTATTAAACAAGACAAAAAAACGAACTATACTTGATACTAAACAAAATAACAAAACGAATGTAGACTGACCTGAACGTAAGAACTTACATGTAACGAAGAACGTACGAACAGGGAAAACAGACTACACAAAACGAACGACCGAACAAACAAACAAACCGAAACAGTCCCGTGTGGCGCGACAAACACAGACACAGGAGACAACCACCCACAACAATCAATGTGAAAACACCTACCTTAATATGGCTCTCAATCAGAGGAAATGAAAACCACCTGCCTCTAATTGAGAACCATATCAGGTCACCCTTTAACAAACATAGAAACACATAACATAGACTACCCACCCAAACTCACGCCCTGACCGTCAAACACATACAAAATAACAGAAAACCGGTCAGGAACGTGACATAACCCCCCCCTCAAGGTGCGTACTCCGAACGCACCACCAAAAGTCTAGGGGAGGGTCTGGGTGGGCGTCTGACCACGGTGGTGGCTCAGGCTCTGGGCGAGGTCCCCACCCCACCATAGTCAATCCCAGCTTACGTCTCCCCCTTAGAATGACCACCCTCATATTACACCCACTTAATTTAACTGGTAACCTTAAGATAAGGGGCAGCACCGGGACAAGGGGCAGCACCGGGATAAGGTAGCTCAGGACAGAGAGATAGCTCAGGACAGAGAGGTAGGTCAGGATAGAAAGGTAGCTCAGGATAGAGGGGCAACTCCGGACTGAAGGGCAGCTCCGGACAGAGAGACAGCTCTGGACTGAGGGGCAGTTCTGGATAAATGGCAGCTCTGGGCTGAGGGGCAGCTCATGACTGGCTGACGGCTCTGGACGCTCATGGCTAGCTGACGGCTCTGAACGCTCATGGCTGGCTGACGGCTCTGGACGCTCATGGCTGGCTGACGGCTCTGGACGCTCATGGCTGGCTGACGGCTCTGGACGCTCATGGCTGGCTGACGGCTCTGGACGCTCATGGCTCGCTGACGGCTCTGGACGCTCATGGCTCGCTGACGGCTCTGGACGCTCATGGCTCGCTGACGGCTCTGGACGCTCATGGCTCGCTGACGGCTCTGGACGCTCATGGCTCGCTGACGGCTCTGGCAGATCCTGTCTGGTTGGCGGCTCTGGCAGATCCTGTCTGGTTGGCGGCTCTGGCAGATCCTGTCTGGTTGGCGGCTCTGGCAGCTCCTGACTGACGAATGGCTCTAGCGGCTCCTGACTGACTAACGGCTCTGACGGCTCGGGACAGACGGGCGGCTCTAATGGCTCGGGACAGACGGATGGCTCAGACGGCGCTGGGCAGACGGATGGCTCAGATGGCGCTGGGGAGACGGATGGCTCAGATGGCGCTGGGGAGACGGATGGCTCAGATGGCGCTGGGGAGACGGATGGCTCAGATGGCGCTGGGGAGACGGATGGCTCAGATGGCGCTGGGGAGACGGATGGCTCAGATGGCGCTGGGGAGACGGATGGCTCAGATGGCGCTGGGGAGACGGATGGCTCAGATGGCGCTGGGGAGACGGATGGCTCAGATGGCGCTGGGGAGACGGATGGCTCAGATGGCACTGGGCAGACGGATGGCTCTGGCCGGATGAGGCGCACTGTAGGCCTGGTGCGTGGTGCCGGAACTGGAGGCACCGGGCTAAGGACACGCACCTTCAGGCTAGTGCGGGGAGCAGGGACAGGGCACACTGGACTCTCAAAACGCACTATGGACCTGGTGCGTGGTACCGGCACTGGTGGCACCGGGCTGAGGGCACGCACATCAGGACGAGTACGGGGAGAAGGAACAGTGTGTACAGGGCTCTGGAGACGCACAGGTGGCTTAGTGCGTGGTGCCGGAACTGGAGGCACTGGGCTGGAGACACGCACCATAGGGAGAGTGCGTGGAGGAGGAACAGGGCTCTGGAAACGCACTGGAAGCCTGGTGCGTGGAGTAGGCACTGGTGGTACTGGGCTGGGGCGGGGAGGTGGCGCCGGAAATACCGGACCGTGCAGGCGTACTGGCTCCCTTGAGCATTGAGCCTGCCCAACCTTACCTGGTTGAATGCTCCCCGTTGCCCGACCAGTGCGGGGAGGTGGAATAACCCGCACCGGGCTATGTAGGCGAACCGGGGACACCATGCGTAAGGCTGGTGCCATGTATGCCGGCCCGAGGAGACGCACTGGAGACCAGACGCGTTGAGCCGGCTTCATGACACCTGGCTCAATGCCCAATCTAGCCCTACCAGTGCGGGGAGGTGGAATAACCCGCACCGGGCTATGAACACGTACAGGAGACACCGTGCGCTCTACTGCGTAACACGGTGTCTGCCCGTACTCCCGCTCTCCACGGTTAGCCTGGGAAGTGGGCGCAGGTCTCCTACCTGCCCTTGGCCCACTACCTCTTAGCCCCCCCAAGAAATTTTTGGGGTTTCTTCGCGGGCTTCCAGCCACGTCTCCTTGCTGCATCCTCATACCACCGCTCCTGGGCTCTCGCTGCTTCCATCTCCTCACGAGCGCGGCGATATTCCCCAATATGAGCCCAGTGTCCTTTTCCCTCCAATACTTCTTCCCATGTCCAGGATTCCTGTTTCCTAGGCCACTGCTCGAACTCACGCTGCTTGGTTCTGGTTCGGTGGGTGGTTCTGTAACGGCATTCCTCTTCCTCTTCATCCGAAGAGGAGGAGCAGGGATTGAACCAAAATGCAGCTTCGTGATATGACATGATATTTATTGAACAAGACAAAAACGAACTATACTTGAATAACTAACAAAAATAACAAACGACGTAGACGAACCTGAACATAAGAACTTACATGACACGAAGAACGCATGAAACAGGAACAGACTACATAAACCGAACGAACAAACAAACAAACCGAAACAGTCCCGTGTGGCGCAACGTACATAGACACAGACACAGGAGACAACCACCCACAACAAACAATGTGAAACAACCTACCTTAATATGGCTCTCAATCAGAGGAAACGTAAACCACCTGCCTCTAATTGAGAACCATATCAAGGTAGGTTGTTTCACATTGTTTGTTGTGGGTGGTTGTCTCCTGTGTCTGTGTCTATGTACGTTGCGCCACACGGGACTGTTTCGGTTTGTTTGTTTGTTCGTTCGGTTTATGTAGTCTGTTCCTGTTTCATGCGTTCTTCGTGTCATGTAAGTTCTTATGTTCAGGTTCGTCTACGTCGAACCTGAATTTCAATCTCACACAATTATAAGAATGATGCAAGATAGGATTCCAAACAAATATTGCACATCCAGCAAGCTAGCTAGTTAAGTTCACTAGCAAACAGCGAAGAGAAACAATAATAGAACAATTTACTGTTGTAAATCTCTATAACTGAAGCTGGTTTTACTATAAAAATATTAGCCTAAGCATGCCTGATAGACATGGCTGTACGTAGATATTGCCTGCCTACCTACCTTGGCTCGTTTGTACGGTCCAGTCACTGTGAAAATGTTGAGGGTTATGACATATTTATTTCTATTACACTAAATATTGTTGTAAATGTATTCTGTGCCTGTGCACATATATGCATGTTCAACTGGTCTACCCGGATGTTGATGTCTTGATGGCATGGTTCAACGGTTGTTCAAACTGTACAATAGAGAATATTTTGTTTCACTTTTTGTCTTACAGACTATAACGTGTGATGCCTGGGCTTCTTCCTGGTGTGGATTCTAGGTACAGAAACAGAATTCATTTGCCTGCATGTGTCATGGTAGCAGAACTGTTTCCCGTGAACTGTATCCCTCTCGAGGGATTAGACTTTATGATGGATTTCAAGCAGATAAGTCACGAGGAGCTGAATGGCTCTACAAGTATTCCCTGAACTTACTGTATGTTTCTTTGGAATGGCAATTTCTTTTAACTCCATCTTAACTTCTTATGGCTGCAGCCCGGCGTCGGTACACTTATGACAACAGCCACTTCAAGTGCAGGGCGCGAAATTCAAAAGATATATTTTTTAAATATTTAACTTTCACACATTAACAAGTCCAATACAGCAAATGAAAGGTACACATCTTGTGAATCCAGCCAACATGTCCGATTTTTAAAATGTTTTACAGCGAAAACAGCACGTATATTTATGTTAGCTCACCACCAAATACAAAAAAGGACAGACATTTTTCACAGCACAGGTAGCATGCACAAAGCCAACCTAACTAACCAAGAACCAATCAAACTAACCAACAAACAACTTCATCAGATGACAGTCTTATAACATGTTATTCAATAAATCTATGTTTTGTTCGAAAAATGTGCATATTTCAGGTATAAATCATAGTTTACATTGCAGCTACAATCAGAAATTGCACCGAAAGCAGCCATAATAATTACAGACACCAACGTCAAATACCTAATTACTCATCATAAAACATTTCTGAAAAATACATAGTGTACAGCAAATGAAAGACAGGCATCTTGTGATTCCAGCCAATATTTTTATGTTTTGTTCGAAAATGTGCATATTTAGAGCTGAAATCAGCGGTTATACATTCTGCTAACGTAGCTACTATTTCCCACAACGTTCGGATATTTTTCTGACACTTTTTATGACACACATATTCTGACCAAATAGCTATTCATAAACATAACTAAAAAATACATGTTGTATAGGAAATGATAGATCCATTAGTTCTTAATGAAATCGCAGTGTTAGAATTCTAAAAAATAACTTCATTACGACATCCAGCTTCGGTATAGCTAGAGTACCCAAACGTTGGGCGCCGACAACTAGTTCACATGCACGACAGATATATGAAATAGCATCATAAAATGTTTCTTACTTTTGCTGATCTTTCATCAGAATGTTGGACAAGGGGTCCTTTGTCCAGAACAGTCGTTGTTTGGATTTAGAACGGCCACTTTCCCTCTCGATTTAGCAAGCGCACTAGCCAAGTGGCACGAATCGCTCCATCGTCACAAAGTCAGAGAACGGAACACGGCAAAACTCCCGAAAAAATTTCAATAATCTGATTAAACTATATTGAAAAAACATACTTTACGATGATATGGTCACATGTATCAAATAAAATCAAAGCCGGAGATAGTAGTCGCCTATAACGGCAGCTAAACAGAAGGCAAATCCAGGTACCACCTCGCGCTCTCCAGAAAACCGGAAATGGGGGACACGTCATACAAAGAGTTGTATTCCACTTCAGACCAAGATAAACACTAAATTTCTTCTCTCAACGCCTATTGACATCCAGGGGAAGGTGTATGACGTGCATGTATACTCATACGTATCATGCCCATTTATAGGCAGGAAGTAGAACAGAGCATCGATTTCAGACTTTCCACTTCCTGGTCAGGAAGTTTGTGCCAAATGAGTTCTGTTTGACTCACAGATATAATTCAAACGGTTTTAGAAACTAGAGAGTGTTTTCTATCCAATAGTAATAATAATATGCATATTGTACGAGCAAGAATTGTGTACGAGGCCGTTTGAAATGGGCACCTTTTATCTGGCTACTCAATACTGCCCCTGCAGCCCAAACAGGTTAATGTGTTTGAGCCAATCAGTTGTGTTGTGACAAGGTATGGGTAGTATACAGAAGATAGCCCTATTTGGTAAAAGACCAAGTCCATGTTATGGACTTAAGCAAAGAGAAATGAGAGTCCATCATTACTTTAAGAAATTAATGTCAGTCAATTTCAAGAACTTTGAAAGTTTCTTTAACCTTTTACGGGGGCAGCCCGACACCGGTACACTTATGACAACATCCAGCTCAAAGTGCAGGGCGCGAAATTCAAAATCTATTTTTTTAAAATATTTAACTTTCACACATTAACAAGTCCAAGACACCAGATGAAAGGTGCACATCTTGTGAATCAAGCCAACATGTCCGATTTTTTAAATGTTTTACAGGGAAGACAAAATATGTAAATCTATTAGCTAACCACGTTAGCAAAAGACACAACTTTTCTAACTCCATCAGTTTCTTACTCCATCAGGTGCTATCACAAATTCGACCAAATAAAGATATAAATAGCCACTAACCAAGAAACAAATTCATCAGATGACAGTCTGATAACATATTTATTGTATAGCATATGTTTTGTTCGAAAAATTTGCATATTTCATGTATAAACCATAGTTTACATTTCAGCTACAATCCGAAATTGCACCGAAAGCAGCCATAATATTTACAGACACCAACGTCAAATAGCTAATTACTCATCATAAAACATTTCTGAAAAATACATAGTCTGCAGCAATTGAAAGACAGGCATCTTGTGATTCCAAACAATATTTCCGATTTATTAAATGTTTTACAGCGAAAACAAAATGTATCGCTATATTAGCGTAGCTACAATAGACAGACACAATTGGGCGCCCACAGCCAGTTCACATGCACGACAGATATATGAAATAACATCATAAAATGGGTCTTACTTTTGCTGATCTTTCATCAGAATGTTGAAGAAGGTGTCCTCTGTCCAGATGAGTCGTTGTTTCGATTCAGAATGGCAAATTTCCCTCTTCAATTAGCATTGGCACTAGCCGATGGCATAAATTTCTCCAACGTAAACACAGTCAGAGGACGGAACACGGCAAAACTCCCGAATAAAGTTTCAATAATCTGATTAAACTATATTGAAAAAACATACATTACGATGATATGGTCACATGTATCAAAAAAAAATCGAGCCGGAGATGTTAGCCGTTCGTTACGAAGGCAAAACAGAAGTCAATCCCACTTCCTTCAGAGTACCGGAAGTGGACGGTCACGTCAAAGAAATAGGTTTTTTTCCACCACAGAACAAGATGAGCACAAAAATTTATTCTCTGACATCCTCTTTACACCAATAGGAAGGCGTATAGAGTGTCAGCAGACTCCTAAGTGTCAAGACCATGTATAGGCATCAAGTTGAAAAGAGCATCGATTTCTGACATTTCACTTCCTGGTCAGGAAAAGTGCTGCAGAAGGACTTCTGTTTCACTCAGAGAAATAATTCCAACTGTTTTAGAAACTAGAAAGTGTTTTCTATCCAAAAAGAATAATAATATTCATATTGTACGAGCAAGATTTGAGTAGGAGGCCGTTTGAAATGGGCACGATTTCACTGGCTACTCAACACTTTGCCTTGCAGCCATAAGAAGTTAAGTGCAGCCACAAAAACCATTGAGCTCTATGATGAAACTGGCTCTCATGAGGATCGCCACAGGAAAGAAATACCCATAGTTACCTCTGCTGCAGAGAACAAGTTCATTAGAGTTACCAGCCTCAGAAACTGCAGCCCAAATAAATGATTCACAGAGTTCAAGAAACAGACTAATTTGAGATGTGTGTGTCTTTCTGAGACGCAGAGTAGGTAAACAGCTGATCTCCGCATGTGTGGTTCCCACCGTGAAGCATGGAGGAGGAAGTAGGATGTTGTGGGGTGCTTTGCTGGTGACACTGTAAGTGATTTATTGCGCTTAGTGGGACTATCATTTGTTTTTCAAAAGGACAATGACCCAGAGTGAAGGAAAAGCAGACAAAAGGTGCTTAGTATATGTGGTAATTCCTTCAAGACTGTTGGAAAAGCATTCCTCATGAAGTTGGTTGAGAGAATGCCAAGAGTGTGCAAAGCTGTCATCAAGGCAAAGGGTGGATATTTTGAAGAATCAAACATCTAAAATATATTTTGATTTGTTTAAAACTTTTTTGGTTACTACATGATTCCATATGTGTTATTTCATAGTTTTGATGTCTTCACTATTATTCTACAATGTAGAAAATATTAAAAAAAATACAGAAAACCCTTGAATGAGTAGGTGTGTCCAAACTTTTGACTGGTACTCTACTATGTCAAGATATGGAAATCGATTATATCGTAGTCCATGTGGGTTTTAATGACATTATGAAGAACAGCTCTGACCAGTTGAAACTGGATTTTAAAGAGCTGATTGACTCTCTGCTAGACACTAACAAAAGACCCATCATATCTGGCCCTGTGCTCTCTCTGAATTGTGGCATTGAAAGCTTTAGCAGGATTCTTTCTCTTCAAAAGGTGGCTATGAGATTATTGCAGCTTAATGGGTGTAACATAACTTTTGTTGACAATTTCGATACCTTTTGGAAACGAAACCCATTTTATAAGGAGGATGGGATCCACCCAAATCAATTGGGTTCCTGGATCCTTTCACAGCAATATAAGGCTGCGTCGAGACAACTACTTATCATTTCCCCAAGCCCAGCTCAGCTAATCCCTATCATGTCCCACTAACTGCCCTGAATGCCTCTGCTGATCCTACAGCTATTGTATGCAGTAATCATGTGCCTATGAACCAGATGTATACTGTTAGTACTAAGCCGGTGTGCCCTAGGTGGAAGTCCACTGTGTGCAGCTCACCCTGTCCTAACATAAATAACATGAGCATATCTACTTCTGCTAAGCTTCCCAATAAATCAATAAAAACAAGTAAGCATTCCAGAAGAAAAGTGCTCAAAATAGCCCACGTTAGCATATGTAGCTTAAGAAACAAGGTTCATGAAATCAAGAATTTGCTAGTAACAGATGTCATTCATATTCTGATTATCTTTGAAACCCCCTTAGATAATACCTTTGATGATACAGTGGTAGCAATACAAGGTTATAACATTTATAGAAAATATAGAAATGCCAATCATCTAGGTGTTGCTGTTAATATTCAGAACCACATTCCTGTAAAGGTTAGAGAGGATCTCATGTTAAATATGTAATATGGCTACAGGTTCATCTGCCTCACCTAAAGCCCATTCTGGTGCGAAGCTGCTATAGACCTCACTCAACGTCAACAAAACAAAGGAGCTGATCGTGGACTTCAGGAAACAGCAGAGGGAGCACCCCACTATCCACATTGATGGGACCGCAGTGGAGAAGGTGGAAAGCTTCAAGTTTCTCGGCATCCACATCACTGACAAACTGAAATGGTCCACCCACACAAACAGTGTGGTAAAGAAGGCACAACAGCAACAGCTCCTCTTCAACCTCAGGAGGCTGAAGAAATTTGGCTTAACACCTAAAATCCTCACAAACTTTTACAGACGCACAATTGAGAGCATCCTGTCGCTGTATCATCGCCTGGTATGGCAACTGCACCGCACACAACCGCAAAGCTCTCCAAAGGGTGGTGCGGCCTGCCCAACGCATTACCGGGGGAAAACTTCCCGCCCTCCTGGACACCTACAGCACCCGATGCCATAGGAAGGCCAAAAAGATCATCAAGGACATCAACCACCCGAGCCACTGCCTGTTCACCCCGCTATCATCCAGAAGGCAAGGTAAGTAGAGGTGCATCAAAGCTGGGACCAAGAGACTGAAAAACAGCTTCTATCTCAAGGCCATCAGACTGCTAAACAGCTATCACTAGCACATCAGAGGCCTATAGACATAGATTAGGAATCACTGGCCACTTTCAGGAAATTAAACACTAGCCACTTTAATAATGTTTCAGTATCTTGCATTACTCATCTCATATGTGTAAAATGTACTCTATACTATTCTACGGTATCTTAGTCACTTTAACTGTTTGTAAATATTGCATCACCCATCTCATATGTATATGCTGTACTGTATACTATGCCACTGTATCTTAGTCCAATGCCGCTCTGACATACGGTATATGTATATATATTCTTAATCCATTCCTTACTTAGATTTACGTGTATTTTGGGTATATGTTGTGAAACTGTTAGATATTACTTGTTAGATATTACTGCACTGTCGGAGATAGAAGCACATGCATTTCGCTACACCAGCAATAACATCTGCTAAACACGTGTATGTGACCAATAAAATGTTATTTGATTTAGACCACCAAGTGCTAACAGTCAGTATCTGGATAACATGTGGGAAATGCTTGATAATGTATGTGATATCAACAGAGAGGTATATTTACTCAAGAAGTAGGAAAACCAAAGTTCCAACGGCTGGGCCTAATATTGTGTATAAGAGATCATACTAGAAGTTTTGTAGTGATTCCTATGTTGTTGATATAAATAATATTTGTTGGTACATGGTGTGTAATGAGGAGCAAACAGACACTGCACTTGACACATTTATATAATTGCTTATTGCAGTTACCAATAAGCATGCACCTATTAAGAAAATGAATGTATAACTGTTAAATCCCCATGGATTGACGAGGAATTGAAACATTCTATGGTTGAGAGGGATGAGGCAAAAGGAATGGCTGCACAACCGATTGGCAAACGTATTGCAAATTAAGAAATAATGTGACTAAACTGAATAAAAAGAAGAAGAAACTACACTATGAAACAAAGATAAATTACATAAAGAATGATAGTAAAAAGCTTTGGAGCACCTTAAATTACATTTTGGGGAAAAAGGCAAACCCAGCTCGATCATTCATTGAATCAGATGGTTCATTCATCACAAAATCAACTGATATTGCCAATTACTTTAATGATTTTTTAATTGGCAAGATTAGCACACTTAGGCATGACATGCCAGTAACAAACGCTGACACTACACATCCAAGTATATCTGACCAAATTATGAAAGACAAGCATTGTAATTTTAAATTCTGTAAAGTGAGTGTGGAAGAGGTGAAACAATTATTGTTATCTATCAACAATGACAAGCCCCCGGGGTCGGACAACTTGGGTGGAAAATTACTGAGGATAATAGCGGACGATAATGCCACTCCTATTTGCCATATTTTCAATTTAAGCCTACTAGAAAGTGTATACCCCCAGGCTAGAAGGGAAGCAAAAGTCATTCTGCTACCTAAGAACAGTAAAGCCCCCTTTACTGGCTCAAATAGCCGACTAATCAGCCTGTTACCAACCCTTAGTAAACTTTTGGAAAAAATTGTGCTTGACCAGTTACAATGCTATTTTACAGTAAACAAATTGACAACAAACTTTCAGCATGCTTATAGGGAATGACATTCAACAAGCACAGCACTTACAGAGATGGCTGATGATTGGCTGAGAGAAATTGATGATAAAAAGATTGTGGGGCTGTTTTGTTAGACTTCAGTGTGGCTTTTGACATTATCAATCATAGTCTGCTGCTGGAAAAACGTATATGTTATGGCTTTACAATCCCTGCTATATTGTGGATAAAGAGTTACCTGTCTAACAGAACATATACGTAATCCAGGTAGAATCAGGAATTCCCCAGGGCAGCTGTCTAGGCCCATTACCTTTTTCAATCTTTACTGATGACATGCCACTGGCTTTGAATAAATGTGTATGCAGATGACTCAACACTATACATGTCAGCTACTACAGCGACTGAAATGACTGTAACACTTAGCAAATAGTTGCAGTTAGTTTCAGAGTGGGTGGCAAGGAATAAGTTAGTCCTAAATATTTCTAAAACTTAAAGCATTGTATTTGGGACAAATCATTCACTGAACCCTAAACCTCAACTAAATCTTATAATAAATAATGTGGAAATTGAGCAAGTTGAGGTGACTAAACTGCTTGGAGTAACCCTGGATTGTAAACTCTCATGGTCAAAACATAATGATGCAGTAGTAGCTAAGATGGGGGAGAAGTTTGTCTATAATAAAGCGATGCTCTGCCTTCTTAACAACACTATCAACAAGGCAAGTCCTACAGGCCCTAGTTTTGTCACACCTTGACTACTGTTCAGTTGTGTGGTCAGGTGCCACAAACAGGGACTTAGGAAAATTGCAATTAGCTCAGAACAGGGCAGCACGGCTGGAACTTGGATGTACACATGGAGCTAATAATAATAATATAAACTGCCTTAATTTTGCTGGACCCCAGGAAGAGTAGCCTGCAGCTAACGAGGATCCATAATAAATACAATTACAAATACCAGGCCTCGAGCTGTCCCACTGTGTGGGTGAAAGGTGTCCCTAAGCACTGACCCAAGGGCTGTTCTGTGTGCAATTATTTAGTTCAGGTTTGGACTTGGGGAAGCTGATCCGAGATCTATTCGAAGAACCTCCCTAAAGTCTAGAACCACAGACAGATAGGACAACCGCCAACACAAAACACTGCAAGTTCTTTTTAAAGATCCTTACTGTCATTTTATTTTTTGTAATTTGAAATAGATTTCTAAGTCTTTTTGTAAATGATTGTAAAGCCCAATATTATTATTTTTCTCACAGATTTGCTGAGGGAGACTGGGCCAATTGTGCACCACCCTATGTGACTCCCGGTGAAATCCCAGGCTGTAGTGATGTCCCAACACTGCGATGCAGTGCCTTAGACTGCTGCGCCATTCGGGAGACCTCTGGCCTCCATCATTCTTAAATGGAAGAAGTTTGGAACCACCGAGACTCTTCCTAGAGTTGCCCACCCGGGGCTTGGTCAGGGAGGTGAACAAGAACCCGATGGTCACTCTGACAGAGCTCCAGAGTTCCTCTGTGGAGATGGGAGAACCTTCCAGAAGGACAACCATCTCTGCAGCACTCCACCAATCAGGCTTTTATGGTAGAGTGGCCAGACGGAAGCCACTCCTCAGTAAAAGGCTTGGAGTTTGCCAAAAGGCACCTAAAGGACTCTCAGACCATGAGAAACAAGATTCTCTGGTCTGATGAAATCAAGATTGAACTCATCGGCCTGAATCCCAAGCGTCACGTCTGGAGTAAATCTGGCACATCCCTATGATGAAGCATGGTGGTGGCAGCATCATGCTGTGGGGATGTTTTTCAGTGGCAGGGACTGGGAGACTAGTCAGGATTGAGGGAAAGATTAACGGAGCAAAGTACAGAGAGATCCTTGATGAAAACCTGCTCCAGAGAGAGACCTGAAAATAGCTGTGGAGCGGCGCTCCCCATCCAACCTGACAGAGCTTGAGAGGATCTGCAGAGTAAAATGGGAGAAACTCCCCAAATACAGGTGTGCCAAGCTTGTAGAGTCATACCCAAGAAGACTCGAGGCTGTAAACGCTGCCAAAGGTCCTTCAACAAAGTACTGAGTAAAGAGTCCGAATACTTATGTAAATGTGATATTTTATTTTTCGTATTTATACATAAAAATATAATAATAATAATACCTTTTTTGTCATTATGGGGTATTGTGTGTAGATTTATGAGGGGGAAAAACTATTTAATCCATTTTAGAATAATTCTGTAACGTAACAAAATGGTGAAAAAGTCAAGGTGTCTGAATACTTTCCGAATGCACTGTAAATAACGTTCACTCCCTTAGCCACAAAGCATGTTTTAAGCATGATGGTAGAGGATGTCAGTGAACAGAGACAGTGATAAATTACACTATGGATCAGTCCAGCACATCATCTATTGCGCAGGATCCAAGTGTCCGTGCAGTCTCTGAGCTGCTTGCCCTTGTCCTGACTATGGGGTGACACCCAGCCCTCCTCAGCCCAGCAGGTGGTTTACTGAAGGCGCTCTGCGTCTTAGCCCGTCTGTCAGCAAGAGAACTGATGAACAGCCCAGTCACCCCCCACTCCTGACCGCCCTCACACCTGGGACTAATGACTCTGTAAACGAGATAGCAATCACAGCGCTGAGAGAGCCATCCATCCCACCGTGCCCTGTGCCCAGGCATCGCTGCCAGTCCAGTCTGTTCATAGTGTGTAGAGCCATCCATCCCACCGTGCCCTGTGCCCAGGCATCGCTGCCACTCCAGTCTGTTCATAGTGTGTAGAGCCATCCATCCCACCGTGCCCTGTGCCCAGGCATCGCTGCCACTCCAGTCTGTTCATAGTGTGTAGAGCCATCCATCCCACCGTGCCCTGTGCCCAGGCATCGCTGCCAGTCCAGTCTGTTCATAGTGTGTAGAGCCATCCATCCCACCGTGCCCTGTGCCCAGGCATCGCTGCCACTCCAGTCTGTTCATAGTGTGTAGAGCCATCCATCCCACCGTGCCCTGTGCCCAGGCATTGCTGCCACTCCAGTCTGTTCATAGTGTGTAGAGCCATCCATCCCACCGTGCCCTGTGCCCAGGCATCGCTGCCACTCCAGTCTGTTCATAGCCCAAAATTGCATTCTGTTTTTTGGCCAGCTAGGTAAAAGGATTTCATCTGAAGTGTCCCGTGCTCAGTCACAGGCTTCTGCTATCTGTTGGTATGGGTAAAAAGTTTCCATCCTCCCAAAGCACAGACCTTTAGTCTTACCAAGCCTTGCTGTACTGTATCTGCAATGGTTTTCCTAAAGTATTAACCCTCCATTGATGTTTGAATCTTAACATCTCTGTTATGGTAACACGAATCAGCTTTCTAAACTGCTATTGCTCCAGGCATGGGCCAGATAGACAGACTGACGGATGATAGAGAGACAGACAGACGGCAAGGAGAGGAGTTAGACTGGAGGGGTGTGGATGGGGGAAGGGTGGGGTGCAGAGGCTGAGTGATTTGCTCAGACAAAGAGGCCTATACAGAACTGAACAGACAAAAAATAATTGTATCATTATCTCAATTAATGGAGAATTAATGTAGGCGTCTCCATGGGGATGTTTTCTTTGGAGAGCTCTACTGGGAATGTGTCTGTCATTCCTGTGCCATCATCAACTGACTGCTTCAGGCGTTGGCTTGTTCCATCACATTTTAGTTTCCATCTGCTGTCTGTCTGGTGTATCTCGCTGTAAAGAAAAAGGGGCCAGGAAACTGCTTTTCCCATGATCACCCAGGGGAAGTAACTAGGTATTGTAGAGATTGAGATACACTGCAGTCAGGGGCATCATGCACCCATTATTTTAGAGGTGGCACAAAGTATGTAAGGATGGAGGGGGGTGTTCTGGAGGGTGGCTAGTTTCAGCGGGATGTCATCTGTGGGCAGCAAGAGCTCTCAACTAGTTGTTGTATGGAGCAGCTCACAGAAGAACAACATCGGTAGCCGGCAGTGTAGGTAGGTAGGACGTTGCACCTCAAATCTACCAGTAAATGCTAACTAAGGCAACAATGGGTATGCAAACAAGGTATTGAAAAAGATTAGTTTGAAGTCTTGGTTGAATCTTTGCGATGCGCAATCCAGTCATCATGGGCTGCTTAAATTAACATTTCTAAAGGATTTTCCAAAAAACCTTCCCAATTAAATGTTAACTGCAAAGTAAGACTACCTGGTAGAATGATATCATGAGGTTTTGAATCAATTGCAGCGGGGGGAGCATTTGTTTGGCAAACTCTGCCATCACATGTAGGACATTGTACAGTACAGAAACACAGCTAGCCAAAAGGTCTCTTGCTAGGTGTGCAACTTCCGCTACACCCTCCAAGACATTTTTTGGGGCAGGGGATATTTTTCCAAATTTGAGTGTACCGACTTCTCCAGGCACCGCTACACCACTGGGCGTGTTGATGAGTTAGTTAAGGAATACAAAAATTATAGCAACAGGACCTGTCGTCGTTAAATAGCAAAAAACAAATAATTCAGTCAACATTCATTCTGCGTATTGACTATGCCGATATATGAATGCAGCTGCCACTGTATTGAAGCCATTCTACACAGTTTATCATACCACATTGTGTTTTATTATGGGCGATTGGTTTAGTAGGCATCACTGCATTTTGTATCAGAAAGTAGGCTGGCCCTCCTTGAAGTCTCATAGATCTTTGCATTGCACTCTTTGTTTATAAAGCCCTCTTGCATAAACTTCCGCTATACCTTACCTCATTGTTAACGTTCAGACTTATCCAACTCATTTTCCAACGCTTTTAAAACATGGAAGCCAAACGCAGAAACTATGGATATCCTACAACTTCCTCTGCGGTTGCGCATTATCATAATGCATATGCGCGCCACTAGAAATCCCTGCATTAGCATGTTTGTGTTAGCCAAAACATCTGAACAAAATATAACATATTACTGACCTTATGGCCTGGACCTTGTAGACTAAACTGCAGAGAAAAAACCCACAACTAATCCAAATGATTATTTCGAAATGAATATTGGGATGCATTCCAAATGCAAGGTTAGTCAAATTACATAGGCGATTCACTGCAGTTTACAGCCTAGACTAGAGTTTGTACTCACTTGATAACAATAATAACATTATTCATTACATTGTGTTGTGGTAGCCTATGTCAAATCAAATCAAAGTTTATTTGTCACATGCGCCGAATACAACAGGTGTAAACCTCACAGTGAAATGCTTACTTACAGGCTCTAACCAACAGTGCAATTTTTAAGCAAAACAAAGGTATTAGGTGAACAATAGATAAGTAAAGAAATAAAACAACAGTAAAAAAGACAGTGAAAAATAACAGTAGCGAGGCTATATACAGTAGCGAGGCTATAACAGTAGCTAGGGTATACACAGGCACCGGTTAGTTGGGCTGACTGAGGTAGTATGTACATGTAGGTATGGTTAAAGTGACTATGCATATATGATAAACAGAGAGTAGCAGTAGCGTAAAAGAGGGGTTGGCGGGACACAAGGCAGATAGTCCGGGTAGCCAATGTGTGGCTACCAATTAGCCCACCGGTTAGTTGGGCTAATTGAGGTAGTATGTACATGGATGTATAGTTAAAGTGACTATGCATATATGATAAACAGAGAGTAGTAGTAGCTTAAAAGATGGGTTGGCGGGTGGCGGGACACAATACAGATAGTCCGGGTAGCCAATGTGTGGCTACCAATTAGCCCACCGGTTAGTTAGCCCACCGCTTGGCCTTTGCGGTAGTAGAGAGAACAGTCTATGACTGGGGTGGCTGGGGTCTTTGACAATTTTTAGGGCCTTCCTCTGACACTGCCTGGTGTAGAGGTCCTGGATGGCAGGCAGCTTAGCCCCAGTGATGTACTGGGCCGTACGCACTACCCTCTGTAGTGCCTTGCGGTCGGAGGCCGAGCAGTTGCCGTACCAGGTGTAACAGTTTCACTTTACGTCCGTCCCCTCGCCCCGGGCGCGAACCAGGGACCCTCTGCACACATCAACAACAGTCACCCACGAAGCATCGTTACCCATCGCTCCACAAAAGCTGCGGCTCTTGCAGAGCAAGGGGAACCACTACTTCAAGGTCTCAGAGCAAGTGACGTAACCGATTGAAAGGCTATTAGTGCGCACCACCGCTAACTAGCTAGCCATTTCACATCGGTTACATTCACCCCCCTTTCGGCCTCCTCCTTTTCCGCAGCAACCAGTGATCCGGGTCACGGCACCAATGTAACAGTTTAACTTTACGTCCGTCCCCTCGCCCCGACCCGGGCGCAAACCAGGAACCCTCTGCACACATCAACAACAGTCACCCAAGAAGCATCGTTACCCATCGCTCCACAAAAGCTGTGGCTCTTGCAGCGCAAGGGGAACCACTACTTCAAGGTCTCAGAGCAAGTGACATAACCGATTGAAAGGCTATTAGCGCGCACCACCGCTAACTAGCTAGCCATTTCACATCCGTTACACAGGCAGTGATGCAACCACTCAGGATGCTCTCGATGTTGCAGCTGTAGAACCTTTTGAGGATCTGAAGACCCATACCAAATATGTTTAGTTTCCTGAGGGGGAATAGGCTTTGTCGTGCCCTCTTCACGACTGTCTTGGTGTGTTTGGACCATTCCAGTTTGTTGGTGATGTGGACACCAAGGAACTTGAAGCTCTCAACCTGCTCCACTACAGCCCCGTCGATGAGAATGGGGGCGTGCTCGGTCCTCCTTCTCCTGTAGTCCACAATCATCTCCTTATTCTTGGTTACGTTGAGGGATAGGTTGTTATTCTGGCACCACCCGGCCAGGGCTCTGACCTCCTCCCTATAGGCTGTCTCATCGTTGTTGGTGATCAGGCCTACCACTGTTGTGTCGTCTGCAAACCTAATGATGGTGTTGGAGTCGTGCATGGCTACGCAGTCGTGGGTGAACAGGGAGTACAGGAGGGGACTGAGCACTCACCCCTGAGGGGCTCCAGTGTTGACGATCAGCATGGCAGATGTGTTGCTACCTACCCTCACCACCGGGGGCGGCCCGTCAGGAAGTCCAGGATCCAGTTGCAGAGGGAGGTGTTTAGTCCCAGGATCCTTAGCTTAGTGGTGAGCTTTGAGGGAACTATGGTGTTGAACGCTGAGCTGTAGTCAATGAATAGCATTCTCACGTAGGTGTTCCTGTTGTCCAGGTGGGAAAGGGCAGTGTGGAGTGCAATAGAGATTGCATCATCTGTGGATCTGTTTGGGCGGTATGCAAATTGGAGTGGGTCTAGAGTTTCTGGGATAATGGTGTTGATGTGAGCCATTACCAGCATTCAAAGCACTTCATGGCTACGGATATGAGTGCTACGGGTCGGTAGTCATTTAAGCAGGTTGCCTTAATGTTCTTGGGCACAGGGACGATGGTGGTCTGCTTGAAACATGTTGGTATTACAGACTCAATCAGGGACATGTTGAAAATGTCAGTGAAGACACCTGCCAGTTGGTCAGCACATGCCCGGAGCACACGTCCTGGTAATCCTTCTGGCCTGTGGCCTTGTGAATGTTGACCTTTTCAAAGGTCTTACTCACGTCGGCTATGGAGAGCGTGATCACACATTCATCCGGAACATCTGATGCTCTCATGCGTGCCTCAGTGTTGCTTGCCTCGAAGTGAACATAGAAGTGATTTAGCTCATCTGGTAGGCTCATGTCACTGGGCAGCTCGCGGCTGTGCTTCCCTTTGTAGTCTGTAATAGTTTGCAAGCCCTGCCACATAAGATGAACGTCGGAGCCGGTGTAGTACGATTCAATCTTATCCCTGTACTGACGCTTTGCCTGTTTGATGGTTCATCTGAGGGCATAGTAGGATTTCTTATAAGCTTCCGGGTTAGAGTCCCGCACCTTGAAAGCGGCAGCTCTACCCTTTAGCTCAGTGAGAATGTTGCCTGCAATCCATAGCTTCTGGTTGGGGTATGTACATACAGTCACTGTTGAGATGACATCCTCGATGCACTTATTGATAAAGCCAGTGACCAATGTGGTGTACTCCTCAATGCCATTGGAAGAATCCCAGAACATGTTCCAGTTTGTGATTCCAAAACAGTCCTGTAGTTTAGCATCTGCTTCATCTGACCACTTTTTTATAGACAGAGTCACTGGTGCTTCCTGCTTTAATTTTTGCTTGTAAGCAGAAAACAGGAGGATAGAATTGTAGTCAGATTTACCAAATGAAGGGCGAGGGAGAGCTTTGTACGTGTCTCTGTGTGTGGTTTACAGGTGATCTAGATTTTTTTCCCTCTTGTTGCACATTTAACATGTTTATAGAAATTAGGTAGAACTGATTTGTTTCCCTGCATTAAAGTCTCTGGCCACTAGGAGCGCCGCCTTTGGGTGAGCGATTTCCTGTATGCTTATTTCCTTATACAGCTGACTGAGTATGGTCTTAGTGCCAGCATCCGTCTGTGATGGTAAATAAACAGCCACGAAAAGTATATATGAAAACTCTCTTGGCAAATAGTGTGGTCCGCAGTTTATCATAAGATACTCTACTTCAGGCGAGCAAAATCTAGAGACTTTCTTAGATTTCGTGCACCAGCTGTTTACAAATTTGCACAGACCGCACCCCCCCCCCCCTCGTTTTACCGGAGTTGTGCTTTTCTATCTAGCCGGTGAAGTGTATATCCCTCTTGTTGAATATCCATGTCATCATTCAGCCACAATTCCGTGAAACATAATATGTTACAGTTTTTGATGTCCCGTTGGTAGGATATTCATGATCGTAACTCGTCTAATTTATTGTCCAATGATTGCATGTTGGCGAGTAATATTGACGTAACTGCAGCTTTCCCACTCGCCTTCTGCAGATCCTTATGAGGCACCCCGCTCCGTGTCCTCTGTACCTGCGTCTCTTCCTCTTGCCAATAACGGGGACGTTGGCCTTGTTGGGTGTTCGGAGAATGTCCTGTGTGTCCTGCTTGTTGAAGAAAACATCTTTGTCTAATCCGAGGTGAGTGATCGCTGTCCTGATATCCAGAAGCTCTTTTTTGCCGTAAAATACGGTGGTAGAAACATTATGTACAAAATAGGTTACAAATGACGCAAAAAAAACACATAATACAATGGTTTGGCGCCCGTAAAACTGCTGCCAATTTTAATATGTAGGATACATTTGTTGTCCCTAAAAAACTGAAACATGTGGTAGCTTTTCCAGCTGCATACCCGGGGACTGGGAGAGAGCGCACTTAGCACATCCTCAGGAGCGCACATAGTGTAGCTACCTATGATTTAGTTATCAAATAAACTTTTTTTCTTTCGCTGTGAAAATTGACTGGATATATTCACTGCAGTATTAAGCCTAACACTGAGCTTATGAATGATGGTACAACATGCATACGCTTCTGCTTACGCTATAGGCTACATCTAGAGCCTGTCTGGCTTGCTTTTACTAATTGCTGAATGGTAAACAGGCCTAGAAAATGCATTTTGGGGAAAGTTGAGGAGAGAAAGTGAATTGGTGTGATCACTTTTGGTGGTTATGATAACATTGTTGCACGGATGCGTTGCAAATAGTTGTACAGGACATACCTTAGATGAACACAGTAAAAAATATGACCCAAAGAAATTGACAACCATTAGAAAAATGGAAATCACTAGCAAACCACTTGAGCAACAAGGCAATGACACGCTAAATGGAGTTTGTTTTTGAATGGCTACAATTAAATACATGTTACTATATTATTTTTAATTAGGCATATACTGTATGTATATTGTCAATATGACAATGAACACAGCCTGAAAGCACTGAATGGATTGAACCAGTATTTGTTTGTGTTAGAGATCTCATGAATGGTCTTGTGTTACCACCTCATTAATAGGCAGCGTGCAGTAGGATAGGTTTATCAGTTGATTTCGACAGGTGCAGCAGGACCGTAGATCCAAAACTATAGTAAGTATTACAGTATTTCATTTGCATTTACCCTGCCCATTCCCAGTCAGCCCAAAAAATACAGTGAATACTGCAGTAAAGTCTGCAAAAACACAACAGTGAATACTATAGTATTCCTACCATAGTATGCACTAGAGTATTTTTTAATGTGGGAGTTGCCAGACCCGGTCTCAGGGATGGATAATCTGCTTTTATTTTTTTTTGCGCCTGTCATGTGGAATGATCTCCAATGTCCCCTCCGCAAAATACTGCTGACACATCTTTTTTATAAACTATTATGATAAAACATGGGCTTAAAAATGAAGTTTAGTAATTAATTTAACATTTGAAAAAAATGTAAATAGCACAAATCTGAGAGGGCACGTTGTGCCTTTATGCCCTGTATGGGCATGACACCACTGACTGTAGTTGTAAAGAACGGCCAACCAACAGACAGATGATTGTAAAAAAAAAATACCAGAGATTGTGTAAATATGTGTTGACGTGGTTTTAGTTTGCAGTAGTGCATATGTGATGTGACATGTTAAAAAGCTCCACTTAGTCATTGATGCATGTGTGAGTATGGACTGTGCATGCCTCCTGTATCCACAGCCCATGTCAACCTGGTTGTAATTGTATGGGGTTGGGCCAATGTGGTGTCTCTTTTTTGGCTCAACTATGTTGTGGTTGGAATCAGCTCCACGGCTCGACTGAAACATAATCCTGAGTTGTTCTTTTATTTGGCTTGAGGAACAGAAAATTACCTATTTCCTTCAGGGCAAAACTCCTTGGGAACAGGTATACACCATTGTATTAACAGCTTGTGGGAGATCCATTTGAGGCAGTAATTCATTCAACAACGGCCACAACTACATCCATATGCTTTGTTAATGCCACCTCAAAGAGGGTCAAATGTATCCGCCTCTTTCACAGATTTTCAATGAGCCCCTTTCAATTAACATACCAGTGTACACAGTACATTAACCAGTTTACACTGACATCTCTGCCGGTATCTATATCAAGGACAAAGTCTTTATCCATGACAACGTTTGTTCAAAAAACAACCTCAGAGAATGTCCAGACAGGAGTTCTAAAACAGGAGGACGGGAAAAAAGAGGCAATTCATGATAATGATAATTAATACCTGTCACGGGACACAGGGCGGCAGCAGGACAATGATAGTTGACATATAAATTGCTGTGAAGTGCATAAGGTGGAATTTCAGACACTTGGCGGCAGCCTCATATGCAGGAGCAGGTCCCCTCTTGTAGAGCCTGACAGATGAGATTCACATAGGAGCTGGGGCCAGGGGGATTAGACTTCCATTGTTGAATCCATCTTTATGTGCCAAGGACAGAGAGATTGGCCAGACTAGGAGCCTATTGGTTGATTCTCCTGAGAGCCTGTAACCTCACGTGACTGTCTCCTCTCACAGTGCAGAAATCAAATCAAATTTTATTTGTCACATACACATGGTTAGCAGATGTTAATGCGAGTGTAGCGAAATGCTTGTGCTTCTAGTTCCGACAATGCAGTAATAACCAACGAGTAATCTAACCTAACAATTCCACAACAACTACCTTATACACACAAGTGTAAAGGAATGAAGAATATGTACATAAAAATATATGAATGAGTAATGGTACAGAACGGCATAGGCAAGATGCAGTAGATGGTATCGAGTACAGTATATACATATGAAATGAGTAATGTAGGTTATGTAAACATATAAAAGTGTCATTGTTTAAAGTGGCTAATGATACATGTATTACATCAAGATGTCAAGATGCAGTAGATGGTATAGAGTACAGTATATACATATGAGATGAGTAATGTAGGGTATGTAAACATTATATGAAGTGGCATTGTTTAAAGTGGCTAGTGATACATTTTTTCATCAATTTTTACATTGTTAAAGTGGCTGAAGTTGAGTCAGTATGTTGGCAGCAGCCACTCAATGTTAGTGGTGGCTGTTTAAAACCTTTTCTCAATAGGGGGGCGCTGTTTTCACTTTGTAAAAATTCGTTCCCAAATTAAACTGCCTCGTACTCAATTCTTGCTTGTACAATATGCATATTATTATTACTATTGGATAGAAAACACTCTCTAGTTTCTAAAACCGTTTGAATTATATCTGTGAGTAAAACAGAACTCATTTTGCAGCAAACTTCCTGTCAGGAGCTAAGAAATCTGAAATCGGGGGCTCTGTTCCAGGGTCAGTTTATTAATTTGCATGGAATCTATAGGTCTACATGCACTGCATACGCCTTCCCCTAGATGTCAGTAAGCAGTGAGAGTTGGAATGGGGAATGAGGCGGAATGAGGCGGAACAAGACATGTTGGAACGGAAGGACTGGTCTTTTCATCGTCTGGCCTGACGCAAGATGGAATGTCTTGCATTGCGCTCTGAAAAGCTTTCGTTTTATAAGTTAGATATCTCCGGCTCTGATTTAATTTGATATATGTGTTAAAAATATCATAATGTAGTTATTTTAAACCGAGTTATATCAGTTTATATCAGTATATTGCGATTTTCTGTATTTTATTTGTGCTGCGTTATGGTGAGTTGGACACGTCTTCGCCACATGGCTAATGTTTGCTGCTAATTCCAAAGTTGAAGACGACAATCTACAACCGAGCAACGATTATTCTGGACAAAGGACAACTTGCACAAGATTCTGATGGAAGCTCATCAAATAGTAAGAACTATTTATGATGTTAATTCGTATTTCTGTTGAAAAATGTTAAACTATTATTCCGCCATTAATTTCGGTGCGGTCTCGCTTTAACGCACGCTGTATGTCGTAGTAACGTTAATTTAAAAAATCTAACACAGCGGTTGCATTAAGAACTAATGTATCTTTCATTTGCTGTCCAACCTGTATTTTTCAGTCAAGTTTATGATTAGTTATTGATTAGATTAGGTGCCTCTCCCAAGATTTCTCCCGACATTTTGTTTGCAGTTTGGCTACTATTCTCATTGTATAACCACGATTTGTGCCGCTAAATATGCACATTTTCGAACAAACCATATATGTATTGTGTAATATGATGTTATAGGACTGTCATCTGATGAAGTTTTGAGAAGGTTAGTGAAAAATGTAATATCTTTTGCTGGTTTATTCGCTATCGCTAACGTGCATGAATCAATGCTGCTGTGTGGTTGGCTATTGTAGTAAGCTAATATAATGCTATATTGTGTTTTCGCTGTAAAACACTTAAAAAATCTGAAATATTGGCTGGATTCACAAGATGTTTGTCTTTCATTTGCTGTACGCTGTGTATTTTTCATAAATGTTTTATGATGAGTATTTAGGTAATTCACGTTGGTCTCTGTAGTTATTCTAGCTGCTTTGGTGAGATTTTGTGATGGTGGCTGCAATGTAAAACTATGATTTATACCTGAAATATGCACATTTTTCGAACAAAACATATGCTATACAATAAATATGTTATCAGACTGTCATCTGATGAAGTTGTTTCTTGGTTAGTGACTATTTATATCTTTATTTGGTCGAATTTGTGATAGCTACCTATGCAGTAAAAAAATGGTGGAGAAAAAAAAGTTGGGTCTTTTGCTATCGTGGTTAGCTAATAGAAATACATATTGTGTCTTCCCTGTAAAACATTTTAAAAATCAGAAATGATGGCTGGATTCACAAGATGTGTATCTTTCATCTGGTGTCTTGGACTTGTGATTTCATGATATTTAGATGCTAGTATTTACTTGTGGCGCTATGCTAGGCTATGCTAGTCAGCTTTTTTACTGATGAGGGTGCTCCCGGATCCGGGATGAGTACCAAGTAAAAGTTAACAGTCTGATGGCCTTGAGATAGAAGCTGTTTTTCAGTCTCTCAGTCCCTGCTTTGATGCACCTGTGTTACGCACGCCTCTGAGAAGAGGGAACGCAACTCCCTGCTACAACTCAACTCTCTGAAGTGCAAGAGGTATGGACTGTAGGTGCGAGTAAGGATGACACAAAAGCAGAATTTACCGTTTACTAGAATTTATTTTCTTACACGGTAATATGGGGAAAAGGGGCTGGACGGAACCAAAGCAAAGAAAGTAAATATCAAAGTTCCCCCTCTCCTATCTAACCTGCCTACCCACTTAACTTACCTAACTTAGCACCACCTGGTGCCCTAACCAAAATACAGGGGGTGGTCCGCCCAGGTCTTACCTAGTGTGCCTAGACAGTAAATATACTACGGGTATATGTATGCCCTCGGGCCTCTTGCCTAAGCACTCCCAAAGTGCCTTCTCCTTCCCCCCTGGGAACAAATGAAACAGAGTAATTATTAATGATTTCACAAACACTCACAAACACAGGACATAGAAAAACTGCTACCAACAACAACAGTACATACCACACTTTCTGATACACAACCCACACTATATCACAATCTAATTTTTCTCTCTCTCAATCTCCAAATCTCTACTCCTTATCTCATCTCTCTCCTCTCCTCTCCTCTCTCTCCAATCTCCTCTCTACTGAACAGAACACTGGTTTTTATATCTTCAGGTGGCAATGTTAATTAGTCAGCTGCTTCTTGACGAGGGGGCGGGGTCAGCTCCAATCACCAATTAGCCTGGGGTCGACCAATCAGCTGGTTGGGGAGTATTTCAGGAAGCCATCTCCTGAAACACACACACTCAAATACAAAACAGAACACAGAAACTGGGGAACGTAACAACCTGTACTGACCTCACCTTCTGGATGATAGCGGGGTGAGCAGGCAGTGGCTCGGGTGGTTGTTGTCCTTGATGATCTTTATGGCCTTCCTGTGACATCGGGTGGTGTAGGTGTCCTGGAGGGCAGGTAGTTTGCCCACGGTGATGCGTTGTGCAGACCTCACTACCCTCTGGAGAGCCTTACGGTTGTGGGCGGAGCAGTTGCCGTACCAGGCGGCGATACAGCCCGACAGGATGCTCTCGATTGTGCATCTGTAAATATTTGTGAGTGCTTTGGTGACAAGCGAAATTTCTTCAGCCTCCTGAGGTTGAAGAGGCGCTGTTGCGCCTTCTTCACCACGCTGTCTGTGTGGGTGGACCAATTCAGTTTGTCCGTGATGTGGAACTTAAAACTTAATACCCTCTCCACTACTGTCCCGTCGATGTGGATAGGGGGGTGCTCCCTCTGCTGTTTCCTGAAGTCCACGATCATCTCCTTTGTTTTGTTGACGTTGAGTGTGAAGTTATTTTCCTGACACCACACTCCGAGGGCCCTCACCTCCTCCCTGTAGGCCGTCTCGTCGTTGTTGGTAAACAAGCCTACCACTGTAGTGTCGTCTGCAAACTTGATGATTGAGTTGGAGGCGTGCATGGCCACGCAGTCGTGGGTGAACAGGGAGTACAGGAGAGGGCTCAGAACGCACCCTTGTGGGGCCCCAGTGTTGAGGATCAGCGGAGTGGAGATGTTGTTACCTACCCTCACCACCTGGGGGCGGCCCGTCAGGAAGTCCAGTACCCAGTTGCACAGGGCGGGGTCGAGACCCAGGGTCTCGAGCTTGATGACGAGTTTGGAGGGTACTATGGTGTTAAATGCTGAGCTGTAGTCGATGAACAGCATTTTCACATTGGTATTCCTCTTGTCCAGATGGGTTAGGGCAGTGTGAAGTGTTGCGATTGCGTCGTCTGTGGACCTATTGGGGCGGTAAGCAAATTGGAGTGGGTCTATGGTGTCAGGTAGGGTGGAGGTGATATGGTCCTTGACTAGTCTCTCAAAGCACTTCATGACGACGGAAGTGAGTGCTACGGGGAGGTAGTCGTTTAGCTCAGTTACCTTAGCTTTCTTGGGAACAGGAACAATGGTGGCCCTCTTGAAGCATGTGGGGACAGCAGACTGGGATAAGGATTGATTGAATATGTCCGTAAACACACCAGCCAGCTGGTCTGCGCATGCTCTGAGGACGCGGCTGGGGATGCCGTCTGATCCTGCAGCCTTGCGAGGGTTAACACGTTTAAATGTTTTACTCACGTCGGCTGCAGTGAAGGAGAGTCCACAGGTTTTGGTCGCGGGCCGTGTCAGTGGCACTGTATTGTCCTCAAAGCGGGCAAAGAAGTTGTTTAGTCTGTCTGGGAGCAAGACATCCTGGTCCGCGACGGGGCTGGTTTTCTTTTTGTAATCCGTGATTGACTGTAGACCCTGCCACATACCTCTTGTGTCTGAGCCGTTGAATTGCGACTCTACTTTGTCTCTATACTGACGCTTAGCTTGTTTGATTGCCTTGCGGAGGGAATAGCTACACTGTTTGTATTCGGTCATGTTTCCAGTCACCTTGCCCTGATTAAAAGCAGTGGTTCGCGTTTTCAGTTTCGCGTGAATGCTGCCATCAATCCACGGTTTCTGGTTTGGGAATGTTTTAATAGTTGCTGTGGGTACGACATCGCCGATGCACTTGCTAATAAACTCGCTCACCGAATCAGCGTATTCGTCAATGTTGTTGTTTGACGCAATGCGGAACATATCCCAGTCCACGTGATCGAGCAATCTTGAAGCGTGGAATCAGATTGGTCGGACCAGCGTTGAACAGACCTGAGCGCAGGAGCTTCCTGTTTTAGTTTCTGTCTATAGGCTGGAAGCAACAAAATGGAGTCGTGGTCAGCTTTTCCGAAGGGAGGGCGGGGGAGGGCCTGATATGCGTCGCGGAAGTTAGAATAACAATGATCCAGGGTTTTACCAGCCCTGGTTGCACAATCGATATGCTGATAGAATTTAGGGAGTCTTGTTTTCAGATTGGCCTTGTTAAAATCCCCAGCTACAATGAATGCAGCCTCAGGATATGTGGTTTCCAGTTAACATAGAGTCAAATGAAGTTCGTTCAGGGCCATCGATGTGTCTGCTTCGGGGGGAATATATTTCGGCTGTGATTATAATCGAAGAGAATTCTCTTGGTAGATAATGCGGTCGGCATTTGATTTCGAGGAATTCAAGTCAGGTGAACAGAAGGACTTGAGTTCCTGTATGTTGTTATGATCACACCACATCTCGTTAATCATAAGGCATACCCCCCCGCCTTTCTTCTTACCAGAAAGATGCTTGTTTCTACTGGCGCGATGCGTGAAAAAAACAGCTGGCTGTACCGACTCCGATAGCGTGTCTCGAGTGAGCCATGTGTCCGTGAAGCAAAGAACGTTACAGTCTCTTATGTCTCTCTGGAATGCTACCCTTGCTCGGATTACATCTACCTTGTTGTCAAGAGACTGGACATTGGTGAGTAGTATGCTCGGGAGCGGTGCGCGATGTGCCCGTCTCCGGAGCCTGACCAGAAGACCGCTTTGTCTGCCTCTTTTACGGCGTCGTTGTTTTGGTTCGCCGGCTGGGATCCGATCCATTGTCCTGGGTGGTTGGCAAAACAGAGGATCCGCTTCGGGAAAGTCGTATTCCTGGTCGTAAAGATGGTGAGTTGACGTTGCTCTTATATCCAATAGTTCCTCCCGACTGTTTGTAATAAAACCTAAGATTACCTGGGGTACCAATGTAAGAAATAACACGTAAAAAAACAAAATACTGCATAGTTTCCTAGGAACGCGAAGCGAGGCGGCCGTCTCTGTCGGCGCCGGAAGTTTCTCAGTTTGGTGGATGGATGTGTTATTCAGTGACATGATCTCAACAGGAAGGTGTGAACTACAGAATAAAGCTTTCATCAGGTGGCTAAATGATTGTACTCTAGAGAGTTGACTGATTGTCTTATCTCAGACAGAAGCATTGTCCCACCGAAATACTTTTGGAAAAGTCAAACAATAGCCATTGATGTTTTGACCTGAAGAGTGAAGACAATGTTCTTCCCCAAACCCAGATAACATAAGATTGATAAGTGAATACACACTATATATACAAAAGTATGTGGACACCCCTTCAAATTAGTGGATTCGGCTATTTCGGCCACACAGGTGTATAAAATCGAGCACACAGCCATGCAATCTCCATAGACAAACATGCCAGAAGAATGGCCTTACTGAAGAGCTCAGTGGCTTCTGCCCAACTGTAAGTACTGTTATTGTGAAGTGGAAATGTCTAGGAGCAACAACGGCTCAGCCGCAAAGTGCTAGGCCATTCAAGCTCATAGAACAGGACCTCCGAGTGCTGAATTGCGTAGCGTGTAAAAATCGTCTGTCATCGGTTGCAACACTCACTACCGATTTCCAAACTGCCTCTGGAAGCAACGTCAGCACAAGCCTAAGATCGTCGGGAGCTTCATGAAATGGGTTTCCATGGCCGAGCAGCTGCACACAAGCCTAAGATCACCATGCACAATGCCAAGCGTCAGCTGTGGTGTAAAGATCGCCGCCATTGGACTCTGGAGCAGTGGAAATACGTTGTCTGGAGGGATGAATCATGCTTCATCATCTGGCGGTTTGTAGGACGAACCTGGGTATGCCCCAATGCATAGTGCCAACTGTAAAGTTTGGTGGAGGAGGAATAATGGTCGGTTTTTAATTGTTCCAGTGAAGGGAAATCTTAACGCAACAGCATACAATGACATTCTAGACGAGTCTGTCTTTCCAACTTTGTGGAACAGTTTGGGGAAGGCCCTTCCCTGTTTCAGCATGACAATGGCCCTGTGCACAAAGCGAAGTCCATACAGAAATGGTTTGTCGAGATCGGTGTGGAAGAACTTGACTGGCTTTCACAGAGCCCTGACCTCAACCCCATCGAACACTTTTGGGATGAATTGGAACGCCGAATGCGAGCCAGGCCTAATCACCAAACATCACTGCCCGACCTCACTAATGCTCTTGTTGCTGAATGGAAGCAAGTCCCTGCAGCAATGTTCCATCATCTAGTGGAGGCTGTTATAGCAGCAAAGGGGTGACCAACTCCACATTAATGCCCATGTTCTTGGAATGAGATGTTCATCAATCAGGTGTCCACATACTTTGGGTCATGTAGTGTATGTGTAACAAAATGTTTGTCAGACAAAGATTCCAAATTCATTACTGAGGGCATTCATGGGCACCCTGTCCTTGAGGAGGCCTGATCGAGTTTCTGAGTGTGATTTATATTGGAGCAGCTGCAGCGATGGTGTGCACCAGGCCGGGCCACACACAAATGGGAACGCATGCAGCACAAAGGTGGGCAAGCTGATCTCTAACCGGCCCTCCTGCACGCCCCCAGGTATGATCCATGGAGATGCTCAAGCTCACATCAAGAGGAAGAAATTCTGGGTCCTCACTGGAGATGGACCAAACCCAAGGATCCGGTCTACCTGACTTATTTGTTCACATTGTTGGCCAACAGCATAGCGTGACTGATGGCATCTACAGGTAACTGACAAAATAAAGGGAACACCAACATAAAGCGTCTTAATAGGGCTTTGAGCCACCACAAGCCAGAACAACTTCAATGCACCTTGGCATTGATTCTACAAGTGTCTGGAACTCTATTGGAGGGATGCGACACCATTCTTCCACGAGAAATTCCATAATTTGGTGTTTTGTTGATGGTGATGGAAAACGCCGTCTCAGGCGTTACTCCAGAATCTCCAGTGTTCAATTGGGTTGAGATCTGGTGACTGAGACAGCCATGGCATATGGTTTACATCATTTTCATGCTCATCGAACCATTCAGTGACCACAGTGCCCTGTGGATGGGGGCATACCATAGCCAAGGTAGTCAAAATAATGGCTTGCCCAGCATTTTTATGCATGGCCCTAACCATGATGGGATGTTAATTGCTTAATTAACTGAGGAACCACACCTGTGTGGAAGCACCTGCTTTCAATATACTTTGTATCCCTCATTTACTCAAGTGTTTAGATTAATTTGCCAGTTGCCTGTACAATAATAGCCAGATGGAAGTTTAATGTCCTCTCCATTTCCTGTAAGCCATCAACACAATATCAAGCGATGTCAAATCGGAAGCTTACATAAAAACTCTTAAGAGTCAGATATTCAGTGCAGTGCAATACTAATCCCTAAATATTGTAATGTGACTGGTACGTTCTCATGTGCTTGGACACATAGTAATCACATATCTTAATCCAATCATGTTGCGTAATTCTTGAAGCCCACATTCATTCTGTCTTATCACATATAAAACTATGTGATGTAAGTATATAAAGGGGTGGTAGATTATTTGAAGAGTGGGAAATATTTAGGTCAAAGCCACATGTCTGGTCACACAACACAAGGTCTGAATTTGACCTCCAAAGCCAGAGTTAAGACCATGACATGCCTGGTGCAAAGGGCACCATCCATCCATCTATTCACCCCCTGTCCAGGTCTCCCTAGCCCCAAACACAGGGTAGCTTTCCTGCGCCTGGAAAACAAACAAGTGCCAGACAACCAGAGACTCATGACCACCAACCCCAAGGGCCCACTTACTCTCACTGTTATCCCACAAAACCCGGGTCTGGTTACACCTCCCTGGGAGACCTCGGCCATGGCCAGGAAAAGTGGTGCCATTACTGTCCTCATTACCCGTCCTGACCCTGCCTGCCTCCCTGCACCCTGCCTCCATCACTCAGGCCCTGCTGACAGCTCCCAATCACCAAGCAGGACCAGAGAGCAGGGATAGCAACCCTGCCTGCCCAGGCCAGGTGGACAGGAGAGGGTGGGTGTCGGCCATGAGAGCCCCCCCCCCCCCCCCCCCCCTCATTGTTACCTCCCTCAGCTCTGTGTGATTTACTGTTGGCTCTGTTGTGGGGACACGGACAAATGTCCTCTGTTGTTTGGCTCGGAGAGGTACTGTAGACAAGGCTGAGTGGTCACCCACAACATTGTGTGTTCCAGCTACCTGCATAGATATATCAAAACAATTATGTCTTTCTCTGTTTGTGTTCTTTCACAGTAAAAATATTTCCCTTTTTTTTGACAGGGAGAAAAACAGATAAAGAAGATATGCACAATGATGAGAGGAAGACTTACTGTGTTGACACTAATTAACTGGAGAAAGCTGGAGCTGAAAAAGACAGGACTGAAACAGTCTGGCATTTCAAAGGTTAACTTCTGATTACAGTTACAAAGAGAAAAAGACAACTGGGGGAAAAACTCCCACAGAAAGAGAGAAAGCTCACACTTCTGCTTTTAGAAATGAAGAGGAAAGGTATTCATTGATGGACAGAAAGTGTCCACTTCAGTGACAGCACCCCTGAGAGGTTCTTAGCTCAGCAGATTTTCTGCTTTTAACCTGAAGAACTGATGGATCTCTTAACATTATAATTTAAAGAGGGGGGAAGCAGGGAGGGAAGGGAAAGGAGATACCTGGTCAGTTGTACAACTGAATGCATTCAAACGAAATGTGTTAAGCACACATAGCACTAAGCAGAGCCTTTCAGTAACCAGGGAAAAACCACAATAAGGAAATAGATTTATTTGAACCAATATATAGTATGGCAAGGATACACAAAGATATACAGTATAACTATCACATTGAAGAGTTAATCAATCCAGTGAGTAACTTAGAAACTCAGAATCCAACTTGAGCGGTAAACATCAACACTCTCTAATTATAGCATTCATTAAAGGTTCTAATTATATAACTTTACCTTAAAACTGACACAAACAGTTATTACATGTATTTATTAGAAAGGAAATGGTTCCTGTTTACAAATTTGGAGGCTTAATTGCACATTTCCTGTAATACTTACACTACATGACCAAAGTATGTGGACACCTGATCATTGAATATCTCATTCCAAAATCATGGGCGTTAATATGGAGTTGGTCACCCTTTGCTGCTATAACAGCCTTCACTCTTCTGGGAAGGCTTTCCCACTAGATGTTGTAACATTGCTCCGAGGACTTGCATCCATTCAGCCAAAGAGCATTAGTGAGGTCGGGGACTGATGTTGTGCGATTAGGCCTGGCTCGCAGTCGGCGTTCCAATTAATCCCAAAGGTGTTCGATGGGGTTGAGGTCAGGGCTCTGTGCAAGCCATTTAAGTTCTTCCACATCGATCTCGACAAACCATTTCTATGTGGACCTCGCTTTGTGCACGGGGGCATTGTCATGCTGAAACAGTAAAAGTCCTTTCCCAAACTGTTGCCACAAAGTTGGAAGCACAGAATTATCTGGAATGTCATTGTATGCTGTAGCATTAAGATTTCCCTTCACTGGAACTAAGCAGCCTAGCCCGAAACCACAAACTGACTTGTTGGAAGGGTGCCATGCTATGAAGGTGCCACGTTGAAAGTTACTGAAAGTTACTTCACAGACAAGACAACTGCCAATGTTTGTCTATGGAGATTGCATGGCTGTGTGCTCGATTTTATACACCTGTCAGCAACGGGTGTGCCTGAAATAGCCGAATCAACTAATTTGAAGGGGTGTCCACATATTTTTGTGTACATAGTGTACAGTATATTCATCATATTTACAGCTGTCATTTTAACTCTATCTTAAATCCTTTCCCCCATGTAGCCTACTTTCTCTATGGAGTTGATGCTTTTGTACAGGGGTCGGCCATCTTGGGCAGCTACTGCAAGCCTCTGTAGTCCATCACCCCCATGTTTATAGGACACATCTCTCCACACAAGATAAGGCTCTCCCTGTCAGCACCATGGAGAAGGCACCAGTTTCTCCCTTCACACATCAGTCTCAGTGATGTCCCCGGTGCTTTCCCCTGGCCTCCCCATAAGCAACTTACAGTTCAACTAAGTCATGTAATTTTTTATAATCCTTTCTCTGATTTCTATCGTCCTCATGAGGTTATTTTGGTGTGTAGGTCCTGACAGACACAGACCACAGTGATCAGTGCTGCTCTGCAAAAAGTGAGCTGGGAAACCAGCAGTCTAGAATTCAGGGACAGGTGTCTGAGCCAAGCCTCCAGCAGTTGGGGGACGATAACACATTTACAACTCCCAGTGCTGCTCGCCTGTAGTCAGTTACTGTCAGTAAGACCAGCGGAAACAGGACCGGATGTACAGACAGGCGCTGTGGATGGGCAGACAGGAGAATACATTAGGAATGGTATGTGAGGATCATGTGAGGCAAACCTTACTATACACAGAGTAATAGTAATATTAATCTGTAAATGAATACACTTCAATATTCCTCAATGACATCGCTCAATTCAATTAGCCAAATGTTTATGAAACTTATAGAAATGTTTTATTTGACCTTTTTAAAAACTTTTTACCCCTTATTTTCTCCCCAATTGGTAGTTCCTGTAAGGTCCTGACGCCAGAGATGAGAAGCAGGTAAGGGGAGTCAAACATTTATTCAGGAACAAACATAGAACATGACAGGAACAGGGTGAGCACACGGGTAAACAAGGAGATATGACAAACAATCCCGAAGCAGGAAGTAATTGAGTCCACGTGAGTCCAATGAGTGCTGGTGTGCGTGACGGGGAAAGGCATGTGTCTGTACTGAAGGTGGCTTGAGTGCGTAATGTTGAGGGAGGAAGAGCGGGAGCAGGCGTGACAGTTACAGTCTTGTCCCATTGCTGCAACTCCCATATGGACTCGGGAGAGGTGAAGGTCGAGAGCCATGTGTCCTCTGAAACATGAGACAAGGACATGCCACCAGGCCAAACCCTCCCGTAACCCGGACGACGCTGGGCCAATTGTGCGCCGCCTCATGGGCCTCTCGGTCGCAGCCGGCTGCAACAGAGCCTGGGATCTAACCCGGGTCTGTAGTGACGCCTCAAGCACTACGATGCAGTGCCTTAGACCGCTGCACCCCTCGGGAGGGCCGCAGAATTTTTTTATTTTTTATTTCACCTTTATTTTATCAGGGAGTCATACTGAGAACAAGGTCTATTTTACAGATGAGCCCAGAATTACATAAATTAAATACAAAATGCAAGAAGAAAGAAAAACACAGTCATAAAAAACAAACACATTCATCAGTAATAAGGTCCTCAATCAGCTTTCTGAATTGCTTTAGAGGTATCAAAACATCAAATGTAAGAATACTTAGAAGATTGTTCCACAAATAAGATGCAAGAAAACTAAAAGCTGATTTACCTACCTCAGTATAGACCAGAGGAATTTCCAGAGTTAGCTATCCCTGAGACCGGGTGTGGTAACTTATATGTGACTAATTTCAGGAAACTAGACATATGTCGCGCTTCACTGCTTCACAGGAGCTCCATTTGAACGTAAACTTTGTTTTTTTATCAAAATGCGTTTTTTGGCAGAAATGCCTTTTGGAACATGTGAACTTTCATGTGCCTTAATAACAAACTTGTATGCCATCTGTACATACAAATACAATTGTTCAATTACGAGCCTAGTTGGTTTAACCACGGAAAAAGTCTGCAACCTTCCCGCTAGCCATGATTGGCTGAGATAATGAGTGGGCTGTACATGCCGAGAGATGAGTTCTGATTGGTCTCCCATGTAGCATGATTCTGTCTATAACATGAGCTGGTCAGTATGTGTAGGTAATCCTTTCTAAAGCAACTTTTTTTGAAGGATATCACGTAATAAAACTGCATAAGTGTTGCTGTCCACTTTCTGGAGGACCGAGTTTTGAAATCAGTAGAATAAGAGTATGATAGCTAAGGAGATGGAGAAATTTCTGCCGTTTGATTACAAATAAGCAGACAGAGTTGAAAAGAGAACACACAGAAGGCTGTTGTATAAAACACCTGTCTCCGGATTACATCTTCAAACTAAGGGCAAACATGGCATCCGTGACAGAGAGGGAGAAGCGTCCATCCATGTATACGGGTAAGATAGTCTAGCTAGCTACATTTTCAGATATTGCACGTTTCTCATTTTGTCAGAAAGTCGTTTAATTTCAAGTCAAAGTGTACTGTTAGGTAGCTAGCTAACGTTGCATGTATGATCTGTGTAGTAATATTATTCATATCTCAGACCCATTTGCATTGCTAGTTATAGCCTAATATTAGCTAGCTAACATTGAACCTGGTTGGTTAGCTACCTGCAGATTCATGCATGGTAGTAACGTTATGAGTTGGGATTATGGTTAATTGTTTCGTTAGCTAGCTAACTACATGTCTAAACAAAAGACTCCACTATGGAAGCAACTATTTCAATAGAATATTTATGATGTCGCTGGTAAATTCGCTCTGGCTCTCTACTCCGATTTCAGAGCACTCTCGTTTGAGTGTGCCAGAGCGCAGAATAACTGACAAATTTATGAACGCTCAACACCCGTTGAATATTGCCAGTGTCAGTAAACTTTGGCAAAAAAGAGTAATTAAATTGTTGCCAGCAGCACAGTTCCAGTCACCAATGCTCTGGATAACATAAAAACAGCCTAACCAGCTCTGCTAGGGCGAGTAAAATGGTCAGAGTGAGCTGTTTTCTCTTTTGTGTCTGGAAGTAACTAGCAAGCTAGCCAATTTTAGCCAGTTAGCTTGGGTGCTTGAATGCTGTTTGGTCAGAAAGCTCGGATCAACCCTACTTCTCGGCCAGAGCATCCATTGTGCACTCTGAAAGCTCTGAGAGCGAAACGATCTGAATTTATAAACGGACAATCTGACAACGCTCTGAGTTTACGAAAGCCCAGAGCACACTCTGGCACTCCAGATTAAATTCATGAACACACCCATAGTATAAACCAGCCTTTAGTCTTGAAATCTTTGGTTGTTTAATACATAGCCTCACATGTGAATCCTTAAAGAGATGGGTGGGGCTACAGCTTAAGAGGGTGTGAACGATGCTGAATGGGTGTAGACAAAGAAGAGCTCTCCTGTAGGTAACAAAATATTCAATGGCCATTTTCTCAAAAGTGAGTTTACAAGTTTATCAACTTTCAAAGCACAATTACTTTGCCATTGTTCCTCAAATGTTGTGTATGATATGCCATTTTCTAGCTCTGAGTCTCTACTTATATCCAATGTAAAAAAACACAATTTCAAATTTTGCTACATAAGACCAAATGGAGCCGGTAGGTCACATATGTCTAAAGTTTAGTAATGATGTTAAAATTGGGATCTTAAGAGTATTAGAACATAGAGCATAGACTGCCAATGCAGGATCGTATAAATGATTACTTCAGCATTTCTTTTCAGTGTGTTGAATCTTCTCCAACTGATTTGATCTCCAATCAAATCAAACGGAATGAAGTGAGATTATAGACATGTCTGGTCTACCCAAATGAAAACTAGGATAAGCCACACAGGAATGCTTTCACAGTTTGAAGTTCTTCTTGTGTGAGCTGCTTTGATTCAAAAGTGCCTACATTCTTGTCATGACAGTTTTGCTTGAGAACCAGTCAGAAATGTCAAACGTCCCCTTATTATAAGACTCACCCTTATGAGTGTTTGAACAACCAAACAACCATTCACAGCTGTCTAACTGGATATCTATCGCGTGATTGTTTTCTTCTTTACTTCAGAATCTGGGATTTAGATGAACATTTATTCTGATGTGTTGCAGGGTTGGCTTGTATTACAAAAGAGTCCCAGCAATAAGCTCAGCACAAAGGCTCTCTTTGATGAGGCTTCATTTTATGGCTCTTTAATACACGGGGACTCATTTAGTGTAGAGAATAGGCTGATTGATTGACCTTACGTCATTTGTTTTGTTTCAGCACAGTTGATTTCACAAAGATGCTGCCAAGTGTCTTTTCACTTGCTGCATTTCTTCATTTCGGTTGGATCACAGACTTGTAGGCCTAACATTTGCCCAGAATTCTCAATGTATTTAGTGCCTTATCAAAACTGCAGTTGTGAGACATTGTTCAGTTTGTGGTTTAAGGAGTCATCTGCTAACTCACTTAAAAGAAACCTTGACCATTGACCAACAGGTCAGGTTGGGCGTGGCATGGTTTAGGAAGTGGTCAGTTTGAGGACCTGGGGTATTTTATGACTGACAGCCATAATGCAGGTTACATGTGTATCAGTCCTCCTCCACCTCCCAGTTAGAGACAGAAGTCCTATTGGCCCTGAGAGAGCACAGGGTAGGGCAGCCAAGTTTCAAAGTAATCATCCACTCTGATGAGCAGGGCAGACAGGGGTGGTGAGAGCATGATGTCATCAGGTTCATCTGAGTTAATACTGATACTGCTTTGAAAGGCATGACAGCAAGTTGCCAGTGTTATAATGTAGTACAAATGTACTGTGTGTTGAAAAAAGTAATTGGGAAAAATATTGGCAAAAGTACCAAGATAAAAAACAGAGGTACCGGTGGACATGCTCAAGCATTAGAATAGATAACAGCCTAGGGCTCCCAAACAGTGTGATTCCTTTGTTGAAAGACAAGCTGAATATTTTAAGAGATACGATAGTTAATCTTGTCCTGGGGCGAAAGTGGACCTCAAAAACTTCTCAACTAGGTAATGGAAACCCATAATGATGTCAGATACACTGTTTTCTCTGTGTATGAAAGATGGAGATCTGACAGAATAATGCATGTACATACTCACACACATACACACATTGCACATACAGACACACATCTCACACACAGGCTCAAGAACTTAGGAGTTAGGAGTTGACATCCATTTCCAGCTCTGTGCCGTTTAAACTCCTTCGATTGCGGTCTTTCTGCTGGTTTCCTCTCTGTGTTTAGGTCTCAGAGAAGACAAACCATTTGGAGTCACTTATGACCTGCACCTGTCACCCATGGGGCCTCCAGCCCTTCGACTGAAGACAAATGACACTAACTAGACACAGAGACCCACTGTCTTGATCCCAACGTACAGCTCTGAGCTCTGGCTGTGGAAAACAAGGTGGTTTTACCGCAGGGCGCTCCTTTCTGAGACGCCAAATGTGCCATTTTGCAGCTGGCAAGTTAAATTGCAAGCAATGGTTTCTCTTTACTAATGGACTAGCAGAGAGTAGCACTGAATATATGAAAATGTTCTCCTTCCACACAAAAATACATTAACTCTGCCCTGGTTTTCCAACCCCATTACATAGATTATCATGAGTAGAAGAAGAAGAAAAAAGCACGATGCAACCTCTCATGACAGTCATTGACAATCAAGGAGAGTGGAGGGGAATTGTCGAGTGTACAAGACAATAAGATGGCAACATTTGCATGTTTCATGCTTTTCGGCATCCAATTTCATCTGTGTAAAACAATCTACATAAAACATTGCTATAATACTTCAGTGCAAAAGACAAAAGAAAGGTGAAAGGAAAGTCTACATCAGATGATGGGGTGCATTGGAAACAGATATGCCATTATCCAATTGTGAATGTTTATCATTCAAGAATAAAGAACCTAGTTAATATCTCCATAATAATTGTGTTTTTTGCTGAACTGAGAAAGATTTGCTCAGTGTTTCTCAATTAGACCTAAAACAACTTCCACTGTTGAAGACAGTCCCTTCAGACACTGATTATCCAACCGTCTGTTTTGACCACTAACTAAACAGTTGTTTATAGCCTTCAGGCCTGTGTTTTCAAGACTGTAAACCTTTGACCCTATATCTGCCATGGAAACAAGCCTTGCAGTGCTACAAGGCAGAGAGAATTGACATTTTTTTAACCAAGCAAGATGACCAACAGATATGGTTTTTCCGTTCTCTAACATTCGTGGAATATCTGACACTCTTTGTACATCAACCACTTGTTCTGTTCTATTGAATCAGATTGACAGATTTGCACACTCAGCAAAGGCTATTTATTACACTGTATTAATGGTAAAGATAACATGTAATTTAAATATCAGTAATTGTAAAAGCTATATAATATATAATGCAATGTTTGTTTTTTGAGTACCCACTATATTGAACTTGGCAATAGAAAAAATATGAGGCAGCAGGTAGCCTAGTGGTTAGAGCATTGGACTAGTAACCGAAAGGTTGCAAGCTCGAATCTCCGAGCTGACAAGGTAAAAATCTGTTGTTTTGCCCCTGAACGAGGCAGTTAACCCACTGTTCCTAGGCCGTCATTGAAAAGAAGAATATGTTCTGACTTGCCTGGTTAAATAAAGGTACAAAAATATAGCCTACCAGGGCCAAAGGAAATGAATAAAATTACAAAATAACCGAGGCAAGAATTACACTACTTTCCAATAATTTACAGAAGCAATTACAGTGGATAGGCCAACTAGCTAAATGTATAACTGTAGGATTATACTTCATTTGAAAGGAGCCTAGTGTCTCCAGAGTCTTGGAGTTGTGATGTGCTCTGCATTAGGGGTCAACGCACAATATTATACATAGCCATGATTGCATGGAACTCCCTTCCATCTCCAATTACTAAAGCAAACAACAAAATGATCTTTAAAAAACGGATTAAATAACCTCTCATGGAACAGCAGGGACTGTGAGTGGACACAGACTAAAGCATAATTGTTTGTTGTTGTATAGTTTGTATATCGTTGTATTTAAACATTTCTGTGACTGTCCTTGTCTATCAGTGTTTCGTTACTTGTCATGTTTTCTGTTTTTTTGTGGACCCCAGGAAGGGTAGCTGCTGCTTCTGCAAAAGCTAATGGGGAGCCAAATAAACAAATGCGACTCGTTTCAGGAAAGTAGGCATATGTCGCGCGTCACTACTTCACAGGAGAGGCATTTGAACATAAACTTTTTATTTTGATCTGTGAATATGAATAAAATGATTAAACTACGAGCCTAGTTGGTTTAGCCACGGAAAAAGTCAGGAACCTTCCCGCTAGCCATGATTGGTTGAGTTAATGGATGGGCTTGGACATGCCGAGAGATGAGTTCGGATTGGTCTGCCATGTAGCACACTTCTGTCTATAACATGAGTTGTGCTCAGTATGTGTAGGTAATCCTTTCTAATGCAGCATTTTGTAAAGATATCAAAAAGAACTGCCAAGGCTTTCCACTTTCTGGAGGACAGAGTTTTGAAATCAGTGGAATGCCCGGTGGAAGCAGAGTATAATTGCTAAGGAGGGAGAAAATTCAGGCGTTTGATTTCAAATGCGGAGGGAGTCGAAAAGAGAACACAGAAGGCTGTTGTATAAAACACCTGTCTCCAGATTACATCTTCAAACTATGGGAAACCATGGCATTCGTGACAGAGAGATGCGTTCGTCCATGTATACATGTAAGAGAGTCTAGCTAGCTCCATTTTCAGATATTATACATTTCTAATTTATCAGAAAGTCATTTTCATTGCAAGTTACAGCGTACTGTTAGCTAGCTAGCTAAAGTTAGCTGGCTCTCTAGCTAATGTTACGTGTCTGATCTGTGTAGTACTATTATTCGTATCTCAGAGCTATTTGCATTGCTAGTTATAGCCTAATGTTAGCTAGCTAGCTAACATTGAACCTAGTTGGTTGGCATTTAGCTACCTGTAGATTCATTCAGGGTAATAATGTTATGAGTTGGGATTATGGTTCATTGTTTAGCTAGCTACATATCTAAACAAAATACTCCACTATGCAAGTAACCCTTTCACTGTACCATTTACACCTTCTGTATCCTGTGCATGTGACAAATAAACTTTGATTATATTTAATATAGTGTGTTTGTAATTAGCTTTCCTTTGACTTGTAAATAATGATATTGTTGTGAGTTTATATTCCTGTAATAATGAATACAAATTAGCTAACGTTAATACATTGTCAGTTATATGATATGATCATTATTTGATCTGTCTAGTCAGCTAACTTAACGTTAGCTAGCTAACAAGCTAGAAACAAACCAAAACATTGTTTAGAAAGTTGCTTTTAGTTGCCTGGTTTGCTAGATTGACATACACTAAATTCATTTTTAAACGGAGGGGTTTATTGGTATTAAAATTCATCAGTTATGCTATTTTGGACCACCAGGCTACTGATGTCATGCAGCCAGTCATTTTTGTGTTAATTCTTTTTCATAACGACAACGACAAGTTAGATGTCGGACGACGATAGAATGTTCATGATGTCACTGTGACAACTTTATACAGACATGTCGATAGACGTAGTATAAACCAGACTTTTGTCTTGAAATCTTTGGTTGTTCAATACACTACCGTACTCACTGTTAAAAAACACCATTTCAAATTTAGCTACATAAGACCGAATCGAGCCAGTCGGTCATAAATAAACAAATAATCCAATTCAGGTTCATACTATAACACTATCCCCTTTGAACAAGCATTTCACAAAGCATGAGTTAGGGGACTGACATTGTCCCGATAAGTCACCTAACAGATAATATGATCTCTGTAATGGAAAGCGAGTAGGAGAGGGAATGTACAGTAAAAAGCAACAACATCATATCACCTGTTTCACAATGCCCTGTGTGATGATAGGTTTATCTGTTGAGGAAAGCATGTACTGAAAACAGCTGATAATGAAGCTAACCATGTGTTCCGTCTATGGCGTGAGAGACACAGAAGAGAGGCCTGAGAGCGGAGACCAGAGCAGTACTGGGAGAAAGAGCTGGTGTTGTAAGAACCTTTCCGATTCAGAGCACATTAAAGGCCCACTGCACAGGTACTGCCCTATGAGCAGCATGAGACGAACCAAAGGCACAGCCATTACTCTGTCATCACAGGTCTAGAATGGGGAGCTGTTCACCAGCTGTTTCTGTAATGTAGAAAACTCTTTCTCCATCAATATATCCTCCTGTGTTTGACCTCTCAAAAAATTTTAACACACCAGACACAACATGGATTCCACTAAACACCAATGGCTATAAGTGTTTCTTAGGCAATGAGAAGATGAGGTGGGATAGATGTGAGTAGGCTATCACAAGACCACAGATACAGTGGGGCAAAAAAGTATTTAGTCAGCCACCAATTGTGCAAGTTCTCCCACTTAAAAGATGAGAGAGGCCTGTAATTTTCATCATAGGTACACTTCAACTATGACAGACAAAATGAGAAAAAAAAATCCAGAAAATCACATTGTAGGATTTTTTATGAATTTATTTGCAAATTATGGTGGAAAATAAGTATTTGGTCAATAACAAAAGTTTATCTCAATACTTTGTTATATACCCTTTGTTGGCAATGACAGAGGTCAAACGTTTTCTGTAAGTCTTCACAAGGTTTTCACACACTGTTGCTGGTATTTTGGCCCATTCCTCCATGCAGATCTCCTCTAGAGCAGTGATGTTTTGGGGCTGTTGCTGGGCAACACGGACTTTCAACTCCCTCCAAAGATTTTCTATGGGGTTGAGATCTGGAGACTGGCTAGGCCACTCCAGGACCTTGAAATGCTTCTTACGAAGCCACTCCTTCGTTGCCCGGGCGGTGTGTTTGGGATCATTGTCATGCTGAAAGACCCAGCCACGTTTCATCTTCAATGCCCTTGCTGATGGAAGGAGGTTTTCACTCAAAATCTCACGATACATGGCCCCATTCATTCTTTCCTTTACACGGATCAGTCGTCCTGGTCCCTTTGCAGAAAAACAGCCCCAAAGCATGATGTTTCCACCCCCATGCTTCACAGTAGGTATGGTGTTCTTTGGATGCAACTCAGCATTCTTTGTCCTCCAAACACGACGAGTTGAGTTTTTACCAAAAAGTTCTATTTTGGTTTCATCTGACCATATGACATTCTCCCAATCTTCTTCTGGATCATCCAAATGCTCTCTAGCAAACTTCAGACGGGCCTGGACATGTACTGGCTTAAGCAGGGGGACACGTCTGGCACTGCAGGATTTGAGTCCCGTAGTGTGTTACTGATGGTAGGCTTTGTTACTTTGGTCCCAGCACTCTGCATGTCATTCACTAGGTCCCCCCGTGTGGTTCTGGGATTTTTGCTCACCGTTCTTGTGCTCATTTTGACCCCACGGGATGAGATCTTGCGTGGAGCCCCAGATCGAGGGAGATTATCAGTGGTCTTGTATGTCTTCCATTTCCTAATAATTGCTCCCACAGTTGATTTCTTCAAACCAAGCTGCTTACCTATTGCAGATTCAGTCTTCCCAGCCTGGTGCAGGTCTACAATTTTGTTTCTGGTGTCCTTTGACAGCTCTTTGGTCTTGGCCATAGTGGAGTTTGGAGTGTGACTGTTTGAGGTTGTGGACAGGTGTCTTTTATACTGGTAACAAGTTCAAACAGGTGCCATTAATACAGGTAACGAGTGGAGGACAGAGGAGCCTCTTAAAGAAGAAGTTACAGGTCTGTGAGAGCCAGAAATCTTGCTGGTTTGTAAGTGACCAAATACTTATTTTCCACCATAATTTGCAAATAAATTCATTAAAAATCCTACAATGTGTTTTTCTGGATTTTTTTTTCTCATTTTGTCTGTCATAGTTGAAGTGTACATATGATGAAAATTACAGGCCTCTCTCATCTTTTTAAGTGGGAGAACTTGCACAATTGGTGGCTGACTAAATACTTTTTTGCCCCACTGTATATATATATATATATATATGAGAGAGAGAGAGAGAGAGAGAGAAAACATTCTTTCAGCATTGCCCTCTGTGCCCTTTTATTTGATCCTCTCCCAAGGTGCAGATGATCCCACCCAGAAACCTGGCAGCTGGACAAAACCAGGAAATACAAGATACCACAGAGAGGGATCTGCCTTCAACTCTCTGGGCCTGCCAGGCATAGACCATCCTTCCGTGAACATAGACTCATCCTCCACCCCACCTCTCCCTCTGTGTCTGCCTTCTGCCCCAGGGGTCGAGAGAGTGCTAACATAATTCTCCTGTGGTGGGAGATTACAGCATATTAGGAGTCAAGTCAGGATAACCACAGTAGCGGTGCGTGGGTAAAATCACTTTGGAAGCCAAGCCAGGAAAAGAAAAAGCCATATTACAACCTATGTGTTGTGATAATTAGGTTGTTTGCTCTATAACCTGTTAGTTCATATACAGTTGAAGTTGGAAGTTTACATACACCTTAGCCAAATAGATTTAAACTCAGTTTTTCACAATTCCTGACATTTATTCCTAGTAAAAATTCCCTGTCTTAGGTCATTTAGGATCACCACTTTATTTTAAGAATGTGAATATTTTAAGAATCATAATAATAGTAGAGAGAATGATTTATTTCAGCTTTTATGTCTTTCATCACATTCCCAGTGGGTCAGAAGTTTGCATACACTCAATTAGTATTTGGTAGCATTGCCTTTATATTGTTTAACTTGGGTCAAACGTTTCGGGAAGCTTTCCACAAGCTTCCCACAATAAGTTGGGTGAATTTTGGCCCATTCCTCCTGACAGAGTTGGTGTAACTGAGACAGGTTTGTAGGCCTCCTTGTTCGCACACGCTTTTTTAGTTCTGCCCACATATTTTCTATAGGATTGAGGTCAGGGCTTTGTGATACCTTGACTTTGCTGTCCTTAAGCCATTTTGCCACAACTTTGGAGTATGCTTGGGGTCATTGTCCATTTGGAAGACCCATTTGCGACCAAGCTTTAACTTCCCGACTGATGTCTTGAGATGTTGCTTCAATAGGCTTTCACTTGGATTTGCAGACGTGTTGCTGTGCGTTTTGTTGCTGTGCGTTTTGTTGCCAACCTTACTTTACTAGCTGACAACTTTACGTTTTTTTTTTTTTTTTTTTTAATTACCGTTTATATTTTTAGTTTTTCCATCACAACTTTTTTCCCTCATTCAACTTTTTCACTCCGGACGCTTTATCTGGACATGGTTCGTCAGCACTTTCAACAGCCGAAGCTAAGTAGTAACATTAACATGATGTCTTCTAATTGCAGTCGCTGTACTCATAATATACAGGAGAACGATCGCCTTACGGCGAGGATAGCTGTGCTGCAAGCCCAGCTTCAGACGCAATCGTTAGGCAAGGGTAATTTCAGTGTAGGAAAGGATGAAACAGCGTCTGTGCCACCAGTAAGTACAGATAGTAACGTTAGTATAAATCCCCCCGCACAGTCCCCGCAGCCGGACAACTTTCTCATGGCTTCTGGAGGGAAATGCTATAGGAATGCTCAACTGGTGTCGCTCATTCAGCCGACAGAAACTTTCAACCGGTTTTCCCCATTAAGTAGCGAGTCGGAGTCTGAGGCCGAGTCTTCTCTTGTCTCTACTCCTCCCGTTACGGGGTCTGAGACGCCGAAGGCTCCCACCATTAGCTCTGACAAATTGAAAACCCTAGTCATTGGCGACTCCATTACCCGCAGTATTAGACTTAAAACGAATCACCCAGCGATCATACACTGTTTACAAGGGGGCAGGGCTACCGACGTTAAGGCTAATCTGAAGATGGTGCTGGCTAAAGCTAAAACTGGCGAGTGTAGAGAGTATAGAGATATTGTTATCCACGTCGGCACCAACGATGTTAGGATGAAACAGTCAGAGGTCACCAAGCGCAACATAGCTTCAGCGTGTAAATCAGCTAGAAAGATGTGTCGGCATCGAGTAATTGTCTCTGGCCCCCTCCCAGTTAGGGGGAGTGACGAGCTCTACAGCAGAGTCTCACAACTCAATCGCTGGTTGAAAACTGTTTTCTGCCCCTCCCAAAAGATAGAATTTGTAGATAATTGGCCCTCTTTCTGGGACTCACCCACAAACAGGACCAAGCCTGACCTGCTGAGGAGTGACGGACTCCATCCTAGCTGGAGGGGTGCTCTCATCTTATCTACCAACATAGACAGGGCTCTAACTCCTCTAGCTCCACAATGAAATAGGGTGCAGGCCAGGCAGCAGGCTGTTAGCCAACCTGCCAGCTTAGTGGAGTCTGCCACTAGCATAGTCAGTGTAGTCAGCTCAGCCATCCCCATTGAGACTGTGTCTGTGCCTTGACCTAGGTTGGGCAAAACTAAACATGGCGGTGTTCGCCTTAGCAATCTCATTAGGATAAAGACCTCCTCCATTCCTGCCATTATTGAAAGAGATCATGATACCTCACATCTCAAAATAGGGTTACTTAATGTTAGATCCCTCACTTCAAAGGCAGTTATAGTCAATGAACTAATCACTGATCATAATCTTGATGTGATTGGCCTGACAGAAACATGGCTTAAGCCTGATTCATTTACTGTGTTAAATGAGGCCTCTCTTCCTGGTTACACTAGAGACCATATCCCCCGCGTATCCCGCAAAGGCGGAGGTGCTGCTAACATTTACGATAGCAAATTTCAATTTACAAAAAAAAAATGACGTTTTCGTCTTTTGAGCTTCTAGTCATGAAATCTATGCAGCCTACTCAATCACTTTTTATAGCTACTGTTTACAGGCCTCCTGGGCCATATACAGCGTTCCTCTCTGAGTTCCCTGAATTCCTATCGGACTTTGTAGTCATAGCAGATCATATTCTAATTTTTGGTGATTTTAATATTCATATGGAGAAGTCCACAGACCCACTCCAAAAGGCTTTCGGAGCCATCATCGACTCAGTGGGTTTTGTCCAACATGTCTCTGGACCTACTCACTGCCACAGTCATACTCTGGACCTAGTTTTGTGCCATGGAATAAATGTTGTAGATCTTAATGTTTTTCCTCATAATCCTGGACTATCGGACCACCATTTTATTACGTTTGCAATCGCAACAAATAATCTGCTCAGACCCCAACCAAGGAGCCTCAAAAGTCGTGCTATAAATTCTCAGACAACACAAAAATTCCATGATGCCCTTCCAGACTCCTTCTGCCTACCCAAGGACGTCAGAGGACAGTTAACCACCTAACTGTTAACCACCTAACTGAGGAACTCAATTTAACCTTGCGCAATACCCTAGATGCAGTTGCACCCCTAAAAATGAAAAACATTTGTCATAAGAAACTAGCTCCCTGGTATACAGAAAATACCCGAGCTCTGAAGCAAGCTTCCAGAAAATTGGAACGGAAATGGCGCCACACCAAACTGGAAGTCTTCCGACTAGCTTGGAAAGACAGTACCGTGCAGTATCGAAGAGCCCTCACTGCTGCTCGATCATCCTACTTTTCCAACTTAATTGAGGAAAATAAGAACAATCCAAAATTTCTTTGTGATACTGTCCCAAAGCTAACTAAAAAGCAGCATTCCCCAAGAGAGGATGGCTTTCACTTCAGCAGTAATAAATTCATGAACGTCTTTGAGGAAAAGATCATGATCATTAGAAAGCAAATTACGGACTCCTCTTTAAATCTGCGTATTCCTCCAGGGCTTAGCTGTCCTGGATCTGCACAGCTCTGCCAGGGCCTGGGATCGGGAGAGACACTTAAGTGTTTTATTACTATATCTCTTGACACAATGATGAAAATAATCATGGCCTCTAAACCTTCAAGCTGCATACTGGATCCTATTCCAACTAAACTACTGAAAGAGCTGCTTCATGTGCTTGGCCCTCCTATGTTGAACATAATAAACGGCTCTCTATCCACCGGATGTGTACCAAACTCACTAAAAGTGGCAGTAATAAAGCCTCTCTTGAAAAAGCCAAACCTTGACCCGGAAAATATAAAAAACTATCGGCCTATATCGAATCTTCCATTCCTCTCAAAAATGTTAGAAAAAGCTGTTGCGCAGCAACTCACTGTCTTCCTGAAGACAAACAATGTATACGAAATGCTTCAGTCTGGTTTTAGACCCCATCATAGCACTGAGACTGCACTTGTGAAGGTGGTAAATGACCTTTTAATGGCGTCAGACCGAGGCTCTGCATCTGTCCTCGTGCTACTAGACCTGAGTGCTGCCTTTGACACCATCGATTACCACATTCTTTTGGAGAGACTGGAAACCCAAATTGGCCTACACGGACAAGTTCTGGCCTGGTTTAGATCTTATCTGTCGGAAAGATATCAGTTTGTCTCTGTGAATGGTTTGTCCTCTGACAAATCAACTGTACATTTCGGTGTTCCTCAAGGTTCCGTTTTAGGACCACTATTGTTTTCACTATATATTTTACCTCTTGGGGATGTTATTCGAAAACATAATGTTAACTTTCACTGCTATGCGGATGACACACAGCTGTACATTTCAATGAAACATGGTGAAGCCCCAAAATTGCCCTCGCTAGAATCCTGTGTTTCAGACATAAGGAAGTGGATGGCTGAAAACTTTCTACTTTTAAACTCGGACAAAACAGAGATGCTTGTTCTAGGTCCCAAGAAACAAAGAGATCTTCTGTTGAATCTGAAAATTAATCTTGATGGTTGTACAGTCGTCTCAAATAAAACTGTGAAGGACCTAGGTGTTACTCTGGACCCTGATCTCTCTTTTGACGAACATATCAAGACTGTTTCAAGGACAGCTTTTTTCCATCTACGTAACATTGCAAAAATCAGAAATTTTCTGTCCAAAAATCATGCAGAAAAATTAATCCATGCATTTGTTACTTCTAGGTTAGACTACTGCAATGCTCTACTTTCCGGCTACCCAGATAAAGCACTAAATAAACTTCAGTTAGTGCTAAATACGGCTGCTAGAATCCTGACTAGAACCAAGAAATTTGATCATATTACTCCAGTGCTAGCTTCCCTACACTGGCTTCCTGTTAAGGCAAGGGCTGATTTCAAGGTTTTACTGTTTTTTTATTTTATTTTATTTTTTTATTTTTTTATTTTTCTAGGGGTGGATCAGCTTAATATTGCGGAAAGAATGTTGCTTCAAATGTAATTGTCTGCATCATTTCCAATCCCCCATATTTTTTGGGGTAAATATATATATCCATACACGTATGCATACATATACACATATATACATACACATACCTATATAGACATACATACTTTTTTAAAGAGTATACCTTTATTATTATTCCCCGCAAACCCTACCACCGATCCCCCAATTGGAGTAAACTGATAAACATTTCTGTTTTTACCTTCAATTTATACATCTTATACACATTTTACAGACACAGTCTACTTTATAATAGTTCTCTCTTGTTTGTTCTTAGTCCTTCCTCTATTTCTGTTGTCCATCCAGTTTGATTTCCACTTGTAACTGTGCTATTTCACAAAAGCTCCGCACCTATACACATTTCACAGATCCCGTATGCCCTACATTGTTTATCTTGTTATTAGTCCCACCCTTCAGCTCCACTCAACCCTTCCCATCTATCTTCCAACATCATCCATTTCGGATTTTTATTTGCCATATATTTTTCAACTGTGCTGTGATGCTTCACAAAAGATTTGAATCTTCCTATTCTCATAGCTTCCACGGATTGTAAATTAAAAATAAACATTTTTGCTAAAATAATTATTATATTATTGATTGATTGACTATGGCTTTTCAAATCCCCCAGTATTGCTATCTGTAGCGTTAGTTCTACGCAAATGTTGCAATTCTTCAGCCATTCCTGGACCTGTGACCAAAAACGAGCTACATACGGACAATACCAAAATAAATGATCTAATGACTCTGCCTCCTCACAGCAGAATCTGCAGAGCTGGGAAGATTGAATCCCCCATATATATAACATTCTATTAGTTGCAAGAATTTTGTACAGTAATTTAAATTGAAAAATTCGAAGTTTTGAATCCGGCGTTGTTTTGCGTATCAATTCATAAACCATGTGCCATGGAATGGGTACATCGAAAATCTCTTCCCAACTATTTTGCAATTTATATGGCACAGCTGTCAGTTTTTTGGTCCTTAAATTAAATTGGTATATGTTTTTATTTATCACACTTTTCTTTAACCATTTATGTTCTTTAATATAGAGCCGACATACAAGTTCCTTACTTTTTTCCCCTTCTACTTGCCTCTTCCATTTTTGTGGTAATGCTGCAATTAATTGGTTGTAATTTTGGGTAGAGCAGACATTTCCATATGTCTGTGTTAGCTGCATGTGTGACATTACTCCACCAGTCCTATTTATGATATCATTCACAAAAATTATACATTTTTTAAACATTTCTTCGATAAATACAGTTTTTTTTATCAATTACTATATTTGAATTTAACCACAATATTTATTGTACTATTTGTTCCGTCCTTTCAGGTGGATTAAACTGAAATTGCAACCAACTTTCTAAGGCTTGTTTAAAAAATAAGGATATTTTGGAGATTATTTCCTTTTCAAACAACCGAAAGTGAGCAGGTGTAATCTGAATAAAGGGAAAAAGGCCCTTCTTGAACATAGGATGAGACATTCGTACCAATCTACTAGAGAACCAGTTTGGATTTAAGTATAACTTTTGTATGACTGATGCCTTTAGTGAGAGGTCTAATGCTTTAATATTTAATAATTTCTGCCCTCCGAATTCATATTCGTTATATAAATAGGCCCTTTTAATTTTATCTGGCTTGCCGTTCCAAATAAAATTGAATATTTTTTGTTCATATAATTTAAAAAGCAGGTCACTAGGTGTAGGCAAAACCATAAGCAAATAGGTAAACTGTGATATGATTAAAGAGTTAATCAGGGTGATTTTCCCACAAATAGACAGGTATTTTCCTTTCCATGGTAGCAAGATCTTATCTATTTTTGCTAACTTTCTATAAAAATTTATTGGAGTGAGATCATTTCTTTCTTTTGGGATTTGTATACCGAGTATGTCCACATCTCCGTCAGACCATTTAATTGGTAAACTACATGGCAATGTAAAATGTGTATTTTTTAGTGATCCAATACGTAATATGGTACATTTATCATAATTTGGTTTTAATCCAGAGAGGATAGCAAATGTATCTAGATCCTCTAAGAGGCCGTGGAGAGACTCTAGTTGTGGTTTTAAAAGAAAACATGAATCATCAGCGTACAATGACACCTTAGTTTTTAGGCCCTGGATTTCTAATCCCTTAATATTAATGTTTGATCTAATTTTAACAGCTAACATTTCGATGGCAATAATAAATAGATATGCCGATAGTGGACAACCTTGTTTTACTCCTCTAGATAGTTTAAAACTTTCTGAGATGTAGCCATTATTTACTATTTTACACCTAGGGTTACTATACATAATTTTAACCCATTTTATAAGAGATTCCCCAAAATTGAAATATTCTAGGCATTTATATATAAACTCCAGTCGTACTTTATCAAAAGCCTTTTCAAAATCAGCTATGAAAACCAGGCCTGGTGTCCCCGATATTTCATAGTGTTCTATTGTTTCCAGTACTTGCCTTATATTATCTCCAATGTATCGTCCATGTAAAAAACCTGTCTGATTAGGATGAATAATATCTGACAACTTTTTTTATTCTATGCGCCAAGCATTTTGCTAGGATTTTTGCATCACAACACTGAAGTGTAAGAGGTCTCCAATTTTTTAAATGGACTGGATCTTTATATATACCACTTGGGTCCTGTTTCAGTAATAATGATATCACACCTTCTTGTTGCGTGTCTGATAATCTATCATTTATATAGGAGTGGTTAAAACAAGCTAATAATGGTCCTTTGAGTATATCAAAAAAAAAATTGTATACTTCCACTGGTATGCCATCCAGCCCTGGAGTTTTCCCATCCTTAAAGGCCCCAATTGCATTAAGTAGTTCCTCCTCTGTAATTAGGCCTTCACATGAGTCTTTCTGTACAGATGTTAATTTTACATTATTATTAGGAAAAAAATCCATACAATTAGTTTCAGTTAGTGGAGATGGAGGAGCCTGAAACGAAAACATATTCTTAAAGTACTTTACTTCCTCTTTCAAAATATCATTTGGTGAATCATGCGTGACTCCATCATTTGTAACAAGTTTTAATACGTTTTTTTTGGTAGCATTTCTATATTGAAGATTGAAAAAGAATTTGGTGCATTTTTCCCCATATTCCATCCAGTTCGCTTTATTTTTTATAATATATTACACTGGATCTTTCTTGAATAAGTTCCTCCATTTCTTTTTGTTTTTCCTCTAACTTATTCTGTGCCTCTATGGTACCGTTTTTATTGTTATCTAACTGTACTGTTAGTCCTTCAATTTCCTTTGTTAATATGGACTCTTTTGATCTAAATTGCTTTTGTTTTATAGATGAGTACTGAATTGCATGGCCTCTAAAGGCACACTTAAAAGTGTCCCATACAATATGGGGATCTGCTGTACCTATGTTATGTCTAAAAAAGTCAGTTATAAATTCTTCTGTCCTAGTTCTAAACAATTTATCATCTAGTAGGCTTTGATTAAATTTCCAATATCCTCGCCCACGTGGAAATTCTGTAAGAGTAATATATATGCCAATTATGTGATGGTCCGACCGCATTCTGTCCCCTATCAAACACTTTTTAACTTTTGGTGCCAGAGAGAATGATATAAGAAAGTAGTCAAGGCGACTAGCTTGATTAAGCCTCCGCCATGTATATCTCACTAGGTCAGGGTATTTAAGTCTCCATATATCCACTAATTCCAATATATCCATGACATTCCTGATTTCCTTAAGTGCCTGAGGGTGATAGTTTGTAGTGTGATTTCCTTTCCGGTCCATAGAGGTATTTAAGACCGTATTAAAATCTCCCACTATAATAATAGAGTCTAGTGTTGCTTGTAGAGTTGATACATTCTTATATATATTGTCAAAGAAGCTTGGATCATCATTATTCGGACCGTATAGGTTAATAAGCCATATATGTTTATTGTCCAATAACATATTTAAAATAATCCATCTACCTTGAGGATCTGTTTGGACAAGTTGCACATTTGGATCAAAATTATTGTTAATTAAAACCATCACCCCTTTTGAATTTCTTTGCCCATGGGAGAAATATATTTCGCCCCCCCAGTTCTTTTTCCACAAAACTTCATCTAAAACTGTCGAATGGGTTTCCTGTAAACAATAGATATTATAATCCTTCTCTTTTAGCCAGGTAAATACTGATCGTCTTTTCTTATTATCTGCTAAGCCATTACAATTGTAACTGGCTATACTTATTTCACCACTTACCATAATGAGACACACCTTTCAATTATTTTTATCAAAATATATGTTTGTAAACGTCCTATTAAAAAGTAACATAATGATTGAGTGTCTATATAGTTGTACCATGATATTTGCATTTCTACTAAGTAAACCTCCAATTGGTCCCTACTATTCCACCCGCTAAAAGCCCTCATCTCGAGTTGGGTTGTCATCCCAATGCCCGGCAGACCACCCTCGACCCCCTGTATCCCATAGCCCTGGACCGACTGGGATCCATCCTTTGAAAAGAGCACACAGTGCCATTTACCGAATTGAAGTAGATCCATTGCCAAATGCATTTCCATCATTTTTTACTGTTAACCTATAAAGCGTTACATGGGCTTGCTCCTACCTATCTTTCCGAGTTGGTCCTGCCGTACATACCTACACGTACGCTACGGTCACAAGACGCAGGCCTCCTAATTGTCCCTAGAATTTCTAAGCAAACAGCGGGAGGCAGGGCTTTCTCCTATAGATCTCCATTTTTATGGAACGGTCTGCCTACCCATGTGAGAGACGCAGACTCGGTCTCAACCTTTAAGTCTTTACTGAAGACTTATCTCTTCAGTAGGTCATATGATTGAGTGTAGTCTGGCCCAGGAGTGTGAAGGTGAACGGAAAGGCTCTGGAGCAACGAACCGCCCTTGCTGTCTCTGCCTGGCCGGTTCCCCTCTCTCCACTGGGATTCTCTGCCTCTAACCCTATTACAGGGGCTGAGTCACTGGCTTACTGGTGCTCTTTCATGCCGTCCCAAGGAGGGGTGCGTCACTTGAGTGGGTTGAGTTACTGACGTGATCTTCCTGTCTGGGTTGGCGCCCCCCCTTGGTTTGTGCTGTGGTGGAGATCTTTGTGGGCTATACTCGGCCTTGTCTCAGGGTTGTAAGTTGGTGGTTGAAGATATCCCTCTAGTGGTGCGGGGGCTGTGCTTTGGCAAAGTGGGTGGGGTTATATCCTTCCTGTTTGGCCCTGTCCGGGGGTATCATTGGATGGGGCCACAGTGTCTCCTGACCCCTCCTGTCTCAGCCTCCATTATTTATGCTGCAGTAGTTTATGTGTCGGGGGGCTAGGGTCAGTTGGTTATATCTGGAGTACTTCTCCTGTCTTATCCAGTGTCCTGTGTGAATTTAAGTATGCTCTCTCTAATTCTCTCCTTCTCTCTCTCGGAGAACCTGAGCCCTAGGACCATACGTCAGGACTACCGGGCATGATGACTCCTTGCTGTCCCCAGTCCACCTGGCCTTGCTGCTGTTCCAGTTTCAACTGTTCTGCCTGCGGTTATGGAACCCCTACCTGTCCCAGACCTGCTGCTTTCAACTCTTAATGATCGGCTATGAAAAGCCAACTGACATTTATTCCTGATTATTATTTGACCATGCTTGTCATTTATGAACATTTTGAAAATCTTGGCTCTCTCTAATTCTCTCCTTCTCTCTTTCTTTCTCTCTCTCGGAGGACCTGAGCCCTAGGACCATACGTCAGGACTACCGGGCATGATGACTCCTTGCTGTCCCCAGTCCACCTGGCCTTGCTGCTATTCCAGTTTCAACTGTTCTGCCTGCGGTTATGGAACCCCTACCTGTCCCAGACCTGCTGTTTTCAACTCTTAATGATCGGCTATGAAAAGCCAACTGACATTTATTCCTGATTATTATTTGACCATGCTTGTCACTTATGAACATTTTGAACATCTTGGCCATGTTCTGTTGTAATTTCCACCCGGCACAGCCAGAAGAGGACTGGCCACCCCTCATAGCCTGGTTCCTCTCTAGGTTTCTTCCTAGGTTTTGGCCTTTCTAGGGAGTTTTTCCTAGCCACCGTGCTTCTACACCTGCATTGCTTGCTGTTTGGGGTTTTAGGCTGGGTTTCTGTACAGCACTTCGAGATATTAGCTGATGTACGAAGGGCTATATAAAATAAACTTGATTTGATTTGATATATACACAATTTTCTTTCCTAATGATGCCATCTATTTTGTGAAGTACACCAGTCCCTCCTGCAGCAAAGCACCCACACAACATGATGCTGCCACCCCCGTGCTTCACGGTTGGGATGGTGTTCTTCGGCTTGCAAGCATCCCCCTTTTTTCTCCAAACATAACGATGGTCATTACGGCCAAACAGTTCTATTTTTGTTTCATCAGACCAGAGGACATTTCTCCAAAAAGTATGATCTTTGTCCCCATGTGCAGTTACAAACCGTAGTCTGGCTTTTTGGCTGCTTTGGTGTAGTGGCTTCTTCCTTGTCGATATAGGACTTGTTTTACTGTGGATATAGATACTTTTGTACCTGTTTCCTCCAGCATCTTCACAAGGTCTTTTGCTGTTGTTCTGGGATTGATTTGCACTTTTCGCACCAAAGTACGTTCATCTCTAGGAAACAGAACGCGTCTCCTTCCTGAGCGGTATGACATCTGCGTCGTCCCATGGTGTTTATACTTGCGTACTATTGTTTGTACAGATGAACGTGGTACCTTTAGGCACGAAAACGGAAATTGCTTCCAAGGATGAACCAGACTTGTGGAGGTCTACAATTTTTTTTCTGAGGTCTTGGCTGATTTCTTTTGATATTCCCATGATGTCAAGCAAAGAGGCACTGAATTTGAAGGTAGGCCTTACATCCACAGGTACACCTCCAATTGACTCAAGTGATGTCAATTAGGCTATCAGAAGCTTCTAAAGCCATGACATCATTTTCTGGAATGTTCCAAACTGTTTAAAGGCACAGTCAGCTTAGTGTATGTAAACTTCTGACCCACTGGAATTGTGATACAGTGAATGATACGTGAAATAATCTGTCTGTAAACAATTTTGGGAAAAATTACTTGTGTCATGCACAAAGTGGATGTCCTAACCGACTTGCTATAGTATATTAACAATACATTTTTGGAGTGGTTAAAAAACTAGTTTTAATGACTCCAACCTAGGTGTATGTAAACTTCCGTCTTCAACTGTACCTTGCCACAGTGATATATAGGCCAAAGGCCGAGACAATGAGAAGACCAGTGGCAGAATAAATTAAACCACACATTTGTTTCATCACAAAACCGGAGAGCAACATCTATCCGGTGAAGTCCACAAAGCATTTTACATGTAACAAACAGTTTTATGACCTACAGCATGGTCAAGCAAGCTAATGTTTCCAACATTTTCGGACTACTAAACAACCATTAATTTAGAACCTCGGAGAGTTACTGCAAGTCGACAAGAAAACAGGAGCTGCCTCCACTATTCCAACACCCTTTCAACTTCAACATTTCAAAATCATCAAATCAGCTATGCTTAGTCTAATACAGTGACAACGTAAATATACCAAAAACAAGTTAGGCCAATCAACATAAGCTAAATATGTCGCTGTCCATGGCACTGATTTGTGGGTGTATGTGTGCGTGGAAGCAAAAAAAAACATGTTGACTCACCCTACTTGTAGAGAAACAGTGATGACATCCTTCTCTCTTTCATGTTGCCCAAGCGGTCTATGACTCTGTCATTCAGTACACGCTTTTAATTTTTGTTGTCCTAAGCTACCTGGCTAAATGCTTGCTAGCTAGCCTAACTTCATTTCATGGGCAAAAATGCGCCAGGCCAGCTACTTAACAGGGGCACAATTTATGAATATATGGTTGGATCAGAATCAGAGTAATAATCATTGGCCAATATGTAGAATTAAGCAAAGCCACAAGTCCAAATCCCTATCTCCATCCATGGCTGATTAAAGAAAGGGAAGATTTTAGCTTGATAGCGAGCCACCAGAGGACACAACGAGATGCAACAATACATTTTTTGAGGGGGTAAATTACGTTTTGCCTTTGATGTGATTGGTGTGATGCCAAATCCAAACTGGCTTCCCTTGACACTTTCTTTGGTGCACCAGAACCATTCACAGTTGAGCTCACTCAAAGCTGATTGGATAGTATTTTATATATTATCTTTTTTTATCAAGGGAGGCCAAATTCTTGCTGGCATAACTTGCTTTCAATGCTATGGGCGATAACAATGTCATACTCTTTTTGACCAGGCAGCATCAGATAGATCGGCTACACATACTGAGAAAGAGGGACGCTGTTTTGCAAGTGCAGAGGCTTTCTCCGGTGAGATACTGTATATATACAGTACACTACCGGTCAAAAGTTTTAGAACACCTACTCATTCAAGGGTTTTTCTTTATTTTTACTATTTTCTACATTGTAATACAAGAGTAAAGACATCAAAACTATGAAATAATACATGGAATCATGTAGTAACCAAAAAGTGTTAAAAAAATGAAAATATATTTGAGATTCTTCAAATAGCCACCCTTTGCCTTGATGACAGCTTAGCACACTATTGGCATTCTCTCAACCAGCTTCAACTGGAATGCTTTTTCAACAGTCTTGAAGGAGTTCCCACATATGCTAAACACTTGTTGGCTGCTTTTCCTTCACTCTGCGGTCCGACTCATCCCAAACCATCTCAATTTGGTTGAGGTCAGGGAATTGTGGAGGCCAGGGCAGAAATTTGAGGAACTAACTTGTTGGAAAGATGGCATCCTATGACGGTGCCACGCTGAAGGTCACTTAGCTCTTCAGGAAGGCCATATTGTTTGTATTTAAACAAAAATACAATACAATGCACAGACAATGCAAACGGCTGCTCCCATCAGTGGGTGCGCTCGCCCCCACACGCCCCGAGATGCCGGCAAGACAAAGCCCCGCCTCCGGCCCAAAGGGATTTTCCAAGGGCGGGAAAAACCAAGCCCCGCTCGAATGCCTATATGCTGAGCATTCTTTTTATAGCGAGAATTTTATATAATAGCTTAAATTGAAAAGAACGAATTGATGCATCAATTGTTATTTTGTATATCAGTTCAAAAACCTGATTCCATGGTACTGGGACATCGAAAATCTGCATTATTGTCAACCCTCTTGTCCGTAAGTGAATCTCATACATTTTACGATTTATATTAGTCATTTTAAGCCATTTATGATTTTTAATTGGTGTCAGATAAACTACTTAATTCCTTTCTCTCTCGCAATTGCCTTGTCCATTTTTGTGGCAGAGCTGCGATGAGTTGGTTATAATTTTGTATTGAGCATACATCTCCATACACCTGGATTAATTGGTTGTATGACATAATTCTACCGTCGTTGTTTACAATTGAATTACCTCCATCCATGGTTCATTTAAGAAAGGGACAATTTTAGCTTGCTGGCTAGCCACCGGAGGACAACAACACAACGAGATGCAACTATTCAAGTTTATTTTTGTAAATTACTTTTTGCTTTTGATGTGATTGGTTTGAAGCCAAATCCAAACGCGCTTCCCTTGACACTATTTTTGTGTGCCAGGACCATTCACAGTTGAGCTCAACGCTGATTGGCTATTATTTTATATTTTTTTATCAAGGGAGGCCAAATACTCGCTGGCTTACTTTGCATTCAATGCTGCGGGCAGCAACAATGTCATACTCTTTTTGACCAGACAGCATAGATGGGCTACACATACTGAGAAAGAAGGGTGCTCGCTAAAATGCTTTCTCCGGTGAAACAAAAAACGTATTATTTTGTATGTTGTTTTTTCATCATTTTTTATTGGTACAGGTTTTGGGGAAGCCTGGCTTCCGTTGGCAACCATGAATACTCGCCACTGGTTAAACAGAGGCCTGAACCTCCGGAGGATGTAGATGCTGCTGAGATACTGAGTCTTCTCTGTCTCTGTGGACATATGCAGCTTTATCTCCCAGGGTAGATCCTACATCTGATACATTGAACCGGCCTGGTGATAATTACAGATTGACATTCAATTCACACCCTTTTTAACTATCCACCGATTCTAACACAAACACATGTCATCAGGTATATTAGGAAAATATTATTTGACTGCTATAAACGTCCATCAAAAAATAATGACATGGAAAATACAGAACATAAGTTCTACACCCAATAAATCAAGAGTTAGGAATGCAAGGCAAGTTAAGGGTCAACAGGTTCCAATGGGAGTCGAGCACCACCTTACAGACAGGGGATAGATAGAGAGCTCCCGGTAGGAGTAGAGTATTTCCGGATCTAATGGGGAGTGTCTGCTCAATAGCGGCACACCATCACAGGGAATTACAACACTTATGTGGAATTTGCCCACAAGAGGAGAAAGGGGTGCAACAAAATCAGTGATAAGTGAGAGAGAGAAGCGAGGGTTGGGGAGATCAAGAGTGCAAATATGGGAGGGAGTAAGATTGTATAGAGATAGAGAACAAAGGACAAGCTAGGATGGATAGAATAAGAGAGAGAGGTGGAAAAGGGAGAGAGATGTGGAATAGAGAGAAAGAGGTGGAACAGAGAGAGGTAGAATAGAGAGAGAGGTGGAATAGGGAGAGAGAGATGGAATAGAGAGAGAGAGGTGGAATAGAGAGAGAGAGGTGTGGGAAAGAGAGAAAGGTGGAATAGAGAGAGAGAGCTGAAATAGGGAGATATGTGGAATAGAGAGAAAGGTGGAATAGAGAGAAAGGTGGAATAGAGAGAGAGAGAGAGAGAGAGAGAGAGAGAGAGGTGGAATAGGGAGAGAGAGGTGGAAAAGAGAAAGAGAGGTGGAATAGGGAGAGATGTGAGACCAGGCCAGGACAGGCAGGTCTTCCCTCAGACTGTTTACGCTCCATGACTGAGGTGGAATCTATTCACTCACACAACTCGGTTGTAACTCAGTATCAGTCAAGGCCAAATGCAATTGGAGGGAGAGCGAGAGAGTGGAAAATCAAACATACCTGAGTAATTATCCTATTACCACAAGCTAACAGGTATGCTAATATAACAACATAGTAACACAAACACACAACAACCCAGGTGCATCAATCTCATCCAACCATAATTGCTGTCTCTCTTCACAGTTGCCATAGAGGTACTTAAGCGGTGGCTGTGGCTATCCCTGGATAGACGTTGTTCCTGGCCTTTGTGAAACATCCTCTCGGATCCTGTAATGGAAGTATGGCTAATATGACATTGTCTGGAAGACAATAATGATTTATGGAGTGTTCAAAAACCCAACGCCAGGCTTCATGACAGCTAAGATTAAAATGATTAACTTTCTGGCGACGAACTAGATGCAGCATATGATAAGATCTGTAATGAAGCAAGGCAATGGTTCAAGGGACGCTTCATAAATCACTGATAAGTAGCTCCAGGAGCCGTTTTGTAGTATGTTTACAAATGCATTGTGAAATTAGTAATTAGCGTGAACGTGGTCAGTGAGCCATCACTCACAACCTCATGGCGGCAGACACCCTTCTCCCAGTGGCAGACACCCTTCTCCCAGTGGCAGACACCCTCCTCCCAGTGGCAGACACCCTCCTCCCAGTGGCAGACACCCTCCTCCCAGTGGCAGACACCCTCCTCCCAGTGGCAGACACCCTCCTCCCAGCGGCAGACACTTTCCTCCCAGTGCCAGACACTTTCCTCCCAGTGCCAGACACCCTCCTCCCAGTGGCATACACCCTCCTCCCAGCGGCAGACACTTTCCTCCCAGTGCCAGACACCCTCCTCCCAGTGGCATACACCCTACTCCTAGTGTCAGGCACACCGCCCATAAGGGGTAAGGGCCAGAAGGGGTCAGGGCCAGAAGAGGTCAGGGTCAGAAGGGGTCAGGGTCAGAAGGGGTCAGGACCAGAAGAGGTCAGGGACAGAAGGGGTCAGGACCAGAAGAGGTCAGGGTCAGAAGGGGTCAGGGTCAGAAGGGGTCAGGGTCAGAAGGGGTCAGGGTCAGAAGGGCTCAGGGACAGAAGAGGTCAGGTTCAGAAGGGGTCAGGGCCAGAAGTGGTCAGGGCCAGAAGAGGTCAGGGCCAGAAGGGGTCAGGGTCAGAAGGGGTCAGGGTCAGAAGGGGTCAGGGTCAGAAGGGGTCAGGACCAGAAGAGGTCAGGTTCAGAAGGGGTCAGGTTCAGAAGGGGTCAGGGCCAGAAGGGGTCAGGGCCAGAAGTGGTCAGGGCCAGAAGGGGTCAGGACCAGAAGAGGGCAGGTTCAGAAGGGGTCAGGGCCAGAAGGGGTCAGGGCCAGAAGGGGTCAGGGCCAGAAGGGGTAAGGTTCAGAGGGGGTCAGGGCCAGAAGGGGTAAGGGACAGAAGTGGTCAGGGTCAGAAGGGGTCAGGGCCAGAAGTGGTCAGGGCCAGAAGGGGTCAGGGCCAGAAGTGGTCAGGGTCAGAAGTGGTCAGGGTGAGAAAGGAGTCAGGGACAGAAGGGGTCACGGTCAACGCTTCAAAGAAACACACTTCACCTTTCCCTGAGCTACAACCTAAACATACAGAGAACAGAATGGTGGCTAGACAGCAAAATTATGACCCAAGCTACTTGCTTCAAACTGACTGTCAGAGAAAGAAAATATAATTTATTTTGTCTCTCCTTTCTTTCTTGAAAGTATTCTCTTCATCCACTATTTAAGTGTGTGCGCCAGAGAGCTCAATCAGCAAAGGAAATGGTTCCAACCTCCTGTTTTCTGTATTTGTTCAAGGCTGTTACTCCTGTCTGAGGCGGAGAGCAATGACATCACCAGTTCTAAGTGTTCCCAATGTTTTATAATGTTCTCAGTGATGGGCCAGACAACGGAACCACAGAACAACGGAACCAGTCCTGCTGTACCAGCCACTGGCTCCGTCTCCGGAATCAAAGCTGCCCCCTGAAGCCCGGTCTCTTTCTGACAACCAGGACATTTTTAAGATGATGTCATATGGATAAGCTCAATGGCAGACTCCATTTTTCAACTTACACTTGAAAGGAAAAGCACCATGGAGATTATGTAGAGAGGAGCATGATCAGGCTTTTATATTTGTCCAGTTCCACAAAACACACATGCTACTCTTTAAGGAGAATCATTTTACATGAGGCGTACATGTGACCATCTGTCATAAAACAAAGTAAATCCAGCATGTATACATTGATTTTCACTTGCATCAATTTTACAGTGAGGAAAGCTGAAACTCTAAGAGTTGTCATAAAAAGTAGAATTTACTGTAGGCCGGTTTGAGGCAAACTAATCTATACACTGTAATATTCCAATAATGATGTGAGTACTGGAGTGGCTAGGAGTAAATGGCTAAATGAAGGCCACATTTACAGTGACTTCAGGCCTAATACAAAACATCATACTGTAATTACACCCACCTCTATCCACAAAGAGCCACATAGCCGTTTGTCACATGAATGAAAAGATAGAGTGCTCACATTTTAATTTGTTTTGCACATAATGTGCTGCATGTTTGTCCGTCTGGAACTGCTGCTGTTTCAAAACCTGCATTCATGATGATCAAAAGAGTCTCTTCCCACCTCTCTCTGCTGTGCAGATTGACAGCACATCTATCTGAGGTGCTTCTAAAGCTCCATCCCCTGACTGCTGGTCCCTCGTCTGCTGTCCGACTGGGATAATTGGGCTTGCTGTGCTCCATCTCTGACACCCCTAGTGCCTGAAAGCTCCAGCAGTACGTGAACGGATTACAAAATGGTGACTCGCCACCGTTGTGCCCTACTACCTCGTTTGGTCCTCATCCTCATGAAGTCCCTCTCACATTCATTTAATATTCAATCAACTGACACTACGGCATTGGCTGTCGGTCGGTAATGATGACATCTGTGACAGAGGGGGGTTTGTGACAGAGCGGATATAAAGAGGAATGGAAATCAGACCATTAAACACAAAGGAAACCTTGAGAAGTCTCTTTTCAAAGATGCCGATAGTACAGAAAATACATGGATTCTGACTGGGCTTAACAGAGCGATATCTGCATAATACAAACCCCTTTAGACAAACAACATGCCGTTTAAAAATCTGTGTAATGTTGTCAAATTGCAAACATTAACAACCTCTAATTGCACGGCTCCAGTTATCTATTTCCTTCGTATTATAATTTAAATCTGTAAATAAAACAAGAGCTGGCCTTTACTCCATGCATAAACTAAGGGGCCACATAATCTAAAGGCCCCTAGGAAGAGTCATACATGCAATGCTATTATACTTTTTTCTCTGCATAAGATATCCCAAGATGCACATTCAACAGCAATGTCCTTTTAACAGACACAGTATTCTATATCTTTTAGTATGCACACCTTGTCGTCTTATAGCCAGACAATATTTGCGCTTTAGCTTACAGTGTGGAAGCTTGCTGTGTTCCCACTGTCCATCTATAACACCATTAATACACAGATCTTCCAGACGGTAACACTTCTCTTCGAGGTGTTTCTTTAATTAACCTTAGGTTCAGAGTCCAAGTCATACAGCATACCTAATTCAAGGAAATGTATGAATTCTACTTACAATAGATATCTTCCAGATACATTCTCCATCTATATGCAAATAAAGATAATGTATTAGAAGAGTACATGTGCAGCATTGACAATATTTATTTGATCAGTGCCACTGGCTATATAACAAATTACTCTGAAGGGAAATATGTGCAGATTGCTTAATGGGGGAATCTGCAGGGATGAACAACCTGGGTGAATCAAAGAACCTGACCTTGAGAAGAACACAAACCTCCCTTAATAGAGAAATAACATCAGGACACCTCAGTATAATCCTTTTAATGTCCATGATGTATGTGCTGTCAGTGGCACTTTGGTGAGCATGAACATCACAGTTCAGTTAAACTAAGGATACATGCAGAGACATGCTCCACGGTGGTGTGCATCCATCATTTGATGAAGGAGAACACTAATAAAAGTACTGCACTCTTAGAAAACAAGGTGCTATCTAGAACCTAAAAGGGTTCTTCGGCTGTCCCCATACGAAGACCCTTTGAAGAACCCTTTTGGTTTCCCTTTCCCCAGAGGGTTCGACCTGGAACTAAAAAGGGTTATTCTATGGGGACAGCTTTTTTCTTATGTTGTGTACTGAATAACTGACAGCCCACGGACTCAAAATCACAACATATTAGTTTTTTTACTGTAGGCCTACAGATGTTACACTGAATGTGCACTGACGGTGTCGATATCAGAGGGGAAATGGAACTGTTTCATGTATGTCTCCCTTCCTCTGTACTGCTGCAAAGAGCTATACTTGACACAGCACAGATCTCGCTATTACAACCAGAGAAGAACCAGAAGGATCAGAACAACGCTGTAACAACGTCTCACATCTAATTAAAATAGAAGTCTCAGCTCCCCAAAACAATATTTATAGACTAGTTTGTTGTGTAAGGAAAAGTTGAGTGCTTTGATTCAACAGACTGTGAATGTTGAACAGCACTCGGTGTGCATGCGAGACAGTGAGTGAGACCATGCTTGGAATAGCAGAGGTCAAACATGCAGACACAAAGTAAAATGTTGGGCCCAACCGACCGACACGCAAGCATGAGCAGAAAACAAACAGTCATGTAGCTGTCCCCTTTTCACAAAGCAGAGCATGGAGAGGGGGGTTCTCTGGTACAGAGGCGATAAGAGAGCCATGGCAGGCCAGAGGACAGTGATTTATGACCAGCCTATGGTGGGGCAATGCTGGGATCACTCTGCAGCTCTCAGACTCCTGACAATGCCTACCATGGTGGGTTACCAATGATGGAGTATCTGTTGACCCAGCATGGCATCACCAATCATACCTTACCACCTCTACTTCAAACCAGCCACCAGAGGGGTATGGATTCTTTTCTGCCATCAGCACTGACATAATCAAACGCTTGGCTCGCCGTGAAAAAAATTATAATACTAAGGGATAAGAGCTGCAATTGGAAGTATGAAATTAATTACTGAACCATAGCACATTTATGACAACAAAAACAAAAGTTGGATAGCAAGTCATGTGATTTCAAGCTGGGGTTTTCTCCAAAACACACTCTACATGCCCTTTAACATGCCATTGTTGGTGGCGTTTGGTTTGTTTGTGGTAATGCTATGCACTTGCCTTGTTTCCCTGCCAAGACAGGCTTTCCACTGAGTTGTGCTGCTTCCCTGCCATGTGTCTGTCTCCAGACTTAAAGACTCCCCTTACTGAGAACGCCTCTGGGTAGAAACTGCATTAACCACTCCGTTGGAGGCTTGAAAATAAAGGAGCAGGTTGGATGGGAGACAGCAAAGTTTGAGTCAAAGGTAACCTGCTGATGGGAACTAAAATCACAAAACACAAATCAATGGGTTCATTTTCCCTTGAGTGGAGTCTTGTAAATGTACAGAGTAAGACACAGCAACGTAAGGCTGTTCTGTTCTACATTGACTGACTGAAGGCCGGGGTCAAGAATCCATGGACACAGCGACTTCAGATATGACTCAAGGGTTAATTAGAGCAAGCTACACAACTTCAGGGGACAAATAAAATAAAAAGGAGACATGAGCAGAGAGCTGGCACCTGGCTTGGAACCATTGACATCTGATATTTAGTCCCAGAGCAATAGCATCCGGTATCACAAGGTAATCCAATTACAGTCTCACAGCCGCTTTACCCACTGTGTTCTGGCTTTGGCCCAACCCATCTGTTTCTGGACCAATCAGATGGCCCCGAATGTGTTGGCATTCAGTGTAGGGTCAGGGGGGTACTCAGATCCAGACTTATTGCTGAGAAGAAACTAAGGTCTATGAGCGTCGCGTAGCAAGGAGTCTGGGTAGCCATGGCAATGGACAGACAAGTCAGTTTTACAACATCCTATTTCTTATCACCTTCAACAATACCCAAGACCAATGAGCAAAGACCATTGTGCAAATTCCATAATTTAAAAAAATAAAAACATCTTAGGCGTATTCCAGTTTATTGCATTATCTGAATGGGTAACATGGGAAGACAAATACGTTCAGGTTCAGTGACTGTACATATCTCAAAAGAACACTGCTGCCACCCAATGGAGAGTTACCGAACATCATTTGTCTGACAGATACAGTCCATTATTGCACACCTTTCCAAACTAATATCACACATTTCACAGAAATAAACCACAACAGAAATAAACCACAGACTCAAATTCAAGTAGATTTGATATTTTACTTAAAAAAAGGTGCGCACACAATACAGAGTATAAATCAAACAAGGAAAGGAATAAGTCCATGTAAAAGGCTGTGTTAAAATAAATGCCCATGTGTAGCTGAAACCGCCCGGTGGCGTACAACAAGTACTCTACAACGCCAGATCTGGCTGCAATAACACTACACATCAGCCACACACAACACATGGCAAAACAAAAAGCTACATCCCTTAAAAGGATTGATTAGGAGGTCAAAGACAGCTTGCTATTTGGGTTGAGTCTGTAGAGCAACTTAGCACCAACTCCACTGCTTCTTCTCCCTCTCTCCTGCCATCTTGCTCACATTAATCCAGTCTCTCAGATCATCTGGCTCTGTCAGGACTGGAGGGGGGGGGTGAATGGCCCTCCAACAAGCATAGAGAACACTGCAGAAATGTGGAGGCCCTAACGGTCTCCCTACAGCTCCATTGTCTCAACAGCTACGGCTACGTACAGATTGCATTGCTGGTAGTACAGTGAGGTGGGCCCACAGATACAGTAAGAGGTGGGCTCAGTCCAAAAGATCCGCTAGGGTTTGGCAGGCACATTAATTCGACCAATGTTCCCCATACATACAAACACAGGGACACAGTCGGGATTGGGTGATGTGGGGTGTGTTCAGCAGAACAGAACGATGTGCAACGTTTGAGTCAAAGGAAACGGTGCTGTTACGAAGAATGTTGAGTATGGTGGTACAGAGGGCAATTGTGTATGGTGCACTGCATTAGTTTAGCGATTTCAAAAGGTCACGCCAATATTGATCAGGTCACACCCACCAAAAGCAAACATAGCTCAATGGCGGTTGAAGAACGGTGTGCACCGTTTGAGTAATGTGTCATTTCGTACAAGCCTTCAGTGACTCACTCAATTTAGCGAAATGTTTAATAAACTGAAAAGGAGGAACGGTCAGTCCAGTTCTTTGAAGCGTGCGAACATGGCCTTGCGCACCGCTTGTTTGTAGGTGGCATGATTCCAGACAACAGACTCCTTTTTCTTCCTCTGTGGGAGATAAGATAGGAAGCACAAAGGGTTAAAATCACCACCAAGCTTTAAATAAAAAAAGCGGGTTAAAATCACCAACTAGCTTTAATAGAACCTCGTTATGGTCGGACCCTTTCCCCCCTCAATTTTCGCCTAAAATGACATACCCAAATCTAACTGCCTGTAGCTCAGGACCTGAAGCAAGGATATGCATATTCTTGATACCATTTGAAAGAAAACACTTTGAAGTTGGTGGAAATGTGAAATTAATGAAAGAGAATAACATTAGATCTGGTAAAAGATAATACAAAAGAAAAAAACATGCACTCCCCCATCAACTTTGAAATGCTAGAGAAAGGCCATTATATCACTTACGAGTCTAGGCACAATTTAGCAGTGCATGTGCAAAGTTCTAGACTGATCCAATGAACCATTGCATTACAGTTCAAAATGTTGTATCAAGTCTGCCCAAATGGTCAACTGATACATTTTCAAGTTCATAACTATAGAGAACATACAAAAATGATATGGTAATAAAAATTACGCAATCCCAGGAATGTCATAAATGATGGATAATTAGCTTCCCTACAGAAAAGACACTAACCTTCACACATCTAGATGGGGGACACAGCAGGGGTTCAAACTGTAGAACCCAGCTCCTACATTTGAATATAAAAATGGATTTTATCAAACAAAACGATGCTACATTTTATCTCTGGGACCCTCAGGATGACAAATCAGAGCAAGATTACTGAAGTACATTATTTAACTTTAGAGGTATCAAACCAGTTGCCATGATAAAAGTTTGTTGTTGTGCACTCTCCTCAAACAATAGCATGGTCTTTTTTCACTGTAATAGTTAAATTGGACAGTGCAGTTAGATTAACAAGAATTTAAGCTTTCTGCCGATATAAGACATGTCTTTGTCCTGGGAAATTTTCCAGTTACTTACAACATCATGCTAATCACATTAGCGCACGTTAGCTTAACCGTCCCGCGGGGTGGACACCAATCCCGTAAAGGTTAAATAAAAAACACTACTGGGATTAAAATCACCACCAAGCTTTGAATAAAATTTAAAAAAAACGGGGGTTAAAAACACCACCAAGCTTTAAATGAAAAACGGGGGTTAAAATCACCACCAAGCTTTAAATGAAAAAAACAAAACAACTGGGGTTAAAATCACCAAAAAACCCAACTTGACAACAGACTGAAAAAGAAAGATGTTATAGTACCTCAACAGGCTCAGAACCTAACCCCGGCCTCTCGCTGCCTTTATGCATGTCCCTGGAGCCACCGACCCAGCTATTCTGGTGTTGATGTTTCCTTCTCTTCTGTTCAGGGGAGCCATTGGACTCCCTGGCACTCAGCTGTGGAACAGATTACAGACATCAATACATCGTTCATATAACATTTCAACAATACTTCCTGAACATAGCTGAATCGGAGGTTAGAGAGAGATTAAGGCAACTAAAATTAAGCTTTTCACAACTATTGAACTGCTTTACAACTACTTATCAAATGTGTACATCTAGCCTCCACTGACCTCTTTCTCCTGGTTCTCCAAAGCCTCCAGCTCTTTCTTTGATCTCTTGATCTTCATGTGGATCTCCATGTTTTGCTTGTGGAGGTCTGAGAGCTGTTGGTGGCGCACCAGTCCGTCCTTATTGGGGAACTGTCTCCTACACAGCAGGCACGCCATCTTCTTCCAGTCTGTCAGCTTGTCTTCCTTCTCCTGAGACTGACTCCTAGAGGCCTGAGGATCCTCATGCTGCACCACCTCCTCCTCCTCATCACTGCCTGTTGCTGCGTAGTCTGACGCCAGCAGGCCCAGAGAGCCAATGGACTGCTGGGAAGGGTGGGGAGCAGGAAGTTCAGAAACAACGTCACCGGGGATGGAGGAAGACACCCCACAGACATAATGGTTTGGAATCAAATTCATCCCTTCTTTCCCCCTGCTCATACACAACAGAACATTGTAGGCTTTTGACAGTGACCTCACCAATCAATCAATCTTACCTTTGAGCCCTTCCCCTCTTTCTTGGGAGGAGCCATAGGCTTCTTGAAGAGGTCGTCTCCACCCTGTTTGGGGAAACAGAGAAGAGGGACAGTGAAAAAAAACTGATTTAATTCCACACCATTCCATTAAAGTGCATGCATGTCACAGAGGCTCCCGGTACCCACCTTCCTCTCGAAGATGGTGAAGGCTGCGTCAGCTGCCTTGGAGGACTTCCTGTCATCCAGCCCGCCACCGGAGGTCTTGAGTACAGGGGACGGAACACGGACGCTGTCCTTCTGACGGTTCTGGATCTTAGCCCAGCGCTCCATATCCTTCATGATCTGAGACAGACATGCGTGTTAACCATCTATAAGGTGGTGTATTGTTCCTATAGCGTCATTATACTTGACTATATTGTGGGTTAACCTTGAAAGCGGCTAGGCTCCTGGGTTTCTCTTCTTTCTCTCCTGGTTTGTCTTTGTTATCTTTCTTGTCCATGCGAGGTGCAGTGTCCTCCTCCTCTCTCCTCTCGGGGGAAGGGTTGGGGTTAGGGTTGGGGTTAGGGGCAGGAGTGGGGTTCAGGAGCTGGGGAGGGTCGAAGTGAGGGGTTGGCTCTGGTCTCTTCATGTCCAGCGGAGCGTCTGCTGCTGGATTAGCCAGAATGGCCTGTACGTCTGGTGCCAAGGCAACACCAGACTGGGCAATGGGGAGCTGGGTGTCTGTAGAGTGTCCTCCGGGAACAGGGATGTACGTCTTGGACACACTGTCCCAGTACAGGTACTCCTGGGTCTGGGCATTGTAGAAATACTGCACACACATACACACACACACACGTTGGACATGAAGGACGTAGAGTAGCACAGACACACCAAGGTAATTTGAAGATAATGTATCACATATGAGCTACTGTGTAGAACTCTTACCCTAGAGGCAGGGTCATAGTACAGGGTAGTCTGGGGATCATAGTAGAACCCAGAAGTGGCATCATACAGGTAGTTCGTCATGTCTGGAGTTTCAGTAGCTGGACAAAAAAAAAACAGTTGTTAAAAGAGTATGACAAGATGACAATGATTCATTTCCTGTCTGTCTATTCACATACTTTCCACAGATTCACAAGAGCTTCTGAAGCTGCATATTCCCTGATGTCTGAGAAGGGCACTTGGCCGACTGTTTGGCCTTACCATAGCTGTAGCCATCAGTGCCATGATCTCCTGTTGCTGCCATCCCCCCTGCTGCTGCAGCAGAGGAGACCTGGGGGTCCAGAGCCTGGTGGTAGGGATCAACTGGTGGAGGTTCAGCATAGCCACCTCCCTAGGATGTGGAAGAGGGAAGCATTGGTTAGAAGAGCATTTCACACTCACTCAAGCATTTCCTCTGCTTAAACTGTCAATGTTTCTTTACTTTTGGATAAAATGGTTTTATAATAGTCTGATGGTGTCTTACCGAAGTCATGCTGGAGTTCAAGTGCGAAACAGATGAATTGGAGAGAGGGTCTGAGCCCATCGGTCCACCCATATGATCGCCTAGGTAAAAATAATACAAATAATTTTCTTCCTGCTCATTTTCTACTCAACATGACCTGACGATTGAAGCATGTTGAGCTGAAAGACAAACAGCCACAGCCCAACGCAATATTTGTTGTCTCTTCATGTACAGATCCCGGAGGGCATACATTGTCAGGTAGAATAGTGTTTGAATGGGGATACTGACTAATGAGAGGTCTCACCTTGCATGTTAGGTGGGGGGCCTCCTGGTGGCTGGTTGTGAGGTTGGGATGAATAGTACTGCTGCTGCTGTGATTAGGGTACAAAACAACACATTCGTTTTCTAACCAACACACTATCTCAACAAAACCAAAAATGATACCAAACACCTAACGTACCTCCGTTATACTGGCCTCAGGTGGGTACCCCAGGAGAGAAGTGTTGGATTTATCAAACTCTTTTCTGTAGCTAACAGGGGAATAGAAACCATCAAATCATCAGTGGTAAAAAAATAACATCACTGGTCTTATACTGAAAAGCTTGGTTACATGATATAAGTGTCACTCACTTTTGGTTCTTCAGTGGCTTAGCAACCTCAGCGTAAACCCTGACCCCGTCGATAGAGAGAGGCCTTGGCTTGGTGAGGAGCTCTACCAGACGGGTCACTTGCTAGGATGGAAGAAGGCCACGTCATGACATCCACAGACGTAACATCCATTAAGCAGGGTACAACTCTCAGACATTCATACACATGGGAGTGCAATAAACCATGACAAAGTGGCCAACTGACATGTAATGGCAGCTATGTGATACCTCATGGGAGTCCATGTCTACGAAGCAGAAGCATTTGGCTCCCGGGGGTTTTCCTCTGACCAGACGAACGTTCCTCTCATCAAGGTAGGCGAAGGGGTCCAGGGATTTCAGAATGGTCTCCACTGTAGTGGTGGGCTTCACATTCTTTATGATCATGGCTGTGAGGAAACAGAGGAACAAGCACACTGATCTTGAGCTTTCCTTAGAAACAAACAAATGTTTTAAATAAACAATCACACCAACTCCTTACTAGGGTTCCCTATTCCCCAAAGATTCCAATTCTAAATACCCTACTCCCCAACGATTCCAATTCTAAATTCCCCAACGATTCCAATTCTAAATTCCCTACTCCTCAACTATTCCAATTCTAAATTCCCCAACGATTCCAATTCTAAATTCCCTACTCCTCAACTATTCCAATTCTAAATTCCCCAACGATTCCCATTCTAAATTCCCTAACAATTCCAATTCTAAATTCCCTAACAATTCCAATTCTAAATTCCCTAACAATTCCAATTCTAAATTCCCTAACAATTCCAATTCTAAATTCCCTAACAATTCCAATTCTAAATGCCCTACTCCAACTATTCCAATTCTAAATTCCCTACTCCCCAACTATTCCAATTCTAAATTCCCATTCTAAATTCCCTATTCCCCAACGATTCCCATTCTAAATTCCCTACTCCCCAATGATTCCAATTCTAAATTCCCAACTATTGCAATATTGCCCCAGCTCACTCACTCTTGCTCTCCTTAAAGATGGGGTCCATCTGATGTGGGCCAGGGCCTTGGCGAGGGGGGTTGCGGCTGGCCCAGGACTCTGCCTGCTGCTCAGCCTCCTGCTGTCTAAGTTGCTGGTCCACCTGCTGCTGCCAGGCCTCTGGGGTGAGGTCAGAGCTGCGCTGCCATGAGCCCTGCTGGGACAGGGGGTCAACTGGGGTCTTGGCTTGGGAGACATCCTGGCTGTGGTGCTCATTCTTGGCCTTGTTGACCAGGAGCTGGCCTGGGCTTGCCAGTAGGGGTTCCTGTGTCAGAGGGCCTGCCTTGTGCCCTGGTTCCTAAAGCAGCAAGAGAAGGCACATCAGTTATTTAGTGGTGGTTGTCTCAACAACCTATGGCTTAACATAAGGAGCACAGGCAAATCAAAACCAGCATGCATACAAATCTTGGGGTGGACATTACCAATAAGAAAAAGATCTATGCTTGCTAGCATGCTTAAAACAAGAACAAAGGTAAAGGGAATAAATCACTTCCATCTACAAAAGGCCCTAACTGTGATATCCAACACTTACTAGAGCTTCCTTGCCACTTCTGTCCGGCTGGACGTATCGCATCAGAGCTGTTTTAGTGCCAACCTTCAGAGATCCCTGAAAAACAGGAAGAGAGTGAGCTAGATTCAAACTGAGAAATCTGCTTCCTTGCCAACCAAGTGACTCACAATTCTAAATGTTCCAAGAGAATAACAGACTCCCATCATGCACTGTGGCAGGTTTAGTCCTCCTCAGTGGCGAGGGTAAAGGGGACGATCATTATGGTTCTGACAGGAATATGGAACTTAGATCGACCAATACCTTCCAAGGTATTTCCTCCATGCTATAGCATTACTGTTTGCCAGGAGGTGGAAATTCGAGCTTTTCTCATGTACAGTACTTTGGGGAGGAGATTATGAATTTCATATTAGTGGTCTTACTAGATAAAGCTAGAAAGCTATATTCTTTGACAGTATAGGACTCAAATATGTACTTAAAATGTGTACTTAATCCAACATGAAATTCAATATACCATTGTGTCGGCAGTGCTCTGTAAATGTATATGACACTAATCTGCATAAAGGCATGACTGACATGACTGCATGATTTGACATGCAAGCTGTAGGTTGGTAGACTCAAAATCTCCAGTTTAACTAAAATGGTGAGTGGCAGTTATATCTACAATAACCCATACTTGCTGAGTTCGGTATCGTTAACAGGGTTAGGATTGTAAGACCCAGGAACCAAGACGAGTGTATTTTAAACTTTTTATGTAGTCGTTGATGGGTAAAGATACAGCTGACTACATGAAACAATTGCGAGGAAGCGCATGTTTCTAGAATCAATATCTTAGGTAACTAAATCATAACCATTGTATGGTAGACCCAAAACCATTGTAGCAACCAGCTACCCAATGGGGTAAATTAACACAGAAGACACATCAAAGGAACGTGTAACACCTGTCACTGGTTCTGCTTCTTTCCAGCCTTGAGCAGAGCCAGATATGGCTCTGGCCTTGATGATGGTCTGTTGCTTAAGATTGTAGTGCATCACGATTCCCTCAATATGGGAACCAGAATAGGCCAATATGGTTGGGAGAATATCAGTTATATATATACCCTAAATCTATACCCATGGCGTGCACCACTGACATTCACCTGTGCTACCATGGCTAAAAACCAACCATTGCAGGCTGCTGATACTTTACATGGCTCTATACCAATAGGACCAATAGAAAGGTCTCACAACAAAAGGAGAAAGTGAGCCAAGAACTGTGGTCAAGAGAAAGGATTCCTCTGTTGTCAAGTGAATGTGCATCAAGATGTATACTTGTATTTAGCAGGCAAGAGTGGATCTGATGTGGAGGACGCATTTAGAGATGGAGTCCATCCATTCAGCAATGCAAAGGAATAACGTTACTATGGTTGATGCACAGCTCTCTCTGTGTAGAGAAAGATGAATGAAATTGAACATTGTCCACTTGTTGAGATCAAGGAATGAGTAAAACCCTCAAGACACAAACAGTCACAGAGTATTCTAGAATGTATGTAGTAAGTACCCCCAAGACACTGAGGTAAAGTTGGCCTTGTGGATAGCCAAAGGTGATGGCAAGATATTGCCAAGAAGGAATAAGTCAAAGGAAAAAGGGTCACAGAAAACTGTAAACAGATCAACTTTCCAATATTGCCACCAAAGGACCGTTGAAAGGATAATGGCCACCACCAAAATGAATAGCAACTTCGTGTACGTTTAAAGTCTGTGTAAAGTTGAAAGGGAAAAAAACAAACCTAGTATGGACTTGAACGCTAGCTCAGAAATGGCTGCCTTACTCGTGTAAGCACAACCCATCCCAAAGCAGCAGTCAATTCTTTTTTAGAATCTATTGAGCTTCAAGTTCCAAAAATAACTTTATATTGGAATATGTAAATGATTCAAAGCTAATATAAAATCTAAACTGAGTAGTCTGATCTGGAAAAGACCTTAGGATCCTTAGTATATTATTCTGCAGGTAATACCCATAACACCAATAGCTACTATTCCCAGCCTGATAAAAACAATGTTAAAATGACGCAAAAAAACATGAAGGATCTGACATTGCTATCTAAAAATGATCAGATATCACTGTAAAGAAAACTATCCAACTAAGACTTGGATGGACAGAGGACCAAGGATCCAGGAACAAGACCCATTATGATAATATGCCTATGGGCTTAGACATTACAACGTACCTTATTTCTTATTCCATGTATCCAAACATTTACCTCATTTATTGTTTTGAGACTACGTGATTTTTTTTCTCAGAGATGGTTTTCTTTGTTTTCATTTCTAAATTCATTCCGATTTAAGAGGATTACATTACGGCAAACAAATCTGGAGAATGTTGTTCGAAGTGGTTTCTCTTTTTCTTTCCTTTTCAATGCCAAGTGCATCACCAGAAGCACGCCTCCTCTTTGACCTCATTATTAAGCTATTGTTGTACGAAGTCCCCTTGAACCTACGCCAACGATGTCAATTCACACACCCACAGGTAGGGAGTAACTCCCATAAATGATCCCAAACAATAACCAACCCTGCTCCCACCTCTCCCCCTTCTAAAATGCCCGCCCCCAGCCCAAGCCTTCTTCCTGCCCGAAGGCACAGCCGATGTAGAGAGATGAGGATGGGCCACCTGGTTGGATTCCATGAAGTGGACTGCATCCTCGAGGTTTAAAAACTCCACATAGGCCGTATCGTAGCTGTAACCTGGGGACAGCATTTGAAATACAGATGGATTTGCGTTAGTCAATGCCAGTAAGGACAGCAGTTCACGAAAGGAGATCACATTCAGCATTTTTGTGGTGATGGTGTAGCATTTCGATGAATACATTGGGGGAAATCGAACATTGTCCTAATTCTTCATTTTTTGACATGTATGCCAATCTCTCCATACCTTTGCAGCACAAAATGCATTCTAGTCATTTATCTTTAATATTTGAGTTGGCATAGTTGTCCTTAATTAAAAGCCAGTACCAACATCTTTTCCAGATCCAACTATGGATTGAATGTTGTCTGTAAACATACTCCCAAGTACACCAACTACAGCTTACTTAAAATTTCCCTCTTAAGGTAAATTCCTGCAAGCATAGCATAACCTAAGTGCTACTAAGGCATATGTGTACTGTGTATGATTTAAGTGCTACTAAGGCATAGGCCTACTTTGTATGAAAGAAAGTATCGATTGTCTTGCTGCATTTTAAACCTGCCATAATACTTTGTCACTCAGAAACTTGGTATTGTAGCTTCTCAGGGATCCAAAATGTAACGTAGATGGCTGATGCAGTCCTACAATCAAATCATTGAGAAAACTTTAGTCTAAGCTGAATGACGAGAAAAGCAACACCAAGAACCTGAAGTACTTACATAGTCTGTAATATAAACTTGTTGCCCATATTCTATCGTAATCAATTCGTTTTTTGTTTCAATAAAATAGAAAATGGTGTATAAGGAAACAAATAAGGTGTGAACAACATAAGAGATTGCGTGTCATAAGAACTTTAGTGACTGATAGTCACTGTCAAAGACTGCTGCAATCAGGATGTTTGGACAGTGTTCCTACATTGTCAGGAATGAAAAACACTAATGGCTAAATACTTAGAAAACTTGGCTGTTGAACTGATGAGCGATTGCATCAAGACCGAGAACATCGGAGGCAACAAAGACACTTTGAAAAGAATATGAGCGTATGATTCGAATAGCGAAATAGCGAAACAATTCGTAGGAGATTCGAGATATCGTTCGAGTTGAGCATGTCCACACGGGGACTTTTGTCTCACCTGGCACAACATTCTTGATTTTCATGCCCTGCATTGGGACACCATCACGGACTGCAAAGGCGCCAAGGATCTAAAAGATAATTAAATATTGTTAGGCTCTAACCTTAACACACACACACATATACGTATATAACTAAACTTCTTTCACCTAACTGCATGATTTTGTGAAATCAGAAAAGTATCAAGTCAAAAGCTAAATGTCTGTGTTTTGATTCCTACCTGCTCCATTGTGGCTGTCTTAGGAATTCCAGTGATGCAAATTGTATGAGTAACCTTGTCCTTCACCGATGCACTCCGGTAATCCTGATCCTTTAGTTGACAGTCCAAATAACAGGTTAAAGCAATTGAAATTCATATGAATGACAAAATGGACAACTAACAGATGTACAAGAACATTTGTATGGAATTTGTATTTAGATGCATAAAAAACATTTACATTTTCTATGGGTTTAGTCTAAATATTTGCTTTACTAACCTGGGAACCAGAGTCACTGAATTTTGGAGCCGGGACTGCTTTGGATTCTTTTAGAACTTTGTCAGGTCCTGGGAGCTCCTCATGTTTGTAGTCAAAGACTATCCCTGGACCTGTTCTGTAATCAATGTCCCTGTAGTCCTGGTCTTTGCCTTGGAAGTCTGGCCCTGGAACCAGCTTAACCCTCTCTGGGCCTTGTTCAAGCAATGCATCCTTCGGCCCTTTGAAACGAGTTTTATCGTTTGGCCCATGGCCCAGTGGAGTTGGTGGAGTCTTCTCTAGGATGTATGGGGGTCTGTCCTTCTCCAAGAGGTATGGGGGCCTGTCAACTCGATTTGGTGCATTTTGATTCTGCTTGGTATCCCCATGTTCGGGCCAGCGCTTGCTGTCATTCTCTCTGTTCGGCATGTTTGGCAGGAGCCCAGGACCCATGGGTGGAAAGGCAGGGTCCTGAAGACTTCTACGGCCAAAAGGTGGCAGATCCATGCCAGGGATATCTGTGGGTGGCTTTTTATCCCAGTTCTGGGAACCTGGAGCTTCTCTGTTGGGGCGAGGGAAGCCAAAAGGAGGCCCATCTTTTTTCCCAGGGAATTCTGTAGATGGCATGTTCCTTTCTTTAAAGTTTGCTGGCTCTCCAAGAAGACTGCCTTCTCTGGACACTGGAGGGAATCGCTGTCCCTGCATCTCTTTGGAGAAAGGAGGAAGACCTCTGGTCATGGGAGATGGAAGAGAGTCATCCTTCTTCTTACGGTTCTTCCACTCCTCTGCAAGCGACACCTCTTCCATTTCTGGGAATTCTCTGTCTCTAAGGGTGCCTTCTGGATCTGTACCCATAAACTTGGGTCTGTTTGGGCCACCAAGATCTGGAGGGCCGCTAGGCCTTGCCCTGACATCCATTGGAGCACAATCATTGTCGGCAAATCTTACGGGAGATCTATCCCTACCTCTGAATTCAGCTGGAGGTCCAACGCGGTTTCTGAAGTCCGTATCAGACTCAAATCTTTTCCTTGGATTCAATGGAGGAGCACCCCTCCTGTCAAAGTCCATCATTCCCCTGTCTCGATCTCGGTCTCGTGGAGGCATGTCCATATTAAACCCATCAATGTCATCCATGCCCATCGGGGGCCTGTCCCTATCACGCATGTCTCTGAACCCCTCATTTCTACCCATAGGCTCCATGGGAAATCCTCCTCGCCTTCCATCCATGTCTGGATTGTTGAAGCCTGGCATATCCTTGCGGAACATATCCCTGTCTCTCATGTCCATAAATCTGTCATTTGGCTCTCGTAGATCTCGTGGAGGCATGCCTCTCCCTCCCATGCCTCTCCCCCTCACATCTCTCCCTCCCATTCCTCTCCCTCCCATGCCTGGCCCAGGCCCCATGAAACTACCACCAGCAGCTGCATTAAGCAGCTTGTCCCTGATTGACATTTCATACTGCCTTCTGAGGCTGAAGTCTGGTTCTTCTCCAGGTCTCCCCAGGAAATCCCTAGGTGGTTCTCCTCTCCCTCGTATGTCATGTGGTTCCATATCACGGTCCCTCATATCAGACTGGCCCCTCATATCAGGTGGACAGTCCATCCTCCTCATGTCCATAGGAGGCCCACGATCCTGTGGTCCCCTGGGACCCATGTTCATTCCGTCTCTACCCCTGAAATCAGGCATAGGGCCATCTCGGCCCCCAAACATTTCTCCACGATTGTCCCCACTGGAACAAAAAAGTCAGAATTCATACTTTGGGCTCTAAACATTTACAAACATTTTAAAATTAAGTAGCTCTCAAATCAAGTAACCACCATAAGAATGTAAAAACATTAACTTTCTCTTGCAAAATAGTTTTTCTATTTGCATACTGCCATTGCCACCATCTGCTTACCGAAAGGGTGGGCCCCCTTGTGGTCCTCTCCTGGGTCCGTCCCACATCATTTTCATATAACCAACTTATCTGACAGAGCAAAAATATGTCATGTTAAATCCCAGACAGTAGTTTACCTCCAATGCATTTTTTCCTTCACAGTATAAATACCCCTTCTATAGGGAGATTGATAAGCATCTGAGAAAATTAAAGTAAACAAAAACAGTGTAGCTACTACAAAGCGAGATGGTATTGATACCATAGTCTGCATCAACCACCATCTTTATTTAGCCTCGTATGTTGTGCCAATGAATGGAGTCGTTAGCAAGCTAGATATGTGACATTGGTATTAAGCTAGGGCTAATACTTGTGTTACTAACGTTAGCTAGCTAAATTGAGTAAGATAGTAGCTAGCTCCATTCAGTCAATATTTACTACACCATTTGTTGATCAGTTGAAACTAGCTAGCTTACTGTCTGGCTAGCTATCAAGTATGTTGATGAAAAACAAGCAAGGTAGACGATGGCGTGCATTGCCAGTTAATGACGACGTTTCATCTAGCTAACTAACGTTATCCGTGCTGGCAACCATGTCTAGCTAGCTACAGTAACGACAACGTTTAACTGCCTCCATCGGCTTTGTATTCCAAGCCACGAGCGAGCTAATATACTGGCAGGTACCCATCTGTTTTCAAAGAATACGCGGTATGTTTTTATTTCACGCCAGATGTTGATATGAGCGTTACATAATCATATTTAATTAATTTCTACGTATTTTTCATAGGGGAGACTCACCTTGATGTTTCTTCTGAGAAACAATCGGGGAATAAATGGAGACCGGAAATTTTAAGGAACCGATATTTCCGGGGAGGGTAACTTTTAAGTGGGAATAGTAGTCCTCTGACAGTGTGGGAACTACAGTATCCACTGACGGCAGCAAGTATACTATGGAACGCTGTTTGACGCGTCAAATAACACTATTTGACACGTTAAATAAGCTTTTAATTTTACACGTCAAATAACACCGTTTAATTGTAGAATGTTGTGTTGGACCGCAACTTCTGGTATTAGCTAGGTAGCCACTTGTTGTTAGCCTATTGAAATTGAACTTCAGTTCATGGAAATAAATAGCTAGCCAGCTACTAAACCCTGTTGCCCAAAGCTAACGTTATAAACAGCCAGCTAGCTTCATGGGGCTCGACCGGACCGGGTTATGTGTTATGAAGCTAGCCACAATACCGATTAGGCACAAAATTGGAATTTGCTGTTTGCCTTCAAAATATAAGTACGTATTTGAAAGTGATGCAGAAGGTTACAATTGGTGGAATCATGCCATATTTAGACTAGATAATGTCAAACAAGGTTGGAATATGAAGCAATGAAATGGGTTATCAGTCTACTCGGTGACACCCACAGAACACAACTGTGAAGAGTTTACACAAATATTAGCGTTGTAGCTCTTGTCGTGGGACTGTGACTGTGTGAAATCACCTCCCCAGTCAGCCTATTGTGTGTATTGACATTCATATTGCACTGTACAGCTTTACCTAAGGAGTGGGGATCAATGAAATGGGGTATCAGTCTACCCAATACCCAATATATTTTTTCCCAACGTCCTCAGAGTTATCAGACTCCAAAACATCCACGCGGTATTGTTATTCCTCTGGAATAGTGTTCAATACACATAGGTTGACAATAAATGTGGCTCAATTCACAGTTATTTCTGAGTCCCACAATAAGAGCTACGACACCAATGTTCTCCGGGTGTCACTGAGTAGACTGATACCCCATGTCATTGATCCACAATCCATAGGTAAGGCTAGTGGTTACAGCGTTGGGCCAGTAACCGAATGGTTGTTAGATAGAATCCCCGAGCTACTAAGGTAAAACAACTGTCGTTCTGCCCCTTAACAAGGCAATTAAACCACTGTTCCTAGTCCGTCATTGTAAATAAGAATTTGTTCTTAATTAACTGACTTGCCTGGTTAAATATATATATATATATATAGCTAGCCAGCTATATATATATATATATATATATATATATATATATTATAAATTAAAATGCTCTACAGTGAAATAAGTATGCCCCTAATGCAATTCTAAAGTCTAATACATCCAGTGTGATTTAAACCGATCTTTGTCAAATTAACAAATTATTGTCTTTTGTTGATTTTATATAACATTTCAACCTCATTTAGCATGATATATTCAATGTCATAATTCTACTATTTGTATTAATTTGCATCACTGTCAATGACACTTTTATTTGAAGGCTAACCGCAAAGTCCACAAGTGTGGCTAATCCTTATTGTGGCTATCTTCACATAGATGGGTCCGACCACCATTGATCAAATAAGAATGGTCTTATAAATTAGGGTTATTTTAGATGATGACACCAAGCTAGATTGTTAGCTAGCTAACTATAGCTACTGAAACAGATTGTCGTTTTGCTATGTTTTTGGGGAAGAACATTGTTTGCATCATGAGCTAGCTAGCTTTTTTTATGACCAGCACTGTAGGTGCGCGAGACAAGTTTACCAGCATCATAGCATACATATCGATGAATACGTATCGATGAATTTCTCCTTTGCCAAGATAATCCATCCACCTGACTGGTGTGGCATATGAACAAGTTGATTAAACAGCATGACACAGGTGCACCTTGTGCTGGGGACAGTAAAAGGCCACTGTAAAATGTGCAGTTTTGTCACACAACACAAAGCCACAAGTTTTGAGGGAGTTTGCAATTGGCATGCTGACTGCAGGAATGTCCACCGGAGCTGTTGCCAGATAATTTAATGTTAATTTCTCTACCATAAGCTGCCGCCAATGTCGTTTTAGAGATTTTAGCAGTATGTCCAACTGGCCTCACAACCGCAGACCACGTGTACGGCGTTGTGTGTACGAGTGGTTTGCTGATGTCAACAGAATTAACCATATTGGCGGTGGGGTTATGGTGTGGGCAGGCATAAGCTATGGACAACGAACACAATTGCATTTTATCGATGGCAATTTGAATGCACAGAAATATGGTGACGAGATCCTGAGGCCCATTGTTTTGCCATTCTGTACATAATTCCTGGAAGTTGAAAATGCCCCAGTTCTTCCATGGCCTGCATACTCACTAGACATTTCACCCACTGAGCCTGTTTGGGATGCTCTGGATCCACGTGTACGACAGCGTGTTCCAGTTCCCACCAATATCAGGCTCCCGAGTGGTGCATCGGTCTAAGGCATTGCATCGGAGTGCAAGAGGCGTTACTACAGACCCTGGTTTGATCCTGGGCTGTATCACAACCAGCTGTGATCGGGAGTCCCATAGGGCGCCGCACAATTGGCCCAGTGTTGTTTGGCTAGGGTAGGTCATCATTGTAAATAGGGTTTGGCTGGGGTAGGCCATCATTGTAAATTAGAATTTGTTCTTAACTGACTTGCCTGGTTAAATAAAAAAATATCCAGCAACTTCATACAGTTGTTGAAGAGTAGACAACATTCCACAGGCCACAATAAACAGCCTGATCAAATCTATGTGATGGAGAGGTGTCACGCTGCATGAGGCAAATGGTGGTCACACCAGCTACTGGTTTTCTGATCCATGCCCCTACCTTTTTTCTTAATTAAGGTATCTGTGACCAACAGATGCATATCTGTATTCCCAGTTGTGAAATCCATACATTAGTGCCTAATGAATTCATTTTAATTGACTGAATTCTTTATATGAACTGTAACTCAGTAAAATCTTTGAAGTTGTTGCATGTTGAGTGTATATATTTGTTCAGTATAAATAAATACATCCACACATAAAAAAAGCTAAAATACTGACTCAAATGTATGTTTTTAATTATGTATGTTTTATCTAATTATTCAAATTTTCACTAATTTTATTCATTTATATATTTATTCCTGTATTTCTTTATCCCATATGGAAATGAGGGGGTGTCAAACGTCCATGGCTGGTATCTAACACACCATTGGTTGATCAATATCACGCCTCGACTGCATGACACCAAAGCAATTCAGAAGTCTAATACATCCACAGTGCGATTTCAGCTAATTTGTATTTATTGGTCAATTAAATCATCATTGACTTCTGGTGATTGACTACAAATAGTCGAATCATGCCATATTTGGACTAGAAAATGCTTAACAAGTTTGGAATGTTGTTATATAAATTGAACAAAACACAATTATTTAATTTTACCAAAAAATAACAATCCGTTGAAATCGCACTGTGAATGTATTGAATGCATTGTACAGCCTTGGCTATGGCCCATGAAATGTTCACACAAATATTGGCATCGTAGCTCTAATTGCAGGACTTTAACTGTGTTGAAATCAAGTCATTATTCAGCCTATTGTGTATAATGACCATTCATATCGCAATGCGCAGCCTTACCTATGGATCTTGGGTCCATGAAATTGGGTATCAATCCAGAATCCAACTGTGAAGAGTTTAGAGAAATATTAGCATCATAGCGCAGGACTTTCACACCACTGTGAAATGAGTAACATTTTATAACCTTTATTTAACTAGGAAAGTCAGTTAAGAACAAACACTAACAACACTGGGCCAATTGTGCACTGCCCTATGTGACTCCCAATCACAGCCAGTTGTGATATAGCCTGGAATCAAACTAGGGTCTGTAGTGACACCTCTAGCACTGAGATGCAGTGCCTTAGACCGCTGCGCCACTCGGGAGCCCCATTAGCTCACCAGTCAACGTACTGTGTATTGAACGTTCATATTGCAATGTACAGCCTTACCTATGGATCTTGGGTCCATGAAATTGGGTATCAGCATACTCAGTGACACCAGAGAACACAACTGTGAAGCAGTAGTAACACATATTGTAGGACCTTGGCTGTGGGAAATCCCCTCACCAGTCAGTCTATTGAGTGTATTAGACATTCATATTGCAATGTGAAATGCCTTACCCCGTTTAATGGACCCAAGATCCATAGATATCAGCCTACTCAGTGACACCCACAGAATACAACTGTGAAGAGCTTACACAAATATTAAGGTCGTAACTGTTATTGCAGGACTTTGACACCACTGTGAAATGACACTACTGTGAAATGAGCAACATTAGCTCACCAGTCAATAGGCTGAATATTGAGGTGATTTCCCACAGTCAAAGTCCTACAATAAGAGCTACGATGCTAATATGTGTGTAAACTCTTCAAAGTTGTGTTCTGTGGGTGTCACTGAATAGGCTGATATACCATTTCATTGATCCACAGTCCATAGGTAAGGCTGTACAGTGAAATATATGTATGCCCCCAATGCAGTTATAGAGTCAAATACATCCACAGTGTGATTTCAACTGATTTGTCCTTTGTCAAATTAACTTATTATTGTCTTTTGTTGAATTTATATAACAACATTCCTGATCCTTTTCCTACCCTTAACCCAAGTCTCCTAACCTGCCACAATAATTAACCTAACCTGCTGCATAAATTCTCCTAACCTGCTATGAAAAAGTCAGTTCTGGTTGTAGCTGTACTCCCTCTTGTCAGAACCAAGAAGCAGTCCTCCATTTGTAGTGGGACAGTAACATTTGAACTTTCTAAAAATGTTTTTAGATATTTTTTATACTTAAATTTGTATTTTTAGTTCACATAATATAATGTAAAAGTATGTATTAATGTGTCTGCAATATAATACATGAGGCAAAAATAATTGTATACATTAATAAATGATTTTCTACAGCTTCCAAAATATTTTTTTACAATGGAGTACCAAGATGAGGGTGCTGTTGCTTAATAGAGAATGATAGAGGCCTCTAGTGGCCAAAGGGCCCTTCCAGCATGGACAGAGCCATTGATGGTTTCCACCATTTTAATGTAGTCAACTGGGTGGGACTTCCTACTTCATTGGCTGAACCCTCCTGGTGACCCTGCTGTCCAACCGGGGCCTCAGGAGGGATCAGCTAATCGTGAAGAAGAACATTTATTCATTCAAAATGGAGATAGCTTGGACAGCGCCATTGAGGCTGTTACGGACGCTATAATGGCACAGATAGAGATACGTCCTCCATCTATCTCTATGGGTGGCTTCAAAACTACGCTCCCATCAGTCATCTAGTGTATATATAAATTATTGGTCAAAACCATAAACATAAATGCTAGAATTGATAAATATATCAGTGCGCTGGAAAACGGCTTAAATCAACTTTACTCAAAAAACGATGCGCTAGATAAACTCAAGAAATGTTAACTTTTCTTTGATAAACTCGCTCGGCAAAGGTGTTCGAACGACGCAAGCTCTCGAGCGAGAGCAGCGTAGGTAATGTTATTTGGCGCCATTTGACATTAGTTGCTGTTCCTTTCATACTAATCAGATGCTTGCAAACAAGGATGAAATTTAAGGATTTTGTGCACTTGCCAGGTGGGCTTTTGGAGACAGCAATTTCTACGAGGCCGGTAACATTCAGGTTGAAAATCTGTGCCATGGGATGTTTGAAAATATACAATTTCACTGGCCTGGCAGGCTAGTTTTGCACTTTTTCTAATAGCCCAGTCAGAATAGTAGCCTTAGGCTAGCTTAATTTCAACCCCTGCTCGCAAGTTTCTGTAACAATCTAGATAGCTAGCCAACCAAAACTATTTTACACTGTGCAGAATGGGGCACTTGGATGAAGTGGAGCAGGAGGCCAGAAAAATATCTAATTCTACGAGTAAATGGAAACTAAAAAACAGACTCATCGTTGTTACCAGCAACTTGGCAATTTACAGCCAGGCTAACCCACCAGCCTTAGCATATCATGTTTTGTGACAAACCTCAACCTGTTACCTTAGATAGCTAATGTAACAACAAAACACCACAGATGAATATGATTATATTAACACATGGAAAACGGCTTAAATTGGTTAGGGGCTCGTAAGTAAGCATTTCACTGTAAGGTCTACACCAGTTGTATTCGCCGCATGTGACTAATACAATTTGATATATCATATAACTTATGTTATATATTAACTTAGTTATAAGTCTCAAAATTAAGTATATCAAACGTTAGTCAACTTTCTCAGTGCATCCAGTAAAGACAATCACATAACTCGCTTGCTAGCTAGCTACAATTCACTTTTTGTGTGTGTAATTTCAGCATCCCCGATGCAGGATGTGATGGAATGAAATGAGGATGATACGTTGGTATACATTGTGCATCAAAAATATAACTTGTGAATCACCATTCATTTTATTATAGATTTCAGTCAAGGAATACAGTAACAAAATATGAGGGACGTTACTGAAAATACAAGAAAATGTAGTCGCTAAATAAATACATAATAATAGCATACTTATAATAGCATACATTAACCTTGTAGCATACTTTTAAATGTGTGAGGCTTGATAAAATCATTGCTTTGTTTTGTCACATACTTGTGTGGTGGCTCCCATGATATGAATAAGTGAATTAAGAATATATTTTTCAGCTTTACAGGTATTCATGGGAAAAGAGGAAAAAAACAATGTGTCAAGTGTATAATCTGTAAATTACAAATATTTTCTACTGTCCCATACCTCCATAGGAACCAATTTTTTAAACAATGACGAATGTCATCATGAAAAGCAGTAAGGTTAAATTAGCTGGTTATGGCATATGGGGGGAAAAAACTCATACTGATCAGTCACAATTAAAGTAATTCAAAAAAGTCTGTTTTATACAGCAATACCAATATTTCTCAATTCATAGATTTACATAATACTTTGGCAACCCTTCAGCTCAGCTAAAAGATGCTTACAACATAGATACCACACCGTGTAACAGGCTTGACACTACCTTAAACTAATTACATACAACATGAGCTACTATTTGCAAAATCTTAATAAAGGCCTGTACATTATTTTATTGGGACCATGAATCAACCAGACAGACTTTCTCACAGGTTTCTTTCGTCTTTTCATAAACGGGAGTATGAAGACAAAATATGCAGTTATTAGTTGCTTTGAGGATCATTTCTCACTAACATATCGACTAGGGTACAGTAGCAAACAGATTTAGAAATGGCCTCTCTAAGAGATGGAACCAAGGAGGCAGGACATTACAAACATGTACTGTAGGTGTCTAAGAACTGCACTAAAGGCGTGATTCAGATTCAGACAGATACATTTATAGAATTGAGATTTCCATGAAATTAAAAGTAATTAATTGAAGAGAAAGTTTGAGACCGAGACATTTCCTAGACCTGCTCAAAACAATTAGTATTCCTCACACACTTTTAACCATTTTCAAAAGGATGAGTATCCTTAAAACTGGAGGGGAAAATAGTGAGAGAAAACAATGCTTAAGATAGACAGACCATCTCAAACAATCACAGATATAACAGACCGAGTGAGATGTTGCTGCACTAATGCTGCAAGGGGGAGTGTGGGGCGGAGTGTTATTAACAGGGTGTGTGTGGTGGGGTTGTACTGGTGCTGCTCTGTCTAGCCATTCTGATCGTCCTGTGTTTGTGGGGGTGTTTGGAGGGGCACTGCGGCATCCCCGTTACACCGTTGCAGGGGATCTGCCTCTGGCTCATCAGGAGTGATGATGGCGTGTGAATTCTGTGAGTCAGGGACCTGGAGGGTGACCGTGGCCTCTGTGCTGACAGGGGTGCCCTCAGGAGCATCAGCTGAGTGTACTGGAGTGTTGCTGGAGGTGACAGGGCATGTAGAGCCCCCTGGAACCGGGCTGGAGGCCCCTGAGTCCCTCTGTTCTGGAGCTCGAAGCATCTTCATCATTGTTGTGACCCGTACAGCTTTCTGTGGAAGAACAAGACCATAGAAAGATATTTTTAGAACGCTATCATCTAAGTGAAGAATCTGTGCAGTGAATGAATAGAACTTCATATGTACAACATTCATACATTATGCAGGGCAGCCAAGTTAAACAATGATTGTAAAATGTACCAAAAAAATGTTTGTTTGACAGAAAGGAAGAATACCTTCCACTTGGCTTTGGCAAAGTTCTTTTCAATTTGCCCACACACTCCATCCCTGATGTTCTTATCGGACGCTGCATTCCCAGAAATCCTGAAACAAGGGACAGGTAAACAGAAAACCAATCAAAACACATACACACACTGTACACTTAAGACAAAAATTGTTATGTATTTTAATCTTGGATCGATCCATACCATTCATGGTTGATGGCCTCCTGTGCAGTCAGTCTTTGATCCTGCTCCACTTCCATCAGACTTGCCACCAGGCTTTTTGCTGTACAACAAGTAAAAAAATGGAATAAAATGTTATTTGTCACATGCGCTGAATACAACAAGTGTAGAACTTACTGTGATATGCTTACTTACAAGACCTTAACTAACAATGGAGTTAAGACAAATATTTACTAAATAAACTAAAGTAAAAAAATAAAAGAGTAACAATAACGAGGCTATATACAGAGGGTACCGGTATCGAGTCACTGTGCGGGGGTACAGGTTAGTCGAGGTATTTGTATACATCTTCTCTTTCTTCTGGTGCAACAGAAGTAGACATGCCTAAAAACCTTCCTTTTCCCATCTACTGGTTCCTAAATGTGCTACGTAGTACTGCATTTTGATTTGATCTCGAATTATAGTGTTTTATACCTGAGTCAGAGATATCATCCCAGTACGGTGAGTCAAACTCATAGTCTCCTGACAGAATCTTGCGGAAAAGATTCTTGTCGTGATTATCATAGTCGTCATCTTCCATTTCGTCATAGAAAGGGGGGTTTCCAGACAGGCTGGAGAAAGAGAAAACAAGACAGAGTTGATAGTCACCTGAGATGGACGATAACATGAGTACTGTATGGGCAAGACACTGTAAACTCTAGTGAACTGAGGTGATAGAGAACACTCACAGAATATACACAATGACCCCGATGGCCCAGCAGTCCACTGGCCTTCCATACCTCTGACGTCCCACCACCTCAGGAGCTGCAGTAAGACACACACAATCCAATATTCATGAATAGAAAATTGGAATGCTCAGGAGGTAGCAACATAGTATATAGCTCTAAAGTTGTCCAAACACCATTACTGTCATGTCAAACCCATTTGCCCCCATACGTCTATGATCTGCCCCCTTCCCTAACAACTCACCAAGGTACTCTGGCGTTCCACAGGGGTCCTTGATGAGTCCGTTCTCCAGCTTGGCCAGGTGGAAGTCACTGATCACTATTTTGGAGTGCTTCAGGCGATTGAAGTACACCAAGTTCTCCAGCTGTGTGAGACAAAACAAAGTGTACTTCTGAATAGATCTTTTTGGAATGCAGAAAGAATGACAAAAATATACATAATTGGCAGGTTGGACAATTACTCAGGGTGCCATATAATTCATGTTCTTTTAATGCAGAGGGCAAAGTAGCTACATTTCTTATTTATAATGCTGTCACCCGAGTGAGTGGCCTATGGTGTAATAACCTCTATGAAACACCAGATGGGGGCAGTGTGCTGAGTGTGCAGTATACCTTGAGGTTCCTGTGGACGATTCTCTGGGAGTGCAGATAGGCCACGGCTTCCAACACCTGTCTGACAACGTTGCTGGTGTCCCTCTCTGAGTAGTAGCCTTGGTCTAAGATCCAGTCAAAGACCTCTCTGCCTGTAGCTCTGCAGATAACAACATCCAGAGAAAACCACTGTCATGTGTCATATTTCTAAATTGGCCTCTTGCAAAATTCAAGAAATAAAAATCAACTCTCAGATGAGTTTACTAAAATGAGATTCTCCAGGAGAATATGGAAAATAGACATTTCACACAGGGGTTGAGAAAGGGAAGTATGCATTGGCAAGTCTGCAGGACTTAGGTACACTCCCTAATGGTGTAATCATTGGAACGGAACCATGATGACTTCAAGAGAACAAATAAAAAGCCCTAACCAATGTCACTCAATAACCTCCAATAACACTCACAGCTCCAGGAAGAGGAAGTACTCCTTCCTAGTTTCAAAGACATCAACCAGCTGGAGGATGTTATGATGTTTAACCCTGTGAAAGAGGGAGGGAGACACAGGTGTAAACAGAGAAAAACATAGTCATATAATGAGCAATTTTAAACCAAGATTAACTAGGTATCATTAAGACATAACATTTGATCAAATTTATTAGTAGTTTAATGATTTAATAACCATTAGAGAATTGGACCTTTTCCCATTCAAGTTAAATTCAGATTATGAAATGCCTGCTCATGCATTGAATAAAATCAGTATAGACAAAAATGGACATTACTTGTGATATTGTATGAGTGACTTGATGATATTTTGATCTGTATGGAAAGTGGACCATTTTCAATTCCTGTGAAATTTGGATGAATTAATTAAATCTAGAGATCGGTCTCCTTACAGCAGTAAACTAATGTGTGCTAATAAGACATTTTATTTGGTCTTTCAAGGAATTTTGATTGGCATATTCTATTCAAAAATGTAAGTTAATGTCTAAATTAATTTAATCACCTAAGTATTTTAATTACATTTGAATATATATTTTTTTCAATTACAGATTGGGGTCTGTGGCTCTCATTACAGATCCTACTCCATGCTTATTTCAGACTAGACTGCTAAAGAGATATTGCGTTACTGTAACTAGAAAAGGTACATTTCCTTTGCTTGCTTCAGAGTTTATGGTAGTCGAAGAACTTTCCATTGTTAAAGGCTAATGGAGAATTCAATCTGAACAGGAGTGGTGTTATGGGAACGTAATGGGGATGTTATGGGAACAGTATGTGTAACTTCAGTAATTAGTAACAGTTATTAAGTCATTTCTGTTAACTACCTCTATGGTATTTTTTCCATTTCAATTGCATAAATGTGAAATTTTAACACAAAATGATTAATGCATTTTGTATTCCTTCCATTCTGCTAGCGAACGGGCAATCTTTGGTCCCGCTATGCCCTTCGACGAACCATCAAACAGGCAAAGCGTCAATACAGGACTGAGATCAAATCGTACTACACCGGCTCTGATGCTCGTTGGATGTGGCAGGGCTTGCAAACCATTACAGACTACAAAGGGAAGCACAGCCGAGAGCTGCCCAGTGACACGAGCCTACTAGACGAGCTAAACTACTTCTATGCTCGCTTCGAGGCAAATAACACTGAAACACGCATGAGAGCACCAGCTGTTCCGGATGACTGTGTGATCACGCTCTACGCAATCAATGTGATTAAGACCTTTAAACAGGTCAACATTCACAAGGCCGCAGGGCCAGATGGATTACCAGGACGTGTACTGCGAGCATTGACTGACCAACTGGCAAGTGTCTTCACTGACATTTTCAACCTCTCCCTGTCCGAGTCTGTAATACCAACATGTTTTAAGCAGACCACAATAGTCCCTGTGCCCAAGAACACTAAGGTAACCTGCCTAAATGACTACCGACCCGTAGCACTCACGTCTATAGCAATGAAGTGCTTTGAAAGGCTGGTCATGGCTCACATCAACATCATTATCCCAGAAACGCTAGACCCACTCCAATTTGCATACCGCCCTAACAATCCACAGATGCTGCAATCTCTATTGCACTCCACACTGCCCTTTCCCACCTGGACAAAAGGAACACCTACAGTGGGGAGAACAAGTATTTGATACACTGCCGATATTGCCGGTTTTCCTACTTACAAAGCATGTAGAGGTCTGTAATTTTTATCATAGGTACACTTCAACTGTGAGAGACGGAATCTAAAACAAAAATCCAGAAAATCTCATTGTATGATTTTTAAGTAATTAATTAGCATTTTATTGCATGACATAAGTATTTGATCACCTATCAACCAGTAAGAATTCCGGCTCTCACAGACCTGTTAGTTTTTCTTTAAGAAGCCCTCCTGTTCTCCACTCATTACCTGTATTAACTGCACCTGTTTGAACTCGTTACCTGTATAAAAGACACCTGTCCACACACTCAATCAAACAGACTCCAACCTCTCCACAATGGCCAAGACCAGAGAGCTGTGTAAGAACATCAGGGATAAAATTGTAGACCTGCACAAGGCTGGGATGGGCTACAGGACAATAGGCAAGCAGCTTGGTGAGAAGGTAACAACTGTTGGCGCAATTATTAGAAAATGGAAGAAGTTCAAGATGACGGTCAATCACCCTCGGTCTGGGGCTCCATGCTAGATCTCACCTCGTGGGGCATCAATGATCATGAGGAAGGTGAGGGATCAGCCCAGAACTATACGTCAGGACCTGGTCAATGACCTGAAGAGAGCTGGGACCACAGTCTCAAAGAAAACCATTAGTAACACACTACGCCGTCATGGATTAAAATCGTTCAGCGCACGCAAGGTCCCCCTGCTCAAGCCAGCGCATGTCCAGGCCCGTCTGAAGTTTGCCAATGACCATCTGGATGATCCAGAGGAGGAATGGGAGAAGGTCATGTGGTCTGATGAGAAAAAAACAGAGCTTTTTGGTCTAAACTCCACTCGCCGTGTTTGGAGGAAGAAGAAGGATGAGTTCAACCCCAAGAACACCATCCCAACCGTGAAGCATGGAGGTGGAAACATCATTCTTTGGGGATGCTTTTCTGCAAAGGGGACATGACAACTGCACCGTATTGAGGGGAGGATGGATGGGGCCATGTATCGCGAGATCTTGGCCAACAACCTCCTTCCCTCAGTAAGAGCATTGAAGATGGGTCGTGGCTGGGTCTTCCAGCATGACAACGACCCGAAACACACAGCCAGGGCAACTAAGGAGTGGCTCCGTAAGAAGCATCTCAAGGTCCTGGAGTGGCCTAGCCAGTCTCCAGACCTGAACCCAATAGAAAATCTTTGGAGGGAGCTGAAAGTCCGTATTGCCCAGCGACAGTCCCGAAACCTGAAGGATCTGGAGAAGATCTGTATGGAGGAGTGGGCCAAAATCCCTGCTGCAGTGTGTGCAAATCTGGTCAAGAACTACAGGAAACGTATGATCTCTGTAATTGCAAACAAAGGTTTCTGTACCAAATATTAAGTTCTGCTTTTCTGATGTATCAAATACTTATGTCATGCAATAAAATGCAAATTAATTACTTAAAAATCATACAATGTGATTTTCTGGATTTTTGTTTTAGATTCCGTCTCTCATAGTTGAAGTGTACCTATGATAAGAATTACAGACCTCTACATGCTTTGTAAGTAGGAAAACCTGCAAAATCGGCAGTGTATCAAATACTTGTTCTCCCCACTGTATATGAGAATGCTATTCATTGACTAAAGCTCAGCGTTCAACAGCATAGTGCCCTCAAAGCTCATCAATAAGCTAAGGACCCTGGAACTAAACACCTCCCTCTGTAACTGGATCCTGGACTTCCTGACGGGCCACCCCCAGGTGGTAAGGGTAGGTAACAACACATCCGCCACGCTGATCCTCAATGGAGGGGCATCTCAGGGGTGCGTGCTCAGTCCCCTCCTCTACTCCCTGTTCACTCATGACTGCACGGCCAGGCACGACTCCAACACCATCATTAAGTTTGCCAATGACACAACAGTGGTAGGCCTGATCACCGACAACAACGAGACAGACTATAGGGAGGTCAGAGACCTGGTGCCCGGTCAACAACCTCTCCCTCAACGTGATCAAGACTAAGGAGATGATTGTGGACTACAGGAAAAAGAGGACCGAGCACGCCCCCATTCTCATCGACAGGGCTGTAGTGGAGCAGGTTGAGAGCTTCAAGTTCCTTGGTGTCCACATCACCAACAAACTAACATGGTCCAAGCACACCAAGACAGTCGTGAAGAGGGCACAACAAAACCTATTCCCCCTCAAGAGACTGAAAAGATTTGGCATGGGTCCTCAGGTCCTCAAAAGGTTCTACAGCTGCACCGTCGAGAGCATCCTGACTGATTGCATCATTGCCTGGTATGGCAACTGCTTGGCCCCCAACCGCAAGGCACTACAGAGGGTAGTGCGTACGGCCCACTACATCACTGGGACCAAGCTTCCTTCCATCCAGGACCTCTACACCAGGCGGTGTCAGAGGAAGGCCCTAAAAATTGTCGAAGACTCCAGCCACCCTAGTCATAGACTGTTCTCTCTGCTACCGCATGGCAAGCGGTACCGGAGCGCCAAGTCTAGGTCCAAGAGGCTTCTAAACAGCTTCAATCCCCAAGCCATAAGACTCCTGAACATTTAATCAAATGGCTACCCAGACTATTTGCATTGCTGCCCCCTCTCTTTTACACCGCTGCTACTCTCTGTTGTTATCATCTATGCATAGTCACTTTAATAACTCTACCTACATGTACATATTACTTCAACTAACCGATGCCCCTGCACATTGACTCTGTACCGGTACCCCCCTGTGTATAGTCTCACTATTCCAAATCAAAGTGTATTTGTCACGTGCGCCAAATACAACAGGTGTAAACCTTACAGTGAAATGCTTACTTACAGGCTCTTACCAATAGTGCAAAAAAGGTAATAGGTGAACAATAGGTAAGTAAAGAAATAAAACAACAGTAAAAAGACAGGCTATATACAGTAGCGAGGCTATATACAGACACCGGTTAGTCAGGCTGATTGAGGTAGTATGTGCATGTAGATATGGTTAAAAAAGTGACTATGCATATATGATGAACAGAGAGTAGCAGTAGCGTAAAAGAGGGGTTGGTGGGCGATGGGTGACGGGACACAATGCAGCTAGCCCAGTTAGCCAATGTGCGGGAACACTTGTTGGTCGGGGCAATTGAGGTAGTATGTACATGAATGTATAGTTAAAGTGACTATGCATATATGATAAACAAAGAGTAGCAGCAGCGTAAAACAGGGGTTGGGGGGGGGGGGGGGGGGGCACACAATGCAAATAGTCCAGGTAGCCATTTGATTACCTGTTCAGGAGTCTTATGGCTTGGGGGTAAAAACTTTTGAGAAGCCTGTTTGTCCTAGACCGCTTGCCATGCGGTAGTAGAAAGAACAGTCTATGACTGGGGTGGCTGGGGTCTTTGACAATTTTTAGGGCCTTCCTCTGACACCGCCTGGTGTAGAGGTCCTGGATGGAAGGCAGCTTAGCCCCAGTGATGTACTGGGCCATACGAACTATCCTCTGTAGTGCCTTGCGGTCGGAGACCAAGCAATTGCCGTACCAGGCAGTGATGCAACAGGTCAGGATGCTCTCGATGTTGCAGCTGTAGAACCTTTTGAGGATCTCAGGACCCATGCCAAATCTTTTTAGTTTCCTGAGGGGGAATAGGCTTTGTCATGCCCTCTTCACAACTGTCTTGGTGTGTTTGGACCATTCTAGTTTGTTGTTGATGTGGACACCAAGGAACTTGAAGCTCTCAACCTGCTCCACTACAGCCCCGTCGATGAGAATGGGGGCGTGCTCGGTCCTCCTTTTCCTGTAGTCCACAATCATCTCCTTCGTCTTGGTTACGTTGAGGGATAGGTTGCTATTCTGGCACCACCCGGCCAGGTCTCTGACCTCTTCCCTATAGGCTGTCTCGTCATTGTCGATGATCAGGCCTACCACTGTTGTGTCGTCTATTGTTATTATTGTTATTTTACTGCTGCTTTTATTCTTTAATTACTTGTTACTTTTATTTCTTATTCTTACTCATTTTTTTTTTTTAACTGCTTTGTTGGTTAGGGGCTCGTAAGTAAGCATTTCACTGTACGGTCTACACATGTTGTATTCGGCGCATGTGACTAATACAATTTGATTTGATTCCTGTTGCATTTCAGATGCCAAGGGTAAAGCTCTGAAATAATGCATAAGCCAAACTGAATGTAACTTACATCTTCAAGATCAGGATCTCATTCTTGGCAGCTTTTCTCACTTTCCTCCCATCCTTTTTCAGAAACTTTTTACAGGTGAACATTTTGAGTGTGTTCTTGTCCTTTGCTCTGAAGATCTCACAGAACTCCTCCCTAAACAAGGACCACACACAAGAGCAAACAAAATAAACATTTCACTAAAAGCTATACGGAATGGAAGAAGCATCCTTTTACTATTTAGTTAAAGTCCCAGACTACAGAATGTAAGAGTCATTGTGAAGCATTGTGAAGGAATACTCACGATTTGACAATTTGTCCCAGGTCATATTTATCAGTCACCTCTGAGGGATTGTTGTAATCCTTCTTTTCCCCGAGTGTCAAACAGCCAAATGGCATGGCAGCTCCTCAGCTACACAGGGAGATCACACCAACACCACCTGTTACCAAGACATAGCATATTGTTGCTACAATAGTACACATTGTACAACAGTAGATACCAAGTTCCACCTCACTACTAAACAACTTAAGAGCACCATGACCTAAGCCTATTGTATATTACCTTGCTGTTCTTATACAGTATACAGCATATGCAATGCTATGACAAAGAATGTAGCATATCATTACTAACAACTGCAGATTTTTGTTGTTTTTAAATCAATGCTTTCAATCCATGCACAAAATAGGCAGAGGAACATCATGCACTTATCGTTTTCAAAATGTGTTTATCGAATATGCCCGTCATATATGCCCGTCACTTTGGACTCAACATTATTCACGATAACTCTCCTGCAAAAAGATTGAACTCTAGTAATCTGGAAGGCTGCTTTCTTTTCACTCAATAGTGAGTCAGACAGCCCTTTAACGCCTTGGTCTGCTCTCTGTATCTCAGAGAGACTACTCTAAAAGGATGTAGCAGTGGGGAAAGCAACGGGGGAAAGATGCATGGAATAAAAGACAAGCTGGCAAATGTCTCAATGTAATAGAGATTTTTATGAATTTAGGATAGCTTCCTGTTTTCTGTTCTAAGTAACTCATTTAGCTATTAGGCAGAATGGCAATTTACAACCTTTTAAAAATTACTTTTGGAACTGAATTGGTGTTCATAAATGTCCCTGGTCCAACACGTACACACTATTCAGCTTTGGACAATTCATACCACCAGCAGCAGCAACAGATTTAGTTCTTTCTGAACAGAGCATACAGTTCCCTGAATACATAAATATGATCCTCTCTGGATGGGTGTCTGGTTGCTGAACAACACTGTTGATTTGGCAGTAGAAAGCAGAGTGAAATAAAGTGGGAGGATGAGGAGGAGAGTGCATTTGACTGAGGTGCCATCTCAGTGGAGTGTCATCAGTCATGTCCCTATTAAGAGAAGAACAATTATGGCTCATCTCTGGTGGAAAATCAATGTGAGTTTCACTCCGTGGTAGAGGAAAATAACACGTCCTAATGGAAGGATCACGAATACATGAGGAAACAATGGGAAAATTAATGATAAACAGGAAAGGCATTTGGCCTTTGTAAATGAGCCATTATACCAAAGCTGCAGTAATAGCTACTGTAAAGGCACATGATTTCAATCAGTTCTAATCTTGTTGTTGTATTAGGAGCAAAAAAATTGTTAGGTACAAGCAGTGGTGTAAAGTACTGAAGTAAAAATACTTTAAAGTACTACTTAAGTAGTTTTTTTGGGTATCTGTACCTAACAATTTATATATTTGCCAACTTTTACTTCACTACATTCCTAAAGAAAATAATATACTTTTTACTCCATACATTTTCCCTGACACCCAAAAGTACATTGACAGGAAAATGGTCCAATTCACACACTTATCAAGAGAACATCCCTGGTCATCCCTACTGCCTCTGATCTGAAGGACTCACTAAACACAAATGCTTTGTTTGTAAATGATGTCTGGGTGTTACAGTGTGCCCCAAACCGTTTGGTTTGCTTAATATAATATATTTTTTACTTTTGATCTTAAGTACATTTTAGCAATTCCATTTACTTTTGATTCTTAAGTATATTTAAAACCCAAATACTTTTAGACTTTTACTCAAGTAGTATTTTACTGGGTGACTTTCACTTTTACTTGAGTCATTTCCTATTAAGGTATCTTTACTTTTACTCAAGTATGACAATTGAGTACTTTTTCCACCACTGGGTACAAGTACAGTGTATGCAATAAAAACAGTCCGTTATTTCAGCAATTTCAACATTTATCATCCAAAAAGCCCCACAACATGTAGCCATTGTATAGGAAGCAACCGAAATGCAAAAATCTAGGTGAGTAATTGAATTGAGAAAAAATCTCATTGGGTAAACACGACAGTACAGTCATTTTCTTCTGACAACACTCAGACCGATCATTCATGATGTATGAGGCATCTGCTGTGCTCAGTGTGAACCTTCACTCACGGCTGGGAAGCAGGTAAATGTCTAAACTGACAAAAGACAGGCAGAGGAGTCTATTGATTACGGTTCAAATCAGAAATGTGAGGACATCTCCTGTGTTTGTGACCTATTGTTAGCAGTAAATAATTACATTTACATTTAAGTCATTTAGCAGACGCTCTTATCCAGAGCAACTTACAAATTGGAAAGTTCATACATATTCATCCTGGTCCCCCCGTGGGAATTGAACCCTGGTCCCCCCGTGGGAATTGAACCCACAACCCTGGCGTTGCAAGCGCCATGCTCTACCAACTGAGCCACACGGGACCACCGTGTCTTGGAAGCTGAGTCTTGGAACACGCTGCAGATATTTAATAGCCTGGGTGCCAGTCTGTTTCTGTTCTCTTGCCAACTCCTTATGGAATTGTCATGGCTTGACAATGACAATGGAATAGGCAAAAGCACAAAACATCTGGGACCAGGCTAGAGATTTAATGGGCATTAGGTAAATGTTAACCTGGGGGATTTGAAAAGCCATAGTCAATCAATCAATAATATAATAATTATTTTAGCAAAAATGTTTATTTTTAATTTACAATCTGTAGAAGCTATGAGAATAGGAAGGTTCAAATCTTTTGTGAAGCATCACAGCACAGTTGAAAAATATATGGCAAATAAAAATCCGAAATGGATGATGTTGGAAGATAGATGGGAAGGGTTGAGTGGAACTGAAGGGTGGGACTAATAACAAGATAAACAATGTAGGGCATACGGGATCTGTGAAATGTGTATAGGTGCGGAGCTTTTGTGAAATAGCACAGTTACAAGTGGAAATAAAATTGGATGGACAACAGAAATAGAGGAAGGACTAAGAACAAACAAGAGAGAACTATTATAAAGTAGTCTGTGTCTGTAAAATAGGTATAAGATGTATAAATTGAAGGTAAAAGCAGAAGTGTTTATTAGTTTACTCCAATTGGGGGAGCGGTGGTAGGGTTGCGGGGAATAATAATAAAGGTATATTCTTTAAAAAAAGTATGTATGTCTATATAGGTATGTGTATGTATATATGTATATATGTATGCATGCGTGTATGGATATATATATTTACCCCAAAAAATATGGGGGATTGGAAATGATGCAGACAATTACATTGGAAGCAACATTCTTTCCGCAATATTAAGCTGATCCACCCCAAAAAAAAAAAATGTTAACCTGGGTCTAAAGCTCTGAACCATGGGACCCGAAGGAATAACTCTCTCTAAATGGAAGACGCCTAAGCCATTTGAGATAAACAAGCAACTTAAGAAAGTGCTTTATTAGAACACGGCTGAGCAAAAGCCTGCTTTTCCACTGACTAGACCAGGGGTCGGCAACAGGTGGCCCGCGTGCCAAAACCGGGCTGCGATTGATTCTTTTGGGCCCCCCCCAAAGATTTTTGCAAAACAGACTGTAAAATCACTATGAATTAAGCTTAAAATTATTTGAATTTAGGAAATCTGTTCCCAAGTATTCCCACAAATAAAAAGAGAGACATGCGATCGTATCTCAATCAGGGCTGTAGTGGAGGGTAAACACACATAAACGCCATTTACGCAACTTTCTATTTGTGAAATAGCGTTTACTCACCTTTTTATTTAGTTAGTTATCGTTTACTCAGTTATTATTGTGTTCCCAATGTTGATTAAACCTCAGAACGCTAATATTCTTGATCTGAGTTCTAATCGCGCCTGCCTATCTGAACGAGTGGAATCACGATTCAGGTATGCTCCTTATGTTTGCCTGCTCTCCCCGGATTTGCCTTGTTAGCAGAGCATTCACTACTCTGTCCAATGGCAAACTTCGCCCACGGCACAGGCCGAGACGTGAAACATTCTACCTCAGTCCACATCAACGCTGGCAAGTACAAAGTGGCAAGTACAGATGCCGCAAACAGTGGGTTTGTGAGATGCTTGACATAAATACATTTTTTAAACGTCCCTCGAGTTCTGTTGGTAAAAATAGTCGCTGATAGTTCAGTCAGGTGGCCAGCTAACTCGTTAGTTCAAGCCAAGGGCTCCCGCTACATATAGCGAGCTAAGTGGCTAGAAGTTAGAAATTAACGTTAAACAACGCCTGACCTCAGCAGGAGCAGTTTACTGAAATTAAGCTAGCTATAATCTTAACAAAAGATAGGCTACTATAAGTTCTCATAACAAAATAACTTTGCTTTACAGAGTACTGAGACAGACAGTGGTGAGGCAGGTTGCAATGCAGGAGGCAAAGGAGACGCAGAGAGGAAGTAAGCAGAGGGATGTTAGTAGTACAGTGGTTCCCAAACTTCAGGTCAGGGATCAATGTGGGTTCCCCTGAGAGAATCTGTAATCTTATCAAACACATGTATAACTTGTTTCTCTTCAAATGGGTCTAGAATACAACATTTTAGTGTAAACTAAGGGCCTTTTACACTGTTAGAATTTACTTTTATATAATTGTGTTGGGACAGCCTATGGTACCTAAAATGTAGTGAAATATAAAGACAATTTAAATATAAAGACAATTTAATATTATTCTCATGTATATAAAAATCTATTTTTAAAATAGCTTTACAGAGTGTAGTGATGAGCCAGACAGTGGTGAGGCTGAGGCAGGCTGCAATGCAGGAGGAGACAGAGAGAGAGAAAGCAAGCAGACAGAGAGGCTGTTGAGTAAAGCAACACCTTCACTAAAAAAGATAATCTGTGCAATCAAACAATACAGTTCTAAAAATGTAATATGTGTTGGTTTATATAATGTAATCAAGGTATGTTTTGGCTCAACTGTGGCCATTTGCAAATGATTATACTTACAGTATGATCCAGCCCCCCGACCATCCACTCTGACAAAAATCATCCCGCGGCTGAATCTACACTGAACAAAAAAATGTACGCAACGTGTAAAGTTTTGGTCCCATGTTTCATGAGTTGAAATAAAAGATAACAGAAATGTTCCATATGCACAAAAAGCATATTTCTCTTAAATTTGTTTACATTGTTGTTTGTGAGCAAGTCTCCTTTGCCAAGATAAGCCACACTTTTCAGGTATATGGACTATCAAGAAGCTGATTAAACAGCATGAACATTACACAGGTGCCCCTTATGCTGGAGACAATAAAAGGTCACTTGAAAATGTGCAGTTCGGTCACTCACCACAATACTAGAGATGTCAAGTTGAGGGAGCATGCAATTGGCATGCTGACTATAGGAAGGTCCATCAGAGCTTTTGCTAGATAATTGAATGTTCATTTCTCTACCATTAGCCACCTCCAATGCCGTTTTAGAGAATTTGGCAGTATGCCCAACCGGCCTCACAACCTCAACCCACGTGTATGTCGTCGTGTGGGAGAGCGGTTTGCTGATGTCAACATTGTGAACAGAGTGCCCCTTAGTGGAGGTGGGGTTATGGTATGGGCAGGCATAAGCTAGGATCTGTACACAATTCCTGGAAGCTGAAAATGTCCCAGTTCTTCCATGTCCTGCATACTCACCAGCATGTCACCCATTGAGTATGTTTGGGATGCTCTGGATCGACAGCGTGTTCCAGTTCCCGCCAATATCCAGCCACTTCGAAAAGCCATTGAAGAGGAGTGGGACAACACTCCACATGCCACAATCAACAGCCTGATCAACTCTATGCGAAGGACATGTGTCACGCTGCATGAGGAAAATGGTGGGCACACCAGATACTGACTGGTTTTCTGATCCACGCCCCTACTTTTTTTTTAAGGTATCTGTAACCAACAGATGCATAGCTGTATTCCCAGTCATGTGAAATCCATAACTTAGGGCCTAATGAATTTATATAAATTGACTGATTTCCTTTTAAGAAATGTAAGTTGTTGCATATTGCGTTTATATTTTTGTTCAGTGTAGTTGCCTACCCCTGGACTAGACCACGTAAAGAACACACTCCATTGTCTAGAGGAGCCCATCTCCCAGAATAGCACTCTGGGCCAGGAGAGAAGACTGAAGTATCATTTCAGAGCCAGAATGATTGCATCCAGAATTATTTTTCTTTCTAATAAACTCACAAAAAGCCAGAGCCATTAGCTATCTACACAGTCTACACTCTGGCAGAGAAGTCTGTTTTTTTTGCTGTTCATTACAAGAGCTTTCAAAAGCAGTAATTAAATTCCCTGTACCCATGGTGCTTCAACTCTAGCAGCAGCCCTGTCTGCGTTGGTTCGGAGCGGAGCAGGCAATATCTCCATCTGACTGGTAGACTGATAGTAATCAGCCAGGAGGGGGAAATAACGAACCCTGTGCAGCGAGAGAGAAGAGCGCATAGTTCTGTTTCAGGTCGTGAATCAATCATCTGCACGGGAAGGAGAGAATGAGTTCCTGGAATGAAGACACAGAGGAAAGGAGAAGAGGAGGATGAGTGTAGTGTGGGCCACAGTGGGACTCATTACTATATAACTACAGGATCAGGGCTCCAGAGATACATACTGCCTGACTCGTTGACTGAACAGCACAGTGAAGCTGATAAACTGGAAATCAGCCTCCCCTCATGCAACTCTACTACTGCAACTGGTAAAAATACATGGGCCATTTGTTCTGTGTTCTCATATCTCCTGCAACTATACTAATATAATTTCTGTTTAATACTGTATATCTATTGTCCATTCATAAAGAGAGTGGTACTAGTCCATAGTGTATGCTGATCCGGACCCACTCCACAAGAGAGACAAACCCATTCCATGACAGAAGTCATCTACACTGATTCTACAGTACCTCTAGTAAATGTAGCCTACTGTAAATGTATCCTACTGTAAAATCGACAACAAAAGAGTTTAGAATTAGAAAACAACGGGGATGGTGACATATGATTGTCATGTCCATCTAGATTTTAGCTGCACATTTGATAATCAGCTCTGTAATGGATAACACTATAGATCTTTAAGTGGGTCAAGTCTGTCAAAACCTTACTCCATGGGTTTTGGATTACCTTATATTCGACATCACTCCCCAAATGTTTGTCTTAAAGGCATTAGCTTCATGAACTTGTTATTTTGTGGCTATCCTTTGGCAGCAACACCTGCAGCGGTATGTTTGTGCCTGTAATCCTCTGTCAGCTTGCAGCACGTTGCATTTATATTCCATAGTCTAGGTGGTTGTATAACAGAGATAATATAAGAGCGGTGCCAGCAGGTTTGCCAGCACATTTTCATAAGCTGCTTGTGTGTGAATACATACATTTTTGTTTTTACCCTTTACCCCTTCCATACATACAATAAAATAAGCCTCTGAAAATGTGTTTCTGGTTGCTCTATAGTTTGCTTCGTCCCGCAAAGAGCCTAGTTAAATAAAGGTTAAATAAAAATGTTTAAAAACATTTGTTTAGATGGCTCATTGCAGAAGCCTCTGTAGCCCAGCGTCCTTGATCAACCAACCCTAAACTATTCGGTTTCACCAAAATAAAGTTTCCTGTCCACAGAGACATATTCAATATCTCTAGGAACAATCCCATTTTCCGCCTGTGGGCTACCATTGTAGTCCATTCTAGACCACGCAGTCACTTGAGAGTAATCTCTCACATGATCTCCCACTTCTACAGGTGGAAAATGAGAGACCCTGTGTAAAAACGTATTTTAAACGCTTATTTGATAGTGAAGGACAGATTAAATCCGACAAATCGTAAGCTGTTGTTCCTAGAGATATTGTATATTAATGAGAAATGCTATTTTGGTGAAACCGAATAGTTTAGGTTTGGTTGATCAAGGATACCAGGCTAAGGAAGCTACCGCAACGAGCGATCTGTAAACAATGGCAGTATGATGAGGCCAGTACAACACCTGCTGTTCTTCCATAATGAGTTTTGAACTCCTAGCTAATTACCACTAAACCCCACTTTCACATCATCAGCACCTCCTCGTCACAGGGAATAATGCATGGCCAGGAAACAGGTAAACCAGGAGGGCAGGGCTGTTTGTGGGTAGGGCCTAGATAACTGGGAACATTAGGGAGTTGGAGTTAATAGGGCAGGCCACAGGTATCCTTTACACTTGTCCCTTTCTCCTAAACTGGATTTTCATTGTTTTAAAATCGCTCCCCTCCCAGTGGGCGAGTATCTGTGTATTATCTAATGAATATTTCAGTACTGCGTCCTCAGTACTATATTGGACACAATAGGAAAAATGTTAGAAAGGGGAAGGGAGATATTTCATGTTCACAATACATTATCTGGAGCCCCTCTGTCATGTTTTGTCTTTCATCATGTCTTGTCCCTGTGCTTCCCTCTGCTGGTCTTATTAGGTTCTTTCCCTCTTTCTCTCTCTCTATCGTTCCGTTCCTGCTCCCAGCTGTTTCTCATTCTCCTAACGACCTCATTTACTCTTTCACACCTGTCCCCTATTTTGCCCTCTGATTAGAGTCCCTATTTCTCCCTCTGTTTTCCGCTTCTGTCCTTGTCGGATTCTTGTTTGATGTTTGCTGCTCCTGTGTCCTTGTTCCGCCCTGTCGTGTTTTTACCTTCTTCAGATGCTGCGTGTGAGCAGGTGTCTATTTCAGCTACGGCCTGCGCCTTCCCGAAGCGACCTGCAGTCTGTGGTCGCGTATCCAGTTGTTCCCCTCTACTGCCTAGAGGATTTCAGTTTTCCTGGTTGACTTTACCTGAGATTATTTCCAGGATTATCGTTTTTGTTATTGACTGGAATAAAGACTCTGTTTCTGTTAAGCCGCTTTTGGGTCCTCATTCATCATCGTAACACCCTCCTGCAGTCTTCTTTAAATCCAGGTAAAAGGAGGCAGGTGTAAGAGTATAGCCAAATACATACATGCTCACATAATGTGTAATAATTTACAACACTTGTGTTATTGATAATGTTTAGTCTGTGCATGTGTGTGTGTGTGTATATATACACTAACTACAGTATGCACCTCCTTTATCTTGCACCTGAAAGCTGCAGAGCTCAGCATCACTAACTGGTGATTTGTGAGTGGTTTGAAGTCCAAAGTACAGTGTGCCACTCTTCTCCTGCTGAGCCCCCTTCCCTAGCATGGATCCTGGGGGAATGGTCCCTACAACTGCTGCCTGCCTGGCTCTCTGTATTACAGCATATACTATTTTCTCACACACGCACACCAAATGAGCTTATATAACTGCTTCATAATGACATGCCGCCTTGTGACACTTAGTTCTAAAATCCCATTATGGTTTCGCAATGCGGCTCTTGTTCTAATAGTGAAGTGTCGGCTCAGGGGTCACTTTTGAAATTGGTTTTATGTCTGGTAAACCCCTTGTTCGCTTTTTATTATATTATTTTGTTTTCCTAGCAAAGCAACAATTAGATTCCGTTTCAGCAAACAAAATGATTGCGAGACACAGCATCAATCAATAGGTATGATATAGCTAACAGAGATAATGCTTAGCATAATGCAAAAACATTCATAATACTTTGCTGTATTGCCTGAGCCTCTGTGCTAAGTCAATCATGAATATGCAAAAAGTATTGTCACAACACCACTGAGACAAACAAGTTAGACATTGTTCTTTGTCAAAGACTCTGCCTTACAGCAATATCAACAGTCTGGAACAAAGTCTATTTAGGACTATAATTCAGGATGCAACAATCACAAAACTACAGCATAAACAAATGCTAAATATACACTGAGTATACAAAAAGTATTAAAAACTTTAAGCTTTTTCCATGACAAACTGATCAGGTGAATCCAGGTGAAAACTATGATCCCTTATTGATGTCACTTGTTAACAGGTTAAAGAAGGATTTTTGAGAAAATTGAGACATGGATTGTGTATGTGTGCCATTAAGAGGGTGAATGGGTAAGACAAAAGATTTAAGTGCCTTTGAATGGGGTATGGTAGTAGGTGCCAGGTGCACCAGTTTGGGTCAAGAACTGCAGCGCTGCTGGGTTTTTCATGCTCAACAGTTTCCAGTGTGTATCAAGAATAGTCCACCACCCAAAGGACATCCCCAGCCAAGTTGACACAATTGTGGGAAGCATTGGAGTCAACGGGTGTGAAATAGGACAAATAAGCACCCAGCACATTATTATTATTATCATTGTTAAAAGATCGATGGATGACCAGAAAGAGGAAACAAATCATTAGCACTGGAATAAATGCTCACCTAAAATTAAACAAGGTCAATTTCTATGTTTCTTCTTGTTTGTATTTTAATCATTGGAAGGGAATGAAACGTCATTCATTACATACTGAAGCATAATGCCACAAGGCCAATGCTCCCAACATCCAAAACCATTTCCTATCTCTCCCCATTTAGTGTATTACCATCCTGTTTGTATGGTCATTGTCGGGAATTAATTCACTTTAGAAATTGTAGTCCATTCAGGTCTTTCATTGCTTGAATGGGTCACGTAAACAATTTTTTAAAACTATATGTTAGGAGGCAAAGCATTCAAAGGAATTGAAAATGGATGGACATTGGCAGAATAGTAAAGATTAGGTCTAGGATGACAAGATTGTCAATCTGTTGACTGTGACACCAAAGTGACAAGGAAAACTGTCAGTGCATATTCTGTTTAAAGGAGACACACACTGTCCCTTTTATGAAAGTTATGGAAGCAAAAGTAGACTGTGTCCTCACCTAACTTGCTGAAGATAATAAAAAGCCACTTATTACCCCTCAGTAGAAAACATCCAGCTTTTTCAATAGAATCAATCATTTCAATATGATAAAAGATTCCTCTCCTTTTCAGGACGGGGAAGCCCTTCACTGTTGCTGATTTAGAAGGCTGGTCTTCTTTTGCTATTGAAAGAATTTCAAATTGAGCGAAGGCAGATTTTTTTAGGACTAAAAAAAGTAAACTGCTTTTTTTTTTAAAGACAGTATCTGAAAGTAATGGCTTGGGAGCTACAGAGACTTCAACTATTACACTGTAGATATCTAATGATGGAGTAATATGGCTTCATGAATGGTACAATTGGGTGATGTACTGTCAGTGTTCATCTTTGACTGGTTGTTTCTAGGGATGCACCGATATTACATTTTTGGCCGATACCGATATTTTCCTTGCCCCAAAAACGATACCGATATAAAAAAAGATTGGCGGCCTTTTAAGCATTCTAGTACAGTTAAACAGTTCTCACTCACACACGCACAGGTCTGAGGCACTGTCTCTCAGTGCAAGAGGCGTCACTACAGTCCCTGGTTCGAATCCAGGCTGTATCACATCCGGCCGTGATTGGGAGTCCCATAGGGCGGCGCACGATTGTCCCAACGTCGTCTGGGTTTGGCCGTCATTGTAAATATATATTTTTTTACCCCTCCACCACCCCCCCTCTTTCGAGGACAAATATCTTCGTTTTTTTACAGCTTTTTTGCTACATATACATACATTTTACATAAAGCAGTCACATAACAATAATACATTACTGAACATAAGCTCTTTAAACCCACACCTCAGCCACTCTCAGCCCATCCCACCTATCACCATAGACCACCCTCGTTTGGTTTCCATGTGCCATATATTTTTCAATTGTGCTGTGATGTTTTAAAAAATGTATTAACCTTTCTAATCGTATATTATCCACAGATTGTGAACTAAAGATGAAAACCTTTCCTACGAGTATTATTATATTATTTATTGACTGACTATGGCTTTCCAAATCGCCCAAAACTGCCATTTGTAAGGTTAATTTTAAGTGCATGTTGTGATTTTTTTAACCATTCCTGAACCTGTGACCAGAAACAAGCTACATAGATCATTTATTCTGGTATTGCACCTATTGATTCTGTCTCTTTGCAACAAAATCTACAGAGCTGATATTGTTTTATGCCCCATATATATAGCATTCTTTTGGTGACAATAATTTATATAATAATTTAAATTGAAAAACTAAGTGTTGAATCACGTGTAGTTTTTTGTACCAGTTCATAAACCATGTACCATGGAATTGGTACATCAACAATATCCTCCCATTTATTTTGCAACCTGTATGGTGCAGCTGTCCACATTTTTGTCCTCAGATGAAACTGGTATATTTTTCTATTTACAGTGGGGCAAATGAATTCATTAAAAATCCTACAATGTGATTTTCTGGATATTTTTTTTCTCATTTTGTCTGTCATAGTTGAAGTGTACCTATGATGAAAATTACAGGCCTCTCTCATCTTTTTAAGTGGGAGAACTTGCACAATTGGTGGCTGACTAAATACTTTTTTCCCCCACTGTATGTCAGTTCCTTTCAGCCAATTTGTATCTTTAATATATGGCAGGCAAACAAGTTCCCTACGTTCTCCCTTTTCCACTTGGATTTTTGTGGTAGAGCTGCAATCAGTTGGTTGTAAATTTGGATTGAGCAGATATTCCCATATATTTTCCATAACTGCATATGTGACTTAACTCATCCATTTCTATTCATAATTTCATTAATAAATATATATTTTTTAAATTTCCATAAAGAACGTTTTTAAAAATTAAATCAGTATATTTGAGTTTAACCTGTTGAGGACAGAGGGCGCTATTTTCACTTTGGGGGAAAATCGTGCCCAATTTAAACGGCCTCGTACTCAATTCTTGCTCGTACAATATGCATATTATTATTAATATTGGATATAAATCACTCTCTAATTTCTAAAACCGTTTGAATTATAAGTGTGAGTAAAACAGAACTCATTTTGCAGCAAACTTCCTGACAGGAAGTGGAAAATCTGAAATCGATGCTCTGTTCTAGGGCCTGCCTATAAATGTGCTTGATATATATTAGTATACATGCACTTCATACGCCTTCCACTAGATGTCAACAGGCAGTGAGAGAAGAAATGGAGTGTATAACATGATCTGAGGTGGAATAAAAGCTCTTGGCATGACGTGACACCCATTTCCTGTTTCCTGGAACGCGCGAGAAGGGACCTGGTATTGCCTTCTGTAAAGCTGTCGTTATAGACGACTAATATCTCTGGCTTTGATTTTATTTGATAAATGTGACAATATCATCGTAAAGTATGTTTTTTCAATATAGTTTTATTAGATAATTGAAATTTCTTCGGGACGTTAGGCGTGTTGCGTTGTGTGCCTTTGTTCAGGAAGGAGAGCTTCGCGCTACTTTGCTAGCTTTCCGTGCTAATTGACTGGAGAAGAGGACATTCTAAAACCAAACAACGATTGTTCTGGACAAAGGACCCCTTGTACAACATTCTCATGGAAGATCATCAAAAGTAGGACCCATTTTATGATGCTATTTCATATATCTGTCGAACATGTGAACTAGTAGTTTGCGCCCAGATTTTGGGCACTCTCGCTATAACTAAGCTGGATGTCGTAATGAAGTTATTTTTAGAATTCTAACACGGCGATTGCATTAAGAACTAGTGTATCTATCATTTCCTATACAACATGTATTTTCTAGTAACGTTTATGAATAGTTATTTGGTCAGAATAGTTGTGTCATAAAAATATCCGCACATTCTGGGAAAAAGATGCTACGTTAGCACAATGTATAACCACTGATTTCAGCTCTAAATATGCACATTTTCGAACAAAACATAAGTGTATGTATAACCTGATGTTATAGGACTGTCATCTGATGAAGGTTTATGAAGGTTAGTGAAAATTAATATCTTTTGCTGGTTTATTCGCTATCGCTAACGTGCCTATTGCTATCGCTAACGTGCCTTGATGAATGAATGCGGTAGTGTGGTAGGCTATTGTAGTAAGCTAATATAATGCTATATTGTGTTTTCGCTGTAAAACACTTAAAAAATCGGAAATATTGGCTGGATTCACAAGATGTTTGTCTTTAATTTGCTGTACATCGATTTTTCAGAAATGTTTTATGACGAGTATTTAGGTATTTCACGTTGGTCTCTATAATTACTCTGGCTGCTTCGGTGCTATTTTTGATGGTAGCTGTGATGGTAGCTGCAATGTAAAACTGATTTATACCTCAAATATGCACATTTTTCGAACAAAACAGATTTATTGTGTAACATGTTATAGGACTGTCATCTGATGAAGTTGTTTCTTGGTTAGTTTGGTTGGATCTTGGTTAGTTATGTTGGTTTTGTGCATGCTACCTGTGCTGTGAAAAATGTCTGTCCTTTTTTGTATTTGGTGGTGAGCTAACATAAATATACGTGGTGTTTTCGCTGTAAAATATTTAAAAAATCGGACATGTTGGCTGGATTCACAAGATGTGTATCTTTCATTTGCTGTATTGGACTTGTTAATGTGTGAAAGTTAAATATTTCTCAAAAATATTTTTTGAATTTCGCGCTCTGCCTTTTCAGTGGAATGTGGGAGGAGTTCCGCTAGCGGAACCCCGGAGCCAGACAGGTTAACCATAACATTGTTCTATCTTTCCTGGGGGATAAAACTGAAATTGTAACCAGCTTTGTATGGCTTATTTAAGACTTTAAACAAAATTTCATTTTCAATTAGTCAGAAATGAGAAGTTGTAATCTGTATGAAGTCAAAAAGGTCATTTTTGAACAACGGATGAGCCTTAATAATCTACTGGAGAAAATGTTGGGGTTTAAGTATAAATTATGTATGAGTGAAGTTTTTAGTGAGAGGTTTAAAGCTTTAATATTTAATAATTTTAGCCCCCCAAACTCATATTCATTATATAAATAGGCATGTTTAATTGTGTCTGGCTTAGCATTCCAAAATGAAATATTTTTTGCTCATGAGATTTAAAAAACTAGTAATCTGGAGTAGGCAGTGCCATTAGTAAGTAAGTAAACTGTGATAGGACCAAAGAGTTAATCAATGTGATTTTCCATAAATAGACAAGCATTTACCTCTCCATGGTTGCAGAATCTCATCTATTTTTGCAAACTTTCTATTGAAATTGATTGTGGTAAGTTCATTTCTATTTTTTCAGATGTGACTACCAAGTGTGTCTACTTCACCATCCGCCCATTTTATTGGTAAACCACAAGGCAATGTAAACACAATTTTTTAACAATCCAATACGTAATATGGTACACTTGTCATAATTAGGTTTAATGAGACTGTGCAGGGATCCAGAATGCGGACTTAAGAAATAACTAGAGTCATCGGCATACATTGACACTTTTGTTTTTATCCCCTGGATTTCTAACCCCTTGATGTTCTTGTTGGATCTAAATTTTAATTGCTAGCATTTCAATGGCCATAATAAATAGATATGGAGACAACGGACAGCCTTGATTTACTCCTCTTAAAAGTTCAAAACTTTCTGAGAAGTAATCATTATTTCCATCTGAGGTTGCTGTACATAACTTTAACCCATTGTATAAGAGATTCACCAACATTAAAGTAATCCAGGCATTTATATATAAATTCTAGTCATACTTTATCAAACGCCTTTTCAAAATCTGCTATGAAGACCAGACCCGGTATCTCCGATGTTTCATAATGTTCAATTATTTCAAGTAATTGACTTATCTCCAATATATCATCCATGTAAAAAACCTGTCTGATCAGGATGAACAATATCTGGGAAAAACTTTTTTATTCTATGTGCTATGCATTTCGCCAGGATTTTCACATCACAACATTGAAGTATTAGAGGCCTCCAGTTTTTTAAATGGACTGGATCTCTATACTTACCACATGGGTCCTGTTTTAGTAGTAATGAAATCAAACCTTGTTGAGTACCTGAAAAGTACAGTGGACATGGAGGAGACTGAAATGAAAACATGATAAAAAATATTTTGTTTCCTCTTTCAAAATATCATTTGGTGAATCATGGAGAACTCCATTTGTAACATGTTTCTGTAAAAAGAAATTGGCCAAATTTCTATGTTGAAGATTCAAGAAAAATTTGGTGCATTTTTCACCATTTTCCATCCAATTTGCTTATTTTTGTCTAACATTACACTTGATTGTTCTTGAATAAGTACCTCGATTTCTTTTTGTTTTTCCTCTAACCTATTTTGTGCCTCTGTAGTACAGTTTCCATTACCATCTACCTGCGCTGTTACTTCCTCCATTTCCTTTATTAGTCTAATCTCTTATTAAGACCTAAACTGCTTTTGTTTTAATGAGTATTGTATTGAATGGCCTCTAAAAGTACATCTGAAAGTGTCCCATACAATAAGGAGATTTGCTGTACCTATGTTGTACAAAAAAAAGTAATTTATGAATTATTTTGTCTTCGTTAAGAATAAATTGTCACCCAATAGGCTTTGATAAAATTTCCAATATCCCCGTCCACTTGGAAATTATGTAAGAGTTATATGGAGGCCAATTAGATGGTGGTCCAATCGCATCTGGTCTCCTATTAATACTTTTTTAAACTTTTGATGCCAGCAAGAACGAGACAAGGAAGTAATCAAGACGGCTAGCTTGATTAAGCCTCCTCCATGTATATCTCACTAGGTCAGGGTTTTTCAACCTCCATATATCAACTAGTTCTAATGTATCCATGATCTTTGTGATCTTCTTAAGTGCTTGAGGGTGATAGTTTGTAGAATGATTTCCTTTACGATCCATTGAGGTACTTAAAACCCTATTATAATCTCCCACCATAATAATAGATTATTTCGTTGCTTGTGAGCTCAATAGATTATTATATATATTTTTGAAAAAAAGTGTGGATCAACATTATTTGGCCCGTAGAGATTAATTAGCTAGATCCGTTTTTGGTTCAATAGCATATTTTAAATAATCCATCTTCCTTGTGGATCTGTTTGCACAATCGGATCAAAATTTGTATTAATTAGTACAATCACCCCTTTTGAGTTTCTTTGCCCATGACAAAAATATATTTCTCCCTCCCAGTCCTTTTTCCACCCAACCTCTTTTAGCCATGAATTTTTATTTTATTTTTTATGATCTGCTAAGCCATTACAATTATAACTTGCTATACTTATTTTCCCACTTACAATAACAATCAATCAGCCTGTTACCAACGCTTAGTAAACTTCTGGAAAAAATTGTGTTTGACCAGATACAATGCTATTTCACAGTAAACTAATTGACAACAGAATTTCAGCAACCTTATAGGGAAGGACACTCAACAAGCACAGCACTTACACAAATGACTGGCTGAGAGAAATTCGTGATAAAATGATTGTGGGGGCTGTCTTGTTAGACTTCAGTGCAGCTTTTGACATTATCGATCAGTCTGCTGCTGGAAAAACTTGTGTTATGGCTTTACACCCCCTGCTATAATGTGGATAAATAGTTACTTGTCTAACAGAACACAGAGGGTGTTCTTTAATGGAAGCCTCTAAAATATAATCCAGTTAGAATCAGGAATTCCCCAGGGTAGCCGTTTAGGCCCCTTGCGCTTGAATTTTTTTACTAACAACATGCCACTGACTGAGTAAAGCCAGAGTGTCTATGTATGCGGATTACTCAACATTATACACGTCAGCTACTACAGTGACTGAAATGACTGCAACCGTCAAACAATGAGCTGCAATTAGTTTCAGAGTGGGTGGCAAGGAATAAATTATCCCTAACTATTTCTAAAACTAAAACCAATGTATTTGGAACAAAAGACTCACTAAACCCTAAACCTCAACTAAATCTTTTAATAAATAATGTGGAAATTGAGCAATTTGAGATGACTAAACTGCTTGGAGTAACCCTAGATTGTAAACTGTCATGGTCAAAACATAAATGATGCAGTAGTAGCTAAGATGGGGAGAAGTCTGTCTATAATAAAGCGATGCTCTGCCTTCTTAACAACACTATCAACAAGGCAGGTCCTACAGGCCCTAGTTTTGTCACATCTTGACAACTGTTCAGTCGTGTGGTCAGGTGCCGTGCTGCCCTGGCTCAGAAAAGGGCAGTACAGCTGGCCCTTGGATGTATACAGAGAGCTAATATTAATAATATGCATGTCAAGCTCTCCTGGCTGAAAGTGGAGGAGAGATTGACTTCATCACTACTTTTATTTATGAGAGGTTTAAACATGCTGAATGAACCGAGCTGTCTGTCTAAACTACTGGCACACAGCTCGGACACCCATGCATACCCCACAAGACATGCCACAAGAGTTCTCTTCACAGTCCCCATGTCCAGAACAGACTATGGGACGCACACAGTACTACATAGAGCCATGACTACATGGAACTCTATTCCACATCACGTAACTGACGCAAGCAGTAAAACTAGATTTAAAAAACAGATAAAAAAACACCTTATGGAACAGCGGGAACTGTGAAGCAACAAACAGTGGCACGGACACATGCATACACACACGATAACATACGCACTATACATACACATGGATTTAGTACTGTAGATACAGTGGGGCAAAAAAGTATTTAGCCACCAATTGTGCAAGTTCTCCCACTTAAAAAGATGAGAGGCCTGTAATTTTCATCATAGGTACACTTCAACTATGACAGACAAAATGAGAAAACAAATCCAGAAAATCACATTGTAGGATTTTTTATGAATTTATTTGCAAATTATGGTGGAAAATAAGTATTTGCACAATTGGTGGCTGACTAAATACTTTTTTGCCCCACTGTATGTGGTAGTGGTGGAGTAGGGGCCTGAAGGAACACAGTGTGTTGTGAAATCTGTGAATGTATTGTAATGTTTTTAAAATGGTATAAACTGCCTTAATTTTCCTGGACCCCAGGAAGAGAAGTTGCTGCTTTTGGATCCATAATAAATACAAAAACCCAAGTTTAAATTACACTTACCACAACCAATGTTTGTAAACTTACCATTAAAAAGCACCATGATGATTAAGTGTCCATATAGCTGTCATGACGTTGCCCTCTTTGGGTACAGCGAGCACCTTTTCTATGCACTATCCCCCTACCTCCCTGTCTCCTACACCCAGGCTTCTGTGGTCAGAGAGGTCGTAAATTCCTGGAGGAGATTATCTCCTCATGGCCACAGTATAGAGAGAGAGTGAGTTTTCATAGAGAGAACAAAGGAATTTCTTCCACCTCACAGAACTTGAGGTCCGAACAATATTTATTTTCTGGAGATCGGTGAAGAATCCAGGTACGAACTGGTCCGTTTGGTACAATTTTGTGAAACTCATGAGAGACAATACAGCCACATTACCATAACGCTGTTTATACAATAGCCTCAGCTATGAGGCTTACATCTAATTGTTGTATAAGATGAATGAGTGAGGATGATACTGTTTGTGAAATTGTGTAATGTGATTTTGGACTGTTTAATGAAGGAAACTCCAATTCCCTTTGGAGTTTAACTAAATCAGAGCACCACCCATGAGCACAGTTATGGTCTGGCACCATGGGACAGGCCCTTTTCTGCTCTTCCGAATAAAACCCCCACCCGGGTTTTCTATCACCAGACCAGCTTACCCCGATAACGAAAGGGCCAAGGTTTGAGAGGAGACCGAGCTTACCTCAATTACGAGATGGCTAAAGGTTGCAGACCAGCTTACCACGAGAGGGCCAAGGTTTGAGTAGAGACCATAAACCTAAGGTTTGAGTAGATGGCTGAATTTTTTAACCATACCACGTGGTTAAACTCTTAGACTATCGATACTGACAGAATAAGAACAAGTCTTTGATATTAATTACTAGTCTGCAGCTAGGAATTTGGTATCATTGAACGCGAAGACCGACAACCGCCGAAACATCTACATGAATGAATGTCACTCTGAACTATCCATTCTAACCACGACAGAGAGAGGGCGGACAGACTCTCCAACAGAAACTAACTTTAACAGAGATCCCGATGACACACTGAGCGTAAATATATATATTGATTGCAATTGTTCCCGAATGAGTGAGCGTTCATGTGCAAAGGATTAGCATTTCAATTGTTATAATTATCACTCTGTCTAACAAGCCGCCATACCGGTTTAGCCCACTAGGGCACATCCCCCTATCATTTCTTTGTAACCTTATCTTGTTTGTTATGCATTTCTGTGAGTACTTAGTTAGTAAATAAATGATTTTAAGACAATTGATGTATGGATGACTCATAGTGAAGACTGGGTTCGTGCAGATAACCAACAATTTACGACGTTTGGAATGAGACTAACGTGAGGTAAAGAAGAATTCATTAATCAGAAGACTAAGTGATCAGATATTAAAATATCGTAAAGTTATATTAGGAAAATTAGAACTTAGTCATCTAAATATTTTCCTTGGTGCCCCGATTTCCTAGTTAATTACAGTTACACGATTAGGTAGTTTAATCACGTAATAATAATAATTACAGAGAATTTTTGATAAAGATTAATTCTTCAGTTTTAATGATGCCAAAGACACAACATAGCTGTACCATAATAATTTGCACTGTTAAGCATACTGTAGCTGCAACTTTGTAAACCTCCAATTGTCCTAATATTCCACCCACTAAAACCTCCCCCCATATCTAGGTCTGTTGTCACTAAGACCATCAGACCATCTCCCTGACTCATGACGCACCTTTGCGTCCGAAGGCAAACCCTTGGCCGCCAATTGGCATTGGCCAGAGGGAAATATGGGCAGTCCCATGATAACATAAATACCTATGAGGATGCTTAAGAGAACTAACCAAGTAACATGGAAAACAGTCAGAAAAAAATAAATAGTAACAATAATAGATCATATTAATAGAAATAATAAAACGGTACAATCTTATAAATGCATGCTCATATTTGAAAGTCCTAGCAATGCTATAAGCATGTCAGCACAGCCTGCTCACTTCATTGGATTCAATTGTTCGAAAAAAATGGGAAAAAAAATAGAGAAAACAACCTAAATATTACGCAAGACAAGTCCTTTTTTAATGTCCATTAAATGCAAGACATATTTCATGTAGTCCTCATTATGTCCTGTTGTAATCCAACAAAGAAAGGAAGAATAAAGGAACATAGATTCTAATGCCCGCTAATGATTGAAAGTAAAAATGTGTCTTCGGCATCACATTCTATCCTGCTGTATTCCTGTTGTATCGTGACATGGAATTTGTTCTTAGCTGACTTGCCTAGTTAAATAAAGGTTACACACAAACACACACTGACCAAAAAGTTATTTTGTTGGCATTTACGTATGTCCCCATTACCAGTAAAACATAATCAAAACCTATTTCTTTCACTTACTTGCTGTTTCGTTGTTCATTAGCTCAGTCTCAACCAGGATTTCATCATACATGTCAAGCAGTGAAGTTTCAGCTGTCTGTTTGTGGCCTCTCTTCCTCGGTGCGCACTGTCACTGTGTCCATTTCCATCGCTTGTTCACAGCCTCAAGTACTTTAATAAGTTTTAACCCCACCGTCTGTGTCGGCAGTTTTGTTGAGCAGGAGTTTCAATGCCATGACAGAGGGTATTACGTTTGCTGCAGATGCAGTTGATTAGCTTATTTCTCAAGTCAGTTGTTCAAATGGCACTAGGAGTGTGTTCATGTTTTCAAGTTTCAAACAGGTTGTCAAATGCCATTGAAAAGGCAGCAGCGGAATGAGAACCAGCACATTCTTGAGCATGCAATATGGCTTTCCTCAGTACGAAATCCTCGTTGACCCACTGTGCTGTCAGACTCAGCATGCTCATGGGGCTGAAATCGCTGGACCAAATATCAGTCGTGACGCTAATAGCATAGCAACTAGCTCATAGATGTGCATTTCAACAATACTGTGTACAACATCTGAAAAATAGCGCCTACTTGGTAGTGTGTACCTGGGCTTGAGGTGCTCGATCAGTCGGTGAAAGCCAACTTCATCCACGACAGAGAACGGTTGATTGTCAAGGGCAATGGATTCCATTATCTTGCCGTTAATGGATTTCGCCTTTGAGTTGTCCAGCTGAAAATGTCTTACTCTTTCAAATGAGTGCTCGACTTGAACTTGTTTAGTTGTTGGAAGAGTGAGCTTAGTATTTTTCTGGTTTTGTTCTGTTGTAGTGTGTATTTTTCGTGGCGTCATTACGTCATCTACTTACGTTATATAGGTATGCACGTCAGCTTTGACATCGGTTTTGCACATCGGCGTTAAACTAGACAATCGGGCCGATGCCAATGTTGCCATTTTTAGCTAATATCATCCGATTCTGATATGCTCACCGAAATATTGTGCATCCCTAGTGGTTTCCATAGCTCATTTCATACACTGAACAAAAATGAAATAAAAGATATCAGAAATCTTCCATATGCACAAAAAAATGTATTTAAAAAATAAAATGTTGCACACATTTGTTTACATCCCTGTTATAAGTGAGCATTTATTTATCTTTTGCCAAGTTAATCCATCGACCTGACAGGTGTGGCATATCAAGAAGCTGATTAAACAGCATGATCATTACACAGGTTCACCTTGTGCTGGGAACTATAAAAGGCCACTCTAAAATGTGCAGTTGTGTTGCACAACACAATTCCACAGATGTCTCAGGTTGAAGGAGCCTGCAACTGGCACACTGAATACAGGAATGTCCACCAGAGCTGTTGCCAGATAATGGAATGTTACTCTACCATAAGCCGCCTCCAACATAATTTTTGATAATTTGGCAGTACATCCAACTGCCCTCCCGTGTAACCACGCCAGGACCTCCACATCCGGGTTCTTCACCTGCGGGATCGTTTGAGACCAGCCAAACGGACAGCTGATGAACCTGTGGGTTTGCACAATCGAAGAATTTCTGCACAAACTGTCAAACTGTCTCAAGGAAGCTCATCTGCTTGTTCTTTGTCCTCACCAGGGTCTAGACCTGACTGCATTTTGGCATCATAACAGACTTCAGCGGGCAAATACTCACCTTCAATGGCCACTGGCATGCTGGAAAAGTGCGCTCTTCATGAATTAATCCTGGTTTCAACTGTCCCGGGCAGATGACAGACAGAGTGTATGGCGTCGTGTGGGTGAGCGGTTTGCGGACGACAACGTTGTGAAGAGAGTGCCCCATGGTGGTGGTGGGGTTATGGTATGGGCAGTGATACCGTGCCGTCAATGCACAGAGATACCGTGACGAGATCCTGAGGCCGATTGTCGTGCTATTCATCCACAGCCATCACCTCATGTTTCAGCATGATAATGCACGGCCCCATGTCACAAGGATCTGTACACAATTCCTGGAAGCTGAAAATGTCCCAGTTCTTCCATGGCCTGCATAGTCAACAAACATGTCACCTATTGAGTATGTTTGGGATCAATGTATATGACAGCGTGTCCCAGTTCCCGCCAATATCCAGCAACTGTGCACAGCCATTGAAGAGGAGTGGGACAACATTCCACATGCCACAATCAACAGCCTGATCAACTCGATGCAAAGGAGATGTGTTGCACTGTATGAGGAAAATGGTGGTGACACCGGATACCGGATACTATGGATTTCACATGACTGGTAATACCGATATGCATCTGTTGGTCACAGAGACCTTAAAAAAAGTAGGGGCATGGATCAGAAAAGCAGTCAGTATCTGGTGTGACAATCATTTGCCTCATGCAGTGCGACATCTCCTTCGCATAGAATTGTGGCTTGTGGAATGTTGTCCCACTCCTCTTCAATGGCTGTGCGAAGTTGCTAGATATTGGCGGGAACTGGAACACGCTGTCGTACAGGTCAACCCAGAGCCTCCCAAACATCCTCAATGGCTGACATGTCTGGTGAGTATGCAGGCCATGGAAGAACTGGGCCATTTTTAGCTTCCAGGAATTGTGTACAGATCCTTGCGACATGGGGCCGTGCATTATCATGCTGAAACATGAAGTGATGGCTGCGCATGAATGGCACGACAATGGACCTCAGGATCTCATCACGGTCTCTGTGCATTCAAATTGCCATCCATAAAATGCAATTGTGTTCGTTGTTCGTGGCTTATGCCTGCCCATACCATAACCTCACTGCCACCATGGGGCACTCTGTTCACAACGCTCGCCCTCACAACGCCATACAGTTCCCGGTACAGTTGAAACCAGGACTCATCCGTGAAGAGCACACTTCTACAGCGTGCCAGGGGCCATTTAAGGTGAGCATTTGCCCACTGAAGTCGGTTACGATGCCGAACTGCAGTCAGGTCAAGACCCTGGTGAGGACAACGAACACGCAGATGAGCTTCCCTGAGACCGTTTATGACAGTTTGGGCAGAAATTCTTCGATTGTGCAAACCCACGGTTTCATCAGCTGTCCGGGTGGCTGGTCTCAGACGATCCTGCAAGTGAAGAAGCTGGATGTGGAGGTCCTGTGCTGGCGTGGTTACACATGGTCTGCCGTTGAGGCCGGTTGGACGTACTGCCAAATTCTCTAAAATGACATGGAGATGGCTTATGGTAGTGAAATTAACATAAAATTCTCTGGCAAAAGCTCTGGTGGACATTCCTTCAGTCAGCATGCCAATTGCACGCTCCCTCAAAACTTGAGGCATCTGTGGCATTGTGTTGTGTGACAAAACTGCACATTTTAGAGTGGCCTTTTATTGTCCCCAGTACAATGTGCACCTGTGTAATGATCATACGGTTTATCAGCTTCTTGATATGCCACACCTATCAGGCGGAGGGGTTATGTTGGCAAAGGAGAAATGGTCACTAACAGGGATGTAAGCAAATTTGTGCACCAAATTTGAGAAAAATACACTTTTTGTGAGTATGTAAAATCTCTGGGATCTTTTATTTCAGGTCATGAAACATGGGACCAACACTATATACAGTGGGGCAAAAAAGTATTTAGTCAGCCACCAATTGTGCAAGTTCTCCCACTTAAAAAGATGAGAGAGGCCTGTAATTTCCATCATAGGTACACTTCAACTATGACAGACAAAATGAGAAGAAAAAAAATCCAGAAAATCACATTGTAGGATTTTTTATGAATTCATTTGCAAATTATGGTGGAAAATAAGTATTTGGTCACCTACAAACAAGCAAGATTTCTGGCTCTCACAGACCTGTAACTTCTTCTTTAAGAGGCTCCTCTGTCCTCCACTCGTTACCTGTATTAATGGCACCTGTTTGAACTTGTTATCAGTATAAAAGACACCTGTCCACAACCTCAAACAGTCACACTCCAAACTCCACTATGGCCAAGACCAAAGAGCTGTCAAAGGACACCAGAAACAAAATTGTAGACCTGCACCAGGCTGGGAAGACTGAATCTGCAATAGGTAAGCAGCTTGGTTTGAAGAAATCAACTGTGGGAGCAATTATTAGGAAATGGAAGACATACAAGACCACTGATAATCTCCCTCGATCTGGGGCTCCACGCAAGATCTCACCCCGTGGGGTCAAAATGATCACAAGAACGGTGAGCAAAATCCCGGAACCACACGGGGGGACCTAGTGAATGACCTGCAGAGAACTGGGACCAAAGTAACAAAGCCTACCATCAGTAACACACTACGCCGCCAGGGACTCAAATCCTGCAGTGCCAGACGTGTCCCCCTGCTTAAGCCAGTACATGTCCAGGCCCGTCTGAAGTTTGCTAGAGAGCATTTGGATAATCCAGAAGAAGATTGGGAGAATGTCATATGGTCAGATGAAACCAAAATAGAACTTTTTGGTAAAAACTCAACTCGTCGTGTTTGGAGGACAAAGAATGCTGAGTTGCATCCAAAGAACACCATACCTACTGTGAAGCATGGGGGTGGAAACATCATGCTTTGGGGCTGTTTTTCTGCAAAGGGACCAGGACGACGGATCCGTGTAAAGGAAAGAATGAATGGGGCCATGTATCGTGAAATTTTGAGTGAAAACCTTCCATCAGCAAGGGCATTGAAGATGAAACGTGGCTGGGTCTTTCAGCATGACAATGATCCCAAACACACCGCCCGGGCAACGAAGGAGTGGCTTCGTAAGAAGCATTTCAAGGTCCTGGAGTGGCCTAGCCAGTCTCCAGATCTCAACCCCATAGAAAATCTTTGGAGGGAGTTGAAAGTCCGTGTTGCCCAGCAACAGCCCCAAAACATCACTGCTCTAGAGGAGATCTGCATGGAGGAATGGGCCAAAATACCAGCAACAGTGTGTGAAAACCTTGTGAAGACTTACAGAAAACGTTTGACCTCTGTCATTGCCAACAAAGGGTATATAACAAAGTATTGAGATAAACTTTTGTTATTGACAAAATACTTATTTTCCACCATAATTTGCAAATAAATTCATTAAAAATATTACAATGTGATTTTCTGGATTTGTTTTCTCATTTTGTCTGTCATAGTTGAAGTGTACCTATGATGAAAATTACAGGCCTCTCTCATCTTTTTAAGTGGGACTTGCACAATTGGTGGCTGACTAAATACTTTTTTGCCCCACTGTATGTTGTGTTTATATTTTTGTTCAGTATAGATTCAGTCGTCTAGACTCAGATCTCTGCAACACTTTCAGTAGGGTGTGAGGATTTGCTTTGACATCAGTATTTTCTCTCATTTTATTGCCGGTAAAAAGGGCTTTACGTTTGTGTTCTTTGATTGGCTAAGGACCTCTTTCCTCAAAATTGTATTGCAGTGCTCTCCGGTCTCTCCCCTGTGTGAATAGAACTACTATAAGTTATTATTTCCACTCCAATTACCTTAAGCTGATCCCTTGTTTTCTGGATTTTCCCTCAAGTAAAGTACAGACATTTGAATATGTTACCCTAATTATATTTTATAAGTAAATATCACACACACACACACACACGCACACCACTAATTACCCAGAATACGGTTCCCAGAAGAAGCTGTTATTACAGACATTACAGTATGGTGACTGTAAGTGACTTCAGGCAAATGTGCACTTATGTTGATGGGACATGACTTAATCCAATGTAACAAATCTCATTTAACTCGCGAATAGCTGTTGCCATGTTGCGCAGCCAAGGGCCTTCAATCCTCATACATAACCATGCTGGTGTTTGGCTACACATGCTTTAATAATAGGCTACATTATGATTTCCACGCCATTAATTGTCACCCATGGGAATATTGATCAAACTGACCTTGGCAGTGGTGTCATTGGGGAGATGTGATTTTCCCTTACAGCCATTTAGCAAAGGAAATAAGTGATTGCTTCTCTCCATATTCTCTGATTGAGTCTGTACAGAGGCACTGCCAGTAATACCGTATACCCTGGTTTGGTAAAGGAACGGTATGAAGGTATGAAAATCTGAATACCGCCCAACGTTAGTTGAAAATATAGCCGACATATGTAAAGAGAGCGAGAACAGCTGATGCGGGAGTCGATCCGTGGACCGTGCGAAGTCTAGTCCCTAACAACCTGTGCCAAAAAAAAAAGAAGCTAAATACATATACACTGCTTTTAATAGGATAGTTGTGGGGGTGGGGTTTCAAAATCATTACATAGAATGGTAATTCACACCTAGGTTTGCTAGAGACTACTACTTGAGATTTTGGTAGTTCCGAAATATAGCCTTTACATTCGATGTTAATTAGGAAAAAACAACAGCCTCTCTCCCCTCTCGTGTCTGATACATTAAGCTTGAATGTTACATAATGTCGGCTGGACACATTAAAACACAACCACTACGCAGGCGTCATGGAAACCAACACAAAGCATGCTACATGTACAGAGGGGACAAAACAGAAGGCAGAACAGTCCGCCTCTTTATTGAAGTGTTTTTCAAACATTATCTTTATCACAAAACACTTACAGATGCGCTATCTTAATTGGACCAGTTTCTCAAAGCAGGGAAATAATCCTGCAGCAGCAGGAAATGTGGATTATAATTAATGGTACATTTTTCGTTATGACAAATCAAGTCTGAAGATAAGTGGAAATTACAAAAACTTTAGATGCCTTTTTATACCTCAAATACACCACAGTGGTGCGTCCTTTAAAAGTTGCAGCGTACTGCGGTACAGCTTGCATGGTACCATTAATGCTAGTTAGTGCTAGTTTGACCACCAGAGGGCATCTTTGAGAAGCATTTGACAGCCTTCAATAGTAGCTGTAATAGAGAATTTAAAACCTTTTTTGTAAGAACATAGTATATGGGACTGATTTGAAAAATGTTTGCTTAATTAAATGTGATTAATATTATTGTGTTTATATTCCAAGAAAAACAAAAAACCCTCTGGGTTTCCGTTATGATGGAACGGAAAATATGGCGCTGTACAACTTGAAGGTCGGGAGTAGGCTACAGTACTTAGCTATTTAGCTAAAGAATCCCTGTGTCATGCGGGCACGCGGGAGACTGGGGTTCAATTCCCGGACAGGGAGGAAGAAGTAGGCGGTCCTTGTAAATAAGAATTTGTTCCTAACTGACTTGCCTAGTTAAATAAAGGTTACACTAAGAGCATAACATTTCTACACCCTAATTGTAGGTCTAACCAATACACAAACAGAGATTCAGTGAAAATAAAAATCTCATTGATTTATCAAGACCAGTCCCCACGCTTGTCTCAGAGCAGCGCAAAACGGTGCTAAAATACTTGTAGGCTATTGCTTCAAATCCTACTGCTTCTAACTTCAATATGCTCTTTAAATAAATAGATATACACCACTAACAGGACATTACTCAACAATAGTGAGACTCATGTCATCTACGGTAGGCTTACAGTATATCGAAAAATATGACGTGACTCTCCGTCCAATAATTACATATTGAGGATTCTAAATTAAAACCAAAAGCTGCCTCATGGGTCTTCCGGTGGCGGCCACAACGGGTATCTGTTGCAACACATTTTGCATTGTGATGCAGTGACTTAGACAGCTGCGCCACTGGGGAGCCCCCATCCACAAAGTATCAAAATACAGAGAGGTGTTGGTAAAGGTATATTGTCCTGCTAATAGCTCATAATGGGCTATTATAATACTGTACATGGTGTCCAGGTCAGGATAACCAAAACATTTCTTTATTAAAGACTATCAGAAAGAATGTTGATACTTATTTATTTTGATCCAAAGCCATGAACGAGTGAGACTCAGCTTTATGTAGGTGCCGCTATATGACAGTGCCATCAACTTGACAATATATAGCAATATTTGAGGTTATTTCATTTTTTTTTAATAAAGTGAGCGATTGTAATCTGAATAAAGGCCAAAATAATATTTGTAAAGGCCAAAACATTTATTTATGTTCTTAGAGGGAGAGAAATGCTGGACCAATTGTGCGCTGCCCTATGGGACTCCCACTCACGGTTGGATGTGATACATAATAATAATACTTTTTGTTGTATTATTTGTTTTGTCTTTTCTGGTGGATTAAACTGAAATTGCAACCAATCATGGCCGGTTGTGAAACAGCCAACCTAACTAAGAAATACATTTCACGATAGAATTCTCCCCCTACCCTCCTTCTAGGCAAGTTTATAGTCCAGCTACCTGCTAATAGCCATAATGGCGCTGTACAACTTGACCATGTGTGTTTGAAAGAGTATTTTCCAGTAAGCATCTATTTGTTTACCTTCATTAGACAACTTTGTTTCAATATTTCTGTAATTCAGTGATATTTATTCCCATAGTAATTATAACTAAATAAACATTTTGAAAGAGTATTTTTATCATTATTTTATCAATGAAAGCATAAAGATGCCATTATTAGTAACATTGTTTAAGTTTGAACGTGCAGACTGGCACTAAGAACAGAGGGAACGTTTCCTTAGTCAGAGCCATTATTAGTGCAATGCCCCTTAAAGTGTTTTTCTGTGCTACCCAGTGCGGCGGGGTGGCAGTCCACCCCCCCCTCCCCCCCACTTCCTCCTCCTCCCTTCCCCATGGGCTAGTAGGTCCGTCTTCTGTGCGGCCCATCCCGTGCCCCCTGCCCTCATGAACCTTGCGCACTTTCAGTGGATACAGCTGGAGAACTGCAAGGCAACCCCATTGTGCGCCACTCTGGAGCCAAGACCAATATATATTGTCCTGATAATAACAGCGTTAATAATATATCTGTGAGAATATCCAAGGGGCTTTTATATAATTCTAAATGAATAATAATAATAATAATAGCTTTGTTTAAAAAATAACATTTTGGAGATGATTTTGTTTACAAATAACGTAAAATGAGCGAGAAAAAGGCCATTCTTGAACATGGGGTGAGACATTGTTACTAATTTGTAAATAAAACCAGTTTGTTATTTAGAATGATTTATTTCTTATTTTAGAGGGAGAAAAACCAAAAACCTACAGTCATCTCATGTGTCTCCCAGTCAAGGCCGGCACAGGTATTGAACAAGCATCTGTAGCAACACAGTCTTAGACCATTGCACTGTACAAGCGCACAGGCGCTGTACAACGTGAATGGTCGGGAGTGGGCTACAGTACTACAGTAAGAGCAAAATAATCCTAAGAAAAGAAAAGAAACTTAGTGTAACAACAGTTTTAGTAATACTGAAGTCGTGCACAATTATCAGTTTCTATTTAGGTTTATGTCGCCCATTCATTGTCAGACACACAGTAGGACCCAAAAGCATAATCAGTGCTCTAACTCCCTCTTGTGCTGGTCTGGAGTAATGAGGTGGTGACGCAGGGTACCGTACTAAACCACAAATTACCTCTAAATCCTGCATCATAATGGCAAAACTTTTAGTGGAGCAACCACTGTATAAGTGCGCATTTCCTAAAGCTGAGGAAAATAATCTGCGTCATTAAGGACTAAAGATCAAGACTCTGAGGAGAGGCAGATGATGCAAATCAAATGTACTATCCTTCTGACAGGCCAGAAAAATTCTGATCTGAAAACCTGGATAAAAAATACCATTCTCCTACATTGCCAGGTGCATCTTTCCATACAGCTGTAACAATAGAAACTATTATTAACAGGGTTATTATTAAAAACTATATTAACAATAGAAACTCTATTAAACAGGGTTAGTGATAAGCAATGGCTCCATCCAAGCCACTGACCCACCACTGTCATAAAGTTCCTGCTCTGTGACGGCATATACAGTGCATTTGGAAAGTATTCAGACCCCTTGACTTTTTCCACATTTTATTACGTTACAAATTTATAAAAATTAAAAAATATCTTATTTACATAAGTATTCAGACCCTTTGCTAGGAGACTCGAAATTGACTCACGTGCATCCTGTTTACATTGATCATCCTTGAGATGTTTCTACAAACTTGATTGGAGACCACCTGTGGTAAATTCAATTGATTGGACATGATTTGGAAAGGCACACACCTGTCTATATAAGGTCCAACAGTTGACAGTGCATGTCATGAGAAACAAGATTCTCTGGTCTGATGAAACCAAGATTGAACTCTTTGACCTGAATGCTAAGCGTCACTTCTGCAGGAAACCTGGAACCATCCCTACGGTGAAGCATGGTGGTGGCAGCACCATGCTGTAGGGACGTTTTCCAGCAGCAGGGACTGGGAGACTAGTCAGGATCGAGGGAAAGATGAACGTAGTAAAGCACAGAGAGATCCTTGATGAAAACCTGATCCAGAGCGCTCAGGACCTCAGACTGGGGCGAAGTCTAAGGACAATGGGACAACAACCCTAAGCAAAGACGACGCAGGAGTGGCTTTGGGACAAGTCTCTGAATGTCTTTGAGTGGCCCAGCCAGAGCCCGGGCTTGAACCCGATCGAACATCTCTGGAGAGACCTGAAAATAGCTGTGCAGCAACGCTCCCCATCCATCCTGACAGAGCTTGAGAGGATCTGCAGAGAAGAATGGAGAAACTCCCCAACTACAGGTGTGCCAAGCTTGTAGCGTCATACCCAAGAAGACTTGAGGCTGTAATTGCTGCCAAAAGGTGCTTCAACAAAGTACTGAGTAACAGGCTACACAAGAAAGCTATTGTGGCACAGTCGATGGCACACTGGGCTATGGGACAGAAGGCTGTGGGTTCAAATAACCCTGCGGTAAGCTCACTCTCCTTGCCGGTTTCATTACACTGGTGTTGGAAGTGGTCAGTTCAAAGTCTAGTTTTGATTTACATTTGGATGAGTTGTTAAATAACGTGAATTCAATGTGAATTTAACAAAAATGTAAACAATATCATTGGATTTAGATTAAAAGTTGGGTTACAAAAATATGAAATGCACTTATGTTGATGACTTTTTGCAAATCCAACTAGCTTTCCAAGTTGATTTAACGTCATCACATAGATTTTTTGTTGAAATGACGTGGAAACAATGTTTATTCAACCAGTTTTTGCACAGTGGGTTACATCCACAAGCGTGCGTATGCTTGGCATCCACGAGCATGCGAGGACACGCTCTTTGGGTCGGAGGGTGCTGTCTGATACCCAACAGTGAGGTATCGCTGTATCAGAAGTAATCTGACTCCTTTTAGACAGTAAATTCACTTGAGAGGGTAACAATGACATTATATGAACAACAAGTGGAGGGGTGCAACCTGATTAGCAGCAAGTCTACATGTGGAATAAAGAATGAGGAGGAATCACTCTGACCATAAGTGAGAAGGGTGTTATATGATAAATTAATCTGCTGGATAAAGTGACAGGGACACAGTGAGACTGTTATAACCTGCAGAGCTGAGGGAGATGCTGCATCATTAGATGCTGTGCCTTAAACTTTGACTGGGGAAAGGAAAAGTGCACATGGTCATAATATGATGTGACCAGTGTCATTTCCAATAGTCATGCATTATTAATGGATTTTGGCTTGAATGTCGTTATTAATTAGTTGTTTGATACGCAATCAAATCTAACGATATTCTAATGAAAATACATCTATTTTCATCCGATTCCTGTATATATTTTTTCAAATTCTATAATCCTTTCAAACGTCTCTGACAATTATAAAAACAGTTAACTTTCATGTGTTCACATTAAATGGAATTGTTACATTGCTTTTTGAAATTCACCATTCTTGTATTGTAACTCAAATTAACCTTCGAGTGGGAATACAGCGGGCACAAAGTTTTCGAAACCTGCAACATGCAGTGAAGAATGTCCATCAAGAAAGACATTCAAATTGTAGTGAAACCCAACAAAATGACACCAAACACATTTCTAGGTTTTTCATTCAGAAAATGCTTGAGATATCGTAGTTAACATTTTACATTTTAATATGTCCAAAGTGCGCGCTGCTCACTCACCTGAAATTACTCTGTCAAAAATGTGTCCACTTTTTCAGTTATTTTCTTTCTTTACGCGTGCTTTGTGGTAGATAGAACTTGATGAGCGTTAGGTTTTCGTGCGTTAGTTAGCAGTGTATACTTTTATTCCCTGTTCAATAAAAAAGGTAGATCCTGGCTCATCTGCTCCATCAACTGCTTCTTTACGAGAGCAACACGACGAGAACATGAACATCGATGGTAGGCAGCCTACTCTACTAACCAACGTTCAGGCAAGGAAGGCGTGGTGTGCGTGTGCATACACGTGCGAGTGGGGGACGGGCAAAATAAAATCAACCACTCTTTCCATTGATGTAAACCACATTTATAACAAAAATATTTGTATGAGCATATTGAGAAAATCGGCGAGTCATTCATCATATTTTCTCCCATCAACAGCAAAATCCATCTATTTGTTGGTGCAAATAGATGAGTTTAGCAATACAGATTTATATGTAAAAACGTAACATGAAATAGAAGACTGCTGCTTTCCACATGCAGTGTATGAACTGTTCAACATGACTGGTAATATGGTAACCACATGTACTGGATTGTGCTAGACAGTCCTGCATTTTGGCCCTTTGACCTGCAACCAAACAATCATGTCCGGCATTTTATCAACAAATTGAAACACCACTAATTTCTATATAAAAAAGGTAGATTTGTCAACATCTTGTATTTCAGTCAGACATTCCAACCTATCTCTTGCAGTCATTTCGCGTTTATGAAAATATAGGCCTGCATATATCATAAGGATTAAGGATGTGGTAGCCTAAGCATACTGTTGATGCTAAAGATCTGAGTTCTGATATTATGCACAGTGCAAAACAAGACCTGGGCAATGTCATAGACATAGGCCTATCTTCACCCATTCATATTTAGCCAATCCTTTCGGGGAAAATTCCAGCTAAATTTGTGAAAGACAGTTAGGCCTAACTACTTACAAAAATCGTGCTTCTGATGAAGAGCTACAAAGGTAAGTAAATAGCCATATTAGACTGAAAAATATAAGGTAATCTCTCATGCTCATTAGTTGCTCATTCAACATATTTGCTGCTACTTCACTCAATCCCATTTTAAATCTCGCTTCCTAAATTTTTTACATTCCCTGAGACCAACCAGAAATGTTTCCTTGGCCAAATATTCCCAGATTTAAATTATACAGCCACACATGTGGTCTCGTTTCTGCATCCCCAAATTTTGCTCGAGGCAAAAGAGTAGACTTCAATTGCTCATTCTGTGCAGCAGACTGCAGGGGTGTAGTGCTGCTAGAGCTCACTGGAGTGTCCCTCTGCCACTTCTCACAATGGTGCTCCTTGAGTAAAGTCAGTTCAATGCTGAATCAATCTCTTGGAAGATCACATAATGATTAGTTAGTATTTTCTACATAACAGAAACCAGGGGTGAAACTTTCACTGGGAACGGGGGACATGTCCCCCCCACATTCTGAAATTGCATTTTTGTCCCCCATAGTTTTAACCATTGGAATGTGATTCAAAACAAGGCATTGGTGTGCTTTAGGACCATGCAGACGCCTCCGAGCGGTCGTGTAGGCTGTTTGGAATATTTATCACTTCTAAAACCAAAGTTGCGCCCCTGACAGAAACAAATATAGTAGCATGGTATAAATAACATTACTGTTACACCAAAAACACCACCTAATTTCTTATGAGATTTTAGGATTGTTAGCTGAATAGTAAAAAAAAAAAATCCCATGTGGCCAAAACGCATGTGGCCAAAACGCAACCACTAGACAGAATGTGCTTTGAATTTTTCCCCACAAAAGGGCTTTATGACAGGCAGAAATACTCTTCAGTTTCATCAGCAGTCCGGTTGGCTGGTCTCAGATGAGCCCTCTTGTGAAGAAGTAGGATGTGGAGGTCTTGGGCTGGCGTGGTTATGCGTGGTCTGGTCAAATTCTCTAAAACCACGTTGGAGTTGGCTGAAATTAACATTAAATTCTCTGGAAAAAGCTCTGGTGGACATTCCTTCAGTCAGCATGCCAATTGCATGCTCCCTCAAAACTTGAGACATCTGTGGCATTGTGTTGTGTGACAAAACTGCACATTTTAAAGTGGCCTTTTATTGTCCCCAGCACAAGGTGCACCTGTGTAATGATCATGCTGTTTAATCAGCTTCTTGATATGCCACACCTGTCAGGTGGATGGATTATCTTGGCAAAGCAGAAATGCTCACTAACAGGGATGTAAACAAATTCGTTCACAACATTTCAGAGAAATACGCTTTTTTTGTGTATGGACATTTTTATTTCAGCTCATGTTGCGTTTGTATTTTTATTCAGTATATTTTGTTAACACCATCTGCTCTAATTTGCTCAAAAAAACAGTCATTCTCTGGGTTCGCGCCCAGGCTCTGTCGCAGCCGGCCGCGACCGGGAGGTCCGTGGGGCGACGCACAATTGGCATAGCGGCGTCCGGGTTAGGGAGGGTTTGGCCGGTAGGGATATCCTTGTCTCATCGCGCTCCAGTGACTCCTGTGGCGGGCCGGGCGCAGTGCGCGCTAACCAAGGGGGCCAGGTACAAGGTGTTTCCTCCGACACATTGGTGCGGCTGGCTTCCGGGTTGGAGGCGCGCTGTGTTAAGAAGCAGTGCGGCTTGGTTGGGTTGTGCTTCGGAGGACGCATGGCTTTCGACCTTCGTCTCTCCCGAGCCCGTACGGGAGTTGTAGCGATGAGACAAGATAGTAATTACTAGCGATTGGATACCACGAAAATTGGGGAGAAAATGGGAGAAAAAAAAAAAAAAGAAAAAAAAACAGTAATTCAAGAAGATCTAAATGCATATTTACATGAAACTGATTGAGATCAAACGATTGGCATGCGGACAAAGTTTGGACATTTCACTGGTAAAATGTGAAGATTTATCATCATTTATCATGACAGTGATGATGCCATGGCCTATTTTGAAATGAGGTATGCCTAATTTGGTGTTTGAGGATATTAAAAATAGAACATTTTCTTGAGACAATATATGTGGGCATAGGCAGACTGTAATTGGAGGATGCATTTTAAGCAAATTCTATAATGATATTCAATAGGCTACATCTGTCGGTACAAACTCTGAGGAATTATGTCATTAACATAATTTACATTTTTTTATTGCTCTCTGGCTCCTAAGAAATTAGCACAACACCATAAGGGGGAATTGTGTGTGTGTGGGATGCGACTGTCCCACAAAATCAACCTGCTGATTATTTTAAATGTGGTCACCCGAACTGGTAATGATCATCCCGTGTGGTTTATGTGATCTTCGAACCCAATGCGGATTCATCTTCAGTGTTGTGCAGCATCGGGATGATACAGTCTGCTGTGTCAGAGGACCCTTGGGCTAATGTGTCTGTCTGAATCAGATGCTTGCCTGTCCCTACCAGGGCGCTCTTATGTTGCAGAGGAGGCGTGGGTGCTCCATTATGTCGGCAACAACAAAGAGATGCCATAAGAACAAGAACAAGCCGTGATGCATTGTACTGTATGTAACATCTTTCATATCTACATGCAGGTTTAATTGTCAATTTGATGTCAGTAGGCCAGGTAATGTTATAATATGCATTGAATCTGTCACTCTACCTTTTTTACTATCTTGTTATTTTCTCCTCTAACCCTCTTGGTACTTCCATACCTGGCATGTGCACAGATAGAGGTCTAGGGGTACCTGAGCACCTGGCCTTCTGCCCTCCTATGAGAAAAGTGCCCTTTTAGATCGGTGGCGTTTTTTAATTATTACATTTTTATTCAACTTTAGTCTTTTCTGACGCCTTATTTAAATGAATTGGCCATCAAATAAATATCAATATTTTGTATCTTGGAAAATTACCACTCCCCTGCTCCTCTGCCTCCACCTGAGCACGCACTGCAATCCTCCTGCACCACTAACTTCCTCCTGCAGGCAGAAGCCACCGGCACCGAATGGTAGTGTAGAACTGGCTCCCTTTTGAGTTGCATGTGTCATCTCATGGTCAGGCACAGGGAAGGCTTCAATTAAACTGTTTGTTAGTAGGAATAAGAGGCAGCAGAACAAACTCCAATCACAGGTAAAGACTAGTTAGATTGTTTCAACAGCATAGCTAGCTAGCTGACAAGGTGATTTGCATAATCTACAGTTGAAGTCGGAAGTTTACATACACCTTAGCCAAATACATTTAAACTCAGTTTTTCACTATTCCTGATGTTAAATCCTAGTAAATATTCCCTGTCTTAGGTCAGTTAGGATCACCACTTTATTTTAAGAATGTGAAATGTCAGAATAATAGTAGAGAGAATGATTTATTTCAGCTTTTATTTCTTTCATCACATTCCCAGAGGGTCAGTAGTTTACATACACTCAATTAGTATTTGTTAGCATTGTCTTTAAATTGTTTAACTTGGGTCAAACGTTTCGGGTAGCCTGCCACAAGCTTCCCACAATAAGTTGGGTGAATTTTGGCCCATTCCTCCTGACAGAGCTGGTGTAACTGAGTCATGTTTGTAGGCCTTGCTCGCACATGCTTTTTCAGTTCTGCCTACAAATTTTCTATGGGATTGAGGTCAGGGCTTTGTGATGGCCACTCCAATACCTTGACTTTGTTGTCCTTAAGCCATTTTGCCACAACTTTGGAAGTATGCTTGGAGTCATTGTCTATTTGGAAGACCCATTTGCGACCAAGCTTTAACTTCCTGACTGTTGTCTTGAGATGTTGCTTCAATATATCCACATAATTTTCCATCCTCATGATGCCATCTATTTTGTGAAGTGCACTAGTCCCTCCTGCAGCAAAGCACCCCCACAACATGATGCTGCCACCCCTGTGCTTCACGGTTGAGACGGTGTTCTTCGGCTTGCAAGCCTCCCCCTTTTTCCTCCAAACATAACGATGGTCATTATGGCCAAACAGTTCTATTTTTGTTTCATCAGACCAGAGGACATTTCTCCAAAAAGTATGATCTTTGTGTGCAGTTGCAGTTGCAAACCGTAGTCTGGCTTTTATATGGTGGTTTTGGAGCAGTGGCTTCTTCCTTGCTGAGCGACCTTTCAGGTTATGTCGCTATAGGACTCGTTTTACTGTGGATATAGATACTTTTGTATATGTTTCCTCCAGCATGTTCACAAGGTCCTTTGCTGTTGTTCTGGGATTGATTTACACTTTTCGCACCAAAGTACATTAATCTCTAGGAGACAGAATGCGTCTCCTTCCTGAGCGGTATGACAGCTGCATGGTCCCATGGTGTTTATACTTGCGCATACTATTGTTTGTACAGATGAACGTGGTACCTTCAGGCGTTTGGAAATTGCTTCCAAGGATGAACCAGACTTGGTTCTACAATTTTTTGGCTGTCTTGGCTGATGTCTTTTGATTTTCCCATGATGTCAAGCAAAGAGGCACTGAGTTTCAAGGTAGGCCTTGAAATACATCCACAGGTACACCTCCAATTGACTCAAATTATGTCAATTAGCCTATCAGAAGCTTCTAAAGCCATGCCTGTTTGGCTCTGTCCGGGGGTATCGTCGAATGGGGCCACAGTGTCTCCCGACCCCTCCTGTCTCAGCCTCCAGTATTTATGCTGCAGTAGTTTATGTGTCGGGGGGCTAGGGTCAGTCTGTTATATCTGGAGTATTTCTCCTGTCGTATCCGGTGACCTGTGTGAACTTTAAGTATGCTCTCTAATTCTTTCTATCTTTCTCTCTTTCTTTCTCTCTCTTGGAGGACCTGAGCCCTAGGACACTGCCTCAGGACTACCTGGCCTGATGACTCCTTGCTGTCCCCAGTCCACCTGGCCGTGCTGCTGCTCCAGTTTCAACTGTTCTGCCTGCAGCTATGGAACCCTGACCTGTTCACCGGACGTGCTACCTGTCCCAGACCTGCTGTTTTCAACTCTCTAGAGACAGCAGGAGCGGTAGAGATACTCTGAATGATCGACTATGAAAAGCCAACTGACATTTACTCCTGAGGTGCTGGCCTGTTGCACCCTCGACATCCACTGTGATTATTATTATTTGACCCTGCTGATCATCTATGAACATTTGAACATCTTGGCCATGTTCTGTTATAATCTCCACCTGGCACAGCCAGAAGAGGACTGGCCACCCCTCATAGCCTGGTTCCTCTCTAGGTTTCTTCATATGTTCTGGCCTTTCTAGGGAGTTTTTCCTAGCCACCGTGCTTCTACACCTGCATTGCTTGCTGTTTGGGGTTTTAGGCTGGGTTTCTGCACAGCACTTTGAGATATCAGCTGATGTAAGAAGGGCTTTATAAATAAATTTGATTTGATGACATAATTTTCTGTAATTTTCCAAGCTATTTAAAGGCACAGTCAACTTAGTGTATGAAAACTTATGATCCACTGGAATTGTGATACAGTGAAATAATCTGTCTGTAAACAATTGTTGGAAAAATGACTTGTGTCATGCACAATGTAAATGCCCTAACCGACTTGCCAAAACTGTAGTTTGTTAACAAGAAATTTGTGGAGTGGTTGAAAAACAAGTTTTAATGACTCCAACCTAAGTGTATGTAAACTTCCGACTTCACCTGTATATGCAGTGCATTTGTAAAGTATTCAGACCCTTTTACTCTTTCCACATTTTGTTACGTTACGACCTTATTCTAAAATGGTTTAAATAAATATTTTTCATCCTTAATCTACACGCAATACCCCATAATAACAAAGTGAAAACAAGTTTTTATAAATTTTTGCAAAAAAACAAAATACAAAACAGAAATACCTTATTTACGTAAGTATTCAGACCCTTTGCTATGAGACTCGAAATTGAGTTCAGGTAAATCCTGTTTCCATTGATCATCCTTTCTACAACTTGATTGGAGTCCACCTGTGGTCAATTCAATTGATTGGACATGATTTGGAAAGTCACACACCTGTCTATATAAGGTCCCACAGTTGACAGTACATGTCAGAGCAAAAACCAAGCCATGATGTCGAAGGAATTGTCCGGAGGCCTCCGAGACAGGATTGCGTTCGAGGCACAGATCTGGGGAAGAACACCAAAACATTTCTGCAGCATTGAAGGTCCCCAGGAACACCGTGACCTCCTCCATTCTTAAATGGAATGACTTTGGAACCACCATGACTTCCTAGAGCTGGCCGCCCGACCAAACTAAGCAATCGGGGGAGAAGGGCCTTGGTCAGGGAGGTGACCAAGAACCCGATGGTCACTCTGAAGGAGCTCCAGAGTTCCTTTATGGAGATGGGAGAATCTTCCAGAAGGACAACCATCTCTGCAGCACTCCACCAATCAGGCTTTTATGGTAGAGTGGCCAGACAGAAGCCACTCCTCAGTAAAGGCACATGACAGCCTGCTCGGAGTTTGCCAAAATGCATTTAAAGACTCTCAGATGATGAGAAACAACATTCTCTGGTCGGATGAAACCAAGATTGAAAGCTTTGGCCTGAATGCCAAGCGTCACGCCTGGAGGAAACCTTGCACCATCCCTACGGTGAAGCATGGTGGTGGCAGCATCATGCTGTGGGGATGTTTTTCAGCGGCAGCGACTGGGAGACTAGTCAGGATCGACGGAAAGATGAAGTACAGAGAGATCCTTGATGAAAACCTGCTCTAGAGCGCTCAGGACCTCAGACTGGGGCGAAGGTACACCTTCCAACAGGATTAACAAGGACCTTAAACACACAGCCAAGACATCGCAGGAATGGCTTTGGGACAAGTCTGAATGTCCTTGAGGGGCCCAGCCATAGCCCGGACTTTAATTCGATCTAACAGGGAATATAAGCTTCCATCAACGTACCCTTTTCCTCAAGGATTCTATTTTAAACTTCTTTCTGACTTCCCTGAGTTCATCTGTCAAAACTCACACTCATCAATTCTCTTTGCATAGTAAATACATGAATAATGCTGAATGATGTAGTGCAAATTGTACTTTATCGCAGGCCAGTTAGACTGGGACCAATAGGGAACTTTCATTATTCCTTTGAAGGGGGTACAGAGAGTACATTCTATTTACGTCATTTAGCAGACGCTCTTATCCAGAGCGACTTACATTTAACCTTTATTTAACTAGGCAAGTCAGTTAAGAACAAATTCTTATTTTTCAATGACGGCCTAGTGGGTTAACTGCCTTGTTCAGGGGCAGAACGACAGATTTGTACCTTGTCAGCTCGGGGATTTGAACTTGCAACCTTTTGGTTACTAGCCCAACGCTCTAACCACTAGGCTACCCTGCCTACCCTGACGCCTGTACATTTCAGATAAACGACAGCTACAGTATACACTACCGTTCAAAAGTGTGGGGTCACTTAGAAATGTCCTTGTTTTGGAAAGAAAAACACTTTTTTTTGTCCATTTTTAAAATAACATTAAATTGATCAGAAATACAGTGTAGACATTTTTAATGTTGAAAATGACTATTGTAGCTGGAAACGGCTGATTTTTTAAAATGGAATATCTACATAGGCGTACAGAGGCCCATTATCAGCAACCATCACTACTGTGTTCCAATGGCACGTTGTGTTAGCTAATCCAAGTTTATCATTTTAAAAGGCTAATTGATCATTAGAAAACCCTTTTGCAATTATGTTAACACAGCTGAAAACTGTTGTTCTTATTTAAAGAAGCAATAAAACTGTCCTTCTTTAGACTAGTTGAGTATCTGGAGCATCAGCATTTGTAGGTTTGATTACAGGCTCAAAATGGCCAGAAACAAAGAACTTTCACCTGGAACACGTCAGTCTATTGTTGTTCTTAGAAATGAAGGCTATTCCATGCGAGAAATTGCCAATAAACTGAAGATCTCATACAACGCTGTGTACTACTCCCTTCACAGAACAGTGCTAACTGGCTCTAACCAGAATAGAAAGAGGAGTGGGAGGCCCCGGTGCACAACTGAGCAAGAGGACAAGCACATAAGAGTGTCTAGCTTGAGAAACAGATGGCTCACAAGTCCTCAATATTATCGATATTCCATGAGAAATCAGCCGTTTCCAGCTACAATAGTCATTTACAACATTAACAATGTATGCACTGTATTTCTGATCAATTTTATGTTATTATAATGGACCAAAAATTTGCTTTTCTTTGAAAAACAAGGACATTTCTAAGTGACCCCAAACTGTTGAATGGTAGTGTATGTGTGTACAGTCATTCACTCCTTACTTCCAAAAACTGAACAGAAGTTAGAAGTCCTTTGCCATGGAAAACATTGGGCAGTAATAATACTACTGATACTACTCTACACTTTGCAACACAACACAAGCTGACATACTGTTTTACGAAATTACTGAGCCACAGTATCAAAATAGCATAATAACTAAGTTGATTAAATATATGGTCTAACAAAAAGATGTTGCTTAATTTCATTCTGGAATCCGGTGGACCTATTTCGAGGACCATTTTCACTGAGACCCCTCTGTATGTAAGTGGTTGATTCGTCAGTGGGGGTCAAAGCAGGCCCCAAGTGTGACAGGATAATGGATGCGACCATTCACAGCACCCTGCAATTATGTGGAGGTAGATAGAGAGAGAGGGCCAGGGGGGCTTTCAGGCTGATGTCAGACAGACAGACAGGCAGGCAGGCAGGCAGGCAGGCAGGCAGGCAGGCAGGCAGGCAGGCAGGCAGGCAGGCAGGCAGGCAGAGACAGACAGACAGACAGACAGACAGACAGACAGACAGACAGACAGACAGACAGACAGACAGACAGACAGACAGACAGACAGACAGACAGACAGACAGACAGACAGACAGACAGACAGACAGACAGAAACATGGTTTCAGAGTGTAACACTCCCAATGAGACCAGAACCAAAACATGTAAGGTACAAGGTACAAGGGTTCTTGCTATCTGGAGCATTAGCTTATATAACAATGAGTGTCTCTCCCAAAATGAGTCATCCTGCTGAAGCACTGTTGAGATGACAGGAGAGAGTGGCGGAGCACCCTCGACCTGCTCCCCGCCCATCACCAGGTGCCTGCTACTCTCTCCGTCCTCTGACTCCCAGCATCACCTAACCCCCTCTGACTGTTGTGGTTACCACAGAAACGACCGGGAGTGGCATTGTTTTGTTGCACAGGTGATTTTCCCCCCCCCCATTCTTTCACCATCCTCGTTTACGCCCCCCTCCTTGTCCCACCACAACAGTGCCCACTCAATAAGTTCTGGGACAAGATGAGTGGACTTGCTACAAGTGTCCCTATTTGTGGTAGTTACTGTAAATGATGAAGCATAGCAATATTTAGAATTCGCTGAATGTTCCTCTGCAGATACAACAACAACAACCCACCCCTCCTTTCTAAAGTCCAACACCTACAAGAGACGGTTTCATTTTACTTCAATGTATGACAGTACTAACACCAATTCCCTTATGTCACCTATGGCCCGTAGATAGGCACAGGTTTGTAGACTTTCTCTTCTCCAAACCTATTGTGGAGTCTGTTTTAATTTTAAGTGAGTCACCTCTCTGTTGTTATGCATTTGTAAAAAACTCCAGGTACGATCTGTCTTTCCCCTTATAATAAGGAACTGTCCTAAATCTCTTTAATTTCACCCCCAAAAAGCAGTGGCCCTCAAAATGCAATCCCGAAGATAGTTATCAATGACAGTTCCTACTCAACATGCAATTATAGAGATCACCATCCCCTTAGCTATTCAAACAGATGTACCACTATAATTACAACATTATCTTCTGAAGGAGAAGCATTCAATGCATGACAGGTGAATTTATCACAGTTTCAATAAACCCAGCACCCTTTGATAAAGTACATGCTGTGTCATCTTTTGTTCAGAGTTGACACAGGCAGGCAGGATATCATTAGTATACTCGATATCTTCTCAATAGAGTTAATTCTAGTTGTTCTATCATGTGTAGCATAACTATGGCAACCCTGACCATCTGGGTCAAATTGAATGTAAGAATAAGACCTCAAGTCAAAGCAGAGGACTCTCTTGATGGTTTCTCTTAGGAAAAAAGGTACTATCTAGAACCTGAAAGGGTTATTCGGCTGTCCCCGTAAGAGAACCCTTTGAAGAACCCTTTTTGGTTCCAAGTAGAACCATTTTGAGTTCCATGTAGAATATTTTACATGAGAGGGTTCTACATGGAACCCAAAAGAGTCATACCTGGAACCAAAAAGGGTTATCCTATGGGGGAAAACGAAGAACCCTTTTGGAACCCTTTTTTCTAAGAGTGTAGGTGGCCCACCTCCCACTCCCCACTCTAACAAGCATGGTCAGAAAACCCTGCATACCATAACAACTACATCAATAGTAAACATGTCATTGTTCAAAGACCTTTACATTTTGTATCAAGGCACTTAAAGTGCATTCGGAAAGTATTCAGACGCCTTGACTTTTTCCACATTTTGTTATGTTACAGCATTATTCTAAAATGGATTCAATTGTCTTTTTTTCCTCATCAATCTGCACACAATACTCCATAATGACAAAGCAAAAAAATGTTTTTAGGAATAATAAATAAATTAAACAGAAATATCACAATTACGTAAGTACTCAGACTCTTTGTTGAACTCAGTACTTTGTTGAAGCACCTTTGACAGCGATTACAGCCTTGAATCTTCTTGGGTATGACACTACAAGCTTGGCACACCTGTATTTGGGGCATTTCTCCCATTCTTCTCTGCAGATACTCTCAATCTCTGTCAGGTTAGATGGGGAGTGTCGCTGCACAGCTATTTTCAGGTCTCTCCAGAGATGTTCGATCAGGTTCAAGTCTGGGCTCTGGCTGGGTCACTCAAGGACATTCAGAGGCTTGTCCCAAAGCCACACTTGCATTTTCTTAGCTGTGTGCTTAGGGTCGTTGTCCTGTTGGAAGATGAAACCTCACCCCAGTCTGAGGTCCTGAGCGCTCTGGAGCAGGTTTTCATCAAGGATCTCTCTATACTTTGCTCCGTTCATCTTTCCCTCGATCCTGACTAGTCTCCGAGTCCCTGCCGCTGAAAACCATTCCCACAACATGATTCTGCCACCACCATGCTTCACAGTTGGGATGGTGCCAGGTTTCCTCCAGAAGTTTCGCTTTTTATATAAATTAGTTTTCACTTTGTCATTATGGGGTATTGTGTGAAGATTGATGAAGAAAATATTTTATTTTATCAATTTTAGAATAAGGCTGTTGTAACGGCAGTCTAAGTCGTCCTCCTCCTCAGACGAGGAGAGGCGAGAAGGATCAGAGGACCAATGTGCAGCGTGGTAATTTTCCATGATTTAATGAACATGAAAACAATACACTATACAAAATAACAAAATAACATACCATACAGTCCCGTGTGGCACAAACACTGACACAGCAACAGGAACAATCACCCACAAACAAACAGTGAGAACAGCCTACCTTAATATGGTTCTCAATCAGAGGAAACGTCAAACACCTGCCCCTAATTGAGAACCATATCAGGCAACACATTTAACCCAAAATAGAAACACATAACATAGAATACCCACCCCAACTCACGCCCTGACCAACTAAACACATACAAAAACAAGGAAAACAGGTCAGGAACGTGACAGCTGTAACTTAACAAAATGTGGGAAAAGTCATGGGATCTGAATATTTTCTGAATGCACTGTAAATCCTTTGTGCTGGATATCAAACAATTGTTGTAGTAGCTGAGAGTTTGTGTTACTGAGCATGTGAGCAAATTACATATTTACACAATTTCCTGATGACTTTGAGGCTCCACTGCTCATGGTAACATCTTGGGACTTTTTGGAACTGGAATAATGCTGACTTTTCAATAAGGTGATCCAGCAGAGCTCCAACCAACCACAAACTTTTGGCTTACCTACAATAGGATCCCTTGATCCTTCCTTTGGTGGACAAATCCACCATGACATACTGTACTGTAGGGTACATTTAAAGATGGCTGACATCTGTAACATTTATAACATTGCTTGTTTGTATAATTCATGACAACTTGCTGAGAGCCACGGTAAATTAGTCAGCTGGTTCGCAAAGCCTGCTGGGAGTGAGATGGAGAGCTGGATGGTCTTGCTAGTGAAGGCCACCTGTGCAGTGTGTAAACACCGTGGGCGAACCAAAGCTGAGGCACATTTAACTCTGCTCTCAAGTGATGCAATCCTCACACACAGTACGCTTGATGATTTGCAGTGGACTTTCATTTCAGTCCATACTCATTTTTAAACAGTATAACCTACATTTCTTGGCCAAAGAAAATAAATAACAGTTTTAATTTGTTTCAAAGTGATCAATCATAGAAGGTAGTATTAAATGTTTTATTTAATCTCAACCGTAACTATAATGCTGTTGACAATATTCGTGTTCCATTTGCAACACTGCCATTTAAGTTTCAATCTGGAGGGTCACAACATTGTTGGAGTCCTCTTTAATGTCATAGAAATGTTGTCCTAACCTCTGCCCTCTTATGTATCTGCGTCTCTCTCTAACTCTATCTTTCTCTCTCTCTCTCGCTCTTTTTCGCTTTCTCTCTTTCTTTCTGTCTTTCAGTCTATTCAAATAAATTAAGGGGGCTTTATTGGCATGGGAAAAATATGTTTACATTGCCAAAACAAATTAAATGGATAAACAAAAGTGAAATAAAAACTATTACACTTACACAAGTTCCAAAAGAATAAAGACATTTCAAATGTCATATTATGTCTAAATACGAGCGATGTGCAAATAGTTAAAGTACAAAAGGGAAAATAAATAAATACGGGGTGTATTTACAATGGTGTTTGTTCTTCACTGGTTGCCCTCTTCTTGTGGAAACAAGTCACAAATCTTGCTGCTGTGATATTTCACACAATAGTTATGGGAGTTTATCAAAATTGGATTTGTTTAATCCGTTGCGGCTCGATCTCACAACCTCTGCTGATTACTGTTGTATAAGTACCACATGCTAACCGATTGCGCCACAGGAGAAAGTGAAAGCTCTCTTGCTGATCACCATATTTTGCACTAGGAGAGTTGTACGATATTCGATCCAAAGCAAGATCATGATTTAACAGCCTGGCTAGCTCAGTCGGTAGAGCATGAGTTTCTTCATCTCAGGGTAGAAGGTTTGAGCCCCAAGTTGTGCGCTGCTGTTCTCCTCCAAAGCACAAACTCACTTTGCAATCAGCTGTCCGCTTGGTCTATAGAGCAGGCTTGCCACCCTGCATTGCTGATGTGTCTGGCTTATCTGGAAAACAGGAGACTCTGGATTTGAGCGCCTGCACTCTGACCTGTTAATTCAATGACATACCTATTACTTGTGAAACGTCCTCCTAAATGGATTGAATAAATGCTCCTTTTCTGGACAAGAAATAGACAGGCAGAGGTTTAAAGAAAAATACCTGTTCCTTGTGAGGCTCAAACTCAGTACCTCGTCATCGCTTTGCGGCATACAGCTTTATAAGTACCGAGCGTGAACCGATTTCCCCACATGAGCCATTGAAAGCTCTCTAGCTTATTACCATATTTTGCTCAAACAGAGCTGTAGGATACTTGGTCCCAATAAAGATTTTGACTGAGCTGCCTGGCTACCTCAGTCGGTAGAGCATGAGACTCTTAGTCTCAGGGTTGTGGGTTTCGAGCCCCACGTTAGGGGATGCATTTCTCTGCCCAAGCACCAACTCACTTTGCAAACAGCCATCCGCCATTGCGGATGTGTCAGGCTTAGCTGGTGAAACAGGAGACTCTAGGTTTGAGTCCTAGCAGTGCCTGTGCTCTGACCTGTTAACTCAGAGGCATACCTATTACTTGTGAAACGTCCTCCTAAATGGAGTGAAAAATTGTCCTTTTCTGGACAAGAAATAGACAGGCACAGGGTTCAAGAAAATTATCCCCTCCTGGCGAGGCTTGAACTCACAGCCTCGGCATCGCTCTGCTGCATAAGCACCACCTGCCTACCGATTGCACCACAGGAGCCGTTTAAGGAAATCTCGCAATCACCATATTTTGCACGAAGAGAGTTGTACGATATTCAGTCCAAATCAAGATCTTGTGTGAAATTCCTGGGTAGCTCAGTTGGTACAGCATGAGACTTTTAATCTAAGGGTATTTGAGCCCCACGTTGGGGAATTATTTTCTCCCCCCAAGCACCAACTCACTTTGCAAACAGCCATCCGCTTGGTCTACAAAGCAGGCTTGATGAAAATAATCATGGCCTCTAAACCTTCAAGCTGCATACTGGGCCCTATTTCAACTAAACTACTGAAAGAGCTGCTTCCTGTGCTTGGCCCTCCTATGTTGAACATAATAAACATCTATCCACCGGATGTATACCAAACTCACTAAAAGTGGCAGTAATAAAGCCTCTCTTGAAAAAGCCAAACCTTGACCCTGAAAATATAAAAACAACTATCGGCCTATATCAAATCTTCCATTCCTCTCAAACATTTTAGAAAAGGCTGTTGGGCAGCAACTCACTGCCTTCCTGAAGACAAACAATGTATATGAAACTCTTCAGTCTGGTTTTAGACCCCATCATAGCACTGAGACTGTACTTGTGAAGGTGGTAAATGACCTTTTAATGGTGTCAGACCGAGGCTCTGCATCTGTCCTCGTGCTCCTAGACCTTAGTGCTTCTTTTGATACCATCGATCACCACGTTCTTTTGGAGAGATTGGAAACCCAAATTGGTCTACACGGACAAGTTCTGGCCTGGTTTATATCTTATCTGTCGGAAAGATATCAGTTTGTCTCTGTAGATGGTTTGTCCTCTGACAAATCAACTGTAAATTTCGGTGTTCCTCAAGGCTCCGTTTAAGACCTATATATTTTACCTCTTGGTGATGTCATTCGGAAACATAATGTTAACTTTCACTGCTCTGCGGACGACACACAGCTGTACATTTCGATGAAACATGGTGAAGCCCCAAAATCCCCTCCCTGGAAGCCTGTGTTTCAAACATAAGGAAGTGGATGGCGGCAAATTTTCTACTTTTAAACTCGGACAAAACAGAGATGCTTGTTCTAGGTCCCAAGAAACAAAGAGATCTTCTGTTGAATCTGACAATTAATCTTGATGGTTGTACAGTCGTCTCAAAGAAAACTGTGAAGGACCTCGACATTACTCTGGACCCTGATCTCTCTTTTGACGAACATATAAAGACTGTTTCAAGGACAACTTATTCCCCTCTATGTAACATTGCAAAAATCTGAAACTTTCTGTCCAAAAATGATGCAGAAAAATGTGTCCATGCTTTTGTCACTTCTAGGTTAGACTACTCAAATGCTCTACTTTCCGGCGACCTGGATAAAGCACTAAATAAACATCAGTTAATGCTATACACGGCTGCTAGAATCTTGACTAGAACCAAATAATTTGGTCATTACTCCAGTGCTAGCCTCTATATACTGGCTTCCTGTTAAGGCTAGGGCTGATTTCAAGGTTTTACTGCTGACCTACAAAGCTTGCTCCTACCTAACTTTCCCGATTTCGTCCTGCCGTACATACCTACACGTATGCAACGGTCACAAGATGTAGGCCTCTTTACTGTCCCTAGAATTTCTAAGCAAACAGCTGGAGGCAGGGCTTTCTCCTATAGAGCTCCATTTTTATGGAATGGTCTGCCTATTCATGTGAGAGACGCAGACTCAGTCTCATCCTTTAAGTCTTTATTGAAGACTCATCTATTCAGTAGGTCCTATGATTGAGTGTAGTCTGGCCCAGGAGTGTGAAGGTGAATGGAAAGGCACTGGAGCAACGGACCGCCCTTGCTGTCTCTGCCTGGCCGGTTCCCCTCTCTCCACTGGGATTCTCTGCCTCAAACCCTATTACAGGGGCTGAGTCACTGGCTTACTGGTGCTCTTCCATGCCGTCCCTAGGAGGAGTGCGCCACTTGAGTGGGTTGAGTCACTGACGTGATCTTCCTGTCTGGGTTGGCTCGCCCCTTGGGTTGGTGCCATGGGGGAGATCTTCGTGGGCTATACTCGGCCTTGTCTCAGGATAGTAAGTTGGTGGTTGAAGATATCCCTCTAGTGGTGTGGGGGCTGCGCCCATTTCTCCATCACCCAAATCCAGATAGCTGATGTTCTGAAAGAGCTGAAAAATCTGGACCCCTACAAATCAGCCGGGCTAGACAATCTGGACCCTCTCTTTCTAAAATTATCCGCCACAATTGTTGCAACCCCTATTACTAGCCTGTTCAACCTCTCTTTCGTATCGTCTGAGATCCCCAAAGAATGGAAAGCTGCTAACCCAAACTGTTACAGACCTATATCTATCCAACCTTGCTTTTCTAAGGTCTTCAAAAGCCAAGTTAAGAAACAGATCACCAACAATTTCGAATCCCACCGTACCTTCTCCGCTATGCAATCTGGTTTCCGAGCTGGTCATGGGTGCACCTCAGCCACGCTCAAGGTCCTAAACGATATCATAACCACCCATCAATAAGAGACAATACAGTGCAGCTGTACTCATCGACCTTTCCAAGGCTTTCGACTCTGTCAATCACCACATTCTTATCGGCAGACTCAACAGCCTTGGTTTCTCAAATGACTGCCTCGCCTGGTTCACCAACTACTTCTCAGACAGAGTTCAGTGTGTCATATCGGAGTGCCTGTTGTCTGGCTCTGGCACTCTATGGGGTGCCACAGGATTCAATTCTCGGGACGATTATTTTCTCTGTATACATCAATGATATTGTCTTGCTGCTGGTGATTCTCTGATCCACCTCTACGCAGACGACACCATTCTGTATACTTCTGGACCTTCTTTGGACCATTCTTTGTGTTAACTAACCTCCAGAATGCCATACAACTCTCCTTCCATGGCCTCCAACTGCTCTTAAATGCAAGTAAAACGAAATGCATGCTCTTCATCCGATAGCTGCCCGCACCTGCCCGCCCGTCCAGCATCACTACTCTAGACGGCTCTGACTTAGAATATGTGGACAACTACAAATACCTAAGTGTCTGGTTAGACTGTAAACTCTCCTTCCAGACTCACATTAAGCATCTCTAATCCAAAATTAAATCTAGAATCGGCTTCCTATTTCGCAACAAAGCATACTTTACTCATGCTGCCAAACATACCCTCGTAAAATTGACTATCCTACCGATCCTTGACTTCAGCGATGTCATTTACAAAATAGCCTCCAACACTCTACTCAGAAAATTGGATGCAGTCTATCACGGTGCCATCCGTTTTGTCACCAAAGCCCCATACACTAACCACCACTGCGACCTGTATGCTCTCGTTGGCTGGCCCTCGCTTCATATTCGTTGCCAAACCCACTGGCTCCAGGTCATCTGTAAGTCTTTGCTTGGTAAAGCCCCACCTTATCTCAACTCACTGGTCACCATAGCAGCACCCACCCGTAGCACGCGCTCCAGCAGGTATATTTCACTGGTCACCCCCAAAGCCAATTCCTCTTTTGACTGCCTTTCCTTACAGTTCTCTGCTGCCAATGACTGGATCGAATTGCAAAAATCACAGAAGTTGGAGACTCATATCTCCCTCTCTAACTTTAAGCACCAGCTGTCAGAGCAGCTCACAGATCACTGCACCTGTACATAGCCCATCTGTAAATAGCCCATCCAACTACCTCATCCCCATACCGTTTTAAAAAATGTTGCTCCTTTGCACCCCAGTATCTCTACTTGCACATTCATCTTCTGCACATCTATCACTCCAGTGTTTAATTGCTAAATTGTAATTATTTCACCACTATGGACTATTTATTGCCTTACCTCCCTTATCTTACCTCATTTGCACACACTGTTTGCATTTGCACACGCACTAACCGATTTCGCCACATGAGCCATTGAAAGATCTCTAGCTAATCACCATATTTTGTTCAAACAGAGCTGTACGATATTCAGTCCAAATCAATGTCAGGAGTGATCTGCCAGGCTAGCTATGTAGGTAGAGAATGAGACTCTTAATCGCCGGGTCGTGGGTAAGAGCCCCACGTTGGGCGATGCTTTTCTCCGCCGAAGCACCAATTCTCATTGCTAACAGCAATCCGCTTGGTCTATCTTGCAGGCTTGCCACCCTGCATTGCTGATGTGTCAGGCTTAGCTGGTGATACAGGAGGCTCTGGGTTTGAATCCTAGCAGTGCCTGCCCTCTGATCTGCTATCTCAATGACAAAGCAATTACTTGTGAAATGTCCTCCTAAATGGAGCGAAAAATGCTCCTTTTCTGGACAAGAAATAGACAGGCAGAGGGTTCAAGAAAAGCACTTACTCGAGGTGAGAACTCACAACCTCAGCATCGCTTTGATGCATACTGCTGTATAAGTACCAAGCACTTCCCGATTTCCCCACATGAGCCATTGAACGCTCTCTAGCTAATTGCCTTATTTTGCTCAACAGAGCTGCACGATATTTGGCCCAAATCAACATCAGGAATGATCTAGCTCAAATCAAATCAAATCAAATCAAATTTTATTTGTCACATACACATGGTTAGCAGATGTTAATGCGAGTGTAGCGAAATGCTTGTGCTTCTAGTTCCGACAATGCAGTAATAACCAACAAGTAATCTAACCTAACAATTCCACAACTACTACCTTATACACACAAGTGTAAAGGGATAAAGAATATGTACATAAAGATATATGAATGAGTGATGGTACAGAACGGCATAGGCAAGATGCAGTAGATGGTATAGTGTACAGTCTATACATATGAGATGAGTAATGTAGGGTATGTAAACATAAAGTGGCATAGTTTAAAGTGGCTAGTGATACATGTATTACATAAAGATGGCAAGATGCAGTGGATGATATACAGTACAGTATATACATATACATATGAGATGAGTAATGTAGGGTATGTAAACATTATATTAAGTGGCATTGTTTAAAGTGGCTAGTGATACATTTTTACATAATTTCCATCAATTCCCATTATTAAAGTGGCTGGAGTTGAGTCAGTATGTTGGCAGCGGCCACTAAATGTTAGTGGTGGCTGTTTAACAGTCTGATGGCCTTGAGATAGAAGCTGTTTTTCAGTCTCTCGGTCCCTGCTTTGATGCACCTGTACTGACCTCGCCTTCTGGATGATAGCGGGGTGAACAGGCAGTGGCTCGGGTGGTTGTTGTCCTTGATGATCTTTATGGCCTTCCTGTGACATCGGGTGGTGTAGGTGTCCTGGAGGGCAGGTAGTTTGCCCCCGGTGATGCGTTGTGCAGACCTCACTACCCTCTGGAGAGCCTTACGGTTGTGGGCGGAGCAGTTGCCGTACCAGGTGGTGATACAGCCCGACAGGATGCTCTCGATTGTGCATCTGTAGAAGTTTGTGAGTGCTTTTGGTGACAAGCCGAATTTCTTCAGCCTCCTGAGGTTGAAGAGGCACTGCTGCGCCATCTTCACAACGCTGTCTGTGTGGGTGGACCAATTCAGTTTGTCCGTGATGTGTACACCGAGGAACTTAAAACTTTCCACCTTCTCCACTACTGTCCCGTCGATGTGGATAGGGGGGTGCTATTTAGGTAATGCATGATACTCTTAATCTCAAAGTTGTGGGTTCGAGCCCCATTTTGGGTGATGCTTTTCTCCACCGAATCACCAACTCACTTTGCAAACAGTCATCCACTTGGTCTTTCGAGCAGGCTTGCCACCTGGCATTGCTGACGTGTCAGGCTTAGCTGGTTATACAGGAGACTATGGGTTTGAATGCAAGCGGTTCCTGCACTCTGACCTGTTGTCTCAATTACTTGTGAAACGTCCTCCTAAATGGAGTGAAAAATGCTTGTTTTCTGGACAAGAAATAGACAGGGAGAGGGTTCAAGAAAAATGTTGCTCCTGGTGAGGCTCAAAATCACAACCTCGGTATGCTGCATAATGCTGTATAATCACAGAGTGCTAACCGATTGCACCATAGGAGCCATTGAAAGCACTCTCGCTGATCACCATATTTTGCACAAACAGAGCTGTACGATATTCAGTCCAAGTCAAGGTCACGATTGAGCTGCCTGGCAATCTCGGTCGGTCGAATGTGTGCTGCCTGGCTAGCTCCGTCGTTAGAACATGAGATTTCTATTCTCTGTGTTGTGGGTTTGAGCCCCACATCGGGTGGTGCTGTTCTCTGCTGAAGCACCAACTCACTTTGCAAACAGCCATACACTTGTTCTAAAGAGCAGGTTTATTTAACTGGTGATACAGGAGACTCTTGCAGAGCTGTATGATATTCAGTGCAAGTCATGGTTGATTGGCCTGGCTTGATCTGCCTGGCGAGCTCAGTCAGTAGAAAAGACAGGCTGAGGGTTCAAGAAAAACCCTGAGATAACTGAGACTGAGATAACCAGGCAGCTCAATGGTGACCCTGACTTGGACAGAATATTGTACAGCTCTGTTTGTGAAAAATATGGTGAACAGCGAGAGTGTTGTTAGTGGATCCTGTGGTGCATCCGGTTAGCGTGTTGTACTTATACAGCAGTATGCAGCAAATCGATGTCAAGGTTCTGAGTTTGAGCCTCACCAGGAGAAAGTATTTTTCTTGAACCCTCTGCCTGTCTATTTCTTGTCGAGAAAAGGAGCATTTATTTAAACCATTTAGGAGGACGTTTCATTGGTAATAGGTATGTCATTGAGATAAAAGGTCAGAGTGAAGGTATAGCTAGGATTCAAATCAATAGTCTTCTGTAACACCAGCTATGCCTGACACGTCAGCAATGCAGGGTGGCAAGCCTGCTCGAAAGTCCAAGCGGATGGCTGTTTGCAAAGAGAGTTCGTGCTTCGGATGAGAAAAGATTCGCCCAACGTGGGGCTCGAACCCACGACCCTGAGATTAAGAGTCTCATGCTCTACCGACTGAGCTAGCCAGGGACCTCAATAGTAATAAATACTTGGTCTGAATATCGTACAGCTCTGTTTGAGCAAAATATGGTGATCAGTGAGAGTGTTGTTAGTGGATCCTGTGGTGCATTCGGTTAGCGTGCTGTACATATACAGCAGTATGCAGCAAATCGATGACAAGGTTGTTAGTTGAGCCTCACCAGATGCAATAATTTTTCTTGATCCCTCTGCCTGTCTATTTCTTGTCGAGAAAAGGAGCATTTATTTAAACCATTTAGGAGGACGTTTCATAGGTAAGTCATTGATATAACAGATGAGAGTGCAGGCACAGCTTGGATTCAAATCCATAGTCTTCTGTATCACCAGCTATGCCTGACACGTCAGAAATGCAGGGTGGCAAGCCTGCTCGAAAGTCCAAGCGGATGGCTGTTTGCAAAGTGAGTTCGTGCTTCGGAAGAGAAAATTTTCACCCAACGTGGGGATCGAACCCACGACCCTGAGATTAAGAGTCTCATGCTCTACCAACTGAGCTAGCCAGGCACATCAACATGAATAATGACTTGGTCTGAATATCGTACAGCTCTTTTTGTGCAAAATATGGTGATCAGTGACAGTGTTGTTAGTGGATCCTGTGGTGCATTCGGTTAGCGTGTTGTACTTATACAGCAAATCGATGACAAGGTTGTTAGTTGAGCCTCACCAGATGCAATAATTTTTCTTGTACCCTCTGCCTGTCGAGAAAAGGAGCATTGCTTCAAACCATTTAGGAGGACGTTTCATAGGTAAGTCCATGAGATAACAGGTGAGAGTGCAGGCACAGCTTGGATTCAAAAACATAGTCTTCTGTATCACCAGCTATGCCTGACACGTCAGCAATGCAGGGTGTCAAGCCTGCTCGAAAGTCAAAGCGGATGGCTGTTTGCAAAGTGAGTTCGTGCTCCGGAAGAGAAAAGTTTCACCCAATGTGGGGCTCGAACCCACGACCCTGAGATTAAGTGTCTCATGCTCTACCGACTGAGCTAGCCAGTCACCTCTTCAGAAATAATTACTTGGTCTGAATATCGTACAGCTCTGTTTGAGCAAAATATGGTGATCAGTGAGAGTGTTGTTAGTGGATCCTGTGGTGCATTCGGTTAGCGTGTTGTACTTATACAGCAGTATGCAGCAAATCGATGACAAGGTTGTGAGTTGAGCCTCACCAGATGCAATTATTTTTCTTGATCCCTCTGCCTGTCTATTTCTTGTCGAGAAAAGGAGCATTTATTTAAACCATTTAGGAGGACGTTTCATAGGTAAGTCATTGAAATAACAGATGAGAGTGCAGGCACAGCTTGGATTCAAATCCATAGTCTTCTGTATCACCAGCTATGCCTGACACGTCAGAAATGCAGGGTGGCAAGCCTGCTCGAAAGTCCAAGCACATGGCTGTTTGCAAAATGAGTTTGGCTTCGGAAGAGAAACGATTCGCCCAACGTGGGACTCAAACCCACGACCATGAGATTAAGAGTCTCATGCTCTACCGACTGAGCTAGCCAGGCACTTTAACAGTAATAATTACTTGGTCTGAATATCATACAGCTCTGTTTGAGCAAAATATGGTGATCAGTGAGAGTGTTGTTAATGGATCATGTGGTGCAATCGGTTAGCGTGTTATACTTATACAGCAGTATGCAGCAAATCGATGACAAGGTTGTGAGTTGAGCCTCACCAGATGCAAGTATTTTTCTTGTACCCTCTGCCTGTCGAGAAAAGGAGCATTGCTTCAAACCATTTAGGAGGACGTTTCATTGGTAATAGGTATGTCATTGAGATAAAAGGTCAGAGTGAAGGTATAGCTAGGATTCAAATCAATAGTCTTCTGTAACACCAGCTATGCCTGACACGTCAGAAATGCAGGGTGGCAAGCCTGCTCGAAAGTCCAAGCGGATGGCTGTTTGCAAAGTGAGTTTGTGCTTCGGAAGAGAAAAGATTCGCCCAACGTGGGGATCAAACCCACGACCCTGAGATTAAGAGTCTCATGCTCTACCGACTGAGCTAGCCAGACACGTCAACAGTAATAATAACTTGGTCTGAATATCATACAGCTATGTTTGAGCAAAATATGGTGATCAGTGAGAGTGTTGTTAATGGATCCTGTGGTGCAATCGGTTAGCGTGTTATACTTATACAGCAGTATGCAGCAAATCGATGACAAGGTTGTGAGTTGAGCCTCACCAGATGCAAGTATTTTTCTTGTACCCTCTGCCTGTCTATTTCTTGTCGAGAAAAGGAGCATTGCTTCAAACCATTTAGGAGGACGTTTCATAGGTAAGTCATTGAGATAACAGGTGAGAGTGCAGGCACAGCTTGGATTCAAAACCATAGTCTTCTGTATCACCAGCTATGCCTGACACGTCAGCAATGCAGGGTGGCAAGCCTGCTCGAAAGTCCAAGCGGATGGCTGTTTGCAAAGTGAGTTTGTGCTTCGGAAGAGAAAAGATTCACCCAACGTGGTGCTCGAACCCACGACCCTGAGATTAAAAGTCTCATGCTCTAACGACTGAGCTAGCCAGGCACCTCAACAGTAATAATTACTTGGTCTGAATATCATACAGCTCTGTTTGAGCAAAATATGGTGATCAGTGAGAGTGTTGTTAATGGATCATGTGGTGCAATTGGTTAGCGTGTTATACTTATACAGCAGTATGCAGCAAATCGATGACAAGGTTGTGAGTTGAGCCTCACCAGATGCAAGTATTTTTCTTGTACCCTCTGCCTGTCTATTTCTTGTCGAGAAAAGGAGCATTGCTTCAAACCATTTAGGAGGACGTTTCATAGGTAAGTCATTGAGATAACAGGTGAGAGTGCAGGCACAGCTTGGATTCAAAACCATAGTCTTCTGTATCACCAGCTATGCCTGACACGTCAGCAATGCAGGGTGGCAAGCCTGTTCGAAAGTCCAAGCGGATGGCTGTTTGCAAAGTGAGTTTGTGCTTCGGAAGAGAAAAGATTCGCCCAACGTGGGGATCAAACCCACGACCCTGAGATTAAGAGTCTCATGCTCTACCGACTGAGCTAGCCAGACACGTCAACAGTAAAAATAACTTGGTCTGAATATCATACAGCTATGTTTGAGCAAAATATGGTGATCAGTGAGAGTGTTGTTAATGGATCCTGTGGTGCAATCGGTTAGCGTGTTATACTTATACAGCAGTATGCAGCAGATCGATGACAAGGTTGTGAGTTGAGCCTCACCAGATGCAAGTATTTTTCTTGTACCCTCTGCCTGTCTATTTCTTGTCGAGAAAAGGAGCATTGCTTCAAACCATTTAGGAGGACGTTTCATAGGTAAGTCATTGAGATAACAGGTGAGAGTGCAGGCACAGCTTGGATTCAAAACCATAGTCTTCTGTATCACCAGCTATGCCTGACACGTCAACAATGCAGGGTGGCAAGCCTGCTCGAAAGTCCAAGCGGATGGCTGTTTGCAAAGTGAGTTTGTGCTTCGGAAGAGAAAAGATTCACCCAACGTGGTGCTCGAACCCACGACCCTGAGATTAAGAGTCTCATGGTCTACCGACTGAGCTAGCCAGGCAACACAACTGTAATAATTAGTTGGTCTGAATATCGTACAGCTCTGTTTGAGCAAAATATGGTGATCAGTGAGAGTGTTGTTAATGGATCATGTGGTGCAATTGGTTAGCGTGTTATACTTATACAGCAGTATGCAGCAAATCGATGACAAGGTTGTGAGTTGAGCCTCACCAGATGCAAGTATTTTTCTTGTACCCTCTGCCTGTCTATTTCTTGTCGAGAAAAGGAGCATTGCTTCAAACCATTTAGGAGGACGTTTCATAGGTAGGTCATTGAGATAACAGGTGAGAGTGCAGGCACAGCTTGGATTCAAAACCATAGTCTTCTGTATCACCAGCTATGCCTGACACGTCAGCAATGCAGGGTGGCAAGCCTGCTCGAAAGTCCAAGCGGATGGCTGTTTGCAAAGTGAGTTTGTGCTTCGGAAGACAAAAGATTCGCCCAACGTGGGGCTCAAACCCACGACCCTGAGATTAAGAGTCTCATGGTCTACCGACTGAGCTAGCCAGGCAACACAACAGTAATAATTAGTTGGTCTGAATATCGTACAGCTCTGTTTGAGCAAAATATGGTGATCAGTGAGAGTGTTGTTAATGGATCATGTGGTGCAATTGGTTAGCGTGTTATACTTATACAGCAGTATGCAGCAAATCGATGACAAGGTTGTGAGTTGAGCCTCACCAGATGCAAGTATTTTTCTTGTACCCTCTGCCTGTCTATTTCTTGTCGAGAAAAGGAGCATTGCTTCAAACCATTTAGGAGGACGTTTCATAGGTAGGTCATTGAGATAACAGGTGAGAGTGCAGGCACAGCTTGGATTCAAAACCATAGTCTTCTGTATCACCAGCTATGCCTGACACGTCAGCAATGCAGGGTGGCAAGCCTGCTCGAAAGTCCAAGCGGATGGCTGTTTGCAAAGTGAGTTTGTGCTTCGGAAGACAATAGACTCGCCCAACGTGGGGTTCGAACCCACGAATCCTAGATTAAGAGTCTCATGGTCTACCGACTGAGCTAGCCAGGCAACACAACAGTAATAATTAGTTGGTCTGAATATCGTACAGCTCTGTTTGAGCAAAATATGGTGATCAGTGAGAGTGTTGTTAATGGATCCTGTGGTGCAATCGGTTAGCGTGTTATACTTATACAGCAGTATGCAGCAAATCGATGACAAGGTTGTGAGTTGAGCCTCACCAGATGCAAGTATTTTTCTTGTACCCTCTGCCTGTCGAGAAAAGGAGCATTGCTTCAAACCATTTAGGAGGACGTTTCATTGGTAATAGGTATGTCATTGAGATAAAAGGTCAGAGTGAAGGTATAGCTAGGATTTAAATCAATAGTCTTCTGTAACACCAGCTATGCCTGACACGTCAGAAATGCAGGGTGGCAAGCCTGCTCGAAAGTCCAAGCGGATGGCTGTTTGCAAAGTGAGTTTGTGCTTCGGAAGAGAAAAGATTCGCCCAACGTGGGGATCAAACCCACGACCCTGAGATTAACCTGTTGGGGATGAGGGCGCTGTTTAGGCTATTTATGCTAATTGGGTACTTTTTTTAAACGGCTTCCCACAAAATCCTTGATCGTACAATATGCATATTATTATTATTATTGGATAGAAAACAGTCTATAGTTTCTATAGGAGTTGAAATTTTGTCTCTAAGTGGAACAGAGCCCATTCTACAGCAATTTCCCTGACATGGATTCAGATTTCAGAAATGTTGGCCACTGTTCTGAAGTCAGTTAAAAGGGCACTGATTTTGCTATGACTATACGGACACTTCTTACGTCTTCCCCTGGATGCCTTTACGTGATGACGATTCCAATGGGGTCGATTGCGCGTTCACAGGCCCTACAAATGAAAAAACCCTGAAGCTAGTCATTCTTTTGGAGCTGCGTCATGCGCCTAGAGGACACCGGCCCGCACCTTTTCCAAGCATTAGTGAAGGGGGTAATATTACTCGGGTCATGTTTCTACTCGTTATGGGAGTTAAAAACATCATAAGGTAGTTAATTTAAAGCGTTTTATAGCAATTTATATCCGTTTAGTGCGATTTTGGGACATTTATTTTTGCAACGATGTGAATAGTTGGGCACGCTTTTCAGTTCATCCCGAACGCCGTTGGCATTTCCACATGGCAAGAGGACAGCTTTCCACCAAAAGACGATTTCTCCCAAGAAAGGATCCTTTGCCCAAGATACTGATGGAAGAACAGCTCAAGGTAGGACATTTTTATTATGATAAATCGTGTTTCTGTCGAAACATTTTAGTGGCTTAGGACGCCATGTTTTTTGACGTAGCTTCGCTTGGCGCAAACTGTATTGAAAAGTAAGGATAAATTAAAAAATGTAATAACGCAATTGTATTAAGAATTAAATTGTCTATCAATCCCTGTCCACCCTATATTTTTTAGTCACGTTTATGAGTATTTATGTATAAGAGTAGATCACTGTCTAAGTGGCGCAAGGAAATTTTCTGACCAGCTGAGCTAAATTTCACATTGTATAACCATGATTTTGGTGGCTAAATATAAACATTTGCGATCAAACTGTATATGCATGTTGTAATGTGATGTTACAGGAGTGTCATCGGAAGAATTCTGAGAAGGTTAGTGAAAAAATTAATATCTTTTGGCGATGTTGACTTTTATCGCTCACTTTGGCTAGAATCAATGCTGGGCTGCTATGTGGTATGTGCTATGCTAATATAACGATTTATTGTGTTTTCGCTGTAAGACACTTAGAAAATCTGAAATATTGTCTGTATTCACAGGATCTGTGTCTTTCGATTCGTGTATGCTGTGTATTTTTACGAAATGTTTGATGATTAGTAAGTAGGTAAACACGTTGCTCTAAGTAGTTTTTCTATTCCATTTGTGACGGTGGGTGCAATTGTAACCTATGCCATCTACCTGAAATATGCACTTTTTTCTAACAAAACCTATCCCATACCATAAATATGTTATCAGACTGTCATCTAATGAGTTTTTTTGTTGGTTAGGGGCTATAAATATCTTAGTTTAGCCGAATTGGTGATGGCTACTGGTGTTGGTGGACAAATAAAAGATGGTGGATTATGCTAATGTGTTTTTAGGTAATAGATGTACATCTTTACATATTGTGTCTTCCCTGTAAAACATTTTAAAAATCGGACATGTTGACTGGATTCACAAGATCTGTGTCTTTCATTAGCTGTATTGGACTTTAATGTGTGAAAGTTAAATATTTTAAAAAAATATTTTTTTTGAATTTCGCGGCACTGGTTTTTCAGTGGGGGGGGGGGGGAGTGCCGCTAGCGGCACACTCATCCTAGAAAGGTTAAGAGTCTCATGCTCTACCGACTGAGCTAGCCAGACACGTCAACAGTAATAATAACTTGGTCTGAATATCATACAGCTATGTTTGAGCAAAATATGGTGATCAGTGAGAGTGTTGTTAATGGATCCTGTGGTGCAATCGGTTAGCGTGTTATACTTATACAGCAGTATGCAGCAAATCGATGACAAGGTTGTGAGTTGAGCCTCACCAGATGCAAGTATTTTTCTTGTACCCTCTGCCTGTCTATTTCTTGTCGAGAAAAGGAGCATTGCTTCAAACCATTTAGGAGGACGTTTCATAGGTAAGTCATTGAGATAACAGGTGAGAGTGCAGGCACAGCTTGGATTCAAAACCATAGTCTTCTGTATCACCAGCTATGCCTGACACGTCAGCAATGCAGGGTGGCAAGCCTGCTCGAAACTCCAAGCGGATGGCTGTTTGCAAAGTGAGTTTGTGCTTCGGAAGACAAAAGATTCACCCAACGTGGGGCTCAAACCCACGACCCTGAGATTAAGAGTCTCATGCTCTACCGACTGAGCTAGCCAGGCACCACAACAGTAATAATTAGTTGGTCTGAATATCGTACAGCTCTGTTTGAGCAAAATATGGTGATCAGTGAGAGTGTTGTTAATGGATCCTGTGGTGCAATCGGTTAGCGTGTTATACTTATACAGCAGTATGCAGCAAATCGATGACAAGGTTGTGAGTTGAGCCTCACCAGATGCAAGTATTTTTCTTGTACCCTCTGCCTGTCTATTTCTTGTCGAGAAAAGGAGCATTGCTTCAAACCATTTAGGAGGACGTTTCATAGGTAAGTCATTGAGATAACAGGTGAGAGTGCAGGCACAGCTTGGATTCAAAACCATAGTCTTCTGTATCACCAGCTATGCCTGACACGTCAGCAATGCAGGGTGGCAAGCCTGCTCGAAAGTCCAAGCGGATGGCTGTTTGCAAAGTGAGTTTGTGCTTCGGAAGACAAAAGATTCGCCCAACGTGGGGCTCAAACCCACGACCCTGAGATTAAGAGTCTCATGGTCTACCGACTGAGCTAGCCAGGCAACACAACAGTAATAATTAGTTGGTCTGAATATCGTACAGCTCTGTTTGAGCAAAATATGGTGATCAGTGAGAGTGTTGTTAATGGATCCTGTGGTGCAATCGGTTAGCGTGTTATACTTATACAGCAGTATGCAGCAAATCGATGACAAGGTTGTGAGTTGAGCCTCACCAGATGCAAGTATTTTTCTTGTACCCTCTGCCTGTCGAGAAAAGGAGCATTGCTTCAAACCATTTAGGAGGACGTTTCATTGGTAATAGGTATGTCATTGAGATAAAAGGTCAGAGTGAAGGTATAGCTAGGATTCAAATCAATAGTCTTCTGTAACACCAGCTATGCCTGACACGTCAGAAATGCAGGGTGGCAAGCCTGCTCGAAAGTCCAAGCGGATGGCTGTTTGCAAAGTGAGTTTGTGCTTCGGAAGAGAAAAGATTCGCCCAACGTGGGGCTCAAACCCACGACCCTGAGATTAAGAGTCTCATGCTCTACCGACTGAGCTAGCCAGACACGTCAACAGTAATAATTACTTGGTCTGAATATCATACAGCTCTGTTTGAGCAAAATATGGTGATCAGTGAGAGTGTTGTTAATGGATCCTGTGGTGCAATCGGTTAGCGTGTTATACTTATACAGCAGTATGCAGCAAATCGATGACAAGGTTGTGAGTTGAGCCTCACCAGATGCAAGTATTTTTCTTGTACCCTCTGCCTGTCTATTTCTTGTCGAGAAAAGGAGCATTGCTTCAAACCATTTAGGAGGACGTTTCATAGGTAAGTCATTGAGATAACAGGTGAGAGTGCAGGCACAGCTTGGATTCAAAACCATAGTCTTCTGTATCACCAGCTATGCCTGACACGTCAGCAATGCAGGGTGGCAAGCCTGCTCGAAAGTCCAAGCGGATGGCTGTTTGCAAAGTGAGTTTGTGCTTCGGAAGACAAAAGATTCACCCAACATGGGGCTCAAACCCACGACCCTGAGATTAAGAGTCTCATGGTCTACCGACTGAGCTAGCCAGGCAACACAACAGTAATAATTAGTTGGTCTGAATATCGTACAGCTCTGTTTGAGCAAAATATGGTGATCAGTGAGAGTGTTGTTAATGGATCCTGTGGTGCAATCGGTTAGCGTGTTATACTTATACAGCAGTATGCAGCAAATCGATGACAAGGTTGTGAGTTGAGCCTCACCAGATGCAAGTATTTTTCTTGTACCCTCTGCCTGTCGAGAAAAGGAGCATTGCTTCAAACCATTTAGGAGGACGTTTCATTGGTAATAGGTATGTCATTGAGATAAAAGGTCAGAGTGAAGGTATAGCTAGGATTCAAATCAATAGTCTTCTGTAACACCAGCTATGCCTGACACGTCAGAAATGCAGGGTGGCAAGCCTGCTCGAAAGTCCAAGCGGATGGCTGTTTGCAAAGTGAGTTTGTGCTTCGGAAGAGAAAAGATTCGCCCAACGTGGGGCTCAAACCCACGACCCTGAGATTAAGAGTCTCATGCTCTACCGACTGAGCTAGCCAGACACGTTAACAGTAATAATTACTTGGTCTGAATATCATACAGCTCTGTTTGAGCAAAATATGGTGATCAGTGAGAGTGTTGTTAATGGATCCTGTGGTGCAATCGGTTAGCGTGTTATACTTATACAGCAGTATGCAGCAAATCGATGACAAGGTTGTGAGTTGAGCCTCACCAGATGCAAGTATTTTTCTTGTACCCTCTGCCTGTCTATTTCTTGTCGAGAAAAGGAGCATTGCTTCAAACCATTTAGGAGGACGTTTCATAGGTAAGTCATTGAGATAACAGGTGAGAGTGCAGGCACAGCTTGGATTCAAAACCATAGTCTTCTGTATCACCAGCTATGCCTGACACGTCAGCAATGCAGGGTGGCAAGCCTGCTCGAAAGTCCAAGCGGATGGCTGTTTGCAAAGTGAGTTTGTGCTTCGGAAGAGAAAAGATTCACCCAACGTGGGGCTCGAACCCACGACCCTGAGATTAAGAGTCTCATGCTCTACCGACTGAGCTAGCCAGGCACCTCAACAGTAATAATTACTTGGTCTGAATATCATACAGCTCTGTTTGAGCAAAATATGGTGATCAGTGAGAGTGTTGTTAATGGATCCTGTGGTGCAATCGGTTAGCGTGTTATACTTATACAGCAGTATGCAGCAAATCGATGACAAGGTTGTGAGTTGAGCCTCACCAGATGCAAGTATTTTTCTTGTACCCTCTGCCTGTCTATTTCTTGTCGAGAAAAGGAGCATTGCTTCAAACCATTTAGGAGGACGTTTCATAGGTAAGTCATTGAGATAACAGGTGAGAGTGCAGGCACAGCTTGGATTCAAAACCATAGTCTTCTGTATCACCAGCTATGCCTGACACGTCAGCAATGCAGGGTGGCAAGCCTGCTCGAAAGTCCAAGCGGATGGCTGTTTGCAAAGTGAGTTTGTGCTTCGGAAGAGAAAAGATTCGCCCAACGTGGGGCTCAAACCCACGACCCTGAGATTAAGAGTCTCATGCTCTACCGACTGAGCTAGCCAGGCACCTCAACAGTAATAATTACTTGGTCTGAATATCGTACAGCTCTGTTTGAGCAAAATATGGTGATCAGTGAGAGTGTTGTTAATGGATCCTGTGGTGCAATCGGTTAGCGTGTTATACTTATACAGCAGTATGCAGCAAATCGATGACAAGGTTGTGAGTTGAGCCTCACCAGATGCAAGTATTTTTCTTGTACCCTCTGCCTGTCTATTTCTTGTCGAGAAAAGGAGCATTGCTTCAAACCATTTAGGAGGACGTTTCATTGGTAATAGGTATGTCATTGAGATAAAAGGTCAGAGTGAAGGTATAGCTAGGATTCAAATCAATAGTCTTCTGTAACACCAGCTATGCCTGACACGTCAGAAATGCAGGGTGGCAAGCCTGCTCGAAAGTCCAAGCGGATGGCTGTTTGCAAAGTGAGTTTGTGCTTCGGAAGAGAAAAGATTCGCCCAACGTGGGGCTCGAAACCCACGACCCTGAGATTAAGAGTCTCATGCTCTACCGACTGAGCTAGCCAGGCACCTCAACAGTAATAATTACTTGGTCTGAATATCATACAGCTCTGTTTGAGCAAAATATGGTGATCAGTGAGAGTGTTGTTAATGGATCCTGTGGTGCAATCGGTTAGCGTGTTATACTTATACAGCAGTATGCAGCAAATCGATGACAAGGTTGTGAGTTGAGCCTCACCAGATGCAAGTATTTTTCTTGTACCCTCTGCCTGTCTATTTCTTGTCGAGAAAAGGAGCATTGCTTCAAACCATTTAGGAGGACGTTTCATAGGTAAGTCATTGAGATAACAGGTGAGAGTGCAGGCACAGCTTGGATTCAAAACCATAGTCTTCTGTATCACCAGCTATGCCTGACACGTCAGCAATGCAGGGTGGCAAGCCTGCTCGAAAGTCCAAGCGGATGGCTGTTTGCAAAGTGAGTTTGTGCTTCGGAAGAGAAAAGATTCACCCAACGTGGGGCTCGAACCCACGACCCTGAGATTAAGAGTCTCATGCTCTACCGACTGAGCTAGCCAGGCACCTCAACAGTAATAATTACTTGGTCTGAATATCATACAGCTCTGTTTGAGCAAAATATGGTGATCAGTGAGAGTGTTGTTAATGGATCCTGTGGTGCAATCGGTTAGCGTGTTATACTTATACAGCAGTATGCAGCAAATCGATGACAAGGTTGTGAGTTGAGCCTCACCAGATGCAAGTATTTTTCTTGTACCCTCTGCCTGTCTATTTCTTGTCGAGAAAAGGAGCATTGCTTCAAACCATTTAGGAGGACGTTTCATTGGTAATAGGTATGTCATTGAGATAAAAGGTCAGAGTGAAGGTATAGCTAGGATTCAAATCAATAGTCTTCTGTAACACCAGCTATGCCTGACACGTCAGAAATGCAGGGTGGCAAGCCTGCTCGAAAGTCCAAGCGGATGGCTGTTTGCAAAGTGAGTTTGTGCTTCGGAAGAGAAAAGATTCGCCCAACGTGGGGCTCGAACCCACGACCCTGAGATTAAGAGTCTCATGCTCTACCGACTGAGCTAGCCAGGCACCTCAACAGTAATAATTACTTGGTCTGAATATCATACAGCTCTGTTTGAGCAAAATATGGTGATCAGTGAGAGTGTTGTTAATGGATCCTGTGGTGCAATCGGTTAGCGTGTTATACTTATACAGCAGTATGCAGCAAATCGATGACAAGGTTGTGAGTTGAGCCTCACCAGATGCAAGTATTTTTCTTGTACCCTCTGCCTGTCTATTTCTTGTCGAGAAAAGGAGCATTGCTTCAAACCATTTAGGAGGACGTTTCATAGGTAAGTCATTGAGATAACAGGTGAGAGTGCAGGCACAGCTTGGATTCAAAACCATAGTCTTCTGTATCACCAGCTATGCCTGACACGTCAGCAATGCAGGGTGGCAAGCCTGCTCGAAAGTCCAAGCGGATGGCTGTTTGCAAAGTGAGTTTGTGCTTCGGAAGAGAAAAAATTCACCCAACGTTGGGCTCAAACCCACAACCCTGATATTAAGAGTCTCATGCTCTACCGACTGAGCTAGCCAGGCACCTCAACAGTAATAATTACTTGGTCTGAATATCATACAGCTCTGTTTGAGCAAAATATGGTGATCAGTGAGAGTGTTGTTAATGGATCCTGTGGTGCAATCGGTTAGCGTGTTATACTTATACAGCAGTATGCAGCAAATCGATGACAAGGTTGTGAGTTGAGCCTCACCAGATGCAAGTATTTTTCTTGTACCCTCTGCCTGTCTATTTCTTGTCGAGAAAAGGAGCATTGCTTCAAACCATTTAGGAGGACGTTTCATAGGTAAGTCATTGAAATAACAGATGAGAGTGCAGGCACAGCTTGGATTCAAATCCATAGTCTTCTGTATCACCAGCTATGCCTGACACGTCAGCAATGCAGGGTGGCAAGCCTGCTCGAAAGTCCAAGCGGATGGCTGTTTGCAAAGTGAGTTTGTGCTTCGGAAGAGAAAAGATTCGCCCAACGTGGGGCTCGAACCCACGACCCTGAGATTAAGAGTCTCATGCTCTACCGACTGAGCTAGCCAGGCACCTCAACAGTAATAATTACTTGGTCTGAATATCATACAGCTCTGTTTGAGCAAAATATGGTGATCAGTGAGAGTGTTGTTAATGGATCCTGTGGTGCAATCGGTTAGCGTGTTATACTTATACAGCAGTATGCAGCAAATCGATGACAAGGTTGTGAGTTGAGCCTCACCAGATGCAAGTATTTTTCTTGTACCCTCTGCCTGTCTATTTCTTGTCGAGAAAAGGAGCATTGCTTCAAACCATTTAGGAGGACGTTTCATTGGTAATAGGTATGTCATTGAGATAAAAGGTCAGAGTGAAGGTATAGCTAGGATTCAAATCAATAGTCTTCTGTAACACCAGCTATGCCTGACACGTCAGAAATGCAGGGTGGCAAGCCTGCTCGAAAGTCCAAGCGGATGGCTGTTTGCAAAGTGAGTTTGTGCTTCGGAAGAGAAAAGATTCGCCCAACGTGGGGCTCGAAACCCACGACCCTGAGATTAAGAGTCTCATGCTCTACCGACTGAGCTAGCCAGGCACCTCAACAGTAATAATTACTTGGTCTGAATATCATACAGCTCTGTTTGAGCAAAATATGGTGATCAGTGAGAGTGTTGTTAATGGATCCTGTGGTGCAATCGGTTAGCGTGTTATACTTATACAGCAGTATGCAGCAAATCGATGACAAGGTTGTGAGTTGAGCCTCACCAGATGCAAGTATTTTTCTTGTACCCTCTGCCTGTCTATTTCTTGTCGAGAAAAGGAGCATTGCTTCAAACCATTTAGGAGGACGTTTCATAGGTAAGTCATTGAGATAACAGGTGAGAGTGCAGGCACAGCTTGGATTCAAAACCATAGTCTTCTGTATCACCAGCTATGCCTGACACGTCAGCAATGCAGGGTGGCAAGCCTGCTCGAAAGTCCAAGCGGATGGCTGTTTGCAAAGTGAGTTTGTGCTTCGGAAGAGAAAAGATTCACCCAACGTGGGGCTCGAACCCACGACCCTGAGATTAAGAGTCTCATGCTCTACCGACTGAGCTAGCCAGGCACCTCAACAGTAATAATTACTTGGTCTGAATATCATACAGCTCTGTTTGAGCAAAATATGGTGATCAGTGAGAGTGTTGTTAATGGATCCTGTGGTGCAATCGGTTAGCGTGTTATACTTATACAGCAGTATGCAGCAAATCGATGACAAGGTTGTGAGTTGAGCCTCACCAGATGCAAGTATTTTTCTTGTACCCTCTGCCTGTCTATTTCTTGTCGAGAAAAGGAGCATTGCTTCAAACCATTTAGGAGGACGTTTCATAGGTAAGTCATTGAGATAACAGGTGAGAGTGCAGGCACAGCTTGGATTCAAAACCATAGTCTTCTGTATCACCAGCTATGCCTGACACGTCAGCAATGCAGGGTGGCAAGCCTGCTCGAAAGTCCAAGCGGATGGCTGTTTGCAAAGTGAGTTTGTGCTTCGGAAGAGCAAAAGATTCGCCCAACGTGGGGCTCAAACCCACGACCCTGAGATGCACCGACCCACCTACACACTGACACGCATACATACTGGACACTACGACACCGACCCACCTACACACTGACACGTATACATACTGGACACTACGACACCGACCCACCTACACACTGACACGCATACATACTGGACACTACGACACCGACCCACCTACACACTGACACGCATACATACTGGACACTACGACACCGACCCACCTACACACTGACACGTGTACATACTGGACACTACGACACCGACCCACCTACACGCATACATACTGGACACTATGACACCGACCCACCTACACACTGACACGCGTACATACTGGACACTACGACACCGACCCACCTACACACTGACACGCGTACATACTGGACACTACGACACCGACCCACCTACACACTGACACGCTTACATACTGGACACTACGACACCGACCCACCTACACACTGACATGCGTACATACTGGACACTATGACACCGACCCACCTACACACTGACACGCATACATACTGGACACTATGACACCGACCCACCTACACACTGACACGCATACATACTGGACACTACGACACCGACCCACCTACACACTGACATGCATACATACTGGACACTACGACACCGACCCACCTACACACTGACATGCATACATACTGGACACTACGACACCGACCCACCTACACACTGACACGCATACATACTGGACACTACGACACCGACCCACCTACACACTGGCACGCATACATACTGGACACTACGACACCGACCCACCTACACACTGACACGTATACATACTGGACACTATGACACCGACCCACCTACACAATGACATGCATACATACTGGACACTACGACACCGACCCACCTACACACTGACACGTATACATACTGGACACTATGACACCGACCCACCTACACACTGACACGTATACATACTGGACACTATGACACCGACCCACCTACACAATGACATGCATACATACTGGACACTATGACACCGACCCACCTAAACACTGACACGTATACATACTGGACACTATGACACCGACCCACCTACACACTGACACGCATACATACTGGACACTACGACACCGACCCACCTACACACTGACATGCATACATACTGGACACTACGACACCGACCCACCTACACACTGACACGTATACATACTGGACACTATGACACCGACCCACCTACACAATGACATGCATACATACTGGACACTACGACACCGACCCACCTAAACACTGACACGTATACATACTGGACACTATGACACCGACCCACCTACACACTGACATGAATACATACTGGACACTACGACACCGACCCACCTACACACTGACACGCATACATACTGGACACTACGACACCGACCCACCTACACACTGACACACATACATACTGGACACTACGACACCGACCCACTACACCTGACACGCATACATACTGGACACTACACGACCCGACCCACCTACACACTGACACGCATACATACTGGACACTACGACACCGACCCACCTACACACTGACACACATACATACTGGACACTACGACACCGACCCACCTACACACTGACATGCATACATACTGGACACTACGACACCGACCCACCTACACACTGACACGCCACGCGTACATACTGGACACTATGACACCGACCCACCTACACACTGACACGCCACGCGTACATACTGGACACTCGACCACCGACCCACCTACACACTGACATGCATACATACTGGACACTACGACACCGACCCACCTACACACTGACATGCATACATACTGGACACTATGACACCGACACGCATACATACTGGACACTACGACACCGACCCACCTACACACTGACATGCATACATACTGGACACTACGACACCGACCCACCTACACACTGACACGCCACGCGTACATACTGGACACCAGGACACCGACCCACCTACACACTGACACGCATACATACTGGACACTACGACACCGACCCACCTACACACTGACATGCATACATACGGACACTACGACACCGACCCACCTACACAC